>NC_135532.1:103873661-104498661 GCF_045843805.1 Urocitellus parryii
AGTGCATAAAACTGCTATAAACATTCTGGTACAAGTTTTTGTGCAAACATAAGTCTTCATTTCTCCAGGATAAATAACAGGAGTATAATTGTTGTGATGTATGAGAGTTGCATACATACATAGTGTTGTTGTTGTTTATTTTTTTAAGAAACTGCTAAACTTTTTTCCATAGTGGCTGTACCCTTTTATTTTCCCATTAACAATATATAAGTGACACAGTTTTTCCGCACCCTCACCAGCATTTGATGGTGTCACCATGTCTGTTGTAGTCATTCAGATGTGTGACGTGTTATTATGGTTTTAATTTGTCCTAGTGGCTAATGAAGTTGGATGTATTTTCCTGTGCTCGCTTGCCATGTGTCCATACTCTTCCATCAAATGTCTCCTGTCTTTTGTTCTAATTGCACTGGGTTTGGGTTTTTTGTTTGTTTTAAAAAATATTCTTACCATTGGGTATCAAGAGTTCTTACGTATTCTCAATACTTGTCTTTTATCAGATTTCTGATTGTAAGTATTTCTCCCTTTCTGAAGTTTGTCTTTTCACCTCCCCAACAGCCTATTTCTCAGAGAAAACATTTTTTATTTTGATGAAGTCCAGTTCTATGGATCACACTTTTGGTGTCAAATCTATGAACTCTGCCTAGTGTTACATTCTGAAAATTCTTTCCTATCCCCCCCCAAAACATTTCTATGGTTTTACACTTCATATTTAAGTGTAGAATCCATTTTGAGTTAATTTTTTTTATCAGTATCAGGTAAGACACTTAGATGGAGACTACTTTCTCTCTCCCTCTCTATTTCTCTCTTCCTCTCTTTCCTTTCTGCTTACAGATGTCAAATTGGATAAATGGATTACTTCCAAATTATTTTTCTGTTGTAAAATTTTTTTAATTATTCCAGTTCCTTTGCCTTTCCAACGAAATTTTAGAATAATTTTATATATAGCTCCCCCAAATCCTTCTAGTATTTCAGTAAGAACTGAGTTAAATGTGTACTATACAATTTGAGGATAATTACCATCTTTACCTTTTTGAGTCTTCCAATCCATGAACTTGGTATATCTCTCTATTTATTTAGATTTGCACTGAGTTTTTCATTAGTGCCATGTCATTTTAAACACATATTTGTGCATGTTTCTTTTAAGATTCATACCCAAGTATTTAAATTTTTGAATAGCTATAAAAATAGTATATTTGTAGTTTTGTGGTTTATGTGTTCATTTCTAGAATGTAAAATTGTTTTTATCTTTATGTTTTCATATTTTTATCATGCATCCTTTTTGTATTCAATATCACTAGGAGATATTTTTTGGTACATTACTTAGGATTTTCTATAATCAAGTTATCTGCATTTAGGACAGTTTTATTTCTTCTTATCTGATCTGTTGGGGTTTATGTCCCTTTATTGACTTACTTCACTGACTAGAACTTCCAATATGATACTGAGTAAAAGTGAAGAGAAAAGGTAATTTTGCCTTGTACTTGGTCTCATGGGAAAGCATTTAGTCTTTCACTACTGGGTATGCTAACCTGTAGAGTTTTAATAGATGCTCTATTTCAAGTTGAGGCACTTTTTATCCTCTCTTGTTTTCTGTTAGGTTAGTTGGTATTATTATTATTATTATTATTATTATTATTATTATTATAAATGGTTCTTTGATTTTATCAAATACATTTTCCCTGCATCCATCAATATGAATGTTATTGTTCTTCTTTGGTTTGTTAATATGGTGATAACGTTGGTTGATTTTCAAACATCGAACCAACCCTGCATCTCTAGAATAAATCTAATTTAGTAATAGTGTAGAATTATCTTTATACACTGCTGAATTCTATTTGCTGACATTTTATTCAGAATTTATTTACCCAAATTCATGACGGCTGTAGTCTGTAACGTGGTATGCTGGTTATTATTGTCATTTGTATCAGCATTGTTCCATTTTATGAATTAGGGTAATACCACTTCACCAAATGCATTGAAAATAGTCCCTTCTGTTTTATAAAAAAAAAAATTGTGTGGAATTGGTGTTAACCGTTCTTTAAATATTTGGCAGAATTTTTCAGTGAAATTTTCTGCAAATCACTTTGGGAAGTTTTAAAAATATGAATACAATTTTATTAGTATCTATAGGATGCTTCAAATGATCTATTTCATACTGTGTGAATTGTAGTAGGTTGTGATTATCCAGGGAACAGACCACTTTGTCTAAGTTGACAGATTTATTGTAGAAAATTGATTTTGGTGATCTTTTGGTATCTGTAGGCTCTGTGGTACTTTCTGCTAGTTCACTCCAAATATTATCATCTGTTTTCTCCCTTTGTTGCTAGGCTCATTAGAAATTTTTAAATTTTATTTACAAAGAAATAGCTCCTTATTTCATTGATTATCATTTTATTGATTTATCATTGACTATCCATTATTTAAAAGTTTTTACTTCATTGATTCTTTGCTCTTATCTGTATTTTTTTTATTGATTCTACTTGTTTGGGTTTATTGTGCTCTTCTTTAAGATAGACTTGAGGTGGGAGCTTAGATTATTTATTTTCATCATTTCCTCTTTTTCAATGCATACATTTAATGTCATAAAAATTGATCTCAGAACTACTTTATCTATCTGTCCTGCAAATTTTGATCGGTTGTATTTTTATTTAGTTCAATGTATTGGTCATGTTCGTTTAGACTTCCTCTATGACTCATGAAGTTGGAAGTGTGTTGCAAAGTGTCTGAATGTATGGATATGTTCATGTTATCCTTCTGTTATTGATTTCTAGTTCCATTCTCTTTTGGTCATGGAGTATACTTTGTACAACTTCAATTTGTGAACTTGGTATGGGTTATCTTTGGACATGTTCTGTGGGCACTTGAAAAGAATGCATGTGTGCTGTGTCAATTAGATCCTGTTGGCAGATAATGCTGTTGAGATTTTTTATGTCTAGATGATTTTCTGTCTAGTTCTATGAATTGTTGAGGGAGGATGTTGAAGTCTTCAAATATTGCAAACTTGTTTATTTCCCCCTTTTAACTCATCTTTTTGCTTCACATATTTTGCAACACTCTATTTAATGCATACACATATACGACTGCTATGTCTTCTTGATGGATTGACCCTTTAATAATAATATATAGTGTCACTTTCTGTCTCCAGTGATTTTCTTTAACATAAACTTTGTTTATCTGACATTAACATAGCCATTCTCTTTTCCTTGAAATAATGTTTGCCTTATATATCTTACATATCTTTTTCATTATTTTATTTTCAATATTAGAAGTAGATTTCTCATAAATAGTCTATTTGATCCTTTTTTTTGGTCTACTCTGCTAACTTTCACCTTTTACTTGTTACATTTGTAATATTAAATTGAATGTAATTGGGGATATGGTAGGAATTTGCTCTGCCATTTTACTTATTGGTGTGTGTCTCTGGGTGTGTTATTTTGTGTATCTCTGTTTTCTTTTCTCTGCCTTCCTGTCATTTGTTTGACTTGTTTTAGAATTCCATTTTGATCTAAATGTAGTGTTTTGAATTTTTATTTTTTTATAGTCTGTTAGTAGTTATTTCGAGTATTATATATGCACAATTTACCTCACTCCACTTGTATTGCCATTTGACCAAAATTATGCATAGAAAACTTACCTCTCATTACAGTCCTTTCCCCTTTTTTTAATTTATAATAGAATTCTTTCAAAGATCAGTTCTACATATGTTGAGAGCCGCATCCGTATAATATTTTTCCTTCCACTGTCAAATACAATTAAAACACTCCAGAGGAGAAAGAAATCCTATTGTGTTTACCCATAGTTTTGCTTATCTTGTTCTTTCCCCTTTACTGATGTTCCAATTCCCTTCTTTGAGAGTTTCTCCCTGTTTTGAAAACTTCCTATACTCCTTCTATCAGAGTAGGTCTGCTGGTGGCAATTTTCGAAGTTTCCCTTCATCTGAGAATATCTTGATTTTCTCTTCATTTCTGAAGGATAATTTTGCTGAGTATAGAATCGCAGGTTGCTGGGATTTTTTTTTTTTTTTTTTTTTTTTTTTTTTACTTTCAGCATTTGAAAAACATTCTTCCCTTCCTCCTGGCACACTTCATCTCTGATGAGAGATTCACTGTCATTCTAACTGCATTCCCCAGTAGGCGAGGTGTTATTCGGGCTGATCTAAATGTTTTTCAGTGTCTTTCATTTTCAGACACTTAATTATAATGTCCTGGTGTGGTGTGGGCTTCTTTGAAGATACCCTGGTTTCGTGTTTATGTAACTTCTTGAATCTATAGGTTTGGGTCTTTTGCCAAATAGGAGGAGATTTTAACCATCATTTATTTGGAGTACCATTTTTCCTCTCCTTCTGGATGCCAATGGCAACAATGTTGGATCTTTTGTGATAGGTCCCATAGGCTCCTGAGCTTCTGTTGTTTGTTTGTTTTGAGGTCTGTTTTCCTTCTGTTGTTCAGAGTGAGTCTTTCTGTTTTTCTCTGTTCCATGCACTGGTTCTTTTCTTCATTCTGTTGACCAACCCATTCACTGAGTTTTTATATAGTTCATGTCGCTTTTTTAGTTCTGAAATTTCTATTTGACTCTTCTTTATATTTTTCTGGTTTGTAGCTGGGATTTTCTGATTCTATGCTTGGGATTTCTACTTTTTCTTTAGATTCATTAGTGTTTATAATTGACTAGTCAAGCATTTTTAATCATAGTTGATTTACAATCTTTGTTAATCCTAGTCCATTGGGGATCTCAAAACAGAGTCCCATAGACGAGGAGACTAGTAAACAGTAGACGTTTATTTCTCACCATCTGGGAGGCTGGTGAGATCAGGGCATTGGCAGATGTGTCTGATGTGGATCCACTTCCAATTCAGAGAAGGCTTCTTTCTTACTGTGTTCCCTGCGGAAAGGATACGGAGGCTCTCAGAGGTCCCTTGGACAAGGGCATCAATCTCCTTCAGGAGGGTCTTCCCTTAGGCCTGATCATCGCCCATGTCTCACCTGCAAACGCTGTTGCACTGGGAGTAGGTTTCTACGTACAAATGGAGCCTAGACATCCCGTCTGGAGAGAGTGGATAGTTGTCTGTGATCTGTAGGGTGGCACCTAGAGATTATTTTCATTCAGTTTGAGATCTTCCTGGTTCTTGGCACAATGAGTAATTTTCTACCCAAATGAGAGTAATTTTGTATCATGCTCTGAGGCTCTGAATTGTTTTCAAAGCTGTTTCAGTTGACTTTTTCTGTCATTTGCTTTGGCAAGGGAAGGGGACAGTTGCTATCTCCTTACTGCCTGCCGGAGGTAGGATTCCAGGTTTCTCTACTTGGCCTTCATTGATACTAGAGGGCAGGGCAGGGTGGGGGTGGGGGGTCTCTTCATAGTTCTGAGCAGTGATCTCCATCAACTCCATAGTGGCTCAGTTATGGGCAATATTGAAAGTCCTAATTTTCTACTAAGCTTTTTCCTGACACCACTCCAGGGCAGAGGGGAGCAGAGAGCCTCGTTCCTGTCTGGTGAGGATGAACATCCGGGCTCCCCATGACACTATAGGGGGTCTTCGTTATTGGTCTTGGAGAATGAAAGTCCTTCCTCTCTACTTGACCTTCTCTTATACCACCCCAGCTACATGTGGGGCACCTCACTTTGGCTTCATGAAGATGGAAGTCTAGGCCCCCTGCACTGTCTTTGCCAGCACAGGTAGAGGTGAGACCACATTTCCTTACCTTGTGGTTGAGCAGGGTGGCTCTTGAAAGTTTTCAGTCCTGAGTGACTGCTAATGTCCAAGTCCTGTGGCTCGAGAGCCCAACCTTTCCTCTTCTGTGCATCAGCTGGCATTTCTAAGTTGCTGTCTCCTTCAGCTCCAGGTTCAAGATACATGAGATTAAAAGAAAAAAAAATCCCAGGGAACTCTCCACTAAGCCATTCCTCAGGTCCCCAGGACCCTGGCTGGTCTAGCTTCTTGTGTCCAATTCCCAGAGTCTTCTTAAATTTGTTTTATAGATATACCCAGAGTTTTTAGTTGGTCTGAGTATAAAAATTGTTGGAGCTAATATTTTTCATCCACAAGGGTAAGCCCAAGGCTGCCAGATGGGATCATTTTCCCAAAGAAGCCAGAAATCCAGGAATTTTTTGCTATTGTTGTTGAATTTCCAATTGTTTTTAAAAAGTCTCTAATTCAGGTTTATCTGTAAAGCTCTGAGTGTACACTCCATAAAAGAAACACCACCACTGGCTGAATTTGATCTCATCCACTGGCTTGTGACATCTGGTTGATGCTGTGGTGGCTCTGTGGGTCTACACCAGGAGGTCGTCATACATCCAAGAAGATTGTCCTATCGCCACACTTGTTCAGTCTTTCAGAATTGCTGCCCTCGAACCATTGTGGTGAATGGGATGGTCAGGGACCTCTCACTTTGGGGCTCATATGAACAAGCCCACGAAGCACCCTCTTATAGTGGGTATCATGGTGGAGAGGAGGTTTTGAATGGAGATCTGACTCTCTGGACAGCTCCTAACAGGTCATTTTCCCGACGGTTAGTCATAGGTGACTTTCCACCTGGAGGCAGGTGCCCTGGCTCCAATGATGGCCAAGAGGGACAGAACAGGTGCCTCTTAGCTACATCCGGTTCTGACAGCCAGTCATTCTGTCTTAGCTGCTGGTCATTGTCAGAGACGGCAGAGCTTTTACAAATCTCATGGTAGGGGGGAAAATCCCGAGGCATATTGCTAAAGGCCAAGGAGACCAGAGGGCTAAGACCAGATGGAGGTTTATGGCATGAATTGTCCTTGCCTCGCATCCTAGAGATGAGAGCAAAGGCTGGGGACACTTGGCTTAGGACACACTTGCCTGATCAAACAAGGGTTGCTGAAAGGGGCTTGAAGGAATGGGAACCACTCACCATTTCTAGGGGATAAAGGAGGCAGGGTGGACCCAAGTCCCCAAATCCACATTCATTTGACACTTGTTGGTCATCCGAGTGAGAACAAGATAACGAGTCCTGGCTTGGAAAATGCATATGTGATTTCAAGTCCCCTGGAATCTCAGCCAACCTAATTATACAAAGAAGGGGTACAAAATTAGAGGGGTAGCCAGCAGGGAAAGCTGTTTCTACGTTCATCTATTGTACAGTTTTGAGCTTCTGCACACAGTTTTCATGGAGAAGCCACATTTTGAAAGCCCAGGAATTGACTTTTCTGTTTATATTCATATAACACAGTGTGATCACAATGACAACGTGGTTGATGTGTTACTTAAAAAAAATATTATTTCTCTTCTCCTCTTACACCAGGCCTTTACCATCTCCAAACCTTGAAATCTTCAGAGGCATTGGGCAACTTCATATTTTTTTTATGAGTTTCAGCAATAAAAGCAGTTGACTTACTCAGCTAGGAGAAAGACGATAAATACTAATTGAATTTTACTTTGCAGAATTCTGCAGCTGGAGATAAGGAAGCTTAAATACACGACAAAAACAAACAAATAGCTCCTAGTTTGTTTTCCTGCATGGGTAAATACAACCCCTCCTGGCCTGCGAGCTCTCTTCCCTTCCTCCAAATGTGCAAAGGCCACCGTCTCAGCTTGCCACTGCCAAGGAAGCTGTCCCCACTATGAAATGATTGTTCAGTGGCATTTATAGCAGATTGCAGAGAGGAGAAAGGGCTTGCAGGGTATAGACGGACTCAACCCTGGAATCAGGCTCTTTCATCTCATTAAAGTAATAGCTACTGCCAGGCTCCTGTGGGCCAGGCATTGTACTCAGGGGCTAACACGTGTAATATTTCACGTACATTCATCAAGCACAAGAACTTGTAATGATGGCAGTATTTTTGTTTGTTTGTTTTAAGGTTAAGGAAATCTTATCCTCAGAAAGGTTGTGGGATGTGCTGAAATGACAGGTGAATATTGGAGCCACAATTTACATAGATTGGCATCGTTCCTTGTTCAGATCCCTAGTTGTCGACTTGGGGTGACTTCACCCCTCACAAGACCTTCCACAATGCCCAGATACATTTCTTAATTGTCTTAATGGTGGTTGCTATAGCTTCTAGTGGGTGATGACCAAGGATACTCAAAATGTCCTACAATAGACAGACTAGCTCCCCACACCAAAGAATTATCTGGCCCAAAATGTCAACTGGGTTGAGGTTGAGAAAGCCTGGTCTAAGAAGCAGGATGGCTGTATCCGTATCTGGTCTGCTTCTTGCTCGGAACATATTCCTTGGCAAATTACTTCCTCTCTGGGAACCTCTGTTTTCTCATGTGTAAAACAAGGGTCTCTATTGACCAGGTGATCACTAAGGTACCTCTGGCCTTTATACCCTCTCAACCCTGGGAAATTTTAGAATTTGACTTGTGGCTCTCAAAGCATTCTTCAAAATCCCTATGAATTGGGCTGATGCTTTCAAATAAAAGTAGAGGAAACTTTTTGGAAGGCATGAGATATATGGACTCACTTTATATATTCTTCAGCAGAACAAAAAGTCTTTACATCATATTGCATCTGGTCTTAGCAGTTGTATTGATTTTGGCTTCTTACCGTAATTAAGGTACTTACTCTGAACCAGACAATGACTGTCTCCATGGGCTGCCCCAGGGGGGTACTTCATGGTGTGTTGGAGCCTTTGGGGAAGGTAACTGAGCTGAGAGTCAGACGAAGACAGTGTGTGGCCATGACACTGGGTTGTAACCATGCAGATTCTGAAAAACACAGAGGAGACCTCATGAGCCTTACCATGGCGTCAGCCTAGCTGGCCAGTGAAACAACATGCCTCAAATCCCCCAAATCATTCCTTAGTAATATGCACCTCAGAGGTACACACAGCTGAACCCACGCATTTGGGAACACATTAGATCTTTCAATCACTTCATCTGATTGTTTGATGAAGTTTCAACTCTGTCCTAGGTTTTACGGTTGTGGAGAAAAGACCTTCCATGTAGACAGGATTCCTTGCTAGTGCTACTGGGAAGATCAGTGTAAGGAAAGCAGGAGTTTGCTTGATGTTATGGTCTAAGCTTGTATTAGACAATGCAGGAATGATCAGAAGTGAAATGACGAAATTACGAGAGCTGTAACTTTATCAGTGGATAAGGTTAGCCATTTGATGGTTTAATAATTTGAATGGATTACTGGGTGGTAACTGTAAGCAGGTAAGCAAGTTGGTCACTGGGGGATTATTATATTTTGTCCCTAGTTCCTCACTCTCTATCAATCTGCCTATCTGTCTACCTACCTACCTGCCTATCTCTGCTACCTGGTTGAGATAAACTGAACAGTTCTCCTCTGCCATACCCTTCCACCCTGGTGTTCCGCCTCCTCTTGAGCTTGGAGCAATGAACTGGGCTGACCGTGGACTGAACCTCGGAAACCTTAAGCTCAAATTCAACTTTTATTTCTCAAAGTTGTTCACGTCAGGTATTTTGGTCACAGGGATGAAAAGCTGACCAAGACCTTTGACTTTTAGAGAAGGTAAAGGCACTTGATAAAGTAAATTGGTAGGTTAGATGCTCAACGTTGTATCTATGAGTCATGGGGTAGAATGGTGATGTGGGTGTAGTCAGTTCTTGCCTTGAAGGATCTGGCCGCCTCTTCAAGGGGAGGCATATCAGAGGTGGGTTGGGAGGGAAGTGACCTGGGGATGGCCCCAGCACTGCTGTGAGACAGGCCTGAGTAGCAGGACTGAGAGCTTTTAGCAGGCTGGTCACTTATGTACCTTCAGGGATGAGCAAGTGCCAGACACACAAAGACCCAGGAACATTGCTCAGAGCAAGAGACCCAGGTGACTGGCTCTCCCAGTTCCACTTACGCCATACCAAGGCCTTGCCGTGCCCTGCACTGCCCCCTGCTGGGAACTCCTGAAAGCGGGAGCCCTGACTCCATCCCAGTAGCCTCCAGACTGAGCACAAGGAATCCCCAGAAGGGATGGCCTCCAAGGCACTACCTTGTGTTTCAGGGACAAAAATTCCCTGAGGGCTGAAGTTTCACAGATGACAGAGGACCTGCAAGATGAGGGAGAAAGAAGTGAGAGGGAGACTTCAGGAGCAGGGGACAAAGTCACAGTGCCTTTTTCCTGGTGAGAATGAGCAACTTTGAGGTGTCTGAACACCTACATGAGTTTTTTCTTGCAGCATAACAAAAAGCCATGGATTTAGTGGCTTAACATAACACTGCCTATTATCCCACAGTTTTGGGGTGTCACGAGACTGGTCACGGGGTGGCTGGCTCCCGTGTTTAGGGGCTCGCCAGGCTGAAGTCAGGGTGTGGCTCAGCTGCCTTCTCTTATCAGCTCGGGTCCTTTCCTAGGTCCATGGGTTGCTGTGAAGTCTAGTCCCTGACATAGTGTTTGAGGTCCCAACTTCATAGCTGCCTGTCAACCAGCAGAGGTTTCAGCTCCTAAAAGCTTTGTAAAGCTAATAGCAAAGAGTATATGCCAGCCCTTCACATCGATTATCTCATTTAACTCTTTAAACCAGGGGTCAAAAAACTTGTTCTTAAAAATCCAATAGTAGATATTTCAGGCTTTGCAGATTGAGAGGTTAGGCAAGGCTATTGTATAAGTACCTATGTAACCATTTGAAATGTAAAAACCACCCTTAGCCTGAAGGCTGTTTAAAAATATATATCTAGCTGAATGTAGCCCCTGAGCCGCAGTTTGCTGATCCCCTGTTCTGAATATCCTATTAGGCCTGAGCTGATAGTATCCTTGCTTTAGAGATGAATAAAGTGAAACATGGGACCTTCGGATTGCTTGCTGGACTCTCAGCACCTAGCCTGGCTCTAATCTGATTCCCAGGTCTAATTCTCCAAGGCTGAATGCAGGGCTGCCCTTACCAGCTATCCAGATGTTGACTCCCTCTTTTTATTTCAAGTCCGCACAAAGGCAGCAGGACCGGAAAATAGAACATCACAGTCTAACTGTTGCAGATAGTGATCCTGAGCTAGATGTTCTGTGAGCCTCGCTCTCCTCACCTTCTAAGTGGGCTGAGTATTATCCTAGATTTCTGGGTACGGTACTACTCTGCCCTGATGTGGAGTGGGCAGGGTGACCGGGGCAATCCTGGGGAGAATAAAAAAGAAGATGTGGTCCATGGACAGGTTTCTCCATCAGAGTACCCCTTCATCTAATCCTTGATCATTATCCTTATCTGGACATCAGAATGCCCTGGGGAGCTTTCTAAAAATCATATTCTTTGGAATTCCTCCATGGAGAAATTGGATCTGGTAGGTCTGGAATGAATGTGGGAAGCAGAATTGATTTGAGATATTCTAGGCGATTCTGATGCAGGGCCAACCCCGGAGGATCTTGTCTGCTGATGAGAATCTGCCAGGGTGCCAATTAAGCTTGGAGCAGCCCAGGCCCCTTCCCAGGTAGCTATCATCTTCAGGGATGGGGGGAAATACAGGAAGTCTTCTATTTCAATCTCCTCCTGCCCCGGAAGACCCACACATGGCTTAGAGAGAGGTCACAGCCTGGTAGGTACTGTGGCCAGCTAGACCACCAACAAGTATCCCAGGTAAATCTGATGTTCTCCAAAGTTTGGGACCCCACTAGCATGAAAAAACTCAGTGCACCTGGCCATCAGGTGGACTCCGTAGAGTTTCCTTCAAGCAATCACTTAATTAGACTTTAATAACATTTAATCCAAATCAGACAGTGGGTGTTAGAAATTGAAAAGGTCTTTTAAATTTAGCGGCACCAAACCCAAACACTGCGCACAGATAGAGTTCCAATCCTTGCTGGAGAGTGTTATTTATGCCAAGATGGGAGTAGCTGGTGGCTATGTTTCCAGATTCTTCCTAGGAGGCCATTCGCCCAGGCTGCAAGGCGGTTCAGCTCAGAGGAACCTGAGGAAAGCCAAGATTCCTTCCGTCCTTGACTGTGGCATGGTGCTCGAGTGGTTACACGTTTTTAAAATCACAGTCCTGTTAAAATGTGATGAGAAGTATGGCACCTAGGCCCCGAGAAAATGCCTGGAAATTTTTACATAAGATCCAGGAGATTTATGGAGGCCCTGAACCATTCTAAGAACCTCAACCTTAGACTCCGGATAATGACCTCAAAATGTAGCAGGAAGTCAGGAGAGGGAGAGAGAGAGAGGCTGTGCTGAAAGACAGAGTTAGCACGCCTGTCAGTGGTCACCCAGCCGTGCGGCATTTCCAAGTTCATTTCTAAATCTGTGAAATGGCTGAGCTAATACCATGCTCTTTATATCTACAAGATACTTGTGGAAAAACAAAATATATCATGGATGTAAAAGTATCCGGGTGTGTTAACAAGGCCATTCTGGCATTCAAGATCCTGTTATTAGGTTAAAATGTTTTTTCTGATTCTAAGGCATCTGAGCTTTCCCTAGATCTCAGTAAGAAACACATTGTGCATATATAATCAAACATTAAAAAAATACATTAAAGACGGAACATTTCTCAACGATCCAACTGAATTTAACAAACAATATGGACTACTTCGCTGGTCTTTAAGACAGCTCTGCCCTCTACCTCTCCTTCTTTAGGTCTTAGATCAGGCACCCTCTCCTCACCTTCCATTACAAGAGGTGCATCACTCAATATGTACCTCTATAGGACCCTGACAGCATGACCTTGGAATTGCTTGCTCACCGAGGTATCTCCTTTCCCAATCGTTAAGGTTTGGAATTAGGTGTCTCCCAAAAGCTCATGTGTGAGACAATATGGGAAAGATTAGAGGTAAAATGATTGAGTTATGAGATTTTTAACCTAATTGGTGCATTAATCCCCTGATAGGGATTAACTGGGTGATAACCCTAGGCTGGTGGGTGTGGCTGGAGGAGTGTGCCTTTGCGGTTTACATTTTGTCCTTACTGGGTGGAGCATTCCCTCTCCCTCTCTCTCTCTCTCTGTTTCCTGGTGCCATGTCCTGAGCTGCTTTCCTCCACCAGGCTCTACACCCATGCTCTGTACCACTCCAGGCACAGAGCAAAGGAATCAACCATCTATGAACTGAGACCTCTGAAACTATGAGTCCCCCCCCAAATAAACTTTCTCTCCTCTAATGGTTCTTTTCAGGTCTTTTGGTCACAGCAGTGAAAAAGCTGACAGAATCACTGATTGTGAGGGTCCTGAAGTTAGGGAGAGTGACCTCCTTACCCCCAGGTCCCCAATTCTGGCCTACAGCAAAATTGACAGGTTAAGTGAAAAGCCAAATCCGTGAACATACAGCCCTGCACTGTGGCCCTCCCCTCACTGGACAGCCAGCCACCAGCCCACCCAGCTGGATTGCCACAGTGTCCTCCTGAGTGGCCTTTCCGATTCTGCTCCTGTCCCCAACCATTTATCCGCCACACAGGAAGCAGAGAAATCCTACTGGAATATAAGTCAGATCATGTCACTCCTCTGCTCAGGGGACAGACAGGAGGGACTCACACAGGAACCTCTGGTGTTTAAAGACTGGTGTGGTCTTTTGTTCACTTGGGGCATCAGAGAGAGCTTCAGTGTGGGTGACAAGTCTTTGAATGTCCCCTGGAAGATGACTGGGCCCAGGGGCTGCCTTCAAAAGAAAAGGAAAGGCAGGAGCGAGGACACCAGGGGAGATGACAGTCTGCTTGTTCGGCACACAGGCCACATTCGGGGCAAGCAGGGCTACAGGAACCAAAGAGCAAAAGTGCAAAACTTCGGGGGACACATGCTACCAGCGCACATGCATCCTCAGTGGGGGCAGGAAGTGTTGAGTGGCAGGACAGGAAGGAAAGCCCCGGAAACCCAGGCCTGTCTTGGTCACGAAGAGAGTCATTTTGAACGCTTGATACATTTTCATGATGAAAAATACTAACTACTTACTTTTAAAATATTTATTGGGCACCTACTGTGTGCTAAACTCTGTTCTAAAAACAGAGTCAAAAAATGTTCCTTGGGTGGACCCGGTGGCACATACCTGCAATCCCAGCTGCCTGGGAGGCAGAGGCAGGAGGATCGAAAGTTTGAGGCCAGATCAGGCAACTTAGTGAGACTCTGACTCGAAATTTTTTAAATAGAAATAAAAAAGGGATGTGGCTCAATGGTAGAGAACCCCTGGGTTCAATCCCCAGTTCTAGGGGAAAAAAAGTATGGGAAAGACATAGAAGATAAACAACAGCTGTAGCAAATAAATTAATGACACTGGGTTAGATAAAAATTGAAAAGGGGATAAAACTTGGAGAGCTGGAGCAGGGAGGGGGAGAATGAGAGTTCAGAATGCAGGGATGGCGTTGGGCAAAGACCAGGAGGCAATGGAGAAGTGCCCTGAGCCCCCTTGCGGAGGCCCGACTGTTCAGGGAGGAGCTGGGTGACGGAGACGTGTTGCCACAGTGCAGATGGAGTAGAGCTGTGGGCACACTCAGAACTTTGACTTTTCCTCTGGGAGAAGTGGGAGCCACTGCAAAGGTTTGAGCTGAGGAGTGACATGATTGGCTCATATTCCGATAGGACTTTCCCACTTCCTTTGTGGAGGGCAAATTTTAGGAGTCAGGTGCAGAATCAGGGAGGCCACCACAGCAATCCAGCTGAGAGTGCTGGTGGCTTCTGTCATCCGATAGGAAGTAGTGGGCTTTCTGAGGGAACATTCTGCAGGAAGGACTTCCTGATGTTTGAGGTGTGAGAACAACACGGGGGTCTGATCTGCCCCTTAGGTTTTGGACCTAATCTGGAAGGAGAGAGTTTCTAGGGCCTGGGTTGGAGGAAGACACTGCTGGCAAAGTGGCTGGGAAGGCGACGGAGCATTCCTTCTAGAATGTTCCATTGGCTGAGTCTTCTGAGCCCCAAGTGGAGATGTGAAGGAACAACTGGATAGCTAATTCTGGAGTCTGGGAGAAAGGTGTGACAGATGAATACATTAGGATTGTTGGGACACAGCTAGTCTTTTAAGCCAAGGAACATTAATGAATGAAGATGTCCAAGGGGAGAAGTGGGAGAAGCCAAGGAGACTAAGAAGAAATGGCCAGTGTGTTAGGAGGGAACCGAGAGAGGCAGGGGACTGGATCAGCAGGAAAATAGCTCGAAGGAGCACGTGGGGGCTAGGCAGTGACTGCCAGGCCAAGTCCTCTTTATCCTGGGCGCATAGCTGGGCTACAAAAGTCAGGTGCATCCACGTGACTGCAAGTGTGATGTGGTGACAGTGATGTGTGCAGCCCCAGACCTGGCCAATAAAATCTCCCGCCCTCTTGGAGCAGCAGAGAATCCAATGGGATCCTCTGGGTGGGAGGATCTGCTTCCTAAATGGTGACCTGCAGCGGTGGTCAAATTACTAGACTCAAGCCCCTGAGATTTCGTCTCTGTGGCAGTTAGCATACTCTGACAAAGATAAGGAATCATCAAGTGACCCGGACTGAGTGAGCAAGCATCATGGGATGCAGCAGCTTGGAGGTCATTGGTGACCTTGAAATAATGGCTTCATTGAATGAAATTCTGAACAGAGTTGGTTCAATAGAAAAATGAGAGGAAAGAAGAAGGTGACCGCGAATTGGGTCCCACTCTCTGAGGAGTGTGACTGCCAGGGAGAAGGGGTAGTGGGACGGGCGATGGAGAGGTGTGAGTTTTGCCTGTTCGCATTTGTTGAAGACAGAGCCGAGCACCTGCTCGGTGCCATGCGTTGGTGGAAATGTCAGCTCTTTTCCAGAGACGGTGGTGCAATTTGGCACGAGGCTGCCTCTGCGGCACACCTGGGATGGTTATTTGTTTCCGCCTGAATGGCAAATGATATCGTTTGGAAAGGCCCCCTGGTGCCTGATTGATTTGTTAGGGAGCTTGACAGCCTTAATGGACTCTTCTGACAAGACAATGGCTTCTCCTGGCTTTGCTTGTTTTGGAGAGATTCCAGGATGGTAATGAAGGATTTTATGCATAAAGACGGAGGAAGAAAGGAAGAGGGAGGATGTGAAGATTTTAGTTAAGGTAGGACCTGGAGCATGGAGACAAAATAAACTCCAAGGATCTGTTTTATTGATAGAGGCTGGAGAAATGTTCTCCAGGGTCTGGATGAGACCTGGCCCTAGGATCCCCACCCCCAGGAGGAGACCTCCTCTTGCATTGAATTTCCCTGGAATTCCCCTTTCCTCCTGTCCCCCACATTCCAAGCAGAAGCTCCTTTGGGATTCAGCATGGCACGTCAGGACGGCTGGACCATCATTCCTGCTTCACCACTTCCTGTCTCTGTCGTCCTAAGTTGCTTAACTTTTCAAATCTCTAATGTCTCTCTCTGGAATATCAAATTGAAGGCATCTGAAATAGCGTCGAGGCAGGGAAGGTGGTCACAGGTGGCAGTTGTCATTTGGAAGATCAGGAAGCCGAGAGGCCTGCAGGCAGGCAGGGTGCTATCAGGAGCTCTCTGGCCTCCTGCAGCCCCCTCCCCTCTCTGAGCCCTGTCTCAGCATCTGCAAAGTGAGGGTGATGGTGACCACTGCCTCGGGCTTGAGGGCAGTGTGCATGAATGAACCTGAGTGAAATGCTCCCTGTCTACCGCATGATGACTTCTCAGTGGGATTAGAATCATCGGCATGCATGTGTGGTTTTGTGTTCATCTGCACCAGCTGGTTGTAAAAGAAGACTTTACTATCAAGGACAAAACTTGGGTGGGGTAGGATCTGTAATGAAAGATGAGATTGGGGTTCTCAGCCTGCCACTGCAGACACACCTGAGCATCTCTTCCTGGGGGAACAGGGATGCTGAGGGTAACGACCCATCAGAAGCCACCATAGGTCCTTGCAGTTGCCTAAGGTCTGATTCCCCCTGGTTATTGCCCCATAGACAGACCAAAGTGGTACCCATGAGGGTCAGACCTGCGGACATGTCCCCCATTTTGTTTGCATGGTGACACTGGGAAGAGACTGGCATTCCCACATCACAATAATTGGTAGTCTTCAAGCATTATTGACCTGCTCATGCTTCTTAGAAAACTGAAAATCCTTTTTCTTTGAAAGGGAGTAGAGAAAATCAGGAAGGAGAAGGGAGGTAGGGACACAGTAGGAGACAGAGGCATGTGAGAAAAGGGCAAGCATTTCCTGGGTCTGGGTGAGACCTGGCCCTAGGATCCCCCCAGGAGGAGACAAGTGGAAGTCATGGGCCTTGTTCCACCCATGATAAGGTAAACCTTACTATTTGCATCTTAAAAACATCAGAGAGGTTAAGAAACTTTCTCAAGATCATACTGCATTCAAAAGGGTTTTCTAGGATCTGATGCCCAAATCCTATGGTTTTATTTCTTTATCATCATACCTGTATGTGTACCTACCTATCAATGGAGTTCAAACACTTATTGAGCTCCGGTTGAGTCCTCAATGCTGGATGGGAGACATATTCCACAGAGGAAGCAGGTCTAATGTTGTCCATGAAGCCTGCACAATGAAGACAAGAAAAGCAATCTGATGTGAAGATGTGGTAAGTGTTCTGTGAGCCACGTCCGGAAGCAAGAGTTTAGAGAAAGGCAGTTTCCAGGTGCTACATGGGACATGAGAGGTGAGAACATCAAGGCTCCCTTAAACTAGGACTGGAAAGCAGATAGGGCGAGCAAAGCCACAGGGCGCAGGGGAAGGGGAAGGAGAACTGGGGGCTGGGGTGCAGTTGCTGCAGGACCTGTCTCCCTACATAGCCATAACTGTGTGCATGCTCCCAATTATAGATCTTGGCTGGTCAATGAGCCCATCATTCTAAATATCACCTCTGGCTGCTCCATGATGATCACCCGCCTGCTGTGTTCAGGCACCACCTCCGAGACTAGAGCCAGGGGTGGAAAGTCCAGGTCGCTGCCCTAAGGACCTTTTACTCTCTGGTCAGTACAACCGCCAAGCCTCACAAACCTCCAAGCCACATGCCCCTCCCCTACAGTGGAGGGAGCTCACAGGAGCTGCACCTTCACGGGGGGGGGGGGGGGGGGGGGGGCGGCAGAGCGGAAGCTGGCACTGTGTTCCTGGGGGCCCGGAGCTCAGTCTTCCCCATCTGCAAAGAGAGCATACCGAGATGCAGAGGAGCAAGGGCTTTTATTACAGGTCTAACCTTGAATCCACTCCTATTTAAAAAATTAAAAAGAAATCATTCACTAACTTCAGAACATTTGCTTTTATTATTTATTCCCAGGGAATTGCAGATAAAGCTCAGGCTCAGTCCTCAGCCCATGCACTGTGCTCTGGGGCTGCTGTTTGTTGCTTTGACATTTTCCTGCCTTCTCTGACATCTTTTCATTATAGTTTTTGCATGGATGACTTAGTTTTCCAGTTGGTTTTCCCTTTCTGTGTACTACCAATGCAGATTTTCATTCTGAGGCTGCATTGGGGGGTTCTGTTGCAATCTCTTTTATTTCACTATCTTTGGGGGTTCCATCTGTTGGGTTTTCATAGGACCTGTCTTTTAACCCAGCTCTGTGACTTCAAGTGAGTTGTGAGATTTCTCTGTAGTTCTCAGGGGTACTGGAGAGAATAAAATGAGTCGATGCTCATGGAGTGCTATAACTGTGCCTGCCACGTGGGAAGGGGCTCAGTCAATCTATTAGTATTAATGCCCTTCTGCACCACCACTCTCTCACAGTCTGAAAAGATAGTGTATAGAAATGGCAGTTCCTAGCTTGAAATGCCCTCACCCCATGTCCCCTGACATCTGTCCACTCATAAGAACCATTTATTTGGACAAAAAGATGTCACTACCTTCTACTTCACACCCATATTGCTTTCAGATTTGAAACCTGGGGATCCTAAGCATCTATAGAATCCCAGGAAGTGCTGTGTGCATTGTGGTGGCCCTCAGGAGGGGGGTGGAGAACATATGGACCAGCATTCTGGATCCTCAAATCAGGTTTTGCTCAGTAGAAGGAAAAAAAAAAAAGACATCCCTATTTGGGTGGTGCTGAATTTGCATTTCTGGATTTGGAAGAAGACAGGGAATTTGAATGGACTCTGACCCCTGATACTTTCAGGTCACCAGGTTCGCTTCCTTCTGGCCACTTAGCTTTGGTGGACTTGGATGAATTTATTTTCATTTTCATTTTATGGATGGGAGAGAGCCCTCTCCTCTCAATTCTGGATTTCAGGGCTTTTGGAGATACTCTCAATGTGCCCAGGGAGCTCTGTCAGCTGCTGCTGGTCAGGGACTTTTGGGAGCCAGATGTAGATCCCTGTTGAAGTGCAGCCCTGTCCACACAGCTGCCTGAGCCTGCAGCTCCCCAGGTTGAGGCACCGGGCACCCTATTATTTGGTGGTGGAGAAGATCCACCACCTGTAGCCTCTTCTGTCCCATAGGCTGGCAGCTGGGTTCTGGCTCACTGAAAGGGAGTGAACTCAGTTCCAGAGGTGGCAGGAGAGGGATTTCCAGCGATGAAACTTTGAAGTGTCTCCTCCTTTCTATGTACACAGTAGAGCCTTACTTAATGGAGTTTGGCAAGCACAGGTTCAAGGACTTTTCTATGCACATCCTGGCCATCCAGGTGTCCATGCATTCACTTCCCTATTCATCCTTACTGAGCTCTGGCCAGGCACTGATGCTGGGGATTCACCAGCCAACAAGACAGAATCTTCCCGGTTTCTTCTGAGAAAATTTTGTCTGCATTGCACACCTGCTATGTCTTCTTCCTCTGTCAGGATCGTCCCGTGCATCCCCACACCTGTGTAATGACTCTGGCAGGTGCCTCCCACTGTTCTCATTGCACAAATGAAGAAGGGAGGCACAAGGGACTTGCTGTCTGGGGTGGTAAAGACCCTCTGCTTGTCTGACTTCAAGGCCCTCAGCTCACACCCAACCTCACATCCTAGGAGTGATCCGAATGTTGGTATCCTGAAGCAGAACCGTGGAGTTCAACTTGAGAGAAGTGGTGAAAGCTGGAGCAAACTGAACATCTGGTTGTTGCAGAAAACATCTGGAAGTCGTCCATGCTTTCTGGCAGGTGTTTGGTGTCGTGAGCCTTCATGCTGCATACCCTGAAATAAATAGGTGTTCCCAGCTGGGGCACAGATTCCCAAACTCTGAGAGCAGTTTTCAGGTTTTTTCTTGAAATCCTCCTAGAAACCATGTCCTTGCCTGAGCTGAGGTCATGGGATTCAAGGAAACATCCAGGTTCTTCTGGTGGGCTGATAGCAAGCCACGCTGTCTTGACCAGGTGTGCCACTCCCGAAGAGGAAGGCTCCTCTCCTGGATGTTCCACCGTGGGTGGATCTTGGTGGCCCTGTCGTCACAGTGGGTGTGAAGGAGGAGGGTCTTCACAGAAACCTACTTGCAGCTGTTGAGCTGTGGGGATTTGGGGCAGGGATGGGGTGGTGACAAGGGTCTCAATGGCCATAAAATTGAGGATAACAACATTTGCTCAGCATTCTTGGAAGCTTGGAGTCTTCTG
Organism: Urocitellus parryii; assembly: GCF_045843805.1. Classification (NCBI taxonomy): domain Eukaryota; kingdom Metazoa; phylum Chordata; class Mammalia; order Rodentia; family Sciuridae; genus Urocitellus; species Urocitellus parryii. Next base: position 103,893,960 of record NC_135532.1, read on the forward strand.
TTTATAATATCATCTCTCCTTCCCCTCCAGGAGCACTCCATCAACAGTACCCAGAGAATCTGCTCATTATACTAATGTGAGCCTGGTTTTTTAAGAGGTGTTAGGGATTTGGGGTTGATGGTGGAGTGGTGGTGTCTCATCCCTTGAACAAACAGAGCCAGGCACCCGTGGAAGGTCAGTGTGCTAGAACAGAAGGAGCAGGAATCGGCTGCCAGAAGGCTTGGGACCACATCCCAGTGAGCTCCCCACCAGTGTGGCTTTGGTACATCCTTTCCTTTCCTGGCCTCCGTTTCCTCCTCAGGAGTCAAACTCTTCAGATTGGATTATTTTAAAGAAACTTCTAGCTTTATTATTGAAAATTCATTTCAGGGTGAGCCATTGGCAGAGATGAGTAATCAGTTCTCAATAATCCATGACCAAGAGACATAAGGAGAGGTCCCAGGCCACATAAGATGTGCTCAGCAACACACACACACACACACACACACACACACACACACCACACACACACACACACACACACACACACACACCACACACACACACCATGGTGCCTAGGCACATGTATGTTCAATACTAAAATGGAATTGAATCACAATACACATTTAGTTACTTGAATGGAACCATATTTGGACAGTTGGACATCTTCAGTATGACGTGCCCCTCACCCTACTTACCGTTTCTTCCTCAGCTCTTCAAAGTCAACTCTAATCTCCAGTCAATTCATAAAATATGGGAAAAGGAAGGGGCGGAGAAGAAAAAGAAAGAGATGTTTGTGGGCTTCCTAAGGGCCTCCCTCATCTTCATGAGTTAAAGAGGATTTCAGGGTTTTGGGCTGTTTGTCTTTTGGTTTTGTTTTAGTGTCATTTTGACTGGCACTTGGTTTTCATGCTCAGCTTTCCCGCTGACTTTGGACTCTAACTGTGCATAGATTCCCCTGCCTCGTCTGTGTTAGACATCAGATGAAGAAACTCAGGCCTAGGGATCAGGAAATCCGCCAAACACCACAGATCTAATGAGGCGCCAGAGTGAAGCAGCTTTGCCCAGTGCTGGCTGCGCTGGTTCCAAGGCTGGCTGCTGCATTCCTCAGGAACACAGTGGGTGCTGGCCTCGAGTGTCCCCTGATGGGCAGCCATTTACCCCAGGCTTTCTCATGCATTAGGTTAGGTTCATCATTTCTAGCAGAGAATTACCTTCTGGATTTGGTTTGGCTCAGTCCAGTGGTAAAATGAGTTTGCAGACTTAGGGGAGCTGGTGACTGATGACAGAAAAGCAGCCATCAGTGTCCTTCCCGAGAATGGAAAATCAGTTTGGGATTAACATTTTTCATTTGCCACAGGTAATCCACAAGGCCATCAATCTGCATATAGGGAGTGACGAGTTGATGCTATTGTGCTTCTTTGAATTCAGGACTGTGTGCATGTGAGTAGAACACTATGGTGCTCAGAAGCCCTCCCCAACCTCCAGCCAGGCAGCTCCTTCGACCCACTTACGCAGCACCGTAAATCTCCCTGTGCTTCTTTCTGCTCTTTGGTGCTTTTAAGCTGAAATAAATATATTTTTTCTTTTGTTGTTCCAGGGATTGAACTCAGGGACACTCAACCACTGAGCCCCATCCCCAGCCCTATTTTGTATTTTATTTAGAGTCAGGGTCTCACTGAATTGCTTAGTGCCTCGCTTTTGCTGAGGCTGGCTTTGAACTCGCGATCCTCCTGCCTCAGCCTCCTGAACCACTGTAATATAGGCATGTGACACCATGCCCAGTGAAATCTACACTCTGACATGATCCACAGGGCCCAGTCTTGTCCACGTCCTGCCTGTATCTAGCTTTTTCTTTCACTTACCTCCAGCAGCCGGAACAAACTCTCTCGATTTTCTCTAGCAGGCTGTGCTCTTGTTCACCCTACACCTTGCCACCTATTGTCCCTGAAGCCTGGAGTACTCATCCCCTACTTAAGACCCAATGGGCCTTGTCCCTCAGGCTCTGAGACTTCTACCCAGACCCCCTTCCTGGGCTGTGTGTTCCCCCACTGTATTGCTGACCCTCGCCAAGAGCTCCTGGAGGGAACTCCATCTCTTCCCCTCTCCACCGTTGCTGTGCAGCGTCAGGAGTTGCCTGATGCATATTGGTGAATGGACAAAGCAATTTTCAAGCAATTAAACTTCAAATAGCCTCATAGCCATCAACCCTTTTCCTTTCATTTTTAATAAAAGATGTAATATATAAATATGTTATTCTTCTTTTAAAAAAAAAAAAAAAAAAGAAAGAGAAACATCGCAGATGAAGCTGAACACTCCTCTTAGTAGCGTTTGCAGTCTCCAGATTTCCCCTGTATTGGGTGTCGTTTCCCGTGTGTGTGCGGCTGCATGTTGTATTCCTGTGTCCACATGTCATTCAAAGAACACCTCTGGTGTTCTATGGAAATCTCTCTCTGCAGCTTGCTTTTTTAAAATTTACAGCATGCTGTAAACTTGGTCCTGTGTTAGCACCCATCGCTCTAATTCATTCTTTTTAGAGGCTGTCAAGATTTCAGAGTGTGGATGGAACAGTTTATTTAGTTACTCCCCTATTGTCTATCAATATTTAAGTACACTGTGATCCTGGCATCTTCAAGAGAGAAGAGACAAGAAGTCCTCTGAGCCTGGAGTTCCTCCTGTGGAGCAACCCGTGCAGAAGTCCCTGGTCCTGCTTCTATACAGGAGAACAGACACTCACTGCCAGAGAAGGAGACTCCAATTGTGACATTTGGTTACACTTTAAACCATCATCTTCTCCATTTCAATTGCCACTCTTCTTTTTTCGTTCTGTCCTCTGGAACCCCTTCTACTAATTATTCCTCCTCCACATGCAACAGGGACTGTTAAGACTCCCACTAATCATTCTTCTTACTCCCTCACCAATTCCTTTGCGATTTGGTTTCTAAACCCCGTTAACATCAGTGACCTTCACAGAGGCACCAGAGTGTGGAAGATCTTCTCTTAAAGGGCTGCTCTTAGGATGAGATGATGGAGTGTGGTGCCCAGATGTGGCCTTAATTGTCCTGGGTATTTTGGGTTATCATCTCCCTCACTGTAGTCACTGTTCTTCTAGTAACATCATCCATCATCTGCAAAGTTAATGCCTCAAGGAAAAAGGACCAGTAGTTGTGGACCATACTAGAAATGGGTCCTGGATGTCCTGGGGAAGGGACTTTTCTATGGAGACCCAGGCTTCAGCAGGGGTTGGAAAGCAACAGGAGGATCCTGAGGCCAATCAAAGGGGCCAGGGAACATCATCCCTCCACTGGACCATTTGCTTGGTATGAGCTGTGGGGGAAGCAAGTCCTAAGGAAGTTGGGGACTCAGCCCTGCCTGCCAATTCTTACCAAAGACAGCTACACCTGGCCCCACAGGACTGAGCAGGGATGTCAAGCCACGGCTGCCCAGCATGCAGAGCAGGAGGCCAAGCTGAAGAGCAGCCACTGGCTCCAAGCCCTCTGCTCTCTGCTGTGCACAGGAGATGCCTTGTTCTGCCACTTCATGCACCTGCTGTAGCTGTGACCTGGTGATGTGGAGTGCAGGGCCTCCGGATGGACCTCACTGTCTTGCATAGGAGGTCAGTGCGTCCTCATGTATTGGCCTCAGCTAGACCGGGGCTCCAGCTCCACCCTGCCATGCATATCAATCAACACACTTTGATTGCAGGCAACAGAAACAGACCCGGGCGACTAAAGCAGAGGATTTGCTGGAAGGATGAGAGAGCAGAGGGAGCTTACCAGTGGCATAGGAGGTTGAAGACTCAGATTTCATTTCAATCCTGGAGCCAATTCATTCAAAATTCAGTGATCTCAAAAGTCCAATTGGCCTGGCAGTTTGGTTTATAGTTCTAATCTAAAATAAGAGGCGATGAGTGAGGCATCCCCATGGCAACCATGGTAGCTCTATCTTAGATAAGGTTATCTAAGCCTCAGTTTCCTTATCTACATATATTTCTGAAGGATGAATATGTCTACCCAGAAGAGGTGTTCAGTATTCTTCAGCTTTAAGATGTCGCGGGGACCAGAGCCAGAGCTGGCAATTACCTCTGAGTAGCCTCTGTATGCCACTAACCAGCTTGTCTGACTTCTTCCTAATACCTCCTCACCACTCACAGACCTTCAGTAAAGAACCTCCTAATGATTTAAATAGTATCTTCAAGGCACACTTCCAGAGATCTAGGGAAAATTCCCACCCCAAGTGATTACTCATATGGCAGACAGCTTTGAGAACGGAGAGCCCGGTGGAAGGGTAGAAATTCAATAACTGCATAATTTAATGAAAGCCATCTTTCTTGACTGTCTAAAGGCCTATCTGTTTCTTACTCCTTGGAAAAGCACAGATACCATATATTTCTGAAGTCTTTATACAATGCAATAACATTAGACTATTTATTATGTGTACGTTCATCAGAATGTATCAAATTTTTATCAAGCAACCAAAATAGCTAATGCGCAGGGATTTGTGCGTTGTGATGTAAATCTAGGGCGAGGGGATGAATATTTTAGCAACTGCACTTAGTCCCCGCAATGACAGACAACTTGATCCCTGGTCAAAATAGAAGGCAAGAAGGTTTGGTCTGTTGCCTTTACTCTTTTGAGCGGCTGATAGCTTTTAGGAACAGAAATAGTCTGTGGTTTTGCAGTTTTCTTCCTCTCCTTGCCTTGTCCTTTTCTCCTGGTTCATCTCTCTTTTCCTCCATCCTTTGCTTCTACTCTTTGCCGTCTTCTCTCTGCCTTTCTTCTCTCCTCCTCTGTCTCCCCTTCTTCTGCCTTAAATGTCAATACCAAACTGTCCCTGAGCCTCAAGACCCACCGTTACAGGGTTATTTTTCAGAATAAAGCAGTTTCCTAGGTCAAAAGTAAAAAGCACCTACAATAGGGGGGGGGGGGAAGGTAACTTGTTAGTTGGGAATCCTTTAAGTGTGGGCATTTATCTGTCCATTTTCTCCATGGAAATTATCTCTCTTAAGAATGTAGCAGAGGTTTTAGAGAAAGAAACATTGGATAGGAAGTCAGAAAGGGATGGGAATCCCTGCTTGGCTTTTGACTAGCTGTGTAACCTTGGGAAAACCCGAGGCTCCTCGTGCATTAAAGGATTTCATGCAAATTCATTCATACAGCAAACATTTGGTAAATCGAGTCCCATGAAACAGTCATAATCAGGCACGAGTAATTTAACCCCTCTGTGCCCTGGTTTCCTCGTCTTTTAGATCAGAAGACTGGTGCCTCTTTTTGAACTGCACTGTTGTAAGGATTAAATATGCTCATTTATATAGAAAGCTTAAAAAACAGCGTATAGCATGCAGTAAGTACTGCATAAATATTACCCAATATAAAGTGTGAATTTTGTCGGGAAAACGGAAAACACTCTTGAGTATTTCAAACAGGAAGGGATTTAATAGAGGGACTTAGAGGATCCAGTTCTATGGATGAAGGAACATACACCCTAGTGTTTGGGAGGTTGGGAACTATAGCCCCAGTGTGGATGGTTCTCAGGAGGAAGCTCAGATGCCTGTGCCCCCCTCTTCATACCATCTGCCTTCTGCTGGGAGCCTGGGTGGGTGCCTCTTGCTGCTACAGGAACAATAAGGGTGCAGCTTCTCCTATCCTTCACGCTTCTCCTGCTGTTACTCTTATGAACCCCAGAAAAAGATGCTGGTCAGAGTCTAGGAGATCCAGTTCTCAGGCCTTGTGGCCCTGTGACTCAGGGGAAGTCACAGAAGAGAGAAGATGGTGCTGGGTTGCCCCAAACCCTCAGGCAGAGCGGGGTCTAACCCAGGGCTGGTGGGAAGGTGGGATTTACAGTGCACAACCAGGCGGTAAAGTTCAAGTTCCCTGTGGACACTAGATTTGGGTGGTAATGGAAGGGAAGTGGGAAGAATATGCCCAGCAGATCCAGGGCCAGGCAGGAAAACCTGGAAACGGAATGACGAAGAGGTAAAGGAGGCCCCACAAATGATGCAGCTCATGGGAGAATTTATGATAAGCCAGGCTCTGTTATGAATGTTGCTTGTGTGCTACTCATTAAATCCTCACAACCCCCCCACACTCACAACCCCACCCCACACACACAACCCCGCCCCCCCCTACACACACACACACATACAGTAAGCACTGTTACTGTGCACATTTTCCAAGTGAGAAAACCCTAGCCAGAGAAGTAACTTCCCCAAGTCACACTGCTGGTAAATGATCAAGCTAGGATTTACTTAAATCCCAGTGCTGGGACTCCCGGGGTGCAGTTTCTTAACTGCCACATTCTTGTGCGTGGCCAGGATGCTCAGACTGAGGTCTGCTGACTCACCCTGGGAACTGGCTTTGGCCAAGCTGTCCTGACACATGGTCCAGCCTCATCTCTGCATCCTTACAGAAGAGGTTGTTTGTTTAGAGCATGGGATCTTATTTCACTCTTCTAGAGGCAATTATGTGCCATGGTTAGGATCTTCTCTCCTGTTAGGAAGAATTGGACAAGGTAACCAAGCAATCATGCTCATGGCTGGCTGTTCCTGAACTGCTCCCTGCCCTGGGAACCGACTTCTCTCATTAGATCTCTCTCATCAACCCACAGTGGTACCGCCTCAGAAGTCTTCGGAGGTCCAGGAGCCTGGTTATCATTCAACAGTCCCCAGAAAAGAAAAGATTCATTAATTACCATATGTACCTGGCAAAACCAGGAAAAACACATTAAACAAAGCCATCCTCCTCTTAGACTGTGATTAGGATCTTTTCTGTGCTTTTTCCAGATCTGGGAGAAGTAGGAATGATGGTTGTCTCAAGCAAGGGGCTGTGGCCCTAGATTTGTGGCTAGATGACACCCATCTTGTCACCTCCAGTTTCTCCCAGTCAGCTGCTTTTAGGGCGGGCAGGGCATATTTGCCTTAGAAAGCCACAGCACAGTTGTTGGGCAAGAAAATGAAACTATTAAAGAAATGTCAAGCGCAGAGGAAGCTTAGATCTGATGACAGGAAACTCGAAGTTCCCTACAGCAGAAAGGAAGAAACCAAACCAAATGCCCCTCAGCCAAGAAGCTCATTAGCAGCCAGTGTGGTCTGAAATGAAGGGGATGCTCCCCAAAACTTTCGATGGATGACTCCCCATTCATGGAGTGATGGATCCATCTGCCCCAGGGGGCAGTCTTACCAAGAAGAGGATGCTGGAGTCATTTTCCAAGAACTCACCCAGGGGCTGGCATTCAGGAAGTTAAAGCAAAACTAAATAAATGTTGATGGGAAAATGTAACAGTTGTCATTCTTAAAACACAGTGTTTTTATGTTGTTACATCCCTGTCAGCAGAAATTGCCCAATTCTTGTCAGAAATAACCATCCCAGTATCAGGAGCCAAACTCTCCTGAGTCACTGAATTTGCTGTTCTGAGTGTCATTTTTTTTCTATACTATGCAGGCAAAGATGAAGCCTCCCCTGTCCCCTTAGTTGTAAAGCTGTTAGGGGTCTTGGGTGTTGCTCCCAAAGCAACCCAAGCATTAAGAAGCCTTTGATCTCTAACTGCATCCTTCTTGAGTTGGAATGATCCATCCCTGGGCCAAATAGGAAGTAACAGTGAGTTACGACAGCAGGGCATCAATCAAAACGGCCTCTGGGATTGTAGAACGGTGGAGGTCCTGCTCTCCCTGAAAGCAGAACCCAGCCAATGGGTGGCTGTGTGGGAATGTTGACCCCTATCACTAGATATTTGGAATTTTTTCAAAAGGAACCTGAGTTGGTATGTAAATCCTCTTGATGAGCAACAACTAATTCAGAGTTGCTAAAACACAGAGTCGATCAAGCAAGCATGTCTTTGGGCCAGTTTCGCTCCCAGGAACTTTCTTCCCAAGAACCCTTCCAGGTGGGTAGAAGCTTTATAAAATAAAACCCTGTGGAACCTGGAACAAAGAGAGCATTTGGAACAGGACTTACTGAGCAAAATGATGACTTGGGGTTGTTTTTAATAACAGAGTATGTGCCATCCCAGGGGAGGAAAGAATATAGAAACAACCTCAGGTATTCAGTCTCGAGAGACAGGATTAAAGGGTGCAGCCATTTGAACTGTTTCAGTGAATGACATGGGAAGAGGTGGCTCAGAGAGGGCACAGGGAAAGGCAACCCAGACAGAGAAGAACCCTGGCTGACAGCGTCGGGTTTGCACACATGGTTATAGTAGGCACCGCATGGAATGGAACTGTTTTTGTTGTGATTGCTTTTTCATTAGAGTTTAAGAATGGTAATGTTTTAATTCAGTTAATGCATCAACTCCAACCATGCCCTGGCCCACTTGGTAGCACCGCAGCGACCCTGCTACATGAACCGCAGGAATAATGGACATTCGGGTGCCCAGTGCATTAGCCTGGAGAGAGGGTGCAAGGCCTTTCTAAGGAATAGGGAAGGAGGGCAGAGAGGGCCCCGCATGCGCAGCGGAGGACTTTAGAGTTTCTCATCAAAGACCTTCTGTGACCCACCTTCCCAGGAGCGCGCAGGGGACCTCTGGGCTCACACATTAGCTGTGCACGAGTGAGTTTTAATTAAAGCCCAGGGCTTTAAGAGCTCCAGATTTCCCGCAGGTAACCTTTCAAGCCACAGTGCCTTAATTCAGAGAATCCGAAGCTTCTTAAGAAAACAAGATGGTGTTTTATCTGGGAGTGATCTTGCTTCCAGAGTTCTTTTTATTGATGTATTTTTTAATATTTTAGGGTTTACTGCTCACCAGTCACAGTGAGCCCCACCTTGGAGTCCTGGAGGCTGGTAAATGCAGTGGGGAGGCTGCCCCCCTATGGTGCCCAGCCCTTCTGCACAGCCCAGGGAGGGGGGTGGTCAGCTCTGGCAGGGGGCTGCAGGGCTTCATGCACATCCCTTGTGGGATGGTGCATCCTAGAGCGGGTGCACTCTGGGAAGCCCTGCTTCTTCCAGGATCCCCTGTTGGTATGGGGACCATGCTGTGTGTGCCGTGTCAGGTGGCAAGACACAGCATAGTCACTGTCATGTATACCGATTCCACATCACTCCAGTCTCAGGGGCAGTGGGCACTGTCATTGTCTCCATTTTGTGGGTGGGGGATGTGGAAGAAGAAAGGGCACAGTTTACATTTGTAGTGGCTGAAAGTGGCAGAGCCCGGCTTCCCATCCCTGTTGTCCAGCTCTGGATGCTGTGCTCCAAACGTCTGTGCCACCCCGCCTTTCATGCTTTCCCTGCAGTCTGCAAGATAAGAGCTAAATGCAAACAATCAGAGGCATCTGTTCAGCAGGAACACCTCTGCGCTGTCACCTGTTGCTGGATTCCCCAGAAAACTGCCCACAGCGCCCCCTGGTGGACATGCGCACCTTCCTGGTGGCATCTTCTAAAGCTCCTAAGGTTGCACTGCCTATGTCAGTCAGCATGATGAGGTATCTGGCCACGAGCCTGGAACACTGGAGCAGGCAGGGAATGCAAGAGCCCAAGGAAAACAGAATTGTGGGCATTATCAGAGCCACTAGTGGAATTTGGACTGTCTTCTTCCCACCTGAGCCCCATGGTTAATTTACAGACAGTTCCTGCTTTGGGCCTTAAATTCATCTAAATGTTCTTCAGCTTTGAAACCAGGCATCCCTGTCTGGGCAGCATTGCAAGAACCCCTCCCATGACTATTGTTATTAACTCCATAACTCATGAAGAAGATTCTGGATGCATTCAGAGGCAAACATGCCAAGAGACATTTCCATTCAATTCAATTCAAATGTCTTCAAGTGCCCTGAGCTCAGCATCCATGAACAGAATTGGCAACTCCTTCCACGATGTTTTCCATAGGATTGAAAATCCAAAAGCCAATGCTGAGTATCATCTTGTGTGGATCTGCAAGGGAGACAGGGCCGTTCCCATCCAGAGGAGAGAAGGACAGGGAAAACTACAGACGGATCTGTGTTCCAGGAAGGCTGTATCCTCAGACCCTCCACCAGATGGGGGTTTAAATATTATTTTCTGATTAATAAAGGTGGCCACTGGGGCCAGGAAATCAGAATATAAACTTTGTTCCTAGATCTGAGGACCCCAGGAGTACACTGTGAGGCTATCAGATTGAGAGAGGGTGGAGAGTGAGGGACAGGTGGGAAGTTAGCCAGGCCAGCGCTGACATGAGCTCATCTTACTGAGACTCACTTCAAATACACAACCAATCAAGGCTGAGATCAGGGGCTGTGCCGTGTTCTTCCTTATGTCTCCACAATGTTGGGATTTTACCAGCTACTGAAACACATTGCAAATTACTGGAAGCCATAAGTTAATAATGCTTTTGAGTGTTCCTGTACCAAAAACGTGATAAATGCTCAGAAAGAAACAGTCATGATCACTCTCCTCAAGGCCTCTGACCTTAATTCTCAGTGGTTACTCCAGATACTCCTTAGAATGTGTCAGAAGCAAAGAACTAACCTCCCACCAGAATGTGGGGAAATGCGTGAGACTATTACAATCTGGAGGATGGGAGCAGGATGGGCTGGATTTGGAAGTCACTGAGTACCTCATTCTAATTCCCAAGGACTCTGGGGCTTCTGGCGACACCCACATTCTGCATTCTGCATTATTGGATGACTGTGCTGAAGACTGGCTGCTGCCAATGATGGGACTCTTGTATCTCTGGGAACACTGGCCGGCACACTTCTGCAAGACTAGGGCATCCGGGACTGTAACCCCAGCAACTTGACATCACCAGTGCCCCAGAGTTGATCCAACATGAAAAGGCCGCCTCACATGTGCTCCTCAAACGCACTGAGGCTAATGGGGGCACTAGAAGGGAGACAAATGATCATACAGAAAATAAGCCATATGCCTGCCTGACTAGTGAGTTTTCTCCTTATAAAAAAATTTTTTTCATATATTTGTTGATCGAGTGTATATCTTCTTCTGAGAAATGTCTGTTCAGCTCCCTAGCCCATTTATTGATTGGGTTGTATGGTTTTTTTTTTTTTTGGTGTTATGTTTTTTGAGTTCTTTGTATATCCTGGAGATTCGTTCTCTATCTCACCTGTGTGTGGCAAAAATTTGCTCCCAAAATATAGGCTGTCTGTTTACCTCATTTATGGTTTCTTTTGCTGAGAAGAAGCTTTTTAGTTTGAGACCATCCCATTTATTAATTCTTGATTTTATTTCTTGCACTTTAGGAGTCTTGTTAAGGTAGCCAGGGCCTAATCCGACATGATGAAGATTGGGCCTACTTTTTCCTCTATTAGGCACAGGGTCTCTGGTCTAATTCCTAGGTCCTTGATCCACTTTGAGTTGAGTTTTGTGCATGATGAGAGAAAGGAGTTTAGTTTCATTTTGCTGCATATGGATTTTCAGTTCTCCCAGCACCATTTGTTGAAGAGGCTATCTTTTCTCCAATGTATGTTTTTGGTGCCTTTTTCTAGTATGAGATAACTGTATTTGTGTGGGTTTGTCTCATGTCTTCTCTTCTGTACCATTGGTCTACATGTCTATTTTTGTGCCAATCTAATGACATTTTTGTTACTGTAGCTTTGTAGTGTAGTTTAAGGTCTGGTATTGTGATGCCTCCTGCTTCACTCTTCTTGCTAAGTATTGCTTTGGCTATTCTGGGCCTCTTATTTTTCCAACATCTCTAGTAATTAGAGCAATGCAAATCAAAACTCCTCTAAGATTTCATCTCACTCCTGTCAGAATGGCAGTTATCAAGAATATAGTCAACAATAAATGTTGGTGAGGATGTGGTGAAAAAGGCACACTCATACATTGCTGGTGGGACTACAAATTGGTGCAACCAATCTGGAAAACAGTATGGAGATTCCTTAGAAAACTTGGAATGGAACCACCATTTGACCCAGCTATCCCACTCCTCGGTATATACCCAAAGGACTTAAAATCAGCATACTATAGTAATGCAGCCACATCAATGTTCATAGCAGCTTAATTCACAATAGCTAAACTGTGGAACTAACCTAAGTGCCCTTCAATAGGTGAATAGATAAACTGTGATTGAGATTATATATATATATATATATACACACACACACACACACACACACACACATACACACACAATGGAATATTATGCAGCATTAAAAGAGAATAAAACTATGGCATTTGTAGGTAAATGGATGGAATTGGAGAATATCATGCTAAGCGAAGTAAGCCAAACCCAAAAAAATCAAAGTCCAAATGTTCTCTCTGATAACTGGATGCTGATCCATAACGGGGAGTGAGGAGGCATGGGGAAAAATGAAGGAACTTTGATTGGGCAAAGGGGAGGGAAGGTAGGGAGGGCTCATTGGGGCAGGAAAGATGGTAGAATGAGATGAACATCATTACCCTCGGCCTCGGTACATGTATGACTGTATATATGATGTGAGGCTACATCGCACACAAATATACAAAAGAAAAGCTGTGCTGCAATTGTGCACAATGAATCAAAATGCATTCTGCTGTCATATATGCCTAATTAAAATAAATAAATATTTTTTAAAGTTATTATGTATTGCTCAAAAACCAATGTTTTGAAAAAACAACAAATATATAATTAGACCATTGCATATCAAAGACCAAGATTAGGAGGAAAACTCAGACAACTCACCATTAATTCTGATATGTCTATCTTCACTCCAAAGTAGACCATTCACAGTGAGTGGACAAGACATGTCCTGGGAGGGGCTCAGTCTCCCCTGGTTATTTCTTGGGTGGGCAGTGCTATATCTCCAATGCTCTGTCTCTACCCCTTATTTTTATGAGAGAAAGCGTTAGTCCAATTAGTGGTTCTAGCTCAAGTTAGTGGTTCTAGTCAAATTAGTAGTTCAAAGCATTCTATTATTGAGTTACATTTTGCATCTCTATGAGGATCTAACAGGTGTTAGGGATGCAACACTAAACTAGCAGGAACCAGCAAGCAGATCAGACCAGACACTGGGCATTTGGGCACTTGGCATCAGACATGAAGCACCAGTCAAATCCTCACAGAATTGGAGGCCCTGACTTCAGGGGACCACCTGCCTTTCCCAGGCACAATCAGGAGGCTCTCTGGAAGCTCATGGACAAGGTCCCTGTAGGAGCAATCTGCTGCTGGAGCAAACCCCCACACTCAGCTAGGAATGAAGCTCAAGGGACCCAACTAGAAAAAGGATCTTTCTAATGCAGACACAGTAACCCAGTACAGAGGTACCAGAGAGACAGGTCAGCACTCATTTATCCAAAACTCAAAAAGCTTGGAACAGAGAGCATACCTGATGCCCAACTCATTTGGTAGAAAAATTATTTATCTCACTTAATACAAATGTTCCTAGATTTAGCCACGGAAATAACATTTATGATTATGAGGTAGGGCCTTCAACTCTACAGGGGGTGCCACATTATATAAATAGCATGTACCACATTGCCTTGCTTAATTCCAAAAATATCTGAATCGTGGAGCACAGCTGGCCTCAATAATTTTGGATACATAAATGTAGACCAGGAATAGAAATAATGGAAGCTAACACTTCTATGTCGGGCCTTGCACCTAAATGCCTTACTGCTACCTTTCCTAAAGTTTATTATTTTCTTTTTTAATGGGCACATAAAATCACACATATTTCTGGGATACCATGTGATGCTTTTGATTCGTGTATAGATCGTGTGATGTTCAAATCAGGGCTAACATATCAAATATTATTCATTTCTTTGTGAGAAAAAATAACCACATTCAGAATTTTTCTTTGAAGTAACCAGCACTATCAGTCCCTATAGTCACCTTACTGTGTGATAAAACACCAGAATTTCTTTCTCCTATTAGCTACAACTTAGTACCTGTTGACCAAACTTTCCTATCTTCCCTGCCCACTACTCTCCCCAGCTTCTGGTAACCATTATTTTTTCTTCTAAACTATTCTTTAATCCTTGCTATATAACTGCGAGAACTGAATGCTGTCATTTTTAACTGTTTTGTGCATATGGGGCAACTGAGACCCAGAGAAACAAAATGTGTTCAAAGCAGACACAGTAAGTGGCCAAGTGGAGAAGTGAACCCTAACTCAGGAATCTGCCTTCTTACACCACTGTCCACGGCTGGGTTGAGATACTGTTGGCCAGAAAATGTCCTATCACTGCCACCAAACAGCCCTGTCCTCCTGGGCCACAGTGGACATCTTTCCTAGACCCAGCAACAGGGCCCCCTGTTTGTGTCACTCCATCTGCATGGAGAAACCAAACAGTCAAAGGGAAAGTCCTCTGAGAGAGTGTGCCTACATTACGGCACGACCCTACTAACAGCAGTTGCTGGCATCTGAACCCCAGTAGTGGCTGCTCTTCCTCAAGGCAGGGGCGGGCTTGGCCAAGTCTTGTTGACAGGGCCTCCCTAAAAAGCACAGCGGCTGCTCCAGAGCCTGCAGGGCCAGCCTCCTGCAGGGTCTGGGGCTTGTGGCGTTGCCAGTCTTTGGAAGAGTGCTGGTGCTGACTCTGTGCCCCTTGACAGATGCATTTCCAGTTTCCAGAGAGGGGTCCTAGGACCCCTTTTTGCACCTGGCTTTGTACCACGCCAACATCCACTTTCCTCCGCAGGTTTGCTCCCTCCTGACTGTTGCAGTGCTGGGGAGAAGACGCTGGGTCACACTCAGAATGAAGAAAGCTTGCACGCCCTCCTTCCTGGGCCTCCGTCTTCTGTGCTTAAACAAATGCTTTTAATTTCCTGTTTGAAAGCCATAGCCATTACTTGGTGGCTTCAAAGGCCTTCATCTTCTCCCCCCCCCCATCCTGCATCCTGTTCCTGTGGCTGCTCTAGTCCAAATGCTAAAGTGTTCAGTGTTGACTTTTTTCATAAAGAATCACATGTAACTAAGTGAAGGTCAAATGGAGTATTGCCCGTGAATCTTATTCTTGGTGAAGCTTCCCACGGAAGCATGTTTTATCCTCGGAAGTGTGTGTGATTCCTCATGGAAGCAGACATTCCATAGTGCATCCATGAGCCCTGTGGAATGGGGGGTGTCAGAGAGGTGATTAAGTTTGTGCCTTTACTAAAATTTGTGCTTACGTGAGTTTGGGATTTGTGTATTTACTTATCCACCCCTTTCTGGAAGCCATGTAGTGGATCCGTTACCAACCTGGGCTTTGGAGTCACGTACTCTGTGGTCAATCCCCTCCTATTAGCAAGACCTTGGGCAAGTTGTCCAACCATTATTAATACTCAGTTTTCTTCACCTATAGGAGGAAGTTGGACTGGAAATTTGTTCTCAGGATCATTTTGAGAATTAAATAAGATAATATCCAATAAAAGTTTAGCACACTTGCTGTAACTCCAAGACATTATTCTTTTTGAATAATTTGACCAGCATTTAGTGACTTCCTCTCGTGAACCAGGCACTGCCCTGGGCAGTGGAGACACAGGAGGGGATGTAGTGGGCTTCCTCTCCTTATGTTCATTTGCATGCAACTTCTTAGACGAAGCAGATCAGAGTCCAGAAAGTGAGACTTGTCAGGACTTCACAAGAGAATGAGGCCTCTTGATCATATTAGCTGCAAAACTCCCAATAGCCTTTTTATGATCAGTCATGATAACCATATACTTGTACTTAGAATAAACCTCGAGATCTAGCGGATGCCATGTGTACCATCCCATGCCCTAGGGCTGAGCTGTCCTAAGCAGCTCTTCAGTAACTTTGATTAAACCAGCATTTCCCTTACTTATGTGAACACAAATCCTTGTTTGCTAATTCCTATTAGACTCTCAAAGACCTATGCTTTGAGAATCACAAAAGAAAACACTGAGCTAGAGACTAGTGAATAGGCAAGTACAGGCTACAGTGAGAAAAGCAGGTAGTCTATACCTGCGCGAAGTCGTCCAAGGGAAGGGCAGCCCTCAAAAGGGCTTTCTCTGCTCTGGAGGGCAGGGAGGTTTGCTGGCAGGTGCCAGCCAACCCTCCTCATATCTACCCTGGGCCTACCCCAGGTTTCTCTGCCTCTGGGCGAATTCAGTAAAAACTTGCAAGGACACTCAATCCCAGCTCATCTGAGTCAGCATCCCCCCAGCTGAGGGGCACGGGATCACCCACCATCAATCAGATCACTCAGGGCCAAACCTCCTCCACCCTTCACTCACCTGCTGCTTGGTGGCAGGGTCTTGCCATCCCTGCAAAGAAGAGCTCCTCTTCTCACTCATCTGCCTTCCCAGGCAATGGTCAGAGAGACATCCTCTTCCATCCATCAGACCAGGCTGCCGCCACCTCCCTCCCCCCCAGGAGTCTTTTCTGCAGAGATGTGGAAGGCAAGATTTGAATGCTAACTTCGAAATTCCCATCTTCATGTGGAGAATTCCATAAATCTCTGACTGTTGTTTGCTTTCTTTGGAGTAAACTCTTAATTGATTTCTAAAGATTGCTGTTTGCAAATTAAATTACTCTTCCCTTCTAGGTTATATAAAGAAACATCAGCCAGTCACCTCTCCCAGGCCCACGACTCCTCCTCAGGCTCCTGGACTGTGATTATATTACTGCCATTGGGCTCTTTCCATTCAACTAAAGCTACATGAATTGTTTCTCTTGCTTGTTTAATTGCCCATGTCTTATTATAGAGACAATTTATTGTTTTAGTGCAGCATAAAGTACAAATATTTCATGCAAGATGAATATGGCCACTGACATTTTTATGTCCTTCTCAAATTCACACATACAAAAATCATGCTGGAAACTTTTCAGAACATTTGTGGCCAATAACCACAAAGTGTCCGAACCTCCATAAGTTCATTGTTTAAAAAAAAAAAAAAAAAGGAAAGGCTCTAAATAAGATTTCCTTCCATAAAATTGCTAGGGAATTTGTTGGGTGACATTGACATATTGAGAGTGAACCGTTGATACACAAGAACCCGGATGAATATCTAGAGGTTTATACTGAGGCGACAAAACCAATCCCAAGAGGTTATGAACTGCATATTTCCATTTATGTAACATTTTTGAAGCTGGAGATGATAAGCAAGGCATAGAAACACATACCTGTAATCCCAGCTACTCCAGAGGCTGAGGCAGGAGGATTGCAAGTTTGAGGATCAGCCTGGGCAACTTAGTAAGACCCTGAATGGAAATAAAATTAAAAGGGGTGGGGATTTAGATCAGTGGTAGAGCACTTGCCTAGCATGTGTGAGGAGGCCCTGGTTCAATCCTTGATACGAGAGAGAGAGAGAGAGAGAGAGAGAGAGAGAGAGGAAGAAATATATATGTGATTATAGAAATGGAGTGAGACTAGCTTAGTGGTAACTAGGAGGTAAGAAGTAGATAGGATAGAAGTGGGTGTGGCTATACAAGGGTAACGTGGGTCTTGTAGTGATAGAAACTTCCTTATCTCGTCTATGTTGATGTCAATACCCTGGTTGTGATATTGTATTTAACTTTGCAAGATGTCCTCACTGGGGGAAACTGAGTTCTCAGGATTTCTCTGTATTGTTTCTTACAACTTCATGTGACTATACACATAATTATCACAGCATAATTCATTTAATCACAGATAATATTAATTTAAGAAGCACAAGGATAGGGTGGATCAGAGGCTGAATCAATGGGCAGACAGGTGATAAAGGTGGATATATGGGTAAGCGTTGTAGAATTCTTCCAACTTTCCTCTGTATTTGAATATTTCCATAACAAAATGTTGGGAAAACATCTTGGCAATGTGAGCAGAGCCTAATGGGGAACCAATATAGGACAGGACTTTGCCTGCTCAGTGTTGGAGATCGGAGCTGACCCTTCAGCCCCTGGCATGGAGCAGAAAGAGCAGATGCCCATTCTGTACATAAGGGAGGAGGAGGAGCCTGAGATGGGAGACCGGGAGCTGGGAGTGCGAGGGCTTCTCACTGGTCCTCCCAGCAGCCAGAGAGGAAGCTGAGTCCATCACACAGACTGCTGGGTGGATTTGCCAGAGCTTAGCTGCACCCATTGGGATAGCACCAGGCAGGAGCCAGCAGCCTCTCTGCCAGGGTTTGACGGAGAAGCCCCAGCGAGGTACATTCGTCAATGTAAAATAGAGGTGCTGAGCATAACTGAGTTCCAAGTGTGTCTCCACAATGGCCACGCAGATGCTTCACTGTCACAGTCATGAAATCCAGCAACTGTCCTCCAGCCCCTGAGCGTCTCTGTTCCAGCCTGGTCCCTCAGAGGCTGGAGCTGCTGAGGGGTCTAGATGCTGCATCTCCACCTCCCAGAGACACACAGAGCCAGGCTCCCTCTCGGCCGTCTCTCCTCCCCCTCCTCCGCCCATCCACGTCTCTGAGCTTCAGTTCTCAACCATGTCTTTCTTTTGACCAAACAAAAAACAAATTGATGCTCCTCACATGGCCAATCAAGAGAGCAGAAGCCACTTGGGCAGGTAAGGAAGTAAGTACTCTCCTGGGTGAAGGACTGTGGGGCTGCCCTGCTCCCACCCCACCATCTCCACGGAGTCCCTAGGCCTCCTTTAGAGCCAATTCTGCAGTCTTCCCCCCCTCCACCAGACACTCTCTCACAAAGGCAGATGGAGCTTCTGCTCTCTGAAATGGAAAGTGTTCACAAGGAAGCTTCCTCCCTGCCCCATGGAGAGCAGACGGAGCCTTCTGTGGGCTAGCGTGTCTCCCCTGTCTGCCATGATTGCCACTCAGAGAAGATCATGAAGCAGTAGTCCAATCTATTTTTTGTTTTTGCTTTTGATGTACAGCTATTATAGAATTTCTAACACCATGTTGAAATTATCCTTTTTCTATTTTTCTTCTCTAATAGCCTGTGAGCAATTTGAGGCATGTGTCTGATTTATCCCCTGACAACCAGGGTAAGGCTTGATTTATATTTAGCCAGTGGATGACTGGGATGGATGCATGGATGGATGGATGGATGGATGGATGGATGGACGAATGGATGGATGGATGGATGGACGGATGCATGAATGGGTGGATGGATGGATGGATAGATCGATGGATGGATGGACGGACGGATGGATGGATGAATGGGTGGATGGATGGATGGATGGTTGGATGGATGGATGGATACTAATGGAATATCAGACCTCAGAAGCAAGGTCAAGAGGTAGTTTGGGCATGGACTTCTGATGTATGGAACATTACATGTTGACTATAGTGACATGAGGTGAATGTACTCATTAAAAAGATCTTACACAGCCATGTAGTGTGGCTGAGTAGCCGCATAAAAGCAAAGGGATATGTTGGGTATTTTAGACCAACCTAAAATGAGCTCAGAAAATAGATCTAGTGCAGTGCCTAAAGCAAGCCTAAAACAGTAAATACAGCCTGCGGTATTGGAATGCTTATGTGAACCCCTAATCCCCCCGCCATATTTGTACATTAAAACTAAATCCCCAGTGTGTTGGCCATGGGAGGCTGGGCCTTTAGGAGGTGGCTAGGTTATGAGGCCAGAGTAGGATTAGTGTCTTATTCTACAAAGGCCCCAGAAAGACACTTGCCCCTCTGCCATGTGAGGACACAGCAAGAACCTGTCCATTATGGTGAGCTCTCGCTCTCAGCTCACCATGGACCTGCTGGCACTTTGACACGGGATATCCCAGGCTCCATGACTGAGAGAAATTAATTTCCATTGTTTATAAGGCTCTCAGCTTATCTTATTGGTGACTGCCACCCAAATGGACTAAGACATTGACATTTTAGAAACCACCTTGAGACATCATGTACACCCTATAGAGGATGCTAAGCTGGTGGTATCTGTAGCAGGGCATCCCTCCCAAGCCATCCTGGTGAATCATGGCTTCTTGGGGGGTCTTAGAAACACTATGAAGACAAGACCCTCAGAGGTTCTCAGGAGACTTCATTGGCAAAAGAGGTCAGCCTAAAATTCTAGAAGGCAGTGAGGTGTCTCAAACAAGGCTTATAAAGGGGGGAATAATTCTCCCATTTAAAAAAAATAAAAGTTAACCACTTCTCTACCCTGAACCATTTGTAGACCCTCCCAAGCAGACCTTTCTATTACCATGACAACTGTGACCCATGTAGGAGATCATTTCCAAGAAGCAATAGAGAGCTCAGCTTCTCTGGGGAGCTCTCACGCCTCACGATGTCACCCAGAATCCTTCCTGTCTAAAGAACACGTCCTCTCTCTCTCCTTCCTGGCTCCAGAGCTAGCAGTATCCTCCCCATCGTCTGTGACAGGAATTCCACAAATTTATAAATCCCAACCCTCTGAGTTAAAAATGCCTACATTTGCTCTCATCACAAAAAGGGGACTGAAAAAAGCTTGAAGATTTTTTTTTTTTTAATGGAGACTGACTCATGAGAAGCAAATTATTCACCACAAAAATACCTTTCCCAGGAAAACACACAAGGGGAGATAAATTCAGGTCAAGGCAAGTTTAAAATACCCACTGACTGTGCCCTTAAACTAGTTCACCCCGTTTAGCTCCTCTCAGGTCTAGAAAAGTACTCTGCACTGAGGTATGCAGAAAAGATCTGGAACTGGTCCCCAGTACAAATCTCCTCCACAATCTCTCTCAGCTCCACTGTCTCTTTTCAATGTTCATCTTTCCCAAGTAAAATTGGAATCCATTCTAGAAGGCATTGAACTGTAAGATCATTTGGGTAGGAACTGTGACATTTTAGCTCGTTTTTGAATTTTTCAACACCTAACATCATGCCTGGTATATGATAGTCATTTGGTTGGTTTTGCCCAGTGGAAGGCTGCAGATCCGTCTATGTAGGGTAGTGGTTAGAGAGGAGACTTGACTTTCTCTGTTCAAAACCCCACATCAGCAACTTTTTAACTGTGTGGCCTTCAGCAAGTTCATTGTACCTAAGTTTCCTCATTGGAAAAAACGAGGAGATAATGGCACTGGATTATTGTCACTGGATATTATTGGATGACTGTGAAGACTGAACAAACGAATGTATTTTAAATGTTTAGAACAGTGCTTAGAGCACAGCAATACCTTAATAGGACATCAGACTCTAGTTTTCTAGACAGTGGTATCTCTTGGATAATGGAAGCCTGTAGATAAACTTCAAAGAAAAACAACTATGGGTTCCAATCCCATTCCACACCTTACTCATGTTATAAGCTTGGTCAGGTTTACTTGACCTAGATATCAGATCTAGCCACCAAGCTACTGGAAGCGTACATGGCAGTGAACCTCAGGCCACTCTCGCTCTTCTCCCTCCCTCCTCATAGTGCCTTTCCCTTCCCCTTTAGGATTCCCCTCCTCTGCCCGGGTCTTCCCAGGGGTCCTCCTGGATCCTCTGCTCTTCCTTCTTTATGCAATCCCTTGCGTGATCTCATTCCTGCATAGCTTGGATCAGAGGCTGGAGTTCCAAATCCTACCTCCCACCCAGAGCTCCCTGCTAAGTTCCAGCCCCATGTACCCACCACCTCCTCAACCTCTCCACTGGTCCATTCTCTTCCCCAGACACACATAGTCAACATGTCCAAGGCTGAACCTATCACCTCGCCTCCAATCCAGAGCCTCGTCCTGCATCTGATAACCTCACTAAGCAGTGCCAACACCCACTCAGCGACTCAACGCATTTGGGTATCTTCTTTAAACTCCTCACCACTGACATCTCAATGCTCCCCAGACTTGATGGGTTCTCCCTCTACCCTTGTTCTTTTGAATACCGACTGCCTTACCCTGACAGGTTTAGTTCAGGACACCAGCTCTCTCTCCTAGGTGACTTTCACAGTTTTCCAAGTGGCCTCCCTTGTCTTTCCCTGCCCCCTCTCAGCCTCCCCCATTTTCTACAGTGAGACTTTTTTAAAGTTTCTCTAGATTTTTAAAAGAGAAACAGAGGCATAATGTCACCGAGGTTTAAAAGGCTTCAGTGTACCCCTTTGCCCTAAGAACTGGTGCAGCTCCTTCAGAGGCTGGAAATGTCTTTCCTAATCTCACTCCAGCCTCCTCCTCATCAGACTCATGTCTGGCTCCTTACTTCATTGCTTCAACTTCTCTCCATTCCTCCTATCTCTGACCTTGACCCCTTGATCCTTCTTGGGGGATTTGGTCACATTTGCATCCTCCAAACCTTGAAGTCAAGTTGCAGAAGAGACTTGGAAGCTGCTTCTGCCCGCCCTGCCCTGATCAGTGTGGGGTGCTTCCCCCAGGCTCACATGGCACCCCGTGGCTGTCTCCATCCCAGCAGGCACTGCTCAGATTAGCTGTCTGTTTACAGCTTCATTCCCCAGGAGCTCTGAACTCCTTGAGAACAGGCACGCTTCGTCATCCACCCTATATTTTCCTACCTGCCATATAGTAGTCGTTCAGTGAAGAATTAATAAAAAGTAATTGACATTAGTTGGCATTTCTTTATATGCTGCTGAGCCCATCTACCAAGAATATGATTATGGACGGGAAAATATCCTCCCAGTCATAAAAAGTCTGCTGCTCTTCTTTCTACATCCTGTTGGAACTTTGGCGATGTTCATCCCAGATGCCTAGAATCCCCAGCTTTCCTATCCCTACTGACATATCCAGCATCCAGGCGGCTAAAGGATACCCATTTAGCTTAAAGAGTGCTTTCTCCTTCCATAGCTGGTCTTCCAGAGGGGAACAATCTGTCCCCTAGAAGAGGGAATGGCCAACAGTGACCTGAGGGCCAAATTCAGCTCTCTACCTGCTTTTAACAATAAAGTTTTGTTGGAAACAGCCATACTTCCTCAATTACATACTGTTTAGGGCTTCTGCTGCGCCACGGTGGCAGAGTTAAGCAGTCATTGCAGCATTCTTATGGCTTGAAAAGGCTGAAACATTTACTCTCTGTCCCTAATGATGAAAAGTTGCAGACACCTGCTCTGGGGTTTATCCAAGAGCACAGAGGCCCCACCTGGCTCTGAGCTGAGATTCAAATATGCAAAGCATCATGCCGGGAAGGGGCATGGTCTCAAATTCAATTTCCAAGGCTAAAAGGCATTTCTAATACCTTCTCTTTGATAATGCTTCATGTTGTTCTAAGTACTTTAGGATCCATTAAGGGAAAGACCTTTAAATAGAAATGCCACCGCTCCTGGCTAAGGTCTCTCCTGCGGCACCACAGACCACTCTCTGAGTTGCCAGGCCCTTGAGGACAACTTCCGGCCTGCGCCTCCATCTCACTCACTACTTACCAACTGTGTGAACATGATCCAGTTAGGATATTTCAGTGGTCCGGGCCTCAGTTTCCTCCTCCATAAAATGTGGTTCATGGGATTAAAGAGCCAACTACCAAGTCATCTGGAGAGAGATGGCTCACAGAAAGCTCTTATCAAGTTTAACTTAGTTAAAATGCTTCATAGGTGTCAGCTGGGTTGGTTTTGTTTGAGTTGTGCTAGAAATTCCAAGATCTGGATTTGGGATTCCCTCTCACAGCTAAATACCTAAAAGTTGCTTTCCTTCATATGATTCTTCTGCACAGAATCTTGTGTGGATCTCAGTGCCTACATGAAAAGATTTAAATGGGGCTTCATCCGTTTTACCCATTCTGATGTCACTCAGCTATAAAATAGGAATAATAATATATACCTTTCAAGATGGTTGGGAGGATTAACTACAATATAATAGATGTTTTTCTTATACACAGTAGTCTCAAATTCCTTTTCTCCTTCATGCTTTTAGGACATGGCTTTTGGCATACACACTTGGGCACGATGAACTGATGGGGGGGGGTGCATTGCCCAAGAGAGCACAATTACCAAAGATTGACCTCTGAGGGCCACATGGAGGGCCCTGACAGTTTCTGTACCCTCCCATTTCCATGAAGACTTTCCAAGTCAGCAGCCCTCTAAGTGAAGGGTGGTGGTGGAGGAGAGCTTCAATGCTCCTGGGTATGGAAGCAGATCATCTGTCTGGGGAGAAATTTAGATGTGTGCTTGGTGATACAGTGTTAATTGATGAGCCAGGGCCTAAGTTCTGTCCAAGTTGTGCAGTTCTGGGGACCACTGTGTGTCTGGGTGACTATAACCAATCTTATTTTCTATGGCTAATAGAGATTCTGGCCTTCTGTTCTGTGGCAGGGAGCCCTTGTGGGCTACCTTGTGGGCCATCAGGCTCCAAAACTATTTTGCAGGTGACACTGAGAGACCAGAATGGAAGCTTCAGAGGACATCCAGGACTCCTAAGCTCTCTCTTACAGTGCCTTCCCAAACTTGGGGTAGAAGCGTGACTTGTCTTTATCTAAGGTTTAAACTCTGCTTTGAGCTAAGCGATTTAAGAAGATGAGGGAATTTTGGTGGGAGGAAAGGAAGAAGAATCAATTCCTTGAGAAAAGCCACAGATATGGAGAGGCGGCCACAATGAAGAGCAGGGTATGTACAAGACTGGAGAAGTTCAAAGGGGTGGTTGTGAATGGTGACCATGCCAGATGGTGTCAGGGTAAACCAAGAGTCACAGGCTCCTGGAGCTGCCTCTACCTGCAACCTCTCTGTGCTCCTGAATAAGTGCCAGCCCCATTCTGAGGCTCAGCTTCAATTCCATGACATCTGGGGTTTGCATTTGATGGTATCTAAGGGTATTTCTACGTTCCTGAAGTATCTATGTCCCTTGGGATAGGACCCCTATAATTTTAATTTATTTCTAATCTATCAAGCACTTAAAATAACATCTACTTTGAACTTTTAAAAATGTTTTAATAAAAATATTGTCTTTTTTAAAGCATTAATAGAGCCCTAAGAGTTGTAACTCCTAATTTTTTGAACTTTAAGAATGTTACTCTGCTGTCTTCTGAAATGTGTTACTTTTACTCTTCCCTTTTTATTTCATGTTGGACCATTTCTATTTCTGTCTTCAAGTTCATCACCTCGTCTCCTGCAGTGTCTACTCTGGTGTTAATCCCATCCACTACATTTAATCTCAGTTTTCTTAGTTCAACTCTAGAAGTCATGTGTATAATTGATATATGTATATTACATATATGTATACATAAAATTTCCCAAGTCTTTTCTTATCTCATTGTGCTTTCTTTTCTCTTTCTTCTTGAACATATGGAATATATTGATTGTGCTGTACTTGAATGTTCTTGTCTGCTCATTCTATCATCTGGGTCACTTCTGGGTCTGCTTCTATTGATTGTTTTTTTTCCTCCTCGTTATGGGTCATGTTTCCTTGCTCCTTTGCATGCCAGGTATTTTATTTTATTGGATTCTCAACATGGTGAGTTTTATGTTGTTGGGTTGCTACATGATTCTTGTTTTGTATCCCTTTAAATACATGGGGAATTTCTTCCCAAAATCTTTTTAATTATTCGCAATCAGTTTGAACTTTTCAGATTTGCTTGTAAATATTGTTAGGTTGGGAGCCAGATCAACTGTTTCCCAAGGATAATTGAATAATAAGGCAATTCTTCATGCATCACATATTACCAGGGTTTTCTTCACTGGCTTGTGGGACTATTCCTAGCCCTGTGTGAGCTTCAGGGATTTTTCTACTTGCTCATTTTCATCAGTTCTTTCCTCAGCCCTGGTAGTGTTCTTATGAGCATTCTCTAATCAAAACCTGAGGGGAATCCTCTGGAGATCTCCAGAGGGTTCTCTCTCACTCAGCTCTATCTCCTTTCTCTCTGATACTCTAACCCACAAATCATAAAATTTTAACTGCCTTGACCTTTCTGAATTTCAGACTCTGACTTCTTAACCCAGCATATCTGCTGAATTCTGTTTAGATGCTCTCTCTCTCTGGGCTGGTAGCCCTAAAACTGGCCAGGCAGTTAGGGAAGGAATAAGGTGCCCTCATTTGCCCTGTGTTTTCTGTTATACAATATTTGAAAACCATTGTTCAGTACATGCCCCCCAGAGTCCTGGATTTTTAAAGCAAAAAGTTCCTGTTATGTCATCATAGCATGAAGCATGAGTCCTATAGATACTGTTTTTAATGCTTGTTCCATAGATGCTGAAACTGAAGCACAGAGGTAAATTATACCTGCTCATTCTATCATCTGAATGTCCCAACCTCACACAGTTAACAATTAGCCAAGGATTTGAAGTCATGTTCTCAAACTTTAGGTGCTATCATCTCAAAAGCATTTCTGCAAATCTAATAAAATCTATGAGAATTGGGTATTTCCAAATTAGAAAGGAAGTCCACCCATGTTTGCATGTAAACCTATTCTGTATTCTAAGGGACAAGCCCACTCTGCTTGTTTATGTGCTCTGAGTTAAACATGGATGTTTTTCAAAGCATCAATGCTGCACTTGGACCCTATCTCAGATCTGAGGACAAAAGGCTTTTCTCTTGACACGTTAGGGCCACAGGGTAGATTTTTTTCTGAACCTCCAGTTGTGACAGGTACTAGTATTGAATAGAAATATAATCTGAACTTTCAATGCTATCTGGAAAATTTCTGTTTTCAGAGCACAAGCCATTTACCCAACAGTGTAAAGAGATTATGGTTCACTGTCTATGCTGAATTATGCATGGTTTTGAGCTAGGTAAAGTTCTCTATGTTCTATTTTAGGGACATTTCCTGCATACAGAAAGCAGGAAAAGAAAATCCTATACTATCCATAAGCAACTATTCTCCATATATTTGACTCTAGCATAAGGGAGTAAGCCTGAACCGCATCTGTTTTTCTTGCAACTCATTTTATAACTGGTGATCAGAGGTTTCTCTTCATTCTCATAAGTGGAATTTTTCCTTCATGTTCCAAGACAAAATAATGGAAGCTAATTTGGCCCCAATTTTAAAGCATCTATTGAGGTATACTCATTATGACATCTTTTTAGAATTAGACTGACTAATCCTGCTTAATACACGAGGAGTGTTTGCTGTTAGGCACTATGCCTTCTCAGAACATCATGTCAAAACCATTTTAATTTGAGTTAGGGGTGATTTTTGAAATGTCAGCTCTAAAAGGAAGATTTCAGGAATGCCTCAGAGCCTGCAGTTCAGCTACAAAGAAATTGGTGATGCATTGAAATAATAGAACGATTAAGGCAAGGAGAGATTTGAATTCCAGAGTTCTAATTCGGCATTCATGGTATAAAATACAATGGATGTGGGTCTAAAAGAAAAGTTAGATTGTCCAACTCAATTGAAGGCATTCATTTAGGAGGGAAAATCAAACTGACACATGGAAAGAATGTTTCTGAACATTTCTCAAATGTACTCTGCACCTCATCATCTACCTAGCACAGTTTGCCACATTTGAGTTACAGGAAAGCCTCAAAATACCTCAGCATCCCTGGTATTTGCTGAGAAGATGGGACAAGGTAGGTGGTGGCATGAAAAGCAAATGATATGGCTTCACAATTTTTATGCAGACCAGAAGTGTAACTCATGTTTCTTTAGGGGCTCAGGATAGGCAGACACATGCACACGTGAGTACATACATGTATAGCTGCATACACATATTACACATAGGAGCTCTATTTCTTGAATCTCTAATGCCATCAATTGTGATATACACCATTGTCTTATGTACCCTTAGGGAAGTTAAAAGACTCCCAGCTAACCTTTGACACTCTGCCTTTTTAATATTTTGAATTTCTGTTTTATACTTTTAAAATTAAAAAATAGATAAACATTATTGCTTTATACATAGTTAGATGGTAATGTAGTATAGGCAAAATTAAATGACTGATGTGTTTCCAAATCCACTTCATGATCAGAGGTTTATCAACTCCAATGCAGACTTGTCCCAGCCCCAGTTTATCCACACAGTATCATCCTCTGAGCCATGAAGAGTGTTGCTAATGCAGTGTTTCCCAAAAAGTGCTGCATTATTGTGTCCAGGACTTTCTTTGAGTGCTAAAAACCATTCTTTGAATTTTGATATGAATGCACTGACAATGACAACTGTATCATGGCGACACAGCCTGTCTAGAGATAGTGAGATGCCACTGATGGTAAGATATAGCCTGACATCATTTTTGTAACAATTTTTTTATATTTATGTTTAACGGACGCATAAAACGGTGTGTGTGTGTTTGTGAGTAGCATATAAGGTGTCAGCACAGGCATATAATGTGTGATACTAAATCAGGGTAAACATGTCTGTCTTCTCAAACACTGTTTCTCTATGGTGAAAACTTCCAAAATCCTTTCTTCTAGGTGTTGAAATGGACAGCACATTATTGGTATCTGTAGTTACCCAATGGTGTAGTCCCACACCAGGACTTCTTGCTCCTGTCTAGGCGTAGTTAATACCTACCGGTCAACCTTTCACCATGGCTCTCTCCCTCCTCCTCTTCCAAGACTCTAATTAAAAAAAAATGGTTCTCAACTTGTACAAGACAAACTCTGTTAGATGTTGAGTGAGGGAGACCATGCGGTATAGTCTTTCTGTGTCTGACTTCTTTCACTTAATATAATGACCTCCAGTTCCGTCCATGTTGCTAGAATAGCATGCCATCACCCCTTTATGGCCAGGTAGTATTCCATTGTGTATTTGTACCACATTTTCTTTTGATGAACACACAGGTTGTTTCCATTTCTTGGCTATAATAGTGCTACAAAAAAAAACAAGGGAGTAGATGATTCTTCAACATACTAATTTCATTTCCTTTGGGTATATACCCATTAATGAGATTGCAGAATTTTATGGTAGTTCTAATTTTAATTTTTTTGAGGAACCTCCATGTTGCTTTTCATAATACCTATATCACTTTACATTGTCACCAACAATATATAAAATTCCCTACTTTCTACATCCTTGCCAGTATTTGTTATCTTTTGTTTTTTTGGAAAAAAAACAAAAAACAAAAAAGCCATTCTAACCGAAGTGGAATGACATTTCATGGTGGTTTTGAAATGCATTTGCCTGATGATTAGCGACACTGAGCATTTTTTCATATACCTGTCGGCTATTTATGTATCTTTTCTTTTGAGAAATATCTGTGTAAGTTTATTGCCGATTTTAAAATCGGATTACTTGTAGGATTTTGTTTTTCCTGTTGAGGTGTTTGAATTCTTCATGGATTGGAGATTAGCCCTTTCTCAGAGGTATAGCTAGTAAATATTTTCTCCCATCCTATAGGTTGTCTCTTCACCCTGTGGATTGTCCCCTTTGCTGTGCAGAAGCTTTCTAATTTGATGTCATCACATTTGTCCATTTTTGTTGTGGGTGCCTATGCTTTTAGGGTCTTATCATAGAAATTCTTGCTTATTCCAATGTCCTGATGTGTTTTCCTCCAGCAGTTGCAGTTTCAGGTCTCATATTTAAATCTTTAATACATCTTGAGTTGCTTTTAATATATAGTGAGCGCTAGGGATTCCCTTGCATTCTTCTGCATGTGCATATTCAATTTTATTAGCATCCTTTATTGAAGAGACGGTCCCTTTCCCAAGATGGTTCTTTACATCTTTGTTGAATATTGATCTGCTGTAGATGGTATCAATGATGATAAAGAATGAAAAATGTGCATTTTAGAAGAGTTAAAATGATATATGTGTTTGTGTGAATGCACATCTTTGTATCTATATACATTCATGAATATTTATAACTATCATTATGTATACACATATATATGTGCATGCATGTTTAGGAAGAGATGGAGACATTTAAGGGAAAAGAAAATTTTGTCTTATAGAATCTCAGAGAGTAGGATAGTAGGATAACCTTTCTACCTGCCCTAGGCTCAGGCATTCCATCTGGGTGCTTATGTCTGGCCTTGGCATTTCCCCAAGCCCTAGCCCCAGCCTTGCCCATAGAGCTCTACCTTAATTGCAACTGGATGCCCTGGTCTTTTGTGGTAGTTCTTATTGAGCAAGTTATCAAAATAAAATGAGCATGAGAGATTGCATGGCATTGTGGAAAGAGAATGAGACTTGGAAACAGGGAGATTTAAACCCCCTCCAAACTACCTAGTATAAGATTTGAGCTCCTCCCCCAACCTGAGAGAACATGGGCAAGTGACATATTCCCTGAACCTCCTTTTCTCATGTGAAAATGACCATGCAATAATAATACTAAGTACACAGATGTTCTGAGAGGGTTTATGAGATGGCATTTATACAGAGGCAACTCATTATGCACATGAATTATGCTCATATTGCCCATGTACAGCCATGCTTCCCATGAGCCAAGAGGCAGGGACTCTACTAACAGTAGATGACCCTTCACCTTGCTCTTAAGCAGCAGAATAGAGAGTTAGGGAGGGAGCAAAACTGGGACAAGCCAGCTTTAAGAGACTGAAGCAATGATGACTGACCAGGAGGTAAGGGGGACTCTGGTACTGGGGTCAAAAACAAAGCCAAAGTTTTAAGTGGCAATACACTGTCCATGAGAGAATTGTCCTCTTCTAGAATGAGATGCTACCCATCATCTAGGAGGTTAAGAGCAGATAAAATGATGTGTGCCCCTCCCATCAGCTTTTAATGTACTGAGATTCTAGGATACGAGAGGTTGTAATTATTGACAAAGTGACAACACATGAAAAATGAAATTAACTTTGAAATTGTGATTTGTCGTTACAGCTTTATGTCTTCTCTTCTCAATATTAGTAACAATATATAAACATTTAAAAAGAAAATGGAAAGCAGAAAGATATAAATGGGGAAGGAAAGAAAAGAAAAAAAAGAGAAAGAATACTTAGAGTGCTATCTCACGGAGTGACTCACACCCATTAAGTCAAATTGTGCCTGCTCATGCCCACCACCTGTGGTCAGCATGACAGGTAGTTTTCACCTCTCCTGTAATTTTCATTCAATTGCTAGTGACTGCTGGGAATGCTCTGGTGACCAATATTCTATAGCTATGTTCATGTTCAATAAGCAAGTGTGTGAAAACACATGACTACTTGCCGTGGATAAAGGAAAAAAGAGTTGACTCCATGTTTCACGAATCCACTGACTTCCATCTGTGATCCAGGCCACTAGTCAAGATCTGAATGTGGAGAGCCACTGTGTAAGAGCTGGCTAAGGAGGGAGCTGAGCCTGCACTGTGCTCCACTCTTGATACCCATGTCCTATACTTGTTCCTAGGCATCTTTCCCTGATTTTGCTTTCCCAGAGTCATTTAGTATAAGTGATTAGTACACCAAATTGATACACTAATAAGTTTTGATTGGGTACTTGTCATGGACCAGAGCTGGTGCTGGAATCTGGGGATATATTGGTAAACATGGCACATGGAGCCCATAGAGTCTGGCTGTCAGGAAAGAAAATAGGCCTTCAACAAGCACATATGTTCTTTATTATAGTCGCATCATGGGCTATGGAGGTCCTAAACAGCACAGTGTGAATACATAAAAATGAGAATAACCTGGCCTGATCCAATCCAGGAATCAGTGAAGGTTTCCTTGAGAAAGACCCATGGACACCAGGTTAACATTTTAAATGATCCTCAGTACTTCCCACCAGTACTTCTGTCTCACATTTCAAATGTGAGACAGAAAGCACATTTGAAAGCACCTTAAAAAAAAAAAAACTAGAAAAGGTGGCCCCTACATCTACCACGGGCTAACTTCTGAGGGTCTTTTTTAGAAAACCGTTGTGGAGGCCTGGCATGCTTCATCCAGAGCTTCCATTCTCTACATGCAGCCTCCCAGAGCCCGGAGAAGTTGACGCTTTCTAACACAAGACAGAGACACAGCTTCACCCCAGCTGATTGCACTTGGCTGGGGATGATGGCATTTTTATGGAGCTCCAGGGTTTTGACACTCAGCCACTGACTTCCCATGGGGATAGTTAACAAGCAGCAAGAACTCATGGGACTCTGAACTTGATGGGAGGACACGACTCCCATTCCCCAGGCTGCCCGTGTCTGGCACTCACAGAGGCACTGGGGCCTGACGGAGTCCACGCTGCCAAACTGCCTGCAGAGGAAAAAGTGCTCCTTCCCCAAATGCTTCTCTCCGAGGAACACTGCAGCCCTACAGCCCTCCCTGGATGAAAGACCTGAGCTCACCCTTGCTGTCCCTCATTTGGGACTCACATACAAACCTCCATCTACCCTGCCATGTCATTGTACTCTCTATGCATTTCTCTTTATCAGCGCTCACTCTCATCCCTCTTGCCTTACGCAGTGTTGAACTCTGATTCTTGCTAGTCCTCTGCAGCTCCTAAGCTTTTCTGCTTCCCTGAAATTCAGAATCATGTGTTTGCTAATCGTGAGTCCCATTTTCCAAACAGCATCCAGGGTCAAAGGGCTCCTCAAGGGTCATAGTGCACCTCTCCATCGTGGTAGAGGGCAGCATGTGGTCAGCAGACCCCACACAGGAGGTGTGTGCAATCGATCCAGGACATAATGGGTAGAGATAAAAGGTGCTTGGGTTTTCTCTCCCCAGGCTGAGCTATTAGTGCTCACTCTCCAAGGGCTATGCTTGGCCCTACATGGGTCATGAAGGCGTCTTGGTGTCTGGAGACAGCTGGGTAATGTTTCTTTCCTTTCCCCATGATTTAGCAGATGAAGGGAGGTTTAGGGGAACACAGGTAGAGGAGAGGGAGGGCCATGGCACGTATACAGGCACATGCATAATTCCAAAGGAACATATGCTGTGTGGGGCCCTGTTATTCCCCATATGGCTGCCAGGACGTAGCAAAAGCATTGCATTTGGGCCTGAGCACCAAGAGCCACCAGGAATGGTCGTGCTGCCTGTGCACAGGGCTCCACTAGGAGCACTGAGGATGTGGACTCGGTCCACACGGGGAGAGGGAAGGGAGTCAGTTTTCACTGCCGTGACAGATGCCGGACAAAAACAACTTAAAAGAGGAAAGATATATCTGCGGTCCCTCTCAGAGGTCTCAATCCAAGGTCAGCTGGCTCCATTTTTCAGACCTAAGTTGAGGCAGAGCATTGTTTGAGTTAGGTCTTGGTTGCTGTAACCAAAATACTAAGCAAGAACAACTTACAAGGAAGGAATTTTTATTTTGAGCTCAGGGTTTCAGAGGTTCAGTCCAAGGTCGGCCAACTCCATCACTCTGGGCCCAAGTGAGACAGAACATCATGGCAGAGGAAAGCTGCTCACCCTGTAGTAGCTGAGAAGCAGAGGTAGAGGGAGGGAGGAGCCCAGGAGACAATAAAATCTCCCCAAGGCAGGCTCCCAGAGGCCTGCTTCCTCCAGCACCCACCTGCCTACAGTTACCACCCAGTTGGTCCATTCAAATTATTAATCCATCCCATGGATTAACCCACTAACTAGGTGAGAGCTGTCATGATTTAATCACTCCACCTCTGAACTTTCCTGCATTCACATAGGAGCTTCTGAGGGACATGTCCTACCCAAACTGTAACAAGCGTCATGATGGAAGAGCATGGTGGAGGAAAGCTGCTCACTTCATGCCTTCCAGGAAGCAGAGAAGGAGGGGGAAGAAGGGACCAGGGACATGGGATAGTCCCCAAAGTCATGCCCTCAAGAACCCACTCTTAATAAGGCCTCACTTCCCACAGCCTCCCAGAGGTATATTCAGATACCAGTAGATGAATTTATTGTTGACATCAGAGCCCTCATGATCAAATCAGTTCCCAAAAGCCCCACCTCTGAACATTGCTGCATTGGAAAAAAAAAACATGTCTTTATCCATGAGTCTTTGGCAGACGCTTCTTATCCAAACCAAAACGGAAGAATAGAGCCTTGCTTCTCAAAGTATGGTCCATGGACCAGCAGCATCAGCATGATGCTTGTAACCTAGAAGCTGGTTACACAGGCAAGAGCTGAGGTGATCAGAGATTACATTCTAGCCTCATCTCTAGGTGACCCATGAGCTTGTTAATATTTGAGAAGCCCATGCTTACAGTTTATTTCCTTTCATTGAACAGGTAAACAAAAAAGATCTGGAGAGAGACCATGTCAGGGCTGGACTATAGCCAGGTCTGGTTATATAGAGTACACCTGCCCAGCCTGTGGCTCCTGTCCTTTCAGGAGCTAGCTCTCTTAGGAATGCAGAGGACAAGTAGGTGAGAAGACTGCTTATGTTGAATGCTGAGGGAAGAAGTGCTTGCCCCTGAACTCAGTCATGGCCAAGAGAAGCAGAGTTGTGAGGCCAGGATTGCAGAGTAATTCCCAGGGTCTTCCTGATATTCCTGCAACTGAATGTGCCCCTCATACTACACCACCTGACTGATGTGGCTGATTGGTGGAATGATGGGTGCAGAGAGGGGCACCCTGTCAGGGGATGGCTTCTGTGGTGTGATAGTTAGCAGGAGGGAGTTAGTTTAGTGTGAAGCCAAACTCAGATCACTGGCATCAGGACATTATGCTATATGAGAACAGCCTGACCCCCTCCAAGAAGCGGCATCTCCCCCTTTATCTCCGTCATTCCATACCTAACTGCCTGATCATAATATTTCTGGAAAGGATGCTTGTGTTAGGCTGCATGCATGCATGCATACACATGTGCACACACATGTTCACAAAGCACCAGGCCTCAGGTCCTGTGTCTGGCTCATCTCTGTAGCCCCAGCCCTGAAGCTCATACCTGGCACATAATAGCTTCTTAATAAAAGTTTATGAATGCAAACTCAGGAGTAAGACAGCCGCCCATCTACAAGACCAAGGCCTCACATATTCAAAGGAAAGGCCAGTCCCATCTGACCCCTGCTCAAACAGATTTCCTTTTATACTTGTGTTTCCATTTTCTAGGTCTGCAGTTCCAGTTTGAAGTTTATTGTAATTTGTTCCCTGTAACACTTGCTCCTACAGAATGTTAATCTTATCACGTAGATAGATTAGTCAATTTTCAAAAGTCGGGATTTGAAAACACTGCAACATGTCTTTGCTGTGGACTTCTCACACCTTTACTGATCCTCTGCAGGAAGCCGGGGCTGTGCAGGTAGTGCCCGGGGTCTCCCTCACCCCCACCACAGAGCCGCTTCTTTAGAGCGTTTTGGTTTCTCAGAAGACACTTTGAGAGACCTTGATCTTGCTGTTGTGGTATGCATATCATTTGTCTCTGAACCCAAGAACCCTGCTGTGTTCGAGGACTGATGGTGGGTTTTATGCTTGTCTGTTATTCCCCAAGGCTGAGGACTTAGTAGGTATTCAAGGAATGTCTACTGCATGAAGGAGTAGATGAAAGTATTCCTATGAGAAAGTCAGGCAGACATAAGCTCCAGGGTGAAACAAGTTCAATTTCATTTTCATTCAATGCAGTGAGCATGTTCCAGGAACTGCTGCTGCACCAGCACTGTCTTAGGCATGGTGAACCCAGAAATGAAGAAAACTCCGTTCAATTCCTGAGAAGCAGCAAGGGTTGAAGGAAAGCCTGGCATTTAAATACCGAAACTGCCCAGCTATAAGTGGAACAAATGATGGATGTACAGCCTCGGAGGTTGCAAAGAAAAAAGAGTGTTTCATTCTTAACCTAGATGATGACTAAAATAGGTTTGTGGAAAGGTGACAAGGAGTATACCATGTTTGCAAGGAGTGGGGAGAGTCATCTAGGGAGAGGGTACTGTGTGGTCCAGGGCTTGGAGGTATAAATGCATTTCCATGTCCCAGTGACCATTAACTTCCAGAAAAGAGAATACGGAGACTGGGAAATGGAGTCAAGATGTCCCCAGTCAGGATGGGCACTTTCTTCTCTTCTCCGGGGTCTGATGGAGCTCTGCAGAGCAAGCTCTCGCTGTGATTGGAATCTCCAACTTCAGAGATTCTTGGTGGCTTTGGACAGTGGCCCCACCCTTTCTGAGCTCCTACTTTGTTCCTCTTCTCCCAATAGTGAAACAGAACCATTTTGAGTGTATCCGCTGCTCTAATATCAATGGCTGGTGGCATCCACTTGGAACATATGTGTCACTGATTTTCTTGTTTGTTAAAGTTTTTATTATTATGCAGTACAGATATGTGTAGGGTTTTTTTTTTAAAGCTTGCACTCAATAAACTGTGAATCTGTGACTGTAAATAAGACAACTTGTAAAAATGCGTTTACGTTGATACTTCGAACTAAAAATTTATTTTGCTTTTACTTTAGCTTATTTATGAGCCAGGGACGACACTGATGGAGAAGCTGTTTCCACACTAATAACACTAAAATAGATTTAGATGCATAT
Organism: Urocitellus parryii; assembly: GCF_045843805.1. Lineage (NCBI taxonomy): Eukaryota > Metazoa > Chordata > Mammalia > Rodentia > Sciuridae > Urocitellus > Urocitellus parryii. The sequence goes on from NC_135532.1 coordinate 103,929,781, forward strand.
CAGATGGAAGCTGAGTATCATTTTTAATTATGATGAAGGTGACGCTTTTGTTATTTTCCCCAGGAGAGCCATGCATTTTGACTCTGTGTGAATGTTAATTGAATACATCTCCGGCCCCTTCAATCAAAGGGTATTCCTGATAAATAATTTTGGTTCCTAGTGGGCAGTTGCCATGGGGGCAGTTTTTACTGCCAGAAGGAACACGGAAACCTCTAGAGACCTTGCTGCTCCCTTGCCTGAGTGAACCAGGTGAGGAGATCAGATGCATGCAGATTTGATGCCTGACAGTGTCTCTTGCTAGCTGTGCCTGCTTTTCATCTTTCCCAGCCAGAGTTTCCTCACCTGTACAATGGGCACGATGCCATCCTCACAGGATGAGGATTTCATGAAACAGTGTCATGAAGTGCATTGGAAAATGCCCAGCACAAAGCAAATGCTATTATTGCTATCTGTTGGCATTTTATTGAAGACTTAATGCAAATGGAAAACCTCAAACTAATAAACTAGTCTACGAGGTGGGAGCAGAGTGATAAGAGAACATCTGGGCAGGTAGGAGGCAAATCTGGAGAAATTCTAGAAGGGAATGTCTGGCTCCTTAGCAGCTGCGGGGCGGGGGGGGTGGGGAAGGGTTGCTTCTATTCCAGGTCATCCTTGCCTGCTTCTGATTAAGGGCTATGAATTCAGATGGACTTGGGCTCTAATCCTAGAGTTATAAAAAGGTGATTAATTATTCTACTATCAGTTATTGTGAGGATTCTTAATTATGAATGAAGGCATCATTGGGATTCTGGGTGCCAAATACCTGGGGGCCATGGTAATGGACTAATACCTAAAACACAGAATGAGGGATGCATATACCCTGACAGGATTGTGAAGTTTCCTTTTCCAATTAAGAATGGATGCCATTGAAATGTGGGTTTTCCACTCAGAACTGTGAACTAAATTTCATGAAAGGGGCCTTGGGGTCTCCACTTAGCTGTCAGTAACAGTCCTACAAGGCTCTAATTTTTAAACCTGTTTCTCCTTGATGGTTCTCCTGAGAACCCAGCCAAATACCAGCAGCAATTAGGACCTAGTTTTCACTGGAATGCCCAACTTGGCCAGTTTTCTTGGGATTTCCCCAGTTGTAGTACTGAAAATCCTGCGTCATGCCAGGAAAACAGGGCAGGTGATCCTCCTGCCTGTCCCCCTATAGGTGAGAGGTGATCTTTATTATAGAGACCACAACAGCCTTTGCATTAAGCCACCTTTACTTGAAGTCTAAAAAAAATCTTCTAAAAAAAAAAATCTTCTAGAAGGGAAGATAGAATTCTTTCATCTATAATACCAGCTCAAGAGCAAGGAACACCTGAATCTCTAAGGTAAAACCAATGGAGTGACTTATTTCTCTGGCTGCAGTCCTAACCTGCTGACAGTTTGAGACCTGCCTGTTGGTTCCTCTAGTGGGAAAAGCAGGCAGCTGAGTGGGTGGGGCGAGAAGGGGCACCCACAGCAATGCCACCTCTAGTCATCACAACCTCCCCAGAGAAAGCCTTTGCCCTTCTGGGGCAAGAGATGAAGGCATAGAACATCTCTAGCACCCTGGAAGCCTCCCTCTGCACCTTGGCAGTTAACAAATGTCCCCCAGGGAAACTTCCTGCCTATGCCTTCCTCCTTCCCGACTTACAGCTTTTCAACATGGGGCTTCCTAGGCCACACCCACAGGGGTCTGAGGCAAAGAGGCTGCAAAGGATCAGGCATCAGGATTCCTTAAATGCTCCCTTAGGAGATGCTAACATGCCACCATGGTGGAGGTCACTTCTCTACTCAAGCAAAATGAAAGAGCCATTGGAGATTCTGGATGCTGATCAGAGCTCAGACCTGCTACCTCCTGGGCATCTTAGAGCAGGAATTAATGGGCATGTGAGAAGGAAACTTCGAAGACCCGTATGTGAGTATTAGAGGGGAGATGAGGGGCAATGTGGGAGATGTTGCTGTGTCCATTCCATGGGCAGAGCACAGCGTTGGTTTTGACATGAGACACAACAGTGGGGTAGAGGTTAGGCCCAAGTTATGGTCGAGAAGTGTAAGCACAAGCCACCCTGCTCAGAGACCTGTGAGGAAGTGTTGTCCCTCGGAAATAAGGAGCCCTCGTCTGAGTCTTGTAGGCAGCTGGATCTGCAGAGTGATAGCAGCCCCAGCCCTGGATGAGAAGGTAACTACAGTGGAAGAGCCTAGGGAGCATCCTCCCATGACCCTTGGACAGCAGGCCACAGTAAAGAGACTGGGGCTGAGAACTTGCAGTAACAGACCCCTGGGAAGATATCCGCCAGCAGTCAGGAGAGGGGCAGCGGAAATCCTGCAGGTGTGAAGATGAGGCTGAAGGACTGGTTAGTTAAGAACAGGTCCACAGGGGTGAGGCTTCATGACAAGATTCACCTGTTCCTTCTGGTGCAGGACTGGCACATGAAGGAAAGGTCTTGGTAGAATTCCTCCCATTGAGTCTTTCCATAATATGTTTGAAAGATTATTTTATTATAAAAAAATTTATCTACACACAAGAGATAGATGGAACTACAGTCTACAAATGTCAAGGTCAGGTTTCAACCTTGGGTCACCTATTAATTAACTATGTAAACCTGGACAAGTCACACTGCTTCATTGGGACCCCAGTTATCCAATTTTAAAATCAGGAAGTGGATGAGATGATTTCTGGGGGACTGCTCAGCACCGACATAGGAGTGCCTAATTTTGAGCTCTGTGACTTAGTAGAGAGAGATACCATGCAGGGAAAGGGGATCCCTAGGACCTGGGGCTCTTTGCTTTTAGTCACAGTCCCTCCCTCCCACCCTGTTTCTCCAAAATGGCTCCCCGAGATGCCAGGCAGCTTGGTCCAAGTCACATCCTACGTCCATAAGCTGTTACTCTAACAAATAAGACCTGGAGAAAGACTGTCCTGTCCCAAAAGTTATTTCCCTGTTCAAACAACATCAGCCGAGAATCCGAGCCTGGCTCAAGATAAATCCACAGGGATAGACGCTCTGGCTAGGGCAATTGCCCTGTAGCTCACATAAGAACATTTAGTCGGTTTGCACAGTGGAGAGTGGAAGAAGCCTGACAGGGCAGCAATTTGGGCCTGTGCTCTACAGAAGATTGATCTGCACCATGTCGCTTTGGGGAAATGGCCTCTTTGGAGGAAATGGCCATGGGGGGCGGGGTGTCAAGGAATATGTTTTCTGGTCTAACAAACAACCTTCCCTAAGGGAATATCTGCAAACGCTTCCATATTGGCCACCTACAGTGATCCAGGCACAGTTTAGGCACTTTTACCTAACCTAATCCTCTTACCAATCCTATAGCATTATTATCTCCATTTTGCAGATGAGAAAATCGAGATTTGGGGTGACTGACAAGGAAAGAGTGTCAATTTGTACTCCAGATTATCAGATAGGAAAACTTATTTTCTTTCCTCTATTACATGCTAAGTTCGAGCTAGCTCATTTCACTTACGATTCTTGGAAACTACTATCCCTCATGGGTCTCACCCAAGAGACCTTGGTACTACAGGAAGTGAGAGGTGTCAGAGAGGGGTTTGGAAAGGCATCAGGTGAGGTCAGTGGCCTAAGAGCTTTGCCCAGGAGGGCACCCATTGGAGAAATCCAGCCTGGTTTGTGGCCTGTGGCGGGCACAGAGGGACCAAAAACACAAGCAGTGTGACCTTGGGGTGCAAGGCAAGAGTCTCATCCATGGAAGACATGACAAAGACCTCTTTTCTAGAGACACATGCTTAATATTTTATCCAAATGTGGGATTCATTTGTGCTATGGAGCCATAAAGCCCAGGTTTACAGACAAGACGCTAGGAAGACAACCATTGTTCAGCAACCAGATGTTTGGTGCCAGCAATGTGCCTTGAGGGATCATGTGCTCACTCAACACAAGTTCAGTGGCATTCGCTCTGTGCTGAGCATGGTACCAAGGTCAGGGATACTGAGGAGCGAGCCAAACGCTGGGCCCACCTTACAGGAGCTCGCACACCTTCAGAGCCCTCCAAAGAATAGGCCCTCCCCTCCTGGTGGGACGGGGCTGGATGATCTGAGAGTAAGCTGGAGACCATTTCCATGTCAGACAGTCACAGCTGAGAGTCACAACTGTTTGGCTGTGCTTCCTTTGGGGATTGGAACTAATGTCTCATGAAGATTTCATAGGGGGAAAAATGAGAACAATCCATTTCAATTACTTTTTAGAAGTCACATTTACATAATCATTTGATGTAATGCTCTTTGTGATGGGCTTCCCCGGGGTGTCAGAGCCACTGTCCCTGCAAGAGTCTCAGCCCTGGAGGAGCTACCAGACGTTTCTCCACAAGGGGAGAGTCGGGCTGCAGTCAGCTGCCACCGGATGGGCCCTGGGCCAGGGATAATTAGGCCAAATGGGTGTGGAAACCCATGGGTGGGGGAGAGAAAGGAAAACATTCTCTTTCACTAATCACTCTTTTTTCCAAACTTCAGAGTAAAGCAGTAAAATTAAAATCCATTGTCATAATATAGTCTTTATTACCATGAAATGTTGTTTTAGGCAGACCTTAATTCAGAACTGGCTTTTTTTTTGATGGAAAAGAATATTGCTTTCTGGGTGACCTTTAATAAATCCAGAATTGACAATATGGAATTGTAAAGGATTTCTTAAGCAGCTGAATTCTCAGCAAAGCCTTTACCCCACTGGTTCTCTATGTGGCAGATGGGTCCAGGATGTGACATTTGTGCCAAGCATATGTTGGCTGTGTGCATGAGGGGAATTGTGAGTGCCTGGTCCCCTCTGTGGATGCTCTGAGGCCGTATCTTCCTTGGTTGACTTTCTCTAAGACTAACCTTGCAGATGTGTAGGTACTGTTTGTGCAAGGAAGGAAGGGACAATCCAGAAAGTGACTTTGTGGTTCTCCATACTAAAATCGGTCATGTCTTTAGGGGCAGAGCAATCATTGAGTTTGCCATTTGTAAAAAAAAAAAAAAAAATTAATGAAATAAGTATCTTCTGTTAGAAAATTACTGTGTTCTGAAAGATGTATTCAGCATCTGTTTCTGTACTTTGGTAATTTGCCTAGGTATTAAATGAATGTTTTGTGACTAAGAATCTGAAGAGCTAATTTGCTTCCCTGAAATCTTTGGCAGGAAGAGCTAAAACTGTTTCATGAAGATTGGAGACAATATCATAGTCTTGCCTGGTGATTGACACCAAGTTCCTTGATGGGTGGCAGGAGAAAAGGAAAACCTTTATGAAGGGTAGATGCTTGAGTCCTTCCATCCTTCCTTCTTCCAATGGTTACTCAGCACCTTCTTGGAGTCAAGCTCTGTGCTCTGGGCTATTAATACTACATTAGGATGTAACAGGAAAAAAACCAAAAAAGTGCTTTGGCCTTCACAGGGCTCTGTCAGTGAAGAAAAGAAATATGGGAACAGACAGTAGAAAAGAATGGTCTAAGTACTCTGAGGAGGTTGGGCAGCAGCTCAGAAAGAAAACAGGAAGCTACAGTGAGAGGCAGGGCGGAGATCATACGGAGCCAGGAGACGTGATGGAGCTCTTCAGCCTCGACCCATTTAACCAGAAATAGGAATGGTGGAGGCCATGCTGCTGTGGGTCTGTGGAGGCTAGGGAGACCAGTGAGTTCACATCTGTCCCCACTGAGTTACCTTTCTGCCAGCCACACATGTGCATTTTGGGCTCAACTATGATATTGGAAGACGGTGGATGCACATGTCCATTGATCATGGGATCGAGCTGGCCACTGTAGTCCAGGCACACCGGGCAGCAGACAATGGGAGCCCTATCAATGGCCCAGGCAGACTGTTGGAGTACAAGAGATGAATTCTAGATTTCAAAGTTAGGTTGCAAAGTTAGAGTCCACTAATCCTAGTCATGGGCAGTACGAATAAGGTGGGGGCTGGTCAAGGTCAGCACATGCGCCCTGCCTCGTCACTCCAGCTCTGTGGCTCCAGAGTGGGCACCACAGGAGGGTCTCCAGCTGTTGTCAGCTCCCCTCAAGTCTGTGCACCGTGCACGGGGTATCAGAGGGATGTGACGTTTCCTAATTAGAGTTGGCAGCCGTTCTATGTGTTTATGATGTTACATAATCAAATTTGTATAATTGCTCTTTATAACTCACTTGAAAAATACAAAGTGGCACAGAGCGGGCCAAGAAAGTGTAAGTGGGGCCCTGACACATCGTGTTCCAACCTTTCCTGACGCTACAGAGTGTGTGTTGGGAGGGAAGAGCAAGAAAGGAGCCACGGAAGAGTGGTTTCCTAATCTGCCAGTATTGGGGCTGCCTCCAGTTTGGGACAGATCTGGGCCTTATAGAAACCTGAGTTTAATTCTTTTAATGGAAAAGACAAAGAAGTTCAAGATCCAGGAGACAGAGACCCACCAAAGTGTTTGGATCTCCATTGTTACCCATGCAGATAGAGAACCATCCAGATTCGACTGGAGTTGTTCTTCTGTTTGTTTGTTTAGTTTTAGTTTTCTAGGGCTGAGGATTGAACCCAGGGCTGCTTTACCACAGTCCTTTTTATGTTTTCATTTTGAGACAGGAACAAAGTTACAGAGGCTAGCCTTGAACTTGTGCTCCTCCAGCCTCAGCCTCCCAATTTGCTGGCTGGGAAGACATTTGAAAGCACAGGAAGCTTTTAGGAGCAACGGTGAGCTGCAGAAAGGCAGACAGTGGGGACTTAATCATTTTTAAACAAATGAATTTATTCATGAAACTAAGTTCAATGTTCACTAGAACAGTTAGAAAAGTGCACAAACGATCAGTAACTTTAAAGGCAAATATGTTCCATGATAAGTAAAGCCTTATAAATAAGCATATTGTCCATAAATAGCCCCTCATGCATAACACACAGGGAGAAGACTCTGGGGATCACTTTAGAGATTAAAAAGGTTTAGCAAGAGAAAAATGTTTCAGTAAAAACTGGGAAATGGTGACCCGGTGGACAAGGCATGATCAACAGTAACGCAACCTGCATGTGTAATGAGGAAGTCTTGTATTTGCAGGGCAAGAATGACTCGAGAAAGTGTCGGAAGGGATTTACAATAGATCATCCATGTCTTGATGGCATCCTCTTGCACCTTACAGAAAAGAAAATTAAAACTGCTGATAGTTTCGCTAGCACGGAGTGGCAGGCACTGTTAGTCCTCTGGCCTGTTTCTTTCCAGGTGTGTGTGTGTGTGTGTGTGTGTGTGTGTGTGTGTGTGTGTGTCTGCTGAGGGATCACATGCCATGTGCAAAATTATTTTTTTATGTATAATATTGAAGAATACTCATGTCATTAAAATGTCTTGAAAATGTGTTTTTAAATGGCTGCAAACTGCACTGACATATAGATATGTCATCATTTAATTAACAGTTCTTCTGCTGCTGGGCTCTTGGTGATTTTCAAACCTTTGCTAGTGTAAATATAAATATTAAAACTGCTGCAGGGAACAAGGGAATGCAGATAGCCCTTTGACACACCAATTTCATTTGCTTTGGATATTATGCCCAGAAGAAGAACTGCTGGATTATATCATAGTTATATTTTTAATTTTTTAAAGCACCTTAATAAACATTTTCCAAAATGACTGTGCTAATTTAACATCCCCACTCATCTGTATAAGCATTTCCTTTCTCCCACATCCTTTTCAACACTTATCTTTCATCTTTTTGTTAAAAATTCATCCTAACAACTTCGAGGTGATACTACATTGTGGTTTTAATTTGCATTTCCCTGTTGACTAGTGATGCTGAACAATTTTTTTTGTGTGTACCTAACGACTCTTGGTAATGTCTGTCTGAATCATTTGCTCACTTTCTAATCAGGCTACTTTTTTCTTGCTATTGAGTTGAGTTCCTTATATATTTTGGATATTAACCCCTTACCAGATGGATGGTTGGTAGAGATTTTTCTGCCAGTCTTTGTCTTTTCACTTTTTTAATTGTTGCCTTTGCTCTGCAGAAACCTTTTAGTTTGATGTAAGCCTATCTGTCTGTCTGTTTTTGTCATCTAGGCTTTCAAGATTATATCCAAATAAAGCATTTCCCAGACCAACATCGTGCAGATATTTTTCTCTATGTTTTCTCCTAGAGGTTTTATAGTTTCGGATTCAATATTTAAGTCTTTGATCCAGTTTGAGTTAATTTTTGTACATAGTGTAAAATATACACTATATAAAATATGCTATTTATTTTGTATGTTGTGTAAAATAAAAATCTAATTTTATTCTTGGAGCAGGGGCCTATCTCAGTGGTTGAACACTTGTCCAGCATGTATGAGGCCCTGGGTTGGACCCCCAGCACCACAAAAGCAAAACAGAATACCAATTTCATTGTTTTGCATCTAGATATCTAGTTTTCCCAGAATTATTTATTAAAGAGATCATCTTTTCTACATTATTTGTTCTTGGCGCTTTTGTAAAAAAAAAAAAAAATGACCATAAATGTGTGGATTTATTTCTGGGTGTTTTTAGTCTTGTTCCACTGGTTGACATTTCTGGTTTTAGAATTGTTCTATGAAATCAGGGCACACTGTGTCTCAAGATTTGTTCTTTTGTTCAAGATTACTTTGGCTGGCTATAAATTTATGGATTGTTGCATCCATTTTCTGTGAAAAATGGCATTGAAATTTGATAAGAGTTTCATTGAATCTGTAGGTTGCTTTGAGTAGCGTGGACATTTTTACAATCCTTCCAATCCATGGACATGGGATATCTTTCCATTTATTTGTGTTTAATTTCTTTTGCCCATGTGGTATTTGTCAGAATGCAGATCTTTTACCTCCTTGCAACGTTATTAAGAATAGCCAAGAAATGGAAACAACCTAAGTGTCCACCACTAGATGAAAGGATAAAGAAAACATGATATATCCATACACACATACACAGTGGAATATGGCTCAGTCTTTTAAAATGGGGAAATCTTGTCATATCTGAAAACATGAATGAATCTGGAGGACATTATGCTAAATGAAGTAAGCCAAAAAAAAAAATACCACATGATCTCACTTATATGTGGAATCTAATCAAGTTGAACTCACAGTAGAGAGTGGAACAATGGTACCCAGTTACTGGATGATGGAATGTTGAGGAATGGGGAGTTGTTGATCAAAGGGTACAAAATTTCAGATAGACAAGAGGAATAGATTTTCCTGTCTATTGCAGGTGACTATAGTAAATAATAGTGTATTGTATGTTTCAGAATAACAGTAAATTTCAAATATCTCATAAAAACATGACAGATGAGGGGGGTGATGAATACGTTAATTAGCTTGATTATTCATGCCACTGTTATACATAGATCAAAACCTCACAGTATGCATCATAAATGCACACAGTCATGATGTGTCAATCAAAAATAATAATAACAAATTTTTGAAATTTTAAAAATGGTACAGGTGATCACTTTGGGCACATCATTGTTGCAAAATGGTCACTTTTAGGCCAAAATATAAGTCTCCATTTCATATTCTTTCCTTAAAATGAAGTTGCAGTAGACAAATAACTGGGTCAAAGGATATAAACATTTTTAACGTTCTTCACATATATTCATTTCAGTTTTTCCCACTTGACATTCCCACTGTGTTCAAATTTCCTCTTTATCTCAAAATTCTGCCAATACCATATATTCTTCTCTCTAGATAGATAGATATTCAGATACACCCACACACACATACACATATATTTTGATTTCTGTTTTGGTGACAAATCTCTCTCATTTTGTGATTCTTTTATTATCGATTGAGTACTTTTCCCAATGCTTAATAACGTTTTAAATTTCCCCTTTTACACATTCTCTCTACTCAGCTTTCTCCGTCTCCTTTATTGTGCTAAGCTCCCTTTAGTAGTTATTTAAACAGACCTTGAGATTATGAAAAGAAGGCCCTTTGTGGAAACTTCCATCTACCAATTTGCTAATTCCAGATGGGCATTGACTTTCTCATAGACATATGTAGCTGAAATTACTTTAATACTTTGTGCTTAGGTCAAATATTTATACATGGGTTTTTTATTTGACAGCTAATCCATGGCCCAGCTTTGGGAAGGCATTATTTCCTCCATGTGTCCATAGATTATGAATGAGGTCATTTCCAATTTCATTTGTCTTTTCCTTTTTCTTCATCTTTCCCTTTTGAGTCAAATCCTTGGAAGAGCTTTACGTGCATCACAATAAGAAGGAGAAGTTATGTTTCTGATGGGAGCTTTGTCATTTCCCGTTGGGGACTGTGATATGTATTCTGCTCAAAGCTAAAGCGAGGGTGGATTTTTACTTGTGGTTAAATTCCATTATTTCTTTCTTGTTCATCTTCCCTCACTCTTTTAATGTCTTTTGTGGAAACTTCCACCTTAATATCTTTGAACCATTTTCTATGGGGTTCAAGACCTCTGCATTTTAACGTGTTGGAAATTTCCAACTTTCTGACACTTGCCAAATGATTGCTAGAAATCATAAAGCTCTTTGATGACAAGAAGGACCGAAGAAGGGATTTATGCACATTTGTTAAACCTTTTCACAATACCTAGTCCCACTGATGCACATCATGATTTGCACATGACATCATGACTGTTCAGGTGGAGGAGACACATAGGTGTGTCCTTGACCTCCGCACCTTGGTATCTGTACCATGCTGTTGACTCACACATTGCAGCCAATCCATTTATTAATTTATCATGTATTAGCCTCCATGTAGTTTCATGGCTTAGCTACCAAAATGTTTTTATATCTTGGTCAACCAGTTAACATTGATATGGAGAGTTATTTCTAAGTCCGTGATACAGCCAGGCTAATTAGTATGCTGCTCATATAGCCTTAGAGTCACCTTCTTCTGTCTGATGAGAATGGTGGCCTCAGTTTCTCCATTTATAAAATGAAGGTCATAGTAAAACTTTGCAGGGCTTTATGTTTATGTTATATCTGTGTGAATGTGTGTGTGTGTGTGTGTGTGTGTGTGTGTGTGTGTATCTGGAAATGATCCAGTAGAGTATGAAAAACTATATAATATCGAGGTAAGATGGGCCAATTGTTGAGAAAAGGCAAATGACTGGCCCTTGAGAAGATAAAGAGACATCTTTCCACATCACAGGACACCAGTCAGCATGGCCATGAGGCCTCTCACAGCATATTCACCTGCTCAGCACATGTGTGGGGGAAGAGACATTTTATCTGTGGCCTGGTAAGGATAGAAGAGAGAGCAGGTGTAAAAGCATTAAAGATGTCTCTCCTTACATCCTTCTTCACCTCAAATCAGTTTAACTACAAACATTCTAAACTCCCTTCTCGGACATTTCTTCCACTGTGCTGTGGATGAATTCTGTTATTGGAGTCTCTTGGTTTGCTGGGGGTGATTCATTCCCTTGTCTTTTCCTGTTATTTGTGTGTGTGCCCATCTAATACTGTGGATCTGAGGCAGTAGAGTTTCTACCCTGTGGACTGATAGTGTCCCTGAAGGTTTCCAGTACCTCACAGTTTAGGGACAAACAAACAACCAACCACCAATGCAAACTATATGCAGCATTAACCCAAATAGTTCCTGCTATGATGTCTACAATGTTAATTGTTACAATAAACAGATGTGATGTGATCAGTTATTGCCCAAGTAAATCAAATTATTTTCATGATTCATTATGAACTCTCCCAGGTTAAAAGTGGATTTAAAGAAGCAATCTTGGTGGTGGAGATTGAAAAGATGGTAAGATAAGTGGATAGGACCTCTCTGGGATCCCCAGATGCTGTGGCGAGAGAAGGCAGCTTGGGGTCTGCATTAGGAAGGCGGTGTGGCCATCAGGGAAGGCAGGATCTTTGGTATGACCAGGAGAAGAGAGAGCCGGGACAGGTTGAGAGTGAAGGGTTAGGGTGAGGAAGAGGCAGGACATAGGGTGCTCACAGCATGTTGGCATCTCCAGTAACAAGTATGCTGAGGAAAAGAGTAAGCCAGGAGCTGACCTCTGCAGAGAAGTGGAGAGGTCACCAGGATATTCATCCATCGATGACAACCACAGGGTAGATGGTGAGCTGTGCTATCCAGTAGGGTGAACTTGAAAGGAGCCAGGATATTGGAAGAAGGAAGGAAAACAAAGGGTTTGGAATGACCTGAGGTCCTTTCCAGAAATAAATTAACTAATAACAAATGAAACTCCACAAAGAAGACTGATATGGAAGTAGTGTCCTCAGAGGATAGCATGACTTAGAGAAAAAAAGAAAAGAGGGGAGTCCAGCATTGGCAAAGTCTCGTGGCAGAGGTGAGAGTGGTAAATGCAGGAGAATAGGAGCTTGGCTCAGGGCATGAGGTGTGTGGAACCCACCAGTGGGGATTACTATGGGTGGTAAGAGTTGACACGGGAAGTTTGGGTGGGGTTGCTCCAGGTGGGTTATGGGCAGCCGGCTGGAAGGTGGGGAGTGCCTAGTCCCTGGATCACCCTCATGGGGCTCAGAGTTGCTCCCTCAGGCAGATTGTGGGGAACCACTGCCCTAATAGACTCGTCTCTTAATAATTTTCAATTAGCCAGATTGAATGAGATAGATACACTGTGTATGGCTAACTACTACTTGTAGCAGAGAATAGATGCTCAAAAACTTCTTACGGCTCTTCCCTTTTAGGATACAACTTAACAAAAGTCACCTTTGTCTGGTGACTTAAAACAAACGACTCAATCTAAATACCATTTTGATAAAATTGGCTACTTTAAAAAAATCACATACATTCCTATTCATATGAATGGCTCATTGATAATTTCAGGAAAGAGAAAAATCCCTGAAAGAAAGTTTAAATCTGAACTCTGATAGTCAAAGAACATCTGAAGCTATTGTCCTAGAAGCTTTCGCTACAGTGGCCATGCTGTTTGCTTTCTGTAATTGGAAATCATATACAGCCCTGCTTACTTCTAGTGGATTCCATATTTGCCATTTTTACTATTTGATAACACGAATTTGTGACCCTGATATTAGAACCTGCGGTCCTTTCACAATCACCCATGGACATGTGCCGAGCAGTGAAAACTTTGAGTTGTCTGATGTTCCTGTCTCCAGCTGGGATCAAGCCAGATCTCAGTTCTCATCATGAGAGCAAGTGTCCTTGTTATTGCCTGATGACTGCCCGATGCTTTGCACCCTTCAGGTTTTTGTTGGTGATTGCACTGTTTAAAACGAGCCCCAAGCACTGTGCTGAAATGCAGTCCCATGTCCCTAAGCACAGGCAGGCTGTGACCCGCTTTCACCTTCTGGAGAAAATCATGTTAGCCGAGCTTCATGAGGGCTTGAGTGATAGGGTGCTGTGGCCCTGAGTTCAATATTAACATACTGACAATATGCATTGAAACAAAGTTACCTGTAAACAGAAACACACGTGATAAATAACACAGTGACATCAAACAAAGTCCATCATGATCAGTTGACCAGTGCTGTGAGCGGTGTCTGAACCCAGTTGTCCCCTAGGACCCTTGGTTCTGTATTTGCAAGGTCAGCATTTGCAATGACTTCATAGACTATAAGTGCTACAGATAATAAAGAATTGGTTATAGTTGGTGATGATTTCCTTCCATTGCCATCAGAGATCATCTCAAGCCTCTTTGATAGTGACCCTGGAGCATGGGACAGAGAGAGGAGTGAGACTTGGTCAGTGGTATTTTTAGGGCCACTAAAACATGATGATTCCCATTGAATAGGACTATTCATGGAGAGATAGACCCAATGGGAAAGATCAAGTACAGCCGGGCATCTAACACATGCATTTTAATTAGCGCATTATAATCATATATCAAAATGGAATTCATTATGCCATATCTGAACATGCACATAACATGATTGGATCATTTTTGTTCCCTATCATCTTCCCTTTCCATTGAGAGTTTTCTCTGTGCTCAGCTGGATGCGGGGATTACAGAAGTGTTCAGAGAGGCCCCTGCCCTCAAGGAGCTCATGATCTTATATCAACACCTTCCCCTCATTCCTACAGATGGTTGGATGTTGGCTGGCCAGTGGGCATCTTAGTCCATTACTAATATTATTATATAAAGCAGGTCACAGAGGACAGAATTCACTGGGCACATGGAAGAACCGGGAAATGGGTCCATCACATGGACTTTCCAACAGCCAGACCCTTGATCATTCATCATGGTTGGAGAGACTCATGCAGAAACAAAAATGGCTGCAATCTGTAGGTGCTTTCCCAGGGACCGAGGGAGACCGGAGCAGGAGCCCCAAGCCCTGTCTGCTTTATAACGGCTTCCAAAAGAGACAAAGGCACAGAGACTGACTTTTCAACAGAGGAGAGAAGGCTTAGAGACTCTGGGCACTACCTAGGCTCCCTGGGATCAGAGTTCTAAACCACAGCTGTGGGAAGCCCCCAGAGGCCACGTGAGGCCAGCTTCCAAGAAAACAAGATTTTTGTCAAAAAGCAGTCATCACTCTGGTGGCTTAGACCCATTCGGTGTGATTAAGTGTGGTTTGAATGTGCTTTCCGTTGGTGTTGACTTTTAAAAGTGATTCTCCTGCTGCCACTATGAAATAAAAGCCAGTTTTATCTGGAAGAAAAATAAAACCATCAGGGCTTTGAGTTTTCTTAGGTAACGGCTAGATTTTCATCATTCTTCACACTCCCACGTAGAGCTCCTGAAGAGGGGAGTTTGTAAGTCAGCAAGAAAGTTACACATCAAAGAGATGTTAGGGCTGGAGGTTGAGAAAAATTAGGCAGAGGCGTTTGTGCCAGTCTCAGTCGCCCTCCCATGATCTAAATGATAGATTCAGAAAGCGTCCCTGCCCTGGGAAAGCACAGATTTAGGGTTCTTGGGCCCCTTGCTAGGTAGTTGTAGCCAGAACAGGCCATCAACTCTACCTGTACTGCCCCAAGCCAGGTGTTGGGGCAAATGCCTTTAATCCCAGCGATTTAGAATATGGAGGCAGGAGGGGTACAAGTTCAGGATCAGCCCAAGCAGCATAGCAAGACTCTGTCTCAAAATAAACTCAAAAGGCTGCAGAGGTAGCTCTAGGAGAGTGCTTGACTGACAGGTGTGAGGCTACATTGCCACATCCAGCCCCCTGTGGCAGACTAGACCCATGGTGGTGGTTTTGTGGGTGTTCTTTGCAATCTTTCAGTGGTGCTCCTGATGCTGGTAGTAGCTCAACACCAGAAACAGAGGGGCTGGGTTACTGGGGGTGACCGAGTCCATTTCAGTCTCTTCATATTCTCTGCTGCTCCTGCCACGGTCCTGTGATCACCCTGATGGGCGAGGGAATGCAGAGACAGGGTGCTCCCCAAGAAGAAGCACCTAAGTTCTTCCTCATGTCAATGCATCAAATCAATACAGAAGAATAAATAGGCCCAACATGAAGAGGTCCACATGGCCAGTCCCACAGTAGCAGCAAGTTACAAAATGACAACAGGAAACTTGGATTCACATTAGGAGAGAGTGGTTGGGGTATCGAGGAATGTTTTGCTGAAGGGCCACATCATGCGTGCCTAGAGGACAATTGCCATCCTCTGCTACTAGGGAGCAATTCACACACACTCCATTGGTAGCCTGTTTACACATCTATTCTTAAAGCTCATCATGAGTTTTAAGTAGGTCGTTACTGAAGAAAGGAAAAACGTGCCTGGGTTTCTACTGGTTTGTTTTGGTTTCATTAATTTTTGTTGATGCTAGGCATTAAAGCTCAGACAAATTAGAATGGCACTAATGGTCACAAAGTAGGATCTTGATTAGTCTCACACGCTATCGTCCTTTACAGTATGTTTACACAGACCCAATCCACAGACCCACTGGTTTTTCTCCTTGGCTGTGAGCATGCCCGATTATTTGTCTGTAGTTATTTGACAGATGTGAAGAGAGCTTTGGCATTTCACGTGCCAACTCTGATTGTTAGTTATTGTCTGGAACGTGGTGCTGGAAAGAAGGCCAAGGCTGAGATCCACTAGGCAGGGGACCCGATCCATTAGCAATGTCTGCCAGAAGGGCACCTGGAGAGAACTGGGACACCTGAGACCTGTGTTTTTCTTTCCTGGATTAGAGCTGCAAGATTTGGAAACCAGATCTACCTGGGTTGATGGAGAATGGACCATCGGGGTGAGAGCATCTTCCTGTCTCTCCCATCACATTGGTCCATCCTCTCCATCCTCCAAGAGTTAGGGTTAGGGTTTAGGTGGATGTCAATCATGCACCTGAAGCCTCATATATTTCCCTTGAGAAGGGGGATAAAGAGAAGCAGCTCACCAACAACAACAACTCACCACCTTACCCACTCTTTGCTCCTTTAGGAGCAAACACAGATAACAGAGACATGGGAGAGAGACCGGCTATGCAATGCTGTTCCCTGAGGTGTCTCTGACGGAGAATGGCTCAGTCCTGGACTGACACTCTCTACCGCAGATTCCAATTCCCAGGTCCAATGCCAAAGCTCTGGGATTCAGGGCAAGATGCAAGCCCACAAGGAGGACCCAGGCCTTCAGAGATGGAAAGGACCACCCAGCAGAGGCCCAGCCCAGGAACATGCAGGGGAAGGAACAGGAGAGGTGTACATGCATGTATCCCTTTTATGCATCGTCCATTTAGGGTCACGTGCCCCACGTTGTCCGCTGGGGATGCAGAGGTGACTAAAGCTGGCTTCTCCCCCTGAGGGAGACGATCTGGAACCTGAATAATGAGAGACACGTGCACTTTACAGTGTTGTGGTGCTGTGATAGATCTGATGGGCAGGTGGGTTCAGCCTCCACAGGGCACATTAGAGAATGGTACCTCTTCTGAGAAGTCGCCACCTGCAGACAGATGCCTATCAAACAGACAAGTCATTGTGCAAATTAGGAAATGGGGTTCCAGTCTCCCTGACCAACTCAGCATCCTGCCATGGTTGGCCATTTGAGAGCTTCCAGGTGCCCTTGTGCAGTATGTAACCTGCACCGCTGCAAATGGCATCCCAGTGGCACAGGGCTGGAAGCACCTGGCCCCCATCCTGGCTTTGATGCTGGCTAATAATGTTCAACCATCTTGATTTCTCAGACTCTCTTCCTATCTGCACAGCATAGAAACCATAGAGTCACCTTCCTGGGTTGTTTTAAGCAGCGATCCAATGAGATAATATGTGTAATGTTGCTCTGAGCTCAGAAGGCTCCACAGAGATGTTAAATATGGCTATTCAATAGACATTTGTCCATTGATTAATTGATCAGGGAAATCTTTAATAAATCTGCTGGAGGGTAAACATTCCATAGCGCCTCTTCTGCTACTTGCTTCTCTCTCAGCCTCTCTCTAACACACACACACACACACACACACACACACACACACACACACCTCTCTTCCACCATCAGCCCTACCAACTCACCACCTTACCCGCTCTTTGTTGAGAGACCCTGGTTTTCAGGGTTTTAGGCAAGAGGTTCTCCAGGGACACCACATAGGAACCAATTGTGTCTCTGGGGCTTGCCTGCTTGCTTGCTTTCTTACAGACACAATTTTTTTTTTTAAAGAAGACACAGAGAACAAACAGTCAAGAAGTGTTTGTCCCCAATAGCTTTATTGGAAAGCATTATGGGGCCAAATGAACCGAGCTGAACGTCATTTGCATTAATTAAATTGACCATAAACCCAGCTTAATGTTTCATTTCACCTTTCTCCCGGCACAACGGTGCCTCGGTGTTTTGGAACTAAGCTACACACCCCCTAGCAGGGGTGGCTGAGAGATCAGCGACAATCGATGTTTGTAATCAAAGAAGATTAAACTTCATATTAATTAACAAAAATCTAATGGTCAACACTGATTCGGGCCAGATTAGCTCAAGCCTGTGGTATTCTGGCAGACCTGGAGAAAATCAAACGGTGGGCCCTTCTGGAAGAAAAAGCTGTTGTTACTGTTGAGTTAAACTTCATGAGTACATAGACCCAGTTCTTGAACCAATGGGGAATCGAAAGTATTGTAGGAAATCATGACTGTGTGAAATATAGCTTCCAACTGGTATCCGTATGGTGCTTCTGGATCCAGGGTTTGAAGATGAAGATAAACTTTTTCTCTGGTTCAAATCCCAACTGTGTGATCCCAACCATGTTACTTAACCTCTCTGAGTCTTAGTTTTCTCGTGTGTAAAGTGGTGATCATAACTGTACATATCTAAGAGATTTGGTGATGATTGTTGAGGTCTGAAGTGGTGGAGACAGAAACAGGAAGGAAATACAAACCAGTTAATTGAGCAACTGCCTGCTGGGTCCCCTTCTTTACAAATAGGAATGCATTAAGCCTCACGGCCAACATATGAGGGGAATGTTCTCAAGCTCGTTCTCCTGGGTGAACATGCCAAGGAAATTAGAAGGGCACATACTAGAGCTGCTCCGATTCCCTAGTGAGTGAGCTACCCAAAGGCTAACTACGTCACTGCTGGGTTCTGCTCATTGGTTGTCTTGCTCGCTCATGTATAAGAAAGAGCTCCTGACACAGGTGAGGACAAGGACACGTGGTCCAGGGGTGTGTAAGAGCCCAGGCTGGAGTGGGCTCACACCCACATGCACCAGACCCCAGAGCTGGGGGCTGCCCTACTGTGCCCTGAGCCAGTTGCTGGGAGCATCCAGGACAGGGAGGAGACTAAATGGGAGAAGGCAGCCGTCCATTTGGTAGGCCACCTTTGTGACAAAATGAGAGCAGGTTCCTGGTGGTGACGTCCCTGCAATCTGGTTGTGCAGACAGAATTCACAAGCTGAGAATGAAAGGCCACATGGGATCGCCTCTCCAGCCATGTCCCTGAACAAATGATTCAGACATCAGACCACTGAAGGACTGCACCTTCTCCTACAAGACCCCGGTGTGTGTACACAGGATGACAGTGATGGCCGGGCCAGGGTGATAGTGACCCACCTTGGGGGTCTGTGGATCTACAACTGGAAACTCTGGTCCTGGTGGAAACAAGAGCCCAGGGACACACAGTATTCCCAAATGATTCTATTACAGCCAACAGAGTGGCCAGAGCTTCACTGTTTCTTCAAAGCACACGGATGACCAGCTGGTTGCTGAGAGCGGAATCCAGCACCTACAATCCCAAGCAGCGTGCAGCCCACAGGGGAGGCCTCGCTCCTCCTCCCCATCATTCCTCCCCGACAGACCTGGGAAGTTGCTGCGCTTGACCTCTCACCCAAGCAGGGAGACCACTTAGCATCGAAGGATAGTCTTGCCACAAATTCCAGAGGAATCCCTCCCTAAAGGGATCAGGCCAGATGACACTTCCACAGTGTCCTTTCTGGGGAGCAGAATAACCACTTTGCCCTGGCTCACCAGACAGCTGATGGCTCGGTGCATCATTGCCCCCAATCACGTCCATTTAGTGTGCCTGCATCCTGTGATCATTTATCCCCAGATCCTGCAGAGGTCACCTCTGCTCACCAAGGTGCCAGCTTATGTAGAGCAGGGTTATTGGGTGGGCTTTTGTTTGCCCACATCCCCTCCAGGATGATGAGTTTTTTTTTTTTTTCCAATGAGAGTGTCTTAATCCATTCAGGCTGCTGTAACAAAATGCCTCCGCCTGGGTACTTCACAAACAGCAGAAATGTGTCTCTCGTGGTTCTAGAGTCTGGGAAGTTCAAGGTCAAGACCAGCAAATGTCTGGTGTGGGCCTGTTCCTCACGGATGGTGCCTACTCTGTCCCCACGTGGTGGAAGAGGTAAAGGAACCAAGAGGTACCCCCCCAGGACTCTGTTAGAAGGGCACTAATCCCTTTATGCAGGGCTTCCCCCTCATGACCTCATCATCTCCCTCAGAGGTCCCACTTTCTGATACCATCCCTTTTGGAGATTAGGTTTTAACACGAATTTTAGGGGAACACAAATGTTCAGACCCTCGCCCAAGGTTGATGTGTTCATGAGCACCTGAAGCTACTTCCTGGACCTGATTAATTTTAAAAAGAAGGAAAGCTTGTGAAATTCAAACTAAGCGTCCCTTAAATAATGCAGATACTCAAATGTGTATAAGCTTGTTGACTTAAGCCAGTGAGCACAGCTTCCAGAATACAAGTACCAAGAGAGGCCAACTCCGGAATCCTCTTTCCTTCCTCTTTCTGCTGGGTTGTGATAATAGCAATATTTAGAGCAGCCCCCAGGGCTGACCCTCCGCCTTCGACCATTCTAGAACCAGTGGGTGGGATGCAAGGGAGAGGCTGGAGCAAGGGTGAGCTTCCCTATTTTTCTTGCTCACATCTAGATTCCTAAAAGGCTCTCGAGTAACATGGGGCAAGAAAACACGCAGTTGTTGAACGAGTTGAATCTGGGCCCCAAATTGATCCCAGACTGGCTAAGTGACCTCGGGGCAGTCACAGAGTGTTGCTTTTTTTGACATGAGACAGAGTGGCAACGTAATCAATGGGTGCAGGGCATGAAGGATGGCAGCAATTCATACTGGTGGGGTAAATTTGGAGAGGACAGTTTCCCTATGGGAAAGGAGAGTGTCGGACACAGCAGCCCGTCAATAAGGCTATAATAATTGGAATGCCCACGTCTGCTCTTGTGGTCAGTTATCTGTCATTTCATCGTGTGGGTTACTGAAGGAGAATATCATAAATTGTCCAGGGAAGGCTGTGGTCGGTGGTGTCCCTCTCGGTCTTGACTCACAGTTGAGGGAAGTCATCCGCACACCCTGAGTCAGTTCCCACTCCCATGTCTTCCTTGACCGACTCCTGGCCATTGCAATATGATGAGATGGAGGCAAAGAAGCACCCAAGACGAGGGAGCATCTTCTTCATGTTTTGAGAGCAAACTTCCTGAAGGTGAATGGGCCTTTGAAATCAGACTCACCATCTTTGGATTCCTGCTGGTTAGGAGAGAGGGGAAAGAGAGTCCCTCCCCTCTTCTTAAGAACATGGACCACTCACCCATGTTCTCATGTGATGTTCAGTGAATTCGCATGACACTCTTATAGCTGAGGAAATCAATGCTTCACGGGTACATGTGACCCCAGGATGACTCCAACAGTCATATTTCATACCACATATGCACAGGGATATAACAAAGTGGGGAGGACACCTGGGTACAAACTGTTGTGCTATTAAATTAGCCACCATATCAGAGTTTGGGGGCATGGGATAATGTCGGTGCCTGCAATGGGTGCTGGTGTCTGATTGTCCTTTCCTCAACCCCAGCGAGGGCTTCCACAGAAAACCTGCAATCCCTCAAGGACTCACCACTGTTGACTCCCAGCAGTGGGCATCTGAGCACTGGATGAGCCTTGGACAGGTGTTCAGTGATAGGAGGTGTTTTGGAGTTCACCATTCACATGGCTAAAATGGGCCTCCTCGACCATGTGGATATTTTGGAGGTTTGGTTCAATCACAGGAGGACACAGGACTAGGGCAGCTCAGCAGCCCTCAGAAGGTGTTGGATGGCTGAACTCACCACCTGCATCTTGACCATTCTCAAATAGCTCAGCTTCATCGGGGCTCCAGGGCAGGGCCAGGAGGAGCCCGCCTACCACATCATACCCTGGGAGATGTCTCTTGCCCTTCCCATGTGTCCCTTGTAGGTGGGTCATAATGCACCATACACCCACTAAGGACAAGCCACATCTTTAACCCAAGATAAGGAGCTTCAGAGCCACAAAGGGCTCAGGCGTGGCTCCT
Organism: Urocitellus parryii; assembly: GCF_045843805.1. NCBI lineage: Eukaryota > Metazoa > Chordata > Mammalia > Rodentia > Sciuridae > Urocitellus > Urocitellus parryii. The sequence goes on from NC_135532.1 coordinate 103,951,367, forward strand.
CCTGAGAGTCTGGGCAGAGTTCTGAGTGAGGGCAACTTAGACCCCAGACCCCTGCACCTGTAAGAGAAGCAGGAACATCCCCCCAGAGTCCAGCTGAAGCGCCCCAGCTCTGTTCATGCAGTTCATCCTGACAGTCATTATTCGTGGGAATTGGAGCTGTTAGGACTTACAGACCTGCCAAGCGTGAGCCAGTATCTTCAGAGACTAAGAGCAGAACAGAAGGCAGAAGCACCTGTCATCGCCTGTGGCAAGGAGCCTGGGTGTTCAGGGAACTGGGGGGAGTTGACATCTGTTGTGTCCAGACAGGACAGACCCTTCAGGCATGGAGTGTGCCAGCTCTGGGGATGACGGCAGAGTGACCAGGCTCCAAGCGCTACAGTAAGTAGCATGTTATGCGGAAGCTGGGTGTTGACCTTCACTGGAAGATCTGAGCCCAAGAGGCACTGGTCTCCTCATATCTGATGAGAGAAGCAAGGTTGTCCAGTGTGAGCAAGTCACGGAATCCGAAGCGTAAAGCAGAAGGCAAGGTGGGCCGAGACACGGGGGTCAGAATTTAATACGGATCCAGGGGAGAGTCCATACTACTTCTATGTGTCCATCATGGAGGCAGAGTGGGTAGAGGCAGGCCCCTCGGCTCTGGCCTCCAGTGGCCAGCCTCAGTACCCTCTGGCCAGCCTCAGTACCCTCTGAGTACCCTTCTTTCTCTTGAAGCAAAGACTTGGGTGCAGGTCGGGTACAGGGAGGAGATGCTAGGAAACTCACATGTGGGGTGGAGAAGGAGAGCGAAGAGCCAGTCAGTGGTGCAAGAATGAACTGCAGCCTTCTGGAACCTTCTGAGGTGTAGTAAAGGTGGCCGACCTACCTGCTCTACCCAGACTGACCCAGTTTATCTCTGTACGTCCCACTTCCTGGGACTCCCCTCACCAACTAGTACAGTTGGTCACTGGTATGTTGTGGAAGGCTCATGGTAGCACGGGGAAGTCGGGGATTTGGTGTGGCCTCTGAGGTTGGTCACTTCTGGGCGGTCATCTCCACATGCTACTCTGGCATGGGGAAAGAGAAGCAGGGAGATGCAGGCCACTGGGGTAAGAAGACAGGCACATTTTGTGTCTTTGCATATGAACTCAGATGGGACCCAGAGGATACGACAATGTCTGTGAAGGAGACCTGGATTCTTCAGGTGCTTGGTGCATGCTAAATCATTTCATTGTCCCTTGAACTCTGCAAGGTAGGGATGAGTCAAGTCGCTTCCCCAAGGTCACTGGCTTTGTTTCTCTGGGGAGCCGTGTCCAGCCTAAACCCCAGGCTCCTTGCTCTTCGCAGCTGCTGTTGATCCTCCAGCAATCTCTGCATCTGGCCCCAGACAGATTCTTTCTGAATGGATCTGCAGACAACTGCTACAAAGGGATTCTATTGAAAGCCATCCTAGAATTTAGATAGTAATAGCTCACCTTGAAAAATAACAAGGTTAAGGCTGAAGAATGTTCTATTCGATTCTGCTGTAATTAAGAGAACTTTTCTGCATTGCATGCTGCATAATTGAATTATACCACCGATTAATTTTTTTAAATAATTATTTGTGGATTTGTTCCCCCTACCGGTGCACTTTAAAGAAAAAAAAATAATGTACTTTGCCACTTAATAAAGCAGATAGATGTTGAGGGGGAGACAGAGCTGGAGAGATTGTTTGTGTGGGAGTTCCATCATTGCTATTGATCGTACGGCCCTATTATTCACCTCAAAGACACTGCAATTAATAGGAATGGAAATGCAGGGATATTCGTGTTCCGTGAGGCTTTATTGAGAGAGGAAATAAACAATACATGTAGACGAGTCATAATTCTTTGTTGGCCATGACAACTGTGCTTTCAGACAATGGATTAGCCTGCATCTTAACCAGGCAGCCCAGGCCCTCCCCGCCAGGGCTGGAAGACATTCACCCTCCAGACCAGGAACTGGGGCCCAGGAACGTCCCACTACAAATCCAGCTCCCCACTGACCTGTGGAGTCCTGCAGAGAGAAGGCTGTGGGCAGGGCCAGGGCCATCCCAGAGGGCCCATCCCCAAGTCCCTTCCTGACTTGCTATTCCAGGCTGATGTCTCTAAATTGGATTAGGGTACATCACAGATCCTGAGACAATGGAAGCCTGAAGAGTGAGGTGACAGATAAGGCAGCCCCAGCCGAGACCAGGATGCTATTCTGCAAGGTGCGTGGTCCTCACCCACCTTGCCCCTACCTCTTCTCTGCCCACCTTTCTGGACACCTCTGGCTCTTCTGCCTGGTGCACAAGACCCTGGGCAGATTCCTGTGGCTCCCATCACATCTCTAGCTGCTTCCTTTCCTGCAGAGCCTTTTGTCTCCATTTGCCAGGCCAGCCACTGTCACCCTTCAGACTCAGCCTACTACTGCCTCCGGTTCACCTCCAGCTGCCTCCTCTCAGAGTCCAGCTTTCACAGCAGCATCCCTATCAGACTATGAGCTGTGCAAAAAACAGTGTGTCTCTTCATTACCCCATCCCCACCCCAGGGACCGGTAGGGATGGTGGCATGGGGCAGTGCCAGCAACTTTCCGGTGACTGGAGAGGAGTGATGTGAACTTATCTGTGAGCATTCATGGGGACTTATGTGATGTTGCCCTGAAGATTTTTTTTAACTGAAGCATAATTTACATGCAGTAAGATGCACTAATCCTCCAGGAACAGAGGATGGCATATATATATCACGCATGTAGTTATTAAACAGATGAAATTATAGAACATTCCCAGCACCCCAGAGAGCTTCCTCTTGCTCATTCCAACCCCTCCACCGTGCTGCCCACCTCCAGGGCACCCGCAGTAGGCCATTCTTTTGATGGCTGCCACCCTAGGTCAGCCTTGCCTGCCTCTTCTAGGATTCTCTGTAATGGAATAATGCAGCTGAATCACTGTGTCTGGCTTCTTTCCTTCCACTCCGTGGAGTTCTGTGTGTTCAGAGCATGTCCTCTGCGGGACTCCCCTATGCCCCATTCTGATGTCTTCTGAGGAGCCCTGATAGAGAGACAAGCCCAGGGCTTAGGTGGAGCTCTCCTGATTGCAGAGGACTCAATGGTTCAGCAGCAGAGCTTGGGTGCCTGGTGGGGATGAGTTCAGCATGGGTAACCTGGCTCCTGCTGGAAACCGTGGCTCATTTTCATGAGCTGATGCAGCCAAAGGCCTTGGTTTGTTGAGTAAAAGCAGCCTGGTTTCACCCCCCGGGGTGGGGTATGTGAGCCAGGAGATGAATAGAGGAGAAACCACCTGTTGGTGGTGGGATGGGGGTGCAGCTGAGCCCTGGAATCCCTTGGCTTGCTCCACGTCAAGGCTCTGCTATGACCCATCTTTTTCATCTCTGCAATAATGCAGCTAGCTCTGTCTCTGCTCAGACCCAACAGGGAGTTACTGGGAAAGCAGGTGATAACTGCAGTGGACTGAGCATTCATCCCTTGAATTCCTGATACCTGTCAGATGCTTAGTGCCCAGGTGTGTGCTTAGTAAAGTTACTACCAAATGAACAAAGGAAGGAAAAATTGGCCAACAGTCTTATCTGTGCTCCTTCAAAACACCCTTATCTGAGATGATGGTTGCCTCCTGGTCACACAGTCCTGGGAGATCTATACCCACCAGCACCCTCTTGGTTTCTTGGTCTATTCCAGGGGTGAGTGTGACCTTGCAGGAGCACAGCAGGCCACCACCTGGGACTCATGCAGTCCCCAGATTACTCCACTCTCTGTTCTATCTGTTCCTGAGCCCGGGGCTGTGCTCTGTCACCTCTGTGCCTGCAGTCCCAGCACAGGGCCCAGGGCAGGCCAGGGCAGCTCCCACTGAAATATGCATTAATAAATAAAGGAAAATGTTAGGCAAGAAAAAAAAGAAATCTCCAAAACAGGTTATGTGTTGAAAGCCCTGAATCTTATCTGAAGATACATAGGTGAAAAGAAATAGATATCACCCTTTCAATGTCCATGTTCACTGGCCCTGCCCTGGTCCATAATGAGATGCTGACTCTACCGTTTGGGGTCTTGGGTCTTTTGGGGTGGAATCCTGGTAAGGAGTGAGCTGGGGAAGCTGAGAAGAAAGTCTGCCCGGGTTTATTTGCATTGAAAAAAAAGGCATAAAATTACTGCTGGAAACGGGGAGGAGATATCTATGCAGAAGGTTCAAGAAAAAGGAAGGGGAAGCAAGAGGCAGGGGGCCGGTTGGAAGAGAATTTTAAGAGAAGTGTGAGAAAAGTAATTGGGAAGCAGCTGCCATGCCTGTGAGGACCAAGGAAGATAAAGAGAACGAGCAAGATGTTCTGCTCTGCATTATGGATGATTTCCCCTTTGAGCAGATCCTGAGAGCTCAGCACACACGTGAATTTCTCTCAGTTGTTTGGGGTGTAGAACTGGAGCTTCCTCCATGAAGCAAGGTGGTGTCGTGGGGCAGGCTGGCTTTACAGAGACCTCGAATGCAATGGCCAGTGGCCGATGAGGTTTATGGGCACTGGGGACTGGGAGACCAGGGCCGTTTCCAGAGAACTAGACTATTTTGTTCTTAGGCAAGTACCCCACCGCTGAGCTACACCTGCCACCTAGAACTTTTGAGAAGTTGTGTGCAAGAGACCTATTGCAACCTGCATTGGGGTCAGTCCGAGCTGGTGATGACTTTGGTATTCTGAACTTGATCTGAGATGAGAAATAACTTTTATCTAAACCCAATTCTGATAGAGTCTTCACAAGGTGCTGCAATGAGGCGAACTTTGAGGTAGGTTTCAGGCTTAGTAAGAAAGAATGGTATGATTGACATATGAGCTATGTCTGTTCTGGATGCTGCAGAGAGCAGAGTGACCAGGGTTGAGTGTCTCTGAGCTTCTCTTCAGGGGTCAAGGTCTAAGCGTGGCCCATGTATGTTCACGTGTGTGGCAGACAGCCTCACAGAGGGTAGCATGATGTGTCCTTAAATCCCGAAACTGCATTCATGGGGTACTGGAATACAATATGAACAAATGCTCTTTAATTTAATGAATATTAAAGGACAGTCTTCCTGACCTCAGTGAATTCATGAACTTTGAGGAACTTTCCAAAAATGGAAAAAACAAAAACAAACACTTCACTCTGATCCCGTGGGCTCGGGGCAGGGGTGCCAGGTAGCTTCTCATCTTTGGTGGGAAATGGCTCAGAGTTCTGTACTCGCTGTAAATTGCCTGCATCTCTTAATCTAGAAACATGTGGAGGGGGAAAATATGAAACCACTCCTAGTCATCTCATTATGGAAATCTGGGAGGTGTTTCCCGATTCTCTCTCATTCATACTCTCATTGAGACCTTCATGGAAAATCAGATCTTAGATTCTAAAAGTTTGATTGTCTATTCCTCAATCCGCTGCTGACTAGAAGCAGCAAGTTTTGGTCGGGATGCGGGCAGAGCATCCTAGAGGGAGCCCTCTGATCAATCGTGAATAGAAATGAAACTACCAAAGAGTGAGAGGGGTGCCTGAGACCGCATGAGCCCAAAGCAGACATGAAACCAGTGCGAGCCAGCCCTAGGGGTGACACCAGCCCTGCTCAGCTATTGACCCTCCAGGCACAGGCTGCTGGCTCAGATTAGCTGCCTGATCCAACAAGAACTGGATGTGAGGACCGACCGGGACATTTTGTGGAGCAGCCTGACCATCGGCCATGCTAATGCCAAGGAAACAAAACTTTAGTAGTGTGATTATTGGGGACCTGAGGCACACCAGCCAGACAAGGTGTTGAGTAGGGTAAACTGGTCCCTCCAACCACACCACACAGATGATGCTCTGCTTAGTCCACGAGCTGATTCTGAATGGGTCATCCCCACACCACAGCCTGGCTCTATATCCTGGAGTGTCCCCTCTGGCTGGGGGACCAGAAAGTGTCCAGTGCCCATAGAACCATGGCCTCCCATCCCTGCAGGCAGCCGCCACATGTCACTGCAAAATTCTGGAGAGACAGACTTCTTATTCTCCAACCAGCTGGAAGTCAGCGCTTCCTACAAAACCTCCCTAGTGAACCACATTGGCAGTTCATTCAGTTTTTAAAAACACCCTATAGACAAAAAGAAATGTGTGTGTTTATTCTGTTTGCTTCAGTGGCAGCATTCTCTCCTTTCCCACACCCATCACCTGTGTGTGATCTTCTTGCCAGGTGTTGTATCCTCTGTGCACCAAGAACCTCAGCTCATAGCATGGCATGGAAATTTGCCAAAGGTCCAGAGCGGATAGTCAGGGAAACCGAGTTTGGCAATGATGTCTGAGTTCAGAAGCAACTCAGGTTTCTGTCACTGTGCTGATGTCCAGTGTGTGGATCACTTTAACATTTCTGGGGTCTTCTGGACTTTTGCCATTTTGCCCATCCGGGCCAAGGCGAACAAGGGAACAGATTCCTTTGCATGGCAAAAGAGCCTCCAAGCTCCTATTTGCAGAGGGAGAGCAAGGTTCACTCCTCAAAATGGCTTTCTCTATTAGACCCAAGCCTCCCCGCGGCAGTGACATATAGGGGCTGCACAGTGGACCCAGTGATGAGGGACAGTACCTACACCCTGGGGTTCAGAGTTCCTATTTTCTTATGGCAAGCAGAGGTTTGCCCCTTTGCCCTTTTCATTAAAATATAAGAAGAGGAAATTTTGCATAATACAGAATCTTCTAAGGATGAATACAGCAAATATGGCCTTTTGCTATCCAGCTTAAATAAATAAATAAGCAAAACAAGCAAATGCCACTCAAATGAGACTTACGTGCCCCTAGACCAAGTTTCCGGAGTATGTCTCTGCTGGAGTTGGGTGTTCCCTGCTTCCACACACAGGCCCCTGTCTTTCTGAAAAGCAGAGTCTTTGAGCTTTTTGAGGTCACACGCCTGTGTATGCACATCCTGGCACACCCTTGCAGTCGCCTTGGTGCCCCAGCTGTGTGCAGAGAGTGGGCGATGTATGCTTCACGTTCAGCCCATCTGGTTCAGCTTGCAAGACAAGGCTGTGGGGTCCCTGGGACTTGTGGCATTACCACCATATGGAGGAGGAATGTGGACTTCGAGAGGGGTTAGGAGGTGGGCAGAAGGTCATTCAGTGGTAGCCAAGTCAGACTCACAGCCTGGGAGCCCCCTCCAGGCCCTCTGTGGTATCCTTGCCAGGTCTCAGGGCTCTGGCTCCCACATGCTGGGAGTTGTTGAGTTCTGGGCAAAGATAGATGAGTCCTAAGGGAAATCCTTTCCTCCTTGGGCTGAAAATATCAAGTCTCAGTTGGAATTTGTTTTTTCCCAATTTATTTAATGCATTTTCTTTTCCTCTTAACTTCACCCATTAATTGATAGTGCTCCCTGCCCAATCCGTTTCTCTGATTGCTTATCCCTGTAAAGCTGAGGCCCGGGAACTGGGTGGGTGGCATCTTAAGTTATGACTTGTTTAGGAAATTGATATTGGCATTTTCTGCATGACTTGCCTTTCCTCAGTGAGCTACTCTGCTCTGATTCTCGTTGGAAGCGCCAACTGTAAAGAAGATACCGGCTAATTAAAAACGGGAAGCTGCTAAATTTCACCTTGAGCAGCTCGAGTGTGCTTTTGGCAGGAATTGGTGCAATTATTGATCAACTAAAAATTGTCATCCAAAAGAGCAGCATTTTTTAAAAGAAAGCAACAAGATATTTATTATTGAAATAAGCCTTTTTTTTTTTTGCCAAAGATGCAGCAATGACAAATGAAAGCCAGGTATGTTTTTGTCAAAATGAAGAATTATGTATACTTTAAAATTTAAAAGCTGCCCGATTTTTTAATGAAGGTAGAAATTGGGCTTCTAATTTATTGTTGGGCACCATGCTAGCCCCCCCCCACAATAATTGCTTGTCAAATTGAACTAAAATTGAAAAGATGTCAAAACATCACCCCTCTTAGCTTAACTAGTCTTTAAGGTAAAACCGCAGATTGCAGAACTGTCCTGTGTGCAGGATATTGATGGAGTCCTAAAGAAAATGTAACTGATTCTCTTAGGAAAGTCACATTATTCACAAACAGCAGAGCCCGGGGGAGGAGGGCCCTTGAGTCAGGGCTCCCAATGTCACTGTGGATTTCCTACAGTGCCACTCTTCAGAGCCACTCCACAGGGCTGCACCCTGCCCTGAGTGCCTGTATTCTGTGGTACAAAATGCTCCAACAGCACAAATCCTTCCTCAACTTCATTGCAAGCCCCTGACTGCAAGGGGCTCCATTCAAAAATTTTGCCAATGACAACCAGCCAAGTCAACCTCAACCTACCCAGGTCAACCTCAACCTGCCCAGGCCAACTGCAATCTGCCCAGGCCAAGAGCAACATGCCCAGGTCAACCCATTCATTCTGCCACCAGAGGCAGAGGGATGGGCAGGGCTGGGACCCACACCAGGGCCAAGAGTCAGAAGGGCTTTGTCCCTCCCCAGCCCTCCCTCCTTTGTAGCTCCCTGCACTAGCCTGCCATCTGCCTCGCCCCCGAGAAAGCTAACCTGAGGCCATGCTTGCGAGTGGGTTCCTTCCAAGACACAGGATTGAGAGGCTGGGTGGGGTTTAGCACAGAAGCAGCAGAAGTCTGCATGAAGGCAGGTTCTCAAGTTGGTCACTACTGCAGGCGGCTGGGGCTCTGTTTCTCTGGGCCCTTCTGAGAGCCAAACAACTTTCTGAGAATGTTCTCTGTGCTGTCCAATTTTATGCCCACTGGTCACTCATAACTAGGGGCACCTTGATTGAGTTTATGTTGATTGATTTTAATTCTTTAGATATCTATACGTGACTGCTGATACCATATCGCACTAGACTAGTGACGCAGAAAGAGGGCCTCTTATCCACCAGCATCAGCTCCTGTTGCTTTATGAGGTGTTATGACTTCTGAGGGAGAGTTCTGGGGGTGCAACTGAGGCAGGACCAGATGGGTCACTCCTGTGTAAAAAAGTTGTTCCATGAAGGGAGGAGGAGTTGGCTCGGCTTCCCATGAGACGTAGATGCTGGGAAGAGAGGAGCAGCAGGGGGTTCTGGAGGAGATAGGGTGGGCCCTGGACCGGAGGGCCGAGCAGGCTCTGTAAGAGTGGAGGTGAGAGGTATGAGTGAGCAGCAGCCAGGGCATAGGAGCAAACGCAATCCTGGAAGGTGTAGTGACAGGCTGGAATGAGCAGCCAGCCTGGGTAGAAGGTGGGACAGTGGTTGGCCCAATCCACAGAGCAGATAATGAAAGGCCTCACCAATCCAGCTCAGGAGTCGGTATCAGCTATCAGAATAGAGTACAATAGTGAGCAAAGGTTTCTGATAACTCGAAATGATAAGATCTTTCTGGCTACCTGATTTGGGGAGATTTTGTCGGATTTGTTAAAGGATGCCTTAACAGCTTAAAAAATCCTAGATAATAAAATATTACTCAGCAATATAAAGCAGTAAATCGTTGATACAGAGAGATGCGGGTGGATCTCAAAATCATTTTGCTGAGTGAAAGCAGACAGACCCAAAAAATTATGAGACATTCTTATATGATTCCATTTATAGGTAATGGAAAACACAAGGTCATACCTGGAGACAGAATGCAGATTGGAGGTTGCCTGGGAATGGGAGTGGGGGGCATGGGTTGTAAAAGGGCACGAGGAAGCTTACAAGGGCAAAGGAAATGCTAGTTATCTGGACCATAGTGAGGATTTCACAGCATATGCACTCGCACATCTGGTCAACATGGGTCCTTTGAATATGTACGGTTTCTTGTACTTCAATTATACCTTATTAAAGTTGTGTGGGGAGAGAGTTGTCCACTTAATGTAAAAGAACATTATCACAATAATGGAACTTTAGAAAGCATAATTTAATTTCCTAAGGAAATTTCCTAATATAGTAATAATAATAATAGTTATATATATATATATATATATATATATGAATATATATATATATATATATATATATATATATATCAAGAAGCACAGTATAAATTCCATTTAATAAATTCTAAACAGAGGCTCAGAGATGTTTCCTGGCTCACCCAAGACCACACAGCCTGTGAATAATGGGCAGAGCTATAATTCAAAATGATCCTCTAAATCCGTGTGCCACTTTGTCTGTGCCCGTCAAACTCATTTCTCTGCCTTCAAACGTGACCCAGTGCTCAGGATGAATTGATGAGCCAAATAGAATTTCAAAACCTCAGAGGCCTCAGTGTCTCCTCTTTCACCATGGGTCTGGGCTGGGAAAGGACTCTGCCCCTGGTTATCAAGGCGATTTTGGTTGGAATACTTCACTCCACCCACTGCTGTTCCCTGCTGTCAATCAACCAGGCACAGTCTTAGTTTGAAAAGCAGCCCTAAGAGACTGCTGACCCTGTGGGTGTGGCAACTTACCTTCTGATGTGCAGTGGTCTTTGCATCTTTGAATGTTTAATTTGTCACATAAATAAAATATAAAAGTAAAAAAAAATTAGTCAAGTAATATAGAAGGGGAAGAAAAAGGTATAAGGAAAGAGGAAGAGAAGAAGAGGCATGGCTGACACTTGGGCCTATGCTGGTGGGTTTAGTGTGCAAAAAAAAAAAAAAAAAAAAAAAAAAAAAAAGTACCCCTGATGGAGATCTTTGGTTCCCCTCGTATTTTAGCAGAATTCAGACTCCCAAGCACAAGACATAATTTCTGAGGTTTGTCTATTGACTTGAGGAAATGCTGATCGATTGTTTTGATTTTCCTTCTTCTCACCCTGCCCCAGTTAGTATCCCCTGCTTCCCACCAGCACCGCTGACTAATTGCCTCTTATGATGTTATCATCTCTGCCCAGGAAGGTCCCATTAACACCTTCCAAGGGATTTATATGAAAATGACCGTGAACCAGGCCTGGACACTAATGACTTAATCTATAAGTGGGGAGCATCCAGCTGATTCTGAGTGGCCTGTGGCAGCTGCCACAACCCCCTCAGTAAGCTGGATCATTTCTTTCCAGCTTGGATACAAACCTCCGGGTCCTGTCTTCTGGGTTACATCCTCAGACACCCTCAAAATCTCTAGGCCTGCTCCTCCCCTGCCCTACTGCTGCCCTAAACCCACTGTGCTGAAACCCTCTGGGTCTCCACTGGCTGCTCCTGAGTTGGGGACCATAGCCATTCTCCTTTGGGTCCACAGGACCCCATAGAGACTTAAGTAGCCTTGGTACAGCTGATGGCATCACTGTGCACCAGGCACAGTTCCAAGGATTCCGTCTGCCTCTGATCCTTTAATTTTCAGAACTCTATGAGACAGGCATTTGCACCATTATATGAGGAAACTGAGGCACAGCACAGTTCAGTTACTTGTCCAAGGTCAACCCTTCTAGAAGTGGAGATGCTGGGATTCAAACCTAGCCAGCGTGGTTCTGAGCCAGATTGCATAGTTTTTTTGAGGTCCATTCAGCTGCATTTTTAGAAATTAGATTCTTTTCAGTTTATCTCTTGCAGGCAGCTGGTCAAAAACTGAAGTTGAAGGGGAGCAGACCACAACCTAAGGCTACAGTGTGATTTGGTCTACAGCACAACGCTAGTGGCACTTTGGACCTGTCAGGCCTGTCCAGAGCTCCTCTTCCCTTTCAGGGTCAAGGCCGATCGCTGAAACAAACCTTTACACACTTCCTTCCATAACAGACCATGGCTGACACACCCTGGGAAAATTAATAATTGCTGCATGAGGGAAGGAATGGATGTCTTCATGCCCCCAAAGACACACTGTAGAGGGCAGGGGCTGAGCGGTGGCTGCTTTTCTAAACTTACAGCTCAGCCAACTTGATTGTGAACTAAAACTATGACCCTGTCACTCATCTGGTAGACATGTTTTTTAAATACCAAATGAGGCTTGAACCCCAAAACATAAGATCCTATCAGGATCCTCATATATATTAAATGATGACCAATTTTCATATATTCCTGCAAAGTCGTGTTTTCAGATTGGAGATAGAGCTTGCAGCGCATGTAAAACAGTCTCAGAAGTCTCTCTGACCAGTCTGCTAGGTGCCAAACAGCTATTTTTAAGACTTTTAAGGGCTGGGGATAAAGCTCAGTTGGTGGAGTGCTTGCCTTGCACGCACAAGGCCCTGGGTTCAATCCCCAACACCACACACATACACACACACACACAAAAAAAGACTTTTAAAATAGACTTTATGTAAAAGGTAGAGAAAGAAGGATTGAAATTCCCTTCAGTGCTCTAATCTTGCTCATAGGCACCTGGAAAGATCTTCATTATCTCATTGAATTTTTAAAAGGATGATTCTGGAATTGCTTTGGAGCACCCAAGTTTATGAGGCCTTAGAGCCTGACTTGGAATGGGATTTTGTAGTCACTTAGGAAAGTGCTCCCATGAGTCTAATGCTGTGCTCATCCCTGGATTGGGTGAACTGGGATAACCGCTTGCTCACTGGAGAGGTAAGAGCCCTGCCTTCAGGGAGCTTCCCATTCGTGGGGGGCAGGAGCACAGAAGAGGGAGCCTGCAAAAGTGAGAAGTGAGCCCGTGAAATTCACCATCTACAGAGGAAACATGATCACCATGTAACCAGCAGGTGACTGAGAAGGAAGGGGTTCCTAGTCGTGATCCTCCAGAGTCCTGTTCAACCTGCGCTTTGGAGTGTGGAGTGGGTAATTCTTGCACTTCCTCTTGCACTTCTTGCTGACCTCAACCCCCTTTAACCTTTGCCTTTTGACCCCACCCGGTACTTCATGCCAATAGAAGTTGTCAGAAGACATCACCCTGACCTTTCATTCTTCAGTGGAAGAGTGTCCTCCTGCCTCCCAGGGTTGACCTTGCACTTTATCTGCAAGTCTCTTTCATGCCCCTCTCTACAAGAGCCAACTACCTAATATTCAAGAAAAAAATATTTTTCATATTCTTCTTTTATCTTCAGCTACATCCAAAGCCTCCACCATCCGCCCTGGCCAAACATCACTCATTTCTCTGCATTCATTTCCTTATCAAAGTTAAGTCAATGAATCCACGTAAAGCACTAGACAAAACCTGGCCCTGCTTTGGTTCACTGTGTGTGAGCTGTTATCAATCTCCCACAGTCACCTGCGCTCCTGGCTCCCCCACACCGCTCCTCACCCCCCTCCAGTCTGCACTCCCTCCCTAACGTGCAGCTGAAATTGCTTTTGTCAAGGTCACCAGTAAACGACACAAAGCTAAATCAGATAATGCTCCCCCATCTACTCCCCCGCTGGACCTCTCACATCACTCAACCACGACGCTGACCGCCCCTTCCGTGGGAAGCCCATTTCTTTCTCAGACTCCATGAGGTCATTGTCTTTCTGGAACTTTCTTCTCAGTCGACTTGGCTCCCTCTTCTTCTATCAGGCAGACTCATATCAAAGATTCTCCTCTTTATCATTTTTACCCTTCGTCAAAAGTGTTCCTCTGCCCCTTCGGTTCACCAGCATCTTTACCTGCTCCAGAACAGAACTCCCATGAAGGCCAGAGGCTCGTTTTCCTCTCCCTCCTTGACATCTCAACTCCACTGTCTCAAGGGCCTGGACCCAAGGGCAAGAGTGGAGCTGTGCCCTCCTCCCACTTCAAGTGTTTGTCCTCAGTTTTCCGCATCTAAAAAGATGAGCTTCAACCACTCTGACGTAGATCGTCTTTGATTTCTCCCCGCCTGTCCACATTACCATGCTCTTCATCTGGCTGCAGCTTCCAAGTATATCTCAAACCTGTGCATCATTTCCACCTCCACAGCCATGGGGTCTCCTGCCTGGGAGCCTCGGGAGGCTTCTCCAAAGTCTCCTGCTGCCATCTTGCCCTTCCTGTTCACCTGGCTAACCATGTCATTAATATGTTTCTCTTCTATCTGACCCACTAAAACAGAGCTCTCCATGAGCAGGAACATGATTTGCCCTGAACCTCACTGTGTCCTGAGTGACTTGAGGGGTGATGGACATTCATGGAGAGTCCTCAGCCATTAAACCAGTTGACAGCCCTACCCATAGCCCCAGCATTCATGTCTATACCCCAGCATTTCCAGCTGCCTGTTAGAATTATTGCCTGAAGAACAGAATTGTACAGGATGCAGAATCAAAAGACATGGATGGAAATCTACTTTCCAAATGTCAATTAGGCAACTTCCCCCACCTCTCTCAGGTTCAATTTCATCATTTGCCAAATGAGAGGAAGAATAACAATATCCCCCCGAAGGGTTCCTGGGAGAACTATCCAGGATAACATGTGTGCCTGTGCTTTAAAAATCCAGGGGAACTTTTCAAGCGGTCGTTCATGACTGAAGAAACCACAGCTTTTGACTTGGGGAGACTGTGAAAGTGGTTTTAGTCGTTTAGAAAACAACAAAGTTGAATCTCTGGTTGGTGGTTTCCTTGGAGTCACCCGTGTCCTGGATGCCCAGGCAGTTAGAAAACTGTCCCCGTGGGCTTAGTGTAGACTTGAGATAAAAGCTATCAGAGCACAGAATCCAAATGGCACAGGGGTAGGGGAGCCCAACAAAGAGCATGGAGTTGAGCTTGACTTCTCTTCCCTCTTCCTCCTTAACAGCAGCCTTCCAGTGGATTGGTATAAGCTGAGTCTTCGGGGAGAGAAAATAATTAGGGTTTCCTGAAATTGATGGACTTTGAAGAGGTACTTGAAGGTGGCTCATTGGGTTAAGTAGGCATAATCCTGCCATAGATGGAGAGATGGCAGCTGTGAAAGAAGAGAGAGGGACAGCACTCAGTGGGTGTCAGTGAGGGGACACTGCTTGGGGGGAGGCCCTGGAGGAGCCAGTGTGGTGACCAGGAACCTGATGTTGACATACGTCTCTCACAGATGCATGCCATTGGGAATGTCATACACCAGGGCTGAGTGACGGGGATGCCCTGTGCTGCTGGTGTCTCGAGGGAGCAGTGGAGAGGATGAGTTGAGAGGTGTTTAGGTGGAAGGTCTCTAGACCTATGATGAGGGAGTAGGTGAGGGGTAGGAGGTGTTGAGAGAGGCTCAGGGCTGTCACCCTGAGAGAGAAGAAAGACACTGATTTACTAAATGAGAGGAACCCCAGTAGGAACACTGCCGTGGCACCCTGACAATTTGACTCTTGGATCGTTGGGTCAAAGCATCCACGTCCACATCTCAGGTCTTGAGCCAGTGCCTGCCTGGATCGTTCCTGTGGCTTTACTGTGTTCTCTCTCGTAGGTAGGTAGGTAGGTAGCTAGGTGGCTAGAGGGGAAGGGGCTTCTGTCCAGAAATGACACATCTCCTCTGCTCTCATTTCCTTGGGCAAAGCAACTTACATGGTCATCCCTAAAAAAAGGGTCAGGAAAGTTCTCCTGTTCCACGTGTCAAGGAGCCATTCTGGTGACTGTCACTGGAGTAGATGGGAAAACTCTGGTGCACACCCTGTGACTTTCAGTTGGAAGCTGATCTTATCACCCTACACAGGGACCATGGTGAAGGGCCACACACAACTCCAGATCCAGAGCCCAGAGGTTTCCATCCCAGTTCCACTACTACCTGGGCGTGAACAAGTTACTAGACCTCCTCTCTCTACCTGGATTTCTCACTTATAAAATGATGCTAATATAGTAGGGTCCAACGAAATGCTGAGGCTCTGGAAGAGTGTCTCGGTCCTTGTAAGTACTCAGTGGAGTGTCGTCTGTAACCCTTCCAGGGAAACCTTAAGTTCCTTAAAGAGCCCGCTCTGCCCACACCTCCAAGGTGTGAGAGCGGGGCCAGACTCAGGGAAGCATTCATTCCTGCAGGACAGGAGCTCTTTCCCATGTGAGGTCAGGAGATCCTCTCTGCGAAGGTGACATTGGAACCGAAAATTGAGCATGGGGGAGGTGCCCACCCTCACGGTTATATTTTGATCAAGCAGAGAGAGGGAACAGGAAGTGCAAAGACAATGAGGCTGAGATGAGCTTGACTTATTCATGGAACAGGAAGAAAGGCTTTCTGGTGGTTACGGTGGGGAAAGACTCAATCCTGGGTCTGGCTTCAGCGCATGCTGTCTCTCCCGCTGCACGCCCCCCCCCCCCCAATAGAATGGCTCAAAGCCTTGCTGCGGAAAGTACTGTACAGGTCCCCAGGCACTTTGACTTTAATTTCTCATGATAGTATTTACAGGTAGCTCTTGTCATTATCATTTTTAGCCAATGAGCAAACAGGAAATCCATGAGGCCCGGCGGCCAGATTCGGTCACCCCTCTCCCCACAGTGTGTTATGTGCCAAACCCCTGCCATGGGGAGCGCTCGATTTCTCTCTCAGCCCTTGCTTCTTCCATCTTGTTAGCTGGGGCTGCTATAACAAAGTAGCATAGACCAAATGGTTTATAAACAACTGAATTTATTTCTCCCAGTCCTGGAGGCTGGGTATCTGAGATCAGGGTGGCAGCATGGTCCAGTTCTGTGAAGGACTCAGTATTCAGGCTGCAGACAGCTGTCTTCTCGGTATATCCACCCGTGGCAGGAAGAGGGCATGAGAACTCTGGGGCATCTCCCTCATGACACTTTACCTCTGAAAGGCCACAATACCTAAATATTGTCACATTGAAGGTTAGGATTTCAACACAAATTTGGACAAGGTCACAAACATGCAGCCCATAATTTTTCCCTGTCTCTCACTAAAATTTTCTAGCCACACCTGCTTTTATTTATTTCTTTTTTTTAAAGAGAGAGTGAGAGAGAGAGAGAGAGAGAGAGAGAGAGTTTAATATTTATTTTTTTTCGGCAGACACAACATCTTTGTTTGTATGTGGTGCTGAGGATTGAACCCGGGCCGCACACATGCCAGGCGAGCGCACTACCACTTGAGCCACATCCCCAGCCCCACACCTGCTTTTATCCATATTATTTTGTCAATATACTGGGAAAAATTGATACCTTTAATTTTTATATTCATTTTATTATTAAATGAGGATGACCGTATTATTGTATTTTCATATGCTTATTGGCTATTCATACTTCATCTATAATTCATATATTTCTTTGCCCATTTCTTTTTGTTAAGATAGTAAACTCTTGGGCTGGGGATGTGGCTCAAGCGGTAACACACTCGTCTGACATGTGTGGGGCACTGGGTTCAATCCTCAGCACCACATAAAATAAAGTAAAGATGTTGTGTCCACGGAAAACTGAAAGATAAATATTAAAAAATTATCTCTCTTTCTCTATCTATCTATTTATTATCTCTTCTCTCTCTCTAAAAAGAAAAAAAAAAAGAAGATAGTAAACTCTTCCTTATGGCTTTGATATCATTTTGTATTTGGGATTTTAGTCTTTTATCCTTCACATTCTTTTATCCACCTATATTATGCCCCCTTCGTTTTACAATTTATCTTTCCACCTTATTGATCATCATTTTCCCTTCCCAGGAAGGTTTCTGCCTCTCTTACTTCAAAACTCTTAAAAATATTTACCCACATTTTCATTCAATATTTATGTACTTGTGTTATTTACATATCAATCTTTGGTCTCCCTGAAAATCATGTTCACTTAGAAAGTGATGTAAAGACGGAGATTCATTTTCTCCCTGAAGAATTCCACAGGAGCCCTGGCTCCTCTGTCAAATGGTTCTCTCTGCCCTGTCTCCCTGTGATTTACACAGCAGTCTTTGCATCTGGATTTATTTACGAATTCTCCATGTAGTCTCCTGGCTAATTTGTCTTTTCTTTCACCTACAACCTACAATTTCTTTTTAAGTGTCTTAGGATCCAAAAGGCAATTTCCTTTCCCTGTGCTTTCTGTTCTAGTTGTCTGAAGTCCTTCCAGATTTATTCCTGAGCAGGATCTTTAGAATCACTGTGACATCCTTTCAGAAAGTCCATAGAGATGGGGTACGGAGATTTAAAATGTTGATAGATGCTGGTAAATTGCCCACTAGGAAGCTGAACTAATTTATAATCTCATAATTCCCTCAAGCTGCTGCTCAAATCAGACATTGTCACACTTTACCTGAATTGCCATAGCAGTAAATGACACTCCATTGTCATTTCAATTTGCATTTCTTTGATTATACCAAGGTTGAGTATCTTTTCAGATGTTTATAGCTCACCTGTTACTGTTTTTTTTTTTTGTGGATTGCCTTGTTCGTTTTCTTTCCCACTTTAATCCGGACACTCATCGTTTTTCCTACCCATCAGTAAGATTTCTTCCCAATTAACGATACCAATGCTTTGCCCATAATATAGAATGCAAATATTTTAACATAGTTCCTTTTGTTTTCCTTATAGAAAATTTTGAATTTTTATGTTGTGTCTGACCCATAATAGGAGCTTCATAAATATTAATTGAATATAGAATTAATAAAATCCAAACTATCAACTTTCTTTTATGCTTTCTACCTCTGATCCTCTCTCCCATGAGGGCTTCTTTTTTTATTTCTAATCATATACATCACATTCACTTTTCCATTAGTTCCTCATAACTTCTCTGTTGCATAGAGAGAAAAGGTAAAAGGTTATTTACAAATTTAGAGCCCCAAGTCCAGGAGGGACAATAGGAGCAAGCAGAGGCTGGGCCAGCAGGAGCATCTAGACCCACACTGCAGGTAGCCTTGGGTCCACTCTACCGGATGGATGGATGGTTGAGCAGAGAGCTGGACACACAGATAGGCTCTGGACTTCCTGAGCTATTCCAGAGTGTGCCTGAGCTCCTTCAGCTGAAATTTGGACCCTCTGCCTGCTGCTTAGTAAGGAACTCACTGGGCAATATTTAAAGTGATTAACTTCTTACAAAGTCTTCAACTAATTAAGAAACATTTGGACACAATTGCATCTTTTCATTTGCCAAGTACATTCGGCCAGTATGGTGTTCAGTCAGCCAGTTCCGTCCTTCAAGAGCTATCTGCATTGACTCTGAGTATTGATCTTGCAGAGGAAGCACGTGACCACTCTGGGTGTTGGAGGTCACAGAATCTCATGCCCACTGCTTGGGAACAAATGCAAAGGACTTTGGGAATGATGGCCACCTCCAGCAACAAAATCATAGCTCATATAGATAACCATGATACTTACAATTGCATGTGTTAATAGGTCTTCCTTTTCAGGAGAGTTTTACCAACAAAATTCACTTGGTTCCCAGTATGAGTTTGTGAAATAATCAGTACATATAGTAGGGGGTAGCAAGCTTACTTTTCTGAAAAGGGTCAGATAAAAATTACTTCAGCCTTTACAAACCAAGAGGCAAAAATTGAATAACTATTTTCCTGAAAGACTAGAGTTTTTGTTTTAAATTTTACCAATCTTAGGTCACAGGTGATGTAAAAATGAGCTTAAGGATAAATTTGCCTGCAGGTTGTAGTTTTGCTAACCCTGCTAGGTAGCATTGTGACGAGTTAGCAGATGGTAAAACTGAGGCTCAGGGAAGCTGTTATTCCGTATGAATCTGTTAGCATATACGACAACATGTAGGACTTTCAGTTTCCATCATAATGACACTACCTAATATTCATTCATCAAATATTCATTTATCAGTAACTTACTAAGCTTCTGCTGAGTCTCAGGTCTCATGCTGAGAGGTGGAATGATGCAAAGAACAATTATTTGATTTAGAGAGACCTAGACACAATTTCTGGCCCTGCTATTTACATTCTGGGTGACCTCAGTCAAGTCACAAAATTGATTTCTTTATCTGTAAAATAGGCTAATACAATCCATCCATCAAAATACATGTAATGCCAGGTGCACACCTGAAATCCCTGCAACTCTGGAGGCTGAAACAGGAGGATCACATGTTCAAGGTCAGCTCCAGCAACATAGTGAGAATTTCAGCAATTTAGTGAGACTGTGTCTCAAAAAAATTTTAAAAAATTTTAAAAAGGGCCAGGGATGTGGCTCTGTGGTAAAGTGTCCCATTGTTAAATCAGACTAAGTGTACCAAAAACAAACAAACAAAACATAAAATATCTCATTGGACTATTGCAAACGCTTAAGGAAATAATCTGTATAACTAATCTATATAATGTCCTTAAAAATGCCAGGAAGAGTGTTCTTTAAGTGAACAGAAACAGGAAGAAGAATGGCAATGACTGTCATTTACATTAGCTCTGAACTATCAAGGAGCTCACAGTCTAGAGACAGAGAGCATGGAGCTGCAGGACACGGTGATAAGAAATGCTGAGGATACATAAGGGCCATAGGAGAGGTGAGCAGGGAGAAGCAGCTTGGAGTTGGAGGAGAAGCGGTGGTGCAGGAGCAGGCTGTGCGGTGCGGGAAACCGGGCTGCTAAGACCTCTGGCTTGGAGCCCTCCT
Source organism: Urocitellus parryii (assembly GCF_045843805.1). Classification (NCBI taxonomy): domain Eukaryota; kingdom Metazoa; phylum Chordata; class Mammalia; order Rodentia; family Sciuridae; genus Urocitellus; species Urocitellus parryii. The sequence goes on from NC_135532.1 coordinate 103,971,543, forward strand.
ACCCCACACAGGGAGGCTGTGGTCATGGCCAGGCTTCCTGGATGAGGATGCTGAACCCAGGGAGGGGAGATAACTTGCCCAGGGTCACACAAGGAGCCCCAATCAGCTCTCTATTCATTCACAAAACCTTCATTTAGTGTATGAAGGGCAATGCACCTCCTCAGAAAGCTCACTGGCCAGTGTAGCAGCAAATGGGGCCACGGGGTGCGGAGAGGAACACACAGGAAGCAGAACATAAGGCCCAACCTAGAGAAAAGGGCAAGGGAGCTGCACATGGGGGGTGGAGGGGCACACATGGGTATATATCAGTGATGCATGTAAGTTTTATATTTATGTCTAGAAATATATCAATGCATATCAATTATACATTAATATATTGATAAATAGGAATCTAGTTCTTGATGCAAATGTGGACAAAGATTATATATAATATAATTATACACACACACACGTACACATTATATAATAAATTCTGTTCAGTTTATTAAAGCACTCTTCTTAGTTGGAATGTGCACATACTCTAAGCATGTACCTGAATACCTATTCACAGAGATAATTCACATTCAATACCGCTGTGATGTTGAGTTTGCATTAAGTGCAACCCTTGCTCATCAGGGAAGTGGTGAAACCTAGAGCCAGGTGCAGGGAGTATGTTTGGGGGCTCATCCTGTCCTTATCCCCTTCTTTGTCCTCTAGGGTCACTGACCTGAATTCATCCGGCTTCACTCTGCATCACCAAGGATGCTGCTTGTATAAGGCTGGATTTGTAGATATCTCAGGCTCTGTGTTGCCCACTGCCCCAGGTTCACACTTAGCCTGGTTTTAAGGTTTCTGTCATGCCAGTGAGTTTCTCTGACTTGGTTTGGGTGAACATGTGCAGTTCTAGACCTTCATGCAAGTTATGCAAATGTGTACTCTGGTGCTCTCAGTAAAAATTCTCTTTTTCCTCTCCTACTAATATTTTTATTGAATGTTTGGGAGAATGCCACTTGCAAAGATAGTTTTGTATGCAGCCTTGACTTTGATGGAAAGCAACAACTTCCAAATTGTAAATAATCTGAAAATGCTTCCTCTTGTTGCTCAGAAAACTACAGCTGTTGGCTTCCACCCTGGGAGCTTGTGCCCAGAACGCAATCTTTCCCCACCCCTGCCCACACCTGTGCAGGATTTGTTATTTAATTATCTCCAGGGGTAGGGATGCCAAAAATCACAGTTTAATAAATAACACAAGGGATCTTTTTGCATAATAATGTATGGGAACCCAGGCCTGATGCAGGAGTGGGCAGAGATTAGGCCTTCAGTGACTAATTATGATTGGGAGTTTTATGGGCCTTGCTGAACCTTTGATGCTCATTAACACCCTTCAATCAAAACCTCTCCTGGGGTCCGCACTTCCGCCTGCCTCCTGTCGTTCCTTCCTTTCTTCCTCCCCTCCTTCCTATCTCCTTCCTTCCTTCCTTCCTTCCTTCCTTCCTTCCTTCCTTCCTTCCTTCCTTCCTTCCTACCTTCCTGCTTTCTTGCCTTCCTTCCTTCTCCATTTACTAAATCTTCCTGGGTGCTAAGCCTTCTCTTTGGCATTAAGAGTGCAGAAATGAAAAGCACCTGGCCTTCCCTCAGAGAGTTGGCACTGGGCAACAGACAAAGGTGATACCTGAATATAACACTAGAGGATAGTGAATTGCATAGAGGGCCAGGGGCTCAGAGGTGGCTGCCCCAAGAAGGTGGCTTAGAGATGCATCGGAGGGTTTGTAGGAGCAAGGCAGGCCCAGGAAGGGCTGAGGCATGTCCTAGAACAGCATCTCAAGCTCCTTGATCTCAGGACCTCTTTATACTCTTAAAAATTATCTTCGAGCTGGATATGATAGCTCATGCCTTAGCAACTTAGTGAGGCCCCAAGCAACTTAGTGAGTCCCTGTCTCAAAAATAAACAAGGGCTGGGGACATAGCTCAGTGACAAAATGCCCCTGGTTCAATCCCCAGTACCAAAAATAAAAAATAAAAATAAATAAAATATTATGTGTATATAGGTATATAGACATATATGCATATATACATATATATGTACATCTATATATAAAACTGAGGCCCACAGAGAACTTATTTGTTATAGTTTTGTGTTAGGATTCTGCAGAGAAGCCAATAGTGTGTGTATGTGTGTGTGTGTGTGTGCGTGTGTGTACATACATACACAAACCTATTGGTATATACATATATCTACATTCAGAGACTTATTATGAGGATTTGGCTCATGCCATTATGGAGGCTCAGAAATCCCACTATCTGCCATCTGCAAGCTAGAGACCCAGAAACACCAGTAGGTAATTCCTGTCTGCATCCAAAGCCTGAGAACCAGAGGTACTGATGGTATCAATCCCAGTCCAAGGATACAAGACCAACAGGCAGGAAGCCAAAGGAAAATTCTTTCCTCTCCCACATTTTCCTCCTGTTCAGGCCCTTAACAGACTAGAAGGTGGCCGCTCACCCTGGAGAGAGCAATCCACCTTATGAGTCCACCCATTCCTCTCAGGCAGAAGCACCCTCCCAGCCATACCTAGAAACAATGTTTAATCTGGGCACCCTGTATCCCTGCCAAGTGGACACATAAAATTAACCATCATGAGGTTCAATCTATCAGTTCTTAACCTTATCAGAAGTTAAAGCAATACATACAAAATATTTAAAATACTTTATTCATTTAAAAGTTGATCATAGCCAACCCATTATATGTTAACACAAATAAAATATTTTGTCAAAAATCAGTATATTTTCTAAACCAAAGCAAATCTAATGAAAATTGTATTGCTTTCCATATTCTAAATCTCTTAAATGCCTAACTCAACAGGAGACAACAGAATTCTTATTTCTGATTGTCATTTGTTCTAATGCAGTATTATATCTATTATGATTTTTGTAAAATTTCACTGTACATGTTTTAGAAATGAGTAAAAAACACAAATAACATCTTCATGTAATTATGAAAATCGTTCTGACTTCATCAGTCTTTCCCCTAAAAGGGTGTGTGTGTGTGTATACATATACACACAAACCTATTGGTATATACATATATCTACATACAGAAACTTATGATGAAGAATTGGGGTTCCTGGATTATGCTTTGAGAATTTCTATCAGAGACAAGAAGCTCAAGGATTCGTAATTGGGCAACTTGCCCAGCTTTGAGTGTCTGCTGTGTGGACAGGAAGCCCAGGTTCTTTTCCTGGAGGCCATGAGTCTGTCAAGCAGAAGGTCCTGCTGTTCCCCCTGCCCAGCTACCTACTGGGCAAATGGGAAATGTACAAGAGAAACTTCAGGGCAGAAGTGGAATTTCCCCAAACCCCACAGCACCTTTTTAAAGAGACTTTACTATTAGAGTGCAGAGCTTTGTGCAAGAAGTTCAGGCCTCTATTGAAAGCAAATATGATTTTTTAAAGGTAAATAGGAAAGCACTCTCTGCATGGTTTGAACTTTGTCATGGGTAATGTGGTTTCCGTGCTGTTATGTAGAACAACATTAACATTGATTGGATGAAACCCCCTCTAAGCCCGCATCTTCATATTGGGAACATCGTGATCATTTGAAGCTTGGTTAGATTTTGCTAGTTTTTTGTTATTTTATTTAAAAAAGAAAAGCAAAAGAAATCCCAGAACACTGATTCCATTATTGCAAGGCTGGGTGGGCTGTCAGAGGGGCCCCCATGTTGGGGACCACTTGTTAAATGTGCTGACATACAGGGGCCATATTTATGAGTTACGTAATTGAATAAAGATGGGTTTATAGATGGGAGAAAAAAGAACGAGAGCGGAAATGGTGAATAACTGTGTTCATTTGCCTCCCTTGGGATCGGGCTTGTTTTCTGCTTCCTTGCTATTAATGAAAAGAAATCCAATTTGTTCTACATGGTGAGATTTGTAATTTAGATGCTTATTAATTCTGGGTTCGCGTAGGAGCTCTTTGAAAAATATGGTCTTCAAAGCATTCGCTCTCAAAGGCCAGTAAACCTTGGCTGAAAACAAGCCAAACATGTGTGGCTAAAATGTTTTCTGTGTTTAACACAAGTTTATTGAGTACCTGCCATGGGCAAACCCCCGATCTAGATGTTGGAGTGGTTGGAGGCATAGAAAGATCTCCTCCCTGTGGCCCACTGTGGACCTGGAGGCCGAGCAGAGAGAAGACTGTGCCTCTGTCCTAGGCCAGGTGCTGGGGGTGGGGATGGGGAAGGGCGACTTGTAAGAAGGACTGGAGTGGGCTCAGTGTGGGGCAGGGTGGGCTCGGGTTTTATGATGAGGGCCAAAGACGGGTCAGGCCAAAGGCAAGTCAGCCCTGGAGTTGGTGCAGGTCTGTGATCTCCCAGCCATTGCTGGGTTCTCAGGCTCTGTCCAGCTGGGTCATACCCACAGGAGGAAACCGGATCCTGATCACTGATGTGCTGGATTCACTCAGCTCACATTTCTTAAGTGTTTTATTCTGTGCCCAGCACACCTGTAGGCTTATACAACCAGAGAAGACTCGTCCCATTCAGGGCCCTGCACCTTCTCGCTCTCCTGTGTGCCCAACAGGATGTCTGTCGGTGGGGCCAGTACTGTCCCAGGAGTGCTCCCTCCCTCCAGGGCAAAGTCAGCCTCCAGTTCCTGCTCTGTGGCTACCCAACTTGGGATCTTGGACAAGTCATTGGTTTCTTGGGACAGTTCTTCATCTGCTAAACAGGTCTAATGTCGAAATCATGCTTCCACGTTTATTCCAAATGTAATTCCAATAACTTTCTCCAAACATGGAGGTCTCTAGAGTTTGCACAACACTTTTACTTCCGAAATTTAGAATTTCTGGAAGAATTGAGAAATGCAATGTCTAAATCAGCTCTAGGCTGTATGAATGGAGCCCTTCCTGACTGCAGTTTGTATGGTGATCGCTTGAGTCCATTTACAGGATACTCAGCACAGGGAGGACGTTTCTCAGGGTGAACTTCCCCAGATGAAGTTCACATAGAACAAAGGAGGTGATGATGGTTTTTAGAAATGTCTGTAAAATGTGTCAGAACAAACTTGAACCTGAAGGGAACATTCAGGGGCCCACTTTGACCCTCAGTCATTGGACCTGGCTCCAATGAGTCAGCCTGCTCTGGCCAGACTCAGGAGGACAACAGCTATGACCAATAATCCTGCTCTGGACTTTAACGGAGCCACTGTTTACTGGAAATGTCCTGTGGCTTTGACACTTTGAGAATCAGGAGTAGAAAGATGAAGTGCATAGCAGTACCACTTATTCTCTGCGACATTAAGCGAGTCACTTCTTTCCCAGAGCCTCTTTGTCTTTGAAATGGTGATCAGAAAATCCACTTGTTAGGGTGGTTGAACAGATTAAATGAGACAATATGTATAACACTCAGACAGGGATGTGTGTGACCCAGGTGGCCGTCTCAGACATTCACAGTAGGAGATGAAACGCTTCCTGACTGAAACCACACAGAACTTCATTCCTTTGAATTCGCTGGTAGCTGTGGCTAACCGGAGCCCAACGAATTCCCTTCCTCATCACTGATAATCTGAAATGCTGGGTTCGGTTCCAAGTGGAGTCTTTGCTGGTGGCACGGCTCTGAATCCCTGGGTCTTAGCTGAGCCACCATAACCAGATACAGTCTCTTAACCACAAGGATATATTCCGAGAAACACCTCATTAGGCGATCGTGTCATACTGCAAGCATCAGGAAGCATACTCGCACAGACCCAGGTGTAGGGCCGACGGCACACCTAGGCTATGTGGAATGTATGTGTGTGTTCAGGGGTGGGGGGGGGGCGGTGTGCTCCATCTCCACAATGGGCAAAGCAGCACGAGATTAAGCCAAGTGCAAGAGAAAGTCACATGGTCCAGAGGCGCAGTAAACATATGCGGTTTGACACTGTGGCTGGGGTAGCACAGTTTGCTGTTTTACAGAATTTCTCTTATGTAAGTAGAAGAATACACTCTAAAATCCTGATACAAAGTAAACACTACAGTAAAACAGTGGTATACAGTCCCATAGCTATTGACTGTCATTATCAGATATTATGAACTGTGCATAACCCATTGCTCTGCCTGTCATTTTATTAGTGATTGGGTTTCATTTTGACATGACTACACATACAACTTTTCCCCGTCTGTCCCCAGGGCTTCCCCTTCTCCTCCCTTCCCCTCCAACTCTCCCTTCTTCTCTTCTTCCCCTACTCTGCTTTCTTCCTCTATTCATTTATAATTTTTTGTGTGTGGTGCTAGGGATTAAAACCCAAAGCCTTGTGCATGCAAGGCAAGCACTCTACCAACTGAGCTATATCCCCAGCCCAATAATTTTTTTTTAATTCATGCTTTATAGATTCACATGCAGCTATGCTTTTATATGCCTGAAAGCACAGCATCATCACAAACTCATGAAGGATGCTCTGACTTTGATGGTATAGTGGCTGTGATGTCACCAGGTGATGTGAATTCTTCTGCACCACCATGGCCTCAGGAGAAGACATCGCGCATGCAATCCACAGCTGATGGACACAGCACTATGTGCACATGACCATACAATAAATCCCATCCCAGGACCCCACCCTTGTGATCTGAATCTACTCACCCCTGGAAGTCCTAGTTTCCAAATACCATCACACTGTGGTCTAGGGCCTCAGTATATGTTCAGTCCATCACGCCCCATGGGAACTTTGAATATGGCTCCCCAGGGCTGAGGTTGGAGGGAGGGAGGGAGGAGGCATCTTTTCTCTTTGGACCAGTGCATGAGGGTAAGGGTGTACTGTGGAAAGATAACTGGCTTTGGATCCAGGCTGACGTAAGTCCTAACCACAATCCTACCACTTTCTATGTTGTCTTAGGCAAATTGTTTGGCCTCTCTGTTTCCACTGGTAGAAAAATCTGGCGATTATTCTTCCCTTATCAAAGTAAAATAACCTAGAGCAATTGTCCAGAGCGGTGCCTGTCATGGAGAGGTGAGCTAGGCACACTAGTTTGCTTCTCCCTGGAAGATAAAATCAGGCTGGCTGTCACACACACACACACACACACACACACACACACACACACACACACACACCACAGTATGGTGCTCTCTCTCCTGCTTCCTCCTTCTCACTTGGAGTTCCTCATCTCTGGGAAATCTCCTCCCTGTGCCAAAGATCCTGCCAATGGATTTATGCAGTCACCGTATACGCTGGGGTCAAAAAGGGCTCCATTCATACAGCCTGGAAAAACTCCTTCTCAACCAGGAGCCGATTTAGAAATTCCATTTCTCAATACTTCCAGAAATCAGAGACAGGTTCCTTGAAACTCTATTACCTTAGAGGGTGTCTGTTAAAGCCCTTGAGTTGCTGTGTCTATGGTGTGGTGGGCTTGAAGGCATTTCCATTCCCCGCCTCCACATGCAAAGATGCGTTCCCTTACCTCATCCCCAGCCAGGACATTCCCACTGTGGAGGAGAGGGAGCATGTCCAGGCTGGAGGACGAGGTCACCAGGGCCCTTGGGAGCCAGCCGGGCTCCTCATCTCCAGGCACAGGTCACATGTTCACAGGACCAGGGAAGAATGTGGGAGGCCCTTAGAGTTCCACCCTGCCACAGACAGGCAGGTTCCTGAAAAATATGTCAGCAGAGCAAATACTCCCAATATTTTGTTGAGCAAAAAACAGCAGGACATGGGTTTGTGTATACAATCCAATCACGAATGTGTTTCGTAGTTTCAAAGCACGTGGAACAAAGCCCAGCAAGTCAGATACCAAACATGGATGGATCAGTTTCTAATTTTGTCTTTAGACTTTTCTGTCCTTCCAAGGATTTTTTGCAGTGCACATATGTCACATTCATCATTGGGGTGGGAGAAGTATTTTGGAATGTCCACCTGTTTCAGAACGGACCGTGTCTACTAGGCATCCCCACCCTCAAGCAGTACCCCCTGGACTCCCATGGAAGGTTCTAGACCTTTCTGCACATATGCAGATGCTGTGCTCCTTTGGGTCCTCCAGATTGCCCTTTCCACAGGTGCTCACAGCACGCGTTCTGGGGGCCTTCTTCCCTCCCCAGGACCTCTGCTGTGTTGGCGTGACCACGATGGTTCAGGACAGGTTTGTGCACACAGGACTTGGAATCCATGATTCACACACCATGAAGAGTTCCTGTGCTGGTTGCTTCCCTATTACAGACACCGACTGCCACCTCTCTCTGTAGAAGAAGCAATGCTTCCCCACAGGGCCACAGTTCTAGGAGGACAGCTCATGGCTTAGGGAAGAGCTCAGTTTTCACAACCACCTGATTCTGGCTGCACCACTCTGTGGGAGTGATGTTGGCCAAGTGAACCTGGTCAAGTTCTGAGTCCTGGGTTCCACCTCTAGAAATGGCAGTAAAATGCAGAAACGAATATGTAGGTCTTGAAAGTTAGAGAAAAAGAACATGATAAGAACAGCACCCGCCCCAAGGTAGCCTGTCACCTCCCGTCCTTCGAAGCTTGTCACACCCAGTCCACACCATGTATCTCAGGCACAAAATCCTATCCCTGTTCTGAGGCTTTGGCCTCAGCACCCACATATGATACAGCTTTTCTGGGGAATGTATGTCTCTGACACTGAAGTGGCTTCCTGCTTACATAAGTGAGTTAATTTCATCACACCAGAGATCTGGTGATCTGGGACCCATTCCTGTTTTTATCTCTTTATTCCTTATTCTCTTTTCTCCCTGTTGCTTCTGCAAGAAAAGCTCTGAGTAATTCCGAGCTCATTGCCCTTAGGCCTTTCCCTAAATCTTATCTAAGTAGCTCCCTACTGCAAACCCTGCAGATCCAGGGCCTGCCCCTCTCCCACCCTCCTGGGGACCCTTGGCCCCTGATTTCTGTCCCTTTTCTCAGGGACATACAATGTCCCATGTCCATGTCTCTAAGCAAACCCAAAGAGCTGATCTGATAAGGCCTATTTCTCTCAGGATTTGGCATAAGGTATATGGCATATAGTGAATGCTCAAAAATCTCAGGGAGTTTGGAGGCCCTGCTTTGCTAGTCCTGCCATGAGTCTGTGCCTCCCTTGTTGAGGACATGGCCTCTACTGAGTGTCTCTTAAATATTGTAGGACTGGATTTTTTCCAACATATTTTTAGTGGTGCACTATAGTTGTATATACTGATGGGATTTCTTATTCGTTCATACACACAATACACAACACAACAACATAATTTGGCCAACATCATTTCCCGGTACTTCCTCTCTCCCTCCCCTGCTCCCACTCCTTGGTCTATTTCCTCTACTGATTTCCCTTTGATTTTTTAGGAGATCCACCCCCACTTTTTTTTTTTTCCTTTTTCCTCTCTGGCTTTCACATAAGAGAGAAAACATACAACGCTTAACCTTCTGAGTGTGACTTATTTCACTTAACATAATGGTCTCTAGTTCCCTTCATTTTCTTGCAAATGACATAATTTTATCTTTTTTTAGGGCTGAATAAAACTCCATTGTGGTGTGTGTGTGTGATATATATATATATATATATATATATATATATATATATATATATATATATATATATATATCACATTTATCTATTTATCACTTGATGGACACCTAGGCTGGTTCCATAGTTTGGCTGATGTGAATGGTGCTGCTGTAAACATGGGTATGCATGTATCATGTAGTATGACTTTAATTCTTTAGGATAAATACCAGGTAAAGGTATACCTATATCATACGCTGGTTCCATGCCTAGGCTTTTGAGGAACCTCCATGCTGATTTCCACAGTGGTTGCACTAATTTACAATCCCACCAACAGTGTGAAAGTGCTCCTTTGCCTCCACATCCTCTCCAGCATTTATTTTTACCCGTATTCTTGATGACTGCCATTCTGACTGGTGTGAGATGAAATCCCAGTGTAGGTTGGATTTGCATTTTGCTAATTGCTAAAGATATTGAGCATTCTTTCATATGTATTGGCCATTTGTATTTCTTCTTTTGAGAAGTGTCTGTTGAATTCATTTGCCCATTTATTAATTGGGCTATTTGATATTTTTGGTGTATAGTTTTTTTTTTGAGTTCTTTATAGATTCTGGATATTAGTCCTCTGTGAGAAGAGGAGCTAGCACAGCTAGCTAATCTCTTAGTAGCTACTAATCTACTAATCTCTTAGTAGATTCTCTCTTCACATTCCTAATTGTTTCTTGTGCTGTGCAGAAGCTTTTTAATTTGATGCTATCCCATTCATTAACTCCTGGCATTATTGCCTGAGCTTTAGGTGTCCTGTGAGAAAGTCATTTACTGGCCCTAAAAGCTGGAGTTGCGTTTTCTTCTAGGAGTTGTATAGTTTCTGGTCTAATTCCTAGGTTTCTGATCCATTTTGAGTTGATTTTGGAGCAGGATGAGAGACAAAATAGTCTAGTTTCATTCTCTACATACACATAACCAATTTTCCGAGCACCATTTGTTTTAAAAGGCTGTTGTTTCTCCAATGCATGCTCTTGGCACCTTTGTCAAGGATCAGATGACTGTAGATGTGTGCATTTGTCCGTGTCTTCTATTCTGTACATTGGTCTATGTGTCTGTTTTTATGCCAGTGCCATGTAGTTTTTGTTACTATAGCTCTGGAGTGTAACTTAAAGTCAGATATTGTGATGCTTCCAGAGTTGCTTTTCTTGGTTTTGAATTGCGTTGCCTATTCTGGGTCTTCTGTTCTTCAAAATGAAGTTTAGGTCTTTTTTCTAGTTCTGTGAAGAATGTCATTGGTATTTTGATGGGGACTGCATTGAATCTCCACATTGCTTTTGGTAGTGTGGCCATTTTAACAATATTAATTCTTCCTATCCATGAACATGGGAGACCTTTCCATCTTCTGAGGTCTTCTTCATTTTTTTCTTTAACATTTCATGTTTTTTATTGTAGGGGTCTTTAAGATCCTTTCTTAGATTTACTCCTAATTTTTGTTTTGTTTTGCTTTCTTGCGACTATTGTAAATGAGGTGGTTTTCCTGATTTCTTTCTCAGCAGATTTATTTCTGAGATATAGGAAAGTTATTGGTTTTTGTATGTTGATTGACTTTGTAGCCTAACTGGCCAATTGTTTCTTCCTTTAACCCTTCCTTAGCATTCCCTGTATTTATCTTGTTGAAGTAAACTTCTCTAAAATGATTGGACCCTAGTTTGTGAATTTTCCACTTCTCCTGTCATTCACGTGAGCTGAGGAATCTGAGATATTCCTACTTTTCCCTCTTCTGGTTTATTAAGAGAGAGCAAAGCCAGATCTACTACAGCACCAGGACACATTTCAATGTTTTCACTTAACAATGAGAATTGTGCAGTAAAGTCTTCCCCTACCATCTGCCAGGGCACCTCTTTAATATGACCTTGAGTAACTCATAACCTATCTCCCTTAGGACATTGCCCAAATCCTCTCTACCTAGCTCCCTGATTAAAAAAAAAAAAAAAAAAAAACCTGCACACAGTACCCTCTCCCAGCCCTGCAGTCTCAACAGAGGCTATTTTCCAGTGGGAAGGATGAACCCATGACTAAACTTTGAACCATCTTGGACCTTTTGGGAAAGTGCACTCCAGGCGGCCAGTGAACTTGGCATTGTCTCTTGGCAATCACAGAAGGCTACAGATCCCTCCCTTCTGGGACACTGATCTATCAGTGTCGACTCAGGAGCCAGACAGAATGAGCACAGGCTTCAAGGCAGAGGGCCTCAGGTCTCCAGGCCAGTTTGACTCCATGTGAGGTGCTGGGACCCAGGGTAGATGCACACTGCCAACTCAGCAAGGGTCACTCAGTCCCAAGGAAGGTAAGATATGGGTGTAGGCCAGTGGCAGTGCCAGCACCAGGACACTCTGTAAATGATCCCAACCGCTACAAATCCTCTGCAGTGCCTTTGGGCACACCCTTTCCTCTCTCATGAATAAATGTGTGGTGTTTCTGGAAGCTTCTATGTCTCCTTTGGGACAGACTACCTAGTTAATTCTAGCAAGCACATTTCGAAGTGAATGAGTGCAATTCCAAAGCATTGTGCGAGGCATTAAAATCAGATTAGTTGGCCTTTCCCAAGAGAACTGGTGAATTTTTCAAAACCACCCCTGCTCATTTCTCAGCCAGCTGGAGTGCTGCGTGTTCCGTGTTGACAGAAACCTCTCATCAAGCGATGCCAAATTATTAAACAATGTTTAACATTTCAGAAGCGCAGTCTTCACTCTGGTTTTATGCGAAACCATCTAGTGTTCTCAGAAAACTGACGTTCACTGACACGTTAGAATCCCTCCTGCCCTCCCCCATCCCACCCTCCCCCATCCCTTTGCCTCCCTTAAGGGCAGCTGCACTGTAGATTCAAGGGCAAGTTCTCCAGTACGAGTCCTTTCCTAATGGACTGACCTGAAGCCTCTGCGGGGCAGGTGAGTTGAATCCTGATTCAGCATCTTGTTAGCCCCGCCATCTTGGAGCCATGGTTTCATTCACCACCCATTCATTCACTTTTTTGTTGGACAAATATTTATTGAGCACCTGCTGTGTGCTTGGCTCCCTTTTATCTGGTCCCTGCTCTCAAAGAACTTACAGTCAGGAGGGAGGGTCAGACATTAAGCACGGGGTTCAATAACTAATGATTTGAATTACAATCTTGACAAGTGAGACAAATAGAAGCATGTGACTAGGGGTCCTGGCCCACCTGGGATCTCAGAGAAGGTTTGTCTGAGAAACTGAGGGTTGAGTAGGAGGAGGGACAGGAGGGGATGAATACACCTGGGACTGGCCTGAGGTGGCCAGATGCTGGGAAGACATCTGGTGCACCTGCCGAGCCCAGCCCAGGAGGGGTCCCAGGTGAGGCAGCCAGATGAGACAGGCCTGGCCAGCACCCATCAGCACGGGGATGGCCCTGGACAGTAGATTCTGGGGCTTTCTGACAATAGCAGAGGGAGATAAAGACACCAGGAGTCTGAAGAGGACAAGGTGGTAGGTGCCCCAGAGGGCTCTGGGAGAGGAGGAGTGGAGGCCAGTCTTACAATGACCTCACAGTACCACAGAGGGCCGGTGCGGTCCCAAACAGGTCACGGTAGTAACACAGCAAGCAGGTCAGGAGGCAGGGCCAAGGGATTCCAGCAGACCTGTGGGGTACACCAGGGTCCCTTGGTGACCAGGACAGTTGGGCAAGAGCCTCAGTTGTGGCTAAAGAGCCAGGCAGCCCCAAGAGCCACCTCCAGATGCCTTAGCAGTGGCTGAGTCTTTCCTGAGCCTTCTCCTTCCCTGTGCTGTGGAGCCTCAGAGTTCTGAACGTGTGTCTCCTGCCTTGGTGCTGGGCCCTGCCCTCCTTTTCTCAGGCCAGGGTTCTGCCCTCTCCCTCCTCCCTGTGCTGGACATACAAACACAGTCCCAACGCTTGCAGGACAGAAGCCTCTGAGATTGTCTGGGTGGCATTTCTCACTGTTGCTGTGTGTTACCTGGTCATCCTGCGGGGGCCCTGTCTGCCCAGTCCTCTCTACATCACCCCCAGGGGAGGTCTGGTCCTGAGCTTCAAGTCTTCCTTTTCTCCCTCGCCTGCTCCTGCCTCTTATTGTAATTAGGTCCCCCTTCCCTTAATGCCACTGCTGCAGAAGTTCATCTCTGAACATCTGTCCCCTGGGCTCCTGACGCAATCTACAACTTTTCTCCCTATCTTCTGCCTGGTCCCATCTCACCTACACTCAGTGCAGTAGCCAGAGAAGTATTTAGGAACCATCAGTCTGGCTGGTCATTCTAAAGCCTTCAGTGGACACTGGGGCTGGTCCTCGGGCCCTGCCCATCTCCCAGCCCAGCCCCCAACTCTCCCGGAAGCTTCCCTACAACCTGGTTTCTCACTTGATTCCATTTTCCCAGTCCTCCCCAGCCTTCTCCTTTCTGAAAAGCCCTGTAAATTTCCTGCTCACCAGGCCTACAGGTCCTTTGAAGCTAGTTTCACTCTCCGGCCACCTCTCTGAGGACTCAACTGGCATCTGCAAACAGTTGGAAAATCTTTTCTGCATAGTCCTCTGCTCAACTCTGTGATTGCCTGACTTGCTAATTGGGTGGTCCCTTAACAGGTCTCTCTCCCTCGTTAGACCTTGGCTAGGATTCTTTTCCCTAGACTTTCCTGGTTTGTTCTAATCGGATCCCTCCCATTCCTCTCCCTGCCGCCCCATCCCATTCAATGTGAAATAGATCTAATACAAGAAAAGTGCTTAGAACCACGCCTGGTAGAGAGCAAGTGCTAAATAAATATTGACTGTCAGTAGCCACTCTCTTACATATTAATACTTTCTAACTTTCATTCATTTCCTTATTCATGAGCTCAATGAATATTGGCTGTGCACCGAATACAAAACAGTCCTCTGTGTTAGGTGCTTTGGATTCAAGGAAAAAAAAAAAAAGGATGTTGGCTCTGCCTTCCTGGAGATTCCAGATTGAAGTAGCAGGCTCTGCAAAGGTCCTGTGGGGCACACGCAGCATGGCTGGTCAGAGACTGGAGCCAGGCCAGTGCTGCAGAACAGAGGGAGGAGGGAATAGATCAGCAAATGTGGCCAGGAGTCAATGGAATCTTTATTTTAAAGTGGTATGAAGCTGTCCACTCCAGGCTAATATCACCAGATCTGCCCAGCCCCAGAGAGGAAATATAAAAAAACACTTAATAAATGCTGTTTGAATGAAGAGATGCCAGCTGGGTGTGTCAATTAATAATTAACAACCACAGCAACACTGAGATCTATGAATATGACATTTAAGGCACTATTCTAAGGGTTTCATTTGTGATAAACCCTATAATCCTCATGACAACCCAGGGAGGTGAGTGCTAATTGAATTATCTTCATTCTCTGGAAGAGGAAAGTGAGACCCAGGGAGGCAGGACACTCGCCCATCATCCCCATGGTGAGTGTGGCCAGGATTTCCACACTGGCACCCAGCCCCAAGTCCTGGGCTCTGGGTAGAGAGAGGGATGCACCCAGGAACAAACTTTTGCAAAGGAACCTCCAGGAAATGAGTTTCCTTGTCTCCAGAGGCATTGCTAATTATGCAGATTGTTCCAGTTCCTTCTCTACATGTGTGGCGTCAGTCAGTGTTGTTCCATTCTCATTAGAGTCACCTAATTAGAGGTAATCCAATTAGCTGGGTTCTGCAGCCTCTGGCTCCTCCCGCCTGGCAGCGCTTTCCCGTGTACAGTGACTGTCTCCCCCCATGCTTGGAAGCAATGCAGATGTTAATTTTCACTGAGAGGACCAAGAGTTTCATGGGTCTCCCCCAGGAAGAGTTGGGGTCTCCTCTAGGTCTCCTCCAGGTGGCTGGTGGCCATTCAATCGGTGCTAGTGTTGCTATCAAGCAATTGGTTTCAGATCTGTAGGTGGGCTTCACGTTACAAGTCAGAATCCCCAATGCACAACACAAGCTTCTCCCTCCCTCTTGGAATGCATGGTACACAGCACAATTGACCTTCCCGGGCACCTGACCTTGACCCACGCCACCATCAGTGCATTTTTTTTCCTCTTTATTTTTTCTTTCTGGAGTCCTCCCACGACTGCCCAGGAAATAAGCAAGCTGTCTTGACAGCTGAGGTTATCACTTCCAGTTTTACAACTCTTTCCGGAAAGTCTGAATCGTGAGCTCCTCTGAAGTAATCGCTCTGCATTAGAACATGCCAGAAAAGTCTAATAATGAGAGATAGGCAAGCCGGACACCTCAGGATCCCCCCTATCTTCTTGTTAGCATCCTGGGAGTCAGGATAAGCTGGCATGCTGTGGTCAACAGTGAGGTGAGCTCTGTAAAAACCACAATGAAAGGGGAATTAATTGGGGTCAAGGAAAAACATGGGGAGGTTTAGGGGAAGACAATTTGGTTTTAGAGGCTGGCTGAGGACAAGAGACAGAAATTTGCATTTGTTTTGAAAATTGAGAAGGGACCCTATGGAGAGCCTATGATGCTGTTGACAATTGGATTATTCTTTAGCTTAGCTCCCAAGGTCTCTGCCCTAATCCTGAGCAATTCCTATTTTGCATTGCTGGTGCATTTGTTAATTCTTTTTGAACATAAAGGAAACACTTTAAAGCAGCAATGCAAGGATCCTTGGGGGTGGGGGGAAAGATTGAGGCAATTATGTGCCACACTGTAGCATTGTGGTCCTAGATGGTGGGACAGTAAAGATGGATAAATTAGGCACCACCCACAAAACCCACAAAACTCCACCTCTAGCAGAAAAGCCAGAAAAACTATAACTAACAGTTACAGGACCCTCTGCACCCCAGGTGCCCCATATTTCATGATGCTTAATCTTCCTGAAAAACCCTGCAAATTAAGGACTTCAGCCCCTTTTCTAGGTAAGGAAACTGAGGCTGTGGCAGGCCAGGGTGACAGGAAAGGGTTTTCTGACTCCAAAATCTGTTGCTCTTTCCACTCCCCACATAGCCTCCGGGCCCTGGCAGGGATCCAAAAGGGTTCTTCCCTTCCTTCCTACCTGGGGAACGACTTCACAAAAGGCTCCACAGACGCCATGGCAGTCCAGTGGAGCACGGCGTCCTATTGAATTATATGACCAATTACTGCTGAGTGAGGGGAGAGCAGAGGAGGCCCAAGAGTGCCTAGAGGAGGTGGCAGCTGCGGTCAGCGCTCTGGAAGGAGCACAGATGGGTTCTAAAGTTGTAGCAAAGGGGCATCATGATTCCAGGAGTGAGGCGACGCCGAGATTGACAGCGAAGCTTTTACAGCTTTCAAGTGCATCTGTATCCGCTCCACAGAAGCTATTTCTAGACTCGCGAAGTGAAGTGTGTCATTGGTAAAAAGTCTAGACAACATAATGGCTTTGCGACACAAAGCACAGCGCGCTGTTCTCCAATCCATAGCCCTACGCCTGCCCGTTGCTTCCCTCGCTGTCGGTTCTCAGGCCTTGGAGGAGGTGACAGCTGTCAGTTGGAGAAGATTGGGGGCTGATCAAAGTGCAAAGGAGAGTAGGGTCCACCTTGCCCTTTTACCCACCCACTTGGCCATGGGGCCAAGGGAGCAGAACAGGTGGTCAGGTGGTTCAAGGAAAGGGTGTGCTTTGGGCCACTGGGATACCTGGCTGCACTGGAATACCACCTGCCAAAGGGTGCTACCTGGAGGGTGCACTTGGGCAGGTGGTTCCTTGATGTTTCCCACCTACCCCTGCGTCATGGACTCTCACAACAATCCTGTGAGGTTCCTTTTAATTTTTTTCCTCATTTTCTATTTGAGAAATTAACTAGCCAACCTCTTAGGAAAGAAGTGGGTAACGATGAAGTCTCACAAATTTTATTCAAAGCCTCATGCTCTTTAGCATCCATGGGAGACCCCAGGTTCCCTGGTGTTCAGGCCCCCTTCCCCAGTGCCCTGGAGATGCTCCTGTGATCCTGGTTTTAAGACCAAGGTCCCTGGCCTACGGAAGATGTCGGGTTACCCCTTGGAACAAACGCAAAGCCACATTTGCGTTTGGTGTTTTCCGAGCCTCCTGCTCCTCCCACCCTGAGACTCCTGGATAAGAGTTGCTCATTGTCAAGGCCTCTCCCCCTGGGCCACCTCATAAGACTGCTCCCTGCCACTCCTGTGACTCTATGCAGTATCAACAAATGTGTTTTGATGAAACAGGTCAACATTAAAACATAAAAACGAACAAACAAAAAAAGGGAATTTTGTATAAGAATGTGGAGAAAACCCAGAATCTCAAGGAACTGGGGCAGAGCCATCATGAAGTCTCCCCACCCACGTCCTTTGCTCCAGGCCCACTTGGCACTGTGCCCCTAGCCCAGCCCCAGGGGCACTGGAGGCACCGTCTCCCTCTCCCTGAAGGAAGCCAGTCTGTGCTTCTCGGGTCCGGGGGTCCAGGTCCCTGTCCATTCCCAGCCCTCTCTGGCACTTCATCACAGAGAGCCAGCCCCGAGGGAGACCAGGGCTGAAGTAAGCCTCTGTGACCTCAGCTAGATGAGAGCGTGAGATCACTCTCCAGCCTCTGCCAAGGAAATTATCAGGATGGCCTGAAAGTTGTCCATGCTTGCTGGCAAGGGCCGGGACAAGTCGGGTGGAAGCACAACGGTGCTAAGAAGGGCAGGAAGAGGACCAGGGTATGTCCCCCACTGGCGTTCCTGGAGTCCACCCCAGAACTGCACACACCAGAAGCAAAAGCCGTGGATCCATCCTGCACGCGGGAAATGACAGGAAACTCTTGACATAGACTCTTCCAGAAACCCAGCTCTGCACACCACCTGGGATCTCCCGGCCAATCACGAATCCTACGATGAAGAAAGGCGTATGGAGAAAGGGGGTTGCTTAGAAGACATCACGTCAGGCCTAATTAATGACTCCAGGGCAACCAACCGGGCTCCTCTGACTGAAAGCCTCACAGGCCAATCCTTGTTAATTGGATTTGATTGTATTTGCTATTTTAATTAGTAAGCAAATTATGAAAATGTTTATTTGTTCATGTGGATGCAATTATCCTCACACTGCTGGGGCCTTTTGCCCTACCACATGTGCCCAGTGTGAGACCCTCCGTGGCCCCTCACTCAGGTTATGAAACCAATTTGCAATGAACAAAGGGAGATCACAGATTCAAGTGTCCCCAGGAGGCACCCCTGAGTGGCTTTTTCCTTGAGTATAGGGGCTTCCCCTATGGATATCCCATCCGGTGCCTTTGCTGAGTAAAATCCCTAAGCTGTGATGGTGTCTTTTAGCAAGATCAGAGCCCACCTCTTACCCACCTCTTACAGTGCTGGAGCATGCTCATAGAGGTCCAAGGTCAGGGGTAGAGGGCTGGGAGATAGAAAACAGTGTGTCCGGCCATTGCCTGCAAGATGATTTGTTATATGGGGGCATGGGCAGGGGAGGCGAGGGAGGCAGGGTGCTCGGTATCAGGAGGGGCTTCCAGAGAGGACACCTGTGTCCAGGTTCTGATCCTGGGGAAACTAGAAATCTTTAGACTCATCTAGTAAA
Source organism: Urocitellus parryii (assembly GCF_045843805.1). Lineage (NCBI taxonomy): Eukaryota > Metazoa > Chordata > Mammalia > Rodentia > Sciuridae > Urocitellus > Urocitellus parryii. The sequence goes on from NC_135532.1 coordinate 103,990,458, forward strand.
CACTGGCTGAGTGCCAACTGTGTACAGGCTCTGTGCTAAGTGCCAAGGCTGTGGAAATAAATGAAACCCAACCACATTCTCCAAAGCCCAGCTGGGGGGACAGATCAACCTCTAATGACCATCGGGTATGTGCAGTGACCTGAAGGAAGCTGCCACACACAAGGTAGCACAAGAGATGGGATCCTGCTCTGTCAGAGATCCTTGAGGGAGGAACCTCCAATCTCAGGTCCTGAGGGAGAACCAAGGTCATATCAGTTCCAACGATGTCAGCTATTTGAGTTTGAGAAAGCCTCCATTTATTTCAGAGAATTGTGGTCACCAGCTCGTCTGCCTGGGGCTCCTCTTCAGGCCACACCATCTTCTCAGTCTCTCTTGGTGTCTATGTCACTTGTTCTGCCTCTCAGATGCCCAGCATTTTAATCAACAGCTAATTCTATCAGGACGTTAGCTCCTGAAGGCCAGGGACAGTGTCTCCAATCCCTCAGATCAGTGCAGGTCACAAACAAGTGCTCAGCACACATCGGTGGGTGGGCGTGATCGACAGGGGCTCTCCCCTTTCCTGGAGCGGTGGTGATGTGTGATCAGAAGCCGTAATTGCCTTGGAAGCGAATGATATTCTGATCTGTCACTGTGTTTGTGAAGTTAATATTTCATTTCCCATAGTTAGTGGAGGCATTGCTAAATTGTTATATCACTCAGCTTCTAAAGAGACACCTCACGTTAATAATATCATCAAACCACTCCAAGTTTTAAACTCACGGGGAATGCAAAAAAAGCCTTCTGTGAAGGAAGGCAGGGTAGACTGTCAGGATGCTGATGGGAAAATTGTCTCACGTAAGAGACGATTCCGGGAAGTCTAGAAAATAAGTCCTTGGTGTTAGACAGAGTCATAATAAAGGGAATTATTAAAGGTATTTCCCTTTGAGGGTTTCTGTGAATTCCCTGATTAGTGAATCCTGTGGGAACAACGATTCTTTATAATAAAGCTGAACTTCAAAATAATCTAGCAAAGAAAACAATCCTGTGGATACCAAAGAAGTGTCAGGTAGACCAGATGGCTCCATTAAAAAATAGGGTTTGTTTGTTTTGTTTGTTAGGAATTGAACCCAGGAGTGCTTAACCACTGAGCCATATCCCTAGCCCTTTTTATGTTTTATTTTGAGACAGAGTCTTGCCAAGTCACTTAGGGCCTCACTAAGTTGCCGAGGCTGGCTTTGAACTCACGATCCTCCTCTCTCAGTCTCCTGAGTCACTGGGATTACAGGCATTCACCACTGCACCCAGCTATAAACAGGGTTTTTGCTTCTTGCATTCTACTTTGTTTGAAAGTGCAAGTGGTAGAAGTCCTGGGGACAGCAAGTTGTGTCACATGGTCAGAAGTCACAGCTCTCTGTGCAGCTTCAGCTACAATGACCAGGGAAGGAGGTGGTGAGGTTTAGAGGACAGATACTCCTGCTAGCAGCCTCCCAGCCATGTCCATCTCCCCCTAGGAGATCACTGACTCAGTTCCAGTCCATGTAGAGGAGGTATCTTCTGGAAAAGGCTATACTGCCCAGCGGCCACAGGTCCCCGATTCCAGTATCAGACCTGGCAGTGACCAGATGTGCCAAGAGTCACCAACCTCCTCAGACTTGGTGCTCCTCACATGCAAAGCAGAAAATGTCTTTGTTCAATACTATTTAGGCTCAAACGAGAGTGTATATAAAAAATCTTGGGAACATTTATCTTCAAATACTGTAAGGGGTTGCTACTGTTTCTGAGTCAATGTATAATTGTTAGACAAAGGAGTCAAGGTTGAAATTCATATTAAAGATGCAACTGTGTCCTCCCTCACATGTAGCTGCTACTTCCATGTAGTAGCTCCTTGGAAAGACTCTCCGCACGTCTTTTGGTTTTGTAACTCTTATGATAGAAGCTTCTAAAGACTGCACCACTGTTGGTTTTGACAGGATGGGATATGAATTGCTGCTACATGGAAGTTAGGAGCAGCGTGGGCAGATGAGCAGACTGTGTGTCCTGTCTGTAGTGCCCTCCAGAGCTGTGCCACTCGTTCATGACCTTGTGACCGGGTATACTGCAGGGCACCTCCCTGTGGGGAGTAGCTATTACTATTCCATCTTAGATGAAGACCACCAGGTATAGAGAAATTAGGTGACCTGTCCAAAGTAGCCTTCATTGTAAGGGAGGACACCACAAGGCCTGGCCCCAGAGGCCATGATCTTAACACCAGCCCTGCACCAGCTCTGGGACAGTCCCCCAGGAATGGCGTCACCCTGGTAGTCATGAAGACATGGGGTCCAGTGACCAGCCAAGGGGCCATGAACCCTGGAAAAAGCTAAGGGATGAATTTCAAGGGCTTTGAAGACAAGAGAGGGAAGCAGAGACAAGGCAGAAGGCTCAGGAGCTGGGTTTTCAAAGAAAAGATGGTGGCTGGAGGCTGGGCTTAGGCAGAGGTCTGCTCTGAGAAACTTGCAAAAGCAGATCCCCCGTAGAAGAGTCTATTAACAGGATCCCCTCAGATCTCAGGTGGTGACTTGGTATTAGTGATTAATTGTGAAAACTTTGCTTCTGTGGAAAGGGAATTTTTCTCTGTTGAATAGCAGACCTTGGCATGAATGTGTCCCGCTGCTGGAGTTCCGGGGACGTACTATAATGCAAGAAAGGACCCAGAAACCCAAAGTCTCTCTCAGAGCTCCCAGTTCCTGCTGAGGCCCTTGGGTCTATCTTTAAATAAACACATACTTAGTGCCTACTCTGTACTTGTCTTGCATTAAACGTTGAGGAGTAATCTTAGAAAGAGTAGAAGGTACGAACTTTAAAATAATTTCTAAGAGCAGTGCATTCAACAAAACAGCCTGTGTGAGTTCGTGGGGGACGATGTTGGTTTAATGTATTCTGCTTCCCTACAAGGAAGATGAATTGGGAAATTTCTGTATATTATTTTAAGAGCCTATATGTCAGAGCAATTAAGACTTTGGACTTAGGAGTTAAATTATCCTTGGATTTTACACTGTTTACTAACTGTATTACCTTGGGCAAGTTAATTAGTCTCTTAAGCCTGTTTCTTCATCAGTAAAATGAGGATAATAATAGTCTTAGATCAATTAGGATTTTTTTCCGAGTCTAAGAGTGATTCCAACTTACCCTGAAGTAAATGACTTGCTTCACACCACAAGATGCTCAGAGGCAGGTGGGCAGACCAAGGAGCTCTGTGCCAGCACCAGGGACCCTGTTCCTTTTCCCTCTGGTCTTGTTCTCAGCGCAGGTACATGCAAAGGGAAGTGGCCCTGAGGTCACAAGGGGACCACCAGTGACACTTGAGTCCATGTGCCTCTATTCTTCCCAGCACAAGGGAGTGAGAGAATCAACTCCCCAAAGACAACACAGGTGTCCCTGCCCTTAGACCATCTGGGTCCTGGTCGCAAATCTCCTCCCACCCGAGTGACGGTGGCCAGGGGAATGGCTGGCACTACTTACTTCTTCAGTAACTATGCTGTCCCTGTGGGGTTCGGGATGGGCGGGTTGTAGAACAAATTAGGAGATAATTGGGAAGTGAGGGAGGAAGCAGGTACTGGGAAGAAAGCCAGTGACAGCATCCTCCACACATGCCAAGGGAACATTTTGTCACCAACAGAGAGGTGACACCCTCCAAGTCCCCAGCATGTGCCCGAGCATGGTTGTAGATCACTCTAATAATAAGCAAAGGTACAAGCCCTTCTAGGAATTTCTATCCGTCTCTGTTTCATATAATCATCGCTCTGCTCTTTGGAAAATTGCCCCAAGCTAGCATTCTGCTGACACTTTGGAGAAGTGGCAACTCGGTCACCTCCGAGAAAGGGCAGCTCTCAGAACTGCAAACTCTTCTCTGCTACTTTATGGCTTTTCTATTTTATCTCAAGTGCAATCCCAACAGCCTCTGAACACTGCGTTCAGTGTCCTAAACAAATGTCCTTGTCCCGCTGCGAGATGCATCCGCATGTGAAGTGTCATCGTGGAGGGTGAAGTGTGCTCAGGTCTGACTGCAGGCAGCCATGCATGGCGCCTTTCCTCGGCTCAGCTGCTCTGAGAGCTCTTCGGCAAGGATCCCTTCAGGAGCCCTGCGGTGTATGCCAGCATGAGCCCCAAGGACCCCCAAACTCCCTGCAGAGGAGGCCTGTGGCCAGGGCAGCTGCCCACCTGGAGGTACCACAAACTCTGGGCACTGGAGTCCTTACCAGGGTTCACCCTCATTTGCAGTTTCCAGGTAGGGAACCAGGAAACTGTGTAAGGGAGAAGGCAAGCAGGAGGCTCATGGGGTTCCCCAGCCCACACCATCCCTGGAAGTTATGGGATTACTCTCCATGAGCAGAGTTCTGGGAGATATATTTTTCCATTCCTGCTATATGAATGTCCAATACCGATGGATGGTCCAGTGCCCTCCCTGCTCGCAACTTCCTTGGGAGTCCAGGCTCCCAGGTCAAGAGGGCCATGACATTGCAGACTTGTCTAGTTCAGGAGTAGCATTTGCAGCAGAGTGGCCTCTTCCTATTCCCCTTCCTGCTGCTGTCACAGAATACCTGAGACGGGGAAAGTTATAAACAAGGGAAGTTGATTGGGTTCATGGTTCTGCAAGCTGGGAAGTCCAAGATTGAGGAGCCATCTTGTGAGGAATCACAGGGCAAAAGGCACCATCCACATGTGTGCAAGACAGAAGGAACTGGGCCCCCATTTTGTAACTAACCCATGGCCTTAAGCCACTCAAGAAGTGGTACCCCTATGTTCTCGTTGCCTTTTAAATGTCCCACCTCTCAGTCCACCCTGTTACCATCATGAGTTCCAACAAGAGTTTTGGGGGGACATTCAGATCTTACTGGACCCCAAATCCTGTCTAGCTTTAGGGCAGATGGAGGGACCTCTCTGTTACCTTCTGTGGCCCCATCTCTGCAGACCCCAGACCTTCAGAGGAAAGGATGCCCTAGGACCATTCTTGGGGCCGAGCGTTAGTCACAGCTAAGTTCCAGAAAAGACGTTTTTCTGTGAAAGGAACAAGATGGAGGGAGAAGAAGAGGTGTCGCCCAGCCTGGGTCACACTGCACTGGTCCCCATCACGATGCCTCGCCCAGAATCGGAGGTGACCAGGCAGCAACATCCCGACCTGAACCCTCAGCGGGGACCAACAGTGAATGTCCTATGAGCTGTTTCAGAGTCACTGGATCAATACATGCCAAGCCCCTATCCCCCTGGCACGAATGTGATACATTTCCGTTTAAAGAGCTCGGAGTCCAGTGGAGGAGACAGGAGGGGTGTGATGCAGAGTGAGGTGCCAAGTGGGGACCATCTTGTGAGATTGGAGTACAGAGGAGGAGCCCCAACCCATGCCCTGGGAAGCTGTGGGTCGGGGAAATGCGTAGCACAGATGGCGATGAACTGAGTCTTTCAAAATGAGCCCTTTGTGATTGTTTCTTGTCAAACCTTAAAAATACATTAGCAAAAAGATTTCCCCAAATGCAGCTTGTGAAGGAGACGGAGGGTGTAAAAGAGGAGGGACGGTATATCTCAGACTCACACATCCATCAGGATGCTATCACTCACGGAATCCCTGAGACCTGGCTGTGAAGCCTCCCAGGGATTTCTGAGTTCCAAAGTTCTAATGGAATCAGTGAATCAAAAAATAAATTCCCTGTTTGCAAAACAGCATCCCCGCCATGCAAAATCTTGTTTCCCTAAGCAGAAGCTTCTCACCCCTCTGAAAACCATGTACATTATCGGAATTAAAATCTAAGGGAGAAATAAAAGGCGCATCTCATGCTGGGTTGATTTTCTCTAATGATCTGATCCATGCCCCCTTTTTGGGTGGGAAGTTATTACAGCCATAAATATTTGTAATTCTCTTCGTTGATGTATTATATTTGTTAACAGCGCCACGGGGGTAGATGCTGCACTTGAGAAAGTAAGAACATTGAATAGTGGCTACTAAAGAGAGAAAGCCAAGAAGGGGCGGGGCTTTTTCCCACAGTGGGTGGGGCTTGTTCCCCTCAGTGGGCGGGGCTTGTCTCCCCCGCAGTGGGCTTCCTGGGTTCCCACAGGCTGTAGAGGAGGAAGTTCTGATCACTGGTCATGGAACCCGGGTTCTACTTCAGCCTCAAAGATCATATTCTTGGTACCCTCCACTTCTCTACTCAACCAGGCTCTAGACCCACAAACATGGATCCAAATCCCAGTTCTGTGATTTTGGGGTAAGTCGAATCACTTGTCTGATGTTCAGTCTTTTCATTTGTTTAATGAGGGGAGTTATTGTTCAATTAAAAATGAAATCTTAATAGACTTCATAAATGGTAGCCATTATTATGATATGTGTTGGTTTTACTTTATCAGTTAAAATAATTTCCGCTGCAATTAACAAAAAAAAAATCTGACTCAAGTAGAAGAAACAACGAAGGCGATATATATATATTTTTTTATTTAGTAAGAAGTCTGACGGGAGGACAGCATCAGGAATCAGGATGAGTTGAATCAGCAGCTGAGTCACATCCCAAGAATCTAGGTCCCTGTGTTGATGTCTGTCCTAAGACTAATCCTTTACTTTGGTTCCTAAAATGGCTGCAATACTTCCTCCCATCACAGCCTCACCCAACAATGTTCAAAGGCCATGCCCAGAAGCAGATTTCTCATGAGGTAAATAGACAAAGAACTTATCTCAAAGATGAGTAAACCTGTGAGGGGAAGTCCCATAAAATCATTTCCCACACTTCTTCAAATAAAGCTCAAGAGTGTGGACATGGGACTATACTGCCATGTCTCTTCAAACCATTGAAAAAGAACTAGGCGCACACTAGGCCTACACTAAAGTATCACTATGAACCAAAGCAGTTGATGGCAAGCTCAGTTATTAAAAAATTGTCGTGCTTAGCAATATTTATTCTTTATGTAGAAAGCGATGCACTGTAGTGTAATTTCTTAAAGAAAGAAAAGGAGGTAGCTTAATTGTTTAATAATGGAAGAATGGCTGAATAATCAATGGCACCCTCTTCAACTTCTACAATATTAAAAATAACTTTAAGTGTCTTGTAAAATTGTTACTGTGTAATACTCGGTGGGTAATAGGATAGATGCAGATACGACACATTATTTCCACCAAGGAAAGCAAATACATGAACAAAATAAAATCATGGGTAAAGTGGAAATCTGCCCAAAGGAAAGTAGACCAAAATGTTGACAGTCATTTTTCTAGGATTGGGGAGGCCTGGTCAATTGGCTTTCCTTTCCTTTTCTGGCGATATTCTAAAACTTCTACAATTTACATGTTTACTCCTCTTAACAGGGAGAATACAATTTTGAAAAATAATGGTGCTTAGCCTGACTGTAGAGAATGCCTTCCTGGCATGGACCTACATGTATATTTATATCTTTTCTATTCTATCCAAATCAATGGGAAGAGGCAGCCTGGACTGTGTGTGAAAGTCCCTGCATCTCATGCATTTTAAACAGAGTTATTGAAACAAGTGGGAGATGAGGGAGAAGACCTCTCTGCCCCGAGAACAGGTTATATAAACTAGAAGTGATATTGTGGAGATGGCAACCACAGAAATGCAGTGGAGGGGGCTCTTCTGAGACTACAAATGTGTTGCAAAAAAAAAAAAAAAGCTTATGATTTGGGAAACCACAGTTAATATCTGTGACAAATTAAGGAGGATTTACATGCATTCTTATCAGGAGAAGATTTATTTTGATTACAAAGAGATTAAAGAGCTTAAGATGGCTCCAAACCGAGAAGTTAGATAAGGTGTGTCGGGGAGGGTTCCTTGGAGCTGACAGAGGGCCAGCCTGCCATGTACATGGAGGACGAGTTTACTCCATCACAGGTGGGCTCGAGGACACCCCTGACACCTTGCCTTGAACAAGGAGCCAAGCTTTTAAGAAGGCAAATGTATTCTTTCCCTCTTCGCAGTTCTGCTCCTCAACTGTTAGAGAAAACAATACCAGGAAGAAGGGTCAGAATCCCAGCCTCCATAACTAAGATCTAAACTTTCCTCTGCTGCCTGGTACTGGACCTGAAATGCCACCATTATAGCTTTATTCTCTGGAGGCTTCAATAGTTCCTAACTTCTTAACTGTCCCCAAACAACACTTTCTTATCAGAAATAAATCTTGGGGCTGCCGTGAGCAGCTTCTCGTGAATGGGCAGTTGACTCCCAACAGGTAAGGCTCTTCTTGAGCAATTGGGGAGGTAGGGAAAGGAAGGAGCCCCCAAAGCCAAGTTCTTCTCATCCCTGGAGTGTCCTGTGCCTAAAGCTTCCAGAAATGATTGTTCCCACTAATTTTGTGCAAACATCCGAGGTCGTGAACTACCTAATTCTTCCATGAGATCAAGGAATAAGGAACCTAAAATGGGTTGGGACTTTTCCATACATAATTTTATTTCATCACACCAGTTTTTCCTGATTTGCAGAAGAAAATTAGTCGTGATTCATTCAGGGATTCAGAAGTTCACATGTTAGTACATGGTGGATATGAGATGCAAGCAGAGGGTTTATTTCTCCACTTAAAATTCCTCCCAATGATCCAAGAACTGGAGAGACAGGATTCTCCAAAAGCAACCACCCTTTCTCCCCTCTGTCTGAATAGAACCTGCCCTGGTATAGGTCACGGTCCTGAATGTCATGGCATTATGCCAATGGTAGGAACCTGAGGAATACAAGCTGAGGAGCAATGGCTTTCTTTTTTGCTCCAGCACTTTCAGACAGGGCTCTTAGTGACCTGTGCAATTTGGTGACACATTTTCCCAAAGCGCCTGCTATAAATGTACTACTTGGCTTTAGACATCTCTTTTCAGAGTGAAAGGTCAATTTCCTGGATGTAAAATATTTTATACTTGACCTTTTATCCATCATCACTAAGATTAATGCAAACTGTTTGCCTTGAAAAACCCTAAAAATGCAGTCCAGTAAGATTTTCCATTGCACAAGGGGAAAAAAGTGACACCTCATTAAAGCGATCATGTATGTTGCTGTGGAAAACAGGTCCTATCATTAAAAGAATTCCAGAAAGCACACGGAAGAGAGAGAAGCCTGGCTTGCTCACTCACTCTTTCACACACACACACACACACACACACACACACACACTTTCCCAGTCACACGGGATGAACCAAAGCTAATTCTTGTGGGAGAAAAATTGAGAATCTTTACAGTTGAAGCCAAGCTTACTGGTACCCAATCGAAATCTGAGGCTCAGCCAGACACTATGGTAACAAATGCTCTTATTGTTCTTCACAACATGGTCATTATCCTGCACTCCAGAAGGACATAACGGGAAGCATAACTCCAAACACTCACAGCCTGCCCCTGTTGCCCTAGCAACTGCTGTTGATGAAGCACCTCTGTTTAGGAGAGGGACCCAGAGCCCTCTCATAGATAGACAGAATCCACGTCCTGCCAGACTCAGGTTTGGCATGTAGGTCTCCCGAGGACTGTTCACAGACCTTCCTACAGCTGTCCTCTTACTTCAGGGAAAGGAGTTAGGGGAAGACTCTTGACATGCTACTTGGTGTACTCAAGAGCGTGCTGTGCAAATCCCGGCTGGGTGATCCTGGGCAAGTCACTTCCCTGCCTGGACCTCAAACTCCTCATCTATCAAGTGAGTGCAGCTTGCAAAACCTGCCTCCTAATGTTCTGTGAGCATTGGTTGAAATGAGTATCTGGCACTCAAAAAAATATTTCCTTGTCCTTCATCCCTAAAATACTGTGGCATCTGATGAGTTTGGTGTAATGGAATATTTTCCAACTAGTTTTCAGACACCTTTAGCCACTGGTACATTGGTTTAATGAAACAGAACTTAGAAACCCAACATGTAAACTAATTAAGAGCTGAGCTGTGGGGTGGGAGACCTGAGGTCCCAGGACCTTGAGCCACTTGTCCTCGGATGTCATATGCAGAGTCCCCCAGAAGCATGTGGGAATCCCAGGGAGATGCTCCAACAGTTGTTAGGGGCAATCACTTTGACTTCTTCCACCCACACTGGCCTCACTACTGGTTGAACTTGTCCAGAAGGGAGCTGGTGACCTTGACCAATGCCAGTCTAGGAAGTTCCTGGAACTGGACCAGGGAGACATATTCCCTGGCATCTTGGAAAGTGAACAACTCTCTGTCTATGCACCTGCCCCACAGTTCCAGAGAAGGGCAACATACCAAGATCAGTAGCACAGGGACGGTCTCTTGCAGCCTGCCTCACCCTCCTCGTGGGAGTGCACAGAGCTTCCCACCCCCAGAGACCTCTCCCCTGGGTGTCCTCTTCACTGTGTTATGCAATAACCCGATTGCAATCGGTCAGTGGGTATTTTCCCGTGCTTCTCACTCCTCTTTTTCCCTAATTTTGCTTAAGCTAGAGGCCCTGCAGGAGCTCCGCATGCTCATGATAGAACAGCGAGGGTCCCTCCTGGTAGAGTTCTTCATACCTTTGGTGGGTGGGGAGGCTTCCTCAAAGCACCAGATGTGGAGAATCCTGATGAGAAGCAGTTGGACAGACAGAAGACGACTGTGGATTCTGGAGACAAAGTCTAGATTCAAGCCCTGTTTCTGGCATTGAGTCCTGTTGGCCAAGTTATTTACATTCTCCTCATATGTAAAATAAATTCTTTTCTGATAGGGTCATTATGATCATTTAATGAATTAATACATGGAAACGTTTTGGAGCCACCTTGGCATGTAGTATGTGCTCAGTGAACTTCTCAGTGACATTCTACCAGTGTTTCCTAGTGAAGTGAGTTGACGGGGGTTTTTCAAAACGGCACTAGACCAAGAGTCAGGATCTAATTCTAGCCTTGATTCCTACATCAGTTTGATGCCTGGCTTTAGTTACCTTCTGTTTGGGGGGCCTCACTTCCCCTCATGTTATCATCAATGGGTTGAAATGGTAACCTATACAGCTTCCTCTCTCTTTTGTCTTGTGACTTATGACTTTATGCTTGATGAGACAGAAACGGCTGATTCTGGGTTCTGCCACTCAGTCTCCTGGTTGGCACCTCCTCACCATATCTGTTTTCCTGGGCTATGTACTAGATATTCACAGAGCAATCCCTTCTCTGGGTGAAAGGATCAAAACTCAGCTTATACACACACATGACAGGCACCTTAAATTAAAAAAGAAATTCAGCTCAACCTCATAAAAAAAAAATCTAACGTCTTCCTCTGATTTTATAAGCACTCTGGGTCATCTTTACAGGGTTAGCCTCCACTTTCTGATTGATGGACTCTCATCTGGCTTCCTGTAGTCATGGCAGGACCCCAGCAAAACAAGCATGGGGAAATCTGTGGCAGGGTGCCACTAAAATATAAATGTCCCTTCATTTCTAATGGATGCTGACAAATGCAACTTGCAACATTATTTCTACCATAAAATATTCAATGGAAGTCATTTAATGGTACTCAAGATGAAGAGCCAAGCTGGTACCTTTGCCCCCTGTTCAGGGAAGAATGTCCCGAGAACCCACCCTGACCCCCAGATGCTAGTAGGATGTGATGGCAGCATCTTGGTTATGGATGGCTGGAGGTGGCTTTCTCAATGTCCTATTATGGTGGCTCCCCCAGGGGAATGACTTGGCAGAGAGTCAAGCCTTTGAGCAGATCTTTGTCTTCTCCTTGGAAAGAAGGGGCCAGAGGAGCTGCTGCTTCTCCTGACTTTGATATAAGGAGGACACCCCAATGTCCTATTTGGCCTATAGATAATCAATAGCAGATAGCTTTGTGTCCCATGTCATGCCCCCTTTGCCCACTTGATTTTAGTGCAATCCTGGTGGACAGATTAATGCATGCCTGGGCATCTCCACATCCACAGAAGCCTTCTCGACCCACACTCAGGTACTTCGGAGTGTGTGGGAAGGTGACGCTCCTCAGGCAACTCCTAACTGATGGATGGTGAGAGGAGGGATGGTCAGTAACTGTCTCAGCAGCTGGCCTTTGGGAGGGACAGCTTTGAGGTGCATTGTATGTTTCTTCAAAGCGTCCCCTGCACGATTGGCTTCAGTTTGTCCACATCAATGACCAGCCCAACGCCTCACCTTCCAGTGGTTCCCTGTCCTTGCTTTCCTTGAGGCTTCCCAAGGTGGTGTCCCAAGTCAGTCACCTGGCCCAGGCCCTTGTCTCAGGCTCTGCAGGGAAACCAGATGCAAGCTTGCAACACGGGGAGGATATTCGGAGGGCAAGTGAGTTTTGGACACTTGGGGCCTGACATAAAGGCCCAGTGGAGCTGGGGTGTAGCTTCGAGGTACAGCACTTGCCCAGCATGCCCGAGGCCCCTCGTTCCATCTCCAGTACCACGAAAACAACCAACTGGCTCTAAGGTTCAGATTTCAGTCGAGCCTATTCTCACCACATCTTCCTAGACCCTCAAGGTCAGGTAAGAGTGAAGAGTGGCACAGGTTGGGCCCTGTACAAGTCACCTCACCCTGGGGTTGGCAATGTGGTGTTTGCTGTGCTCACCAGGTCACACCCTCAAGCTGCACCTGCCAAAATAATCGTCTTTTTCTTAAAACACTAATACTGGCCATGTTCTAAGCCACATGGCTTCAGGTTGGCATTTACACAAAAAGTTACCTTTTTCCAGTCCACAGAAGGGCATCTTTTTTTGTTGTTGTTTTTTAAGGTTTCTTAAAGATTTTTTAAATTGTTTTTAATTTGATTTTTAGAGATACATGACAGTAGAGTTTATTTTGACGCATTATACATATATGGAGTGTAACTTATTCTAATTAAGATCCTATTCTTGTGGTTAGACTCAATGTAAAGTTATATAACAGCTGTGATCCTCAGTCACTTGGGCTTCTGCTTTATATCTGACTATTTTTATCCATAAGCCCTACCAGTATAATAAAATAATAGGTCTTTCACCCATGCCCCATCTGACCTTTTTGTTTCTGCATCTATCCTAGGCTGGTACTGACTCATTCACTCACTCTTCCCCCCAAAAGACAAGCCCGCATTCTTCAGTGTTTAGTCTTCAGGTTTCCACTAATTATAGTTCACCTCCAAGCTCATTTGTGTTTCTTTCCTCCAAATCACAACAGTGCTTATTGGGATAGACCCTTTGCTTCTTTATTTGTGGGTTTATTTTTAGATCATCATCCAGTGCTTTCTAGGAACATACTTCTCTCTGGGTCTGCAAACACGACTCCATCCAGTCCCTGTGCTGGTGGGGGAACAAAATGAGCAGAGAGACAAAGACAGCATGGTGACAGAGGGAAGCCCTTGGGGTGTGGAGGGCTCCAGAGCGGAGGCAGGCTCCCTCCCTCCTCCATGTCAACCTCATGGCAGCAGTGACAGGTTATTACAGGCGCTGTCCTAACACAGAAGGCGGGGTGGGGGAGCGGGCAGTGGAAGAGACAAGGAGACGAGAAACATACAAAGGATGCTGAGCTGTTCAGTGTTGCTGCAGGATAAAATCAGAGTCAGGGGAGAGAGCACCAGGAGGCTAGTGGGAAGGGTGACAGGGCCCTGTCCTAGAGGAGAAGCCCATTAAGAGTCACCAACTCAGCCCCCCAGGGAGTGGGGAGTCATGCAAGGACTTCAGTAAGGAATTTGCTCTTGATTTTATTTTGCAAATAGTAGAAATGCAATGAAGAGATTTTCTTTTCAAGTTCTGCGTGTGTTTCTCTGTGGAAAGCAGTGGGTTTTCTTGGGTTTAGATGAGCACTTGACTTAAGGAATGGGTGAGAAATGTTGTGGAAGTAGACTTGGCCTTCCAAACATGGAAGATGTGCAGAGTCAATGAAGGAGTTCAGAGGCAGGGATTGCCTCTGTTGACCCCCATCCCCTTCTCAGATTGGATGCTGGGTTTTCTCTTCTGCACATCTTTGGGGGGGAGGGGTTTCAATGATCTTTTCTGGTGAGAAGATCTAGGAGAAGCTTCCCTTTGCTCGTCCGCTGGAGACAAGCACAGGTAGGAGGAGAGAAGGTGCCGCGGACATCCGTGGCTCTGCGGGGGGAGGTCCAACCCTGGTGTTCACCTCCGGATCTTAGAAGGACTCTGTCAAATTTTAGGGAGGCTCAGCTGAGCAGAAAGAGATTGGGTTTTGTTGTCTTAGGGACCTTTATTCAAAGCCAAGTTCATCCGAGCTTAGGCAAGTTATCAAAATTCTCTGAACCTTAAATCTCCTTCTCAGGGGAGCTCATGATCCTTTTCTTATTGGGCTCTTATGACAATTAAAGGAGACAAGATAGAGGGAAGCACCTGGCACAGGCCACGGGGCTGGGTGTGGGATCTGTCCCCTCTGCCTGTCTCTCCCTTGGACGTCCCTATCCACTCCTCCCACCTTCCTTCTGCACATGCCCAGCTCCACGCCAAGGCTCATCGGCGTCTCTCCCACCTGCTTCTCCCTGCAGGTGAATCCACTTCCATCAGTGGGCTTCCTAAACCAGATCCATGATTAGCCACTCCCTTTGCCAATGATTTACCATGTGGCTTTTGGCAAGTCACATCCCCTCTCTGGGCCTCAGGGTGTCTATCTCTGAAATCAATGACTGGACCAGATCCCCAGCCCCTTCAGCCTCTGTGAGATGGCTCATCCCATGGATGTGAGCTGGATCTAGGCAGGAAGCTCAGAAGCATTGAATTACAGCACAGCCTGGTGGCTTCATTTGTCAGTGGCCGCCAGAACATTTCCATTGTGTGTCACCTGCACCCACAGCAGCATTCCCTCAAGACCTGCTCTGTGCTGGCCAGGGCTAGACTGTGCAGGCTCCAATGGAAGCACGGGGTCCCCACACTAGAGCCCTTCAGAACCACACAGGAGACCCCCGATGAGAAGCATTGCAGTACGTTCTGCTGAGTACCGAGGGGCGTTCAGCGTGAGGTCAAGAGGAGGGTGAATAAATGGCAGGAATAGAGGCAGCTTCACAGAGAAGGGAGCCTTTAAGAGGAGCCTTGAGGGATGGCTGGGGTGTGTGCTGAGGAGGGTGGGGGAGTCAGAAAGCCCAGGTCAGATGAGCCTCCGAGACTGGACTGTGTCCACAGGCAGAAGTTGGAGAAAACATGTGGGAATCAACCAGCAAGCAGACTGAAGTCCGAGTGGGCAGTCTGAAAGCTGATCCTGGATATCGACCTTTTATCTCCCCCAGAAGCTCAGGAGGGTGTTGTCAATGTTACCAATGATGGAGCCCTGAGCAGGTGGATGCAGGGTCTGAATCTCCAGGGCAGGTGGTCACATGCAGGAGGGTCTAAGTTGCCATGGAAGAATAGCCAAGCTGCTTCTCCAAAGCATGACCAGCTCCTGACCTTGACCACGTATTCTTTTGGCTGTTTCCCTGCTGGGGACTGAACAGCCTGGGAATCTGCACTGGCTAATCAGGGGAAGTCCTGCTGAGTCTCTCGCTCTGTGGGTAGTAAGTTGTATCCTTGTCTTGATTAAAAGCCAAGCATGGGACAGACCTTGGAGCCTGCCTCTAGCCCCCCCACCCAGGACCTTTGGAACTGGTGACCCATTTGGTGGCAAGAAATGAAGTCAAAACCCAAGATCGTTCGTCATTGAAGGATCCTGTGCCATTAGGATGGTAGTAGTTAAAGACATGAAGCCTTTGGGTTGACTTTCAATTCTTAAAAAGAGATTGTGGGAGGCAGCAGGTGGAAAGGAGTTGCTGCAGAGACAGGAGCTGTGTGCACTTGCTCAGAAGATGTGGACAAAAAGAAAGCCCCCTTAAGATTTGGCCTGGCTTTTCTCTGACCTAAGTCAAAGGGCTCAGTGGCACCCTGGGACCCTCGGCCCCACCAAGCCTGGGTCTGCAGCACACTAAGGAACAGAAGCCTCAGTCTGGTTGCACCTGGGTTGAGACATCCACTATCTCAAAGATGCTTAAGGACAGGATAAATCAGAGTGGAAACCTTGGAGACTGCACTCCTCTCTGATTGCTGTTAGTTGTAATAAAGACGGAAGGGAGGCTACCATTACTTAAAAAGAACTTTTCAGATGGCTGCTGCTCCCACATGCTGATATTAATTCAATCATACACCTATAATTTGGGATTCATGTGCATAAAGAAGTCAAGTTCTCCACGAGGAGCAGAAAAATCGAACTAACCCAAGGCTTGAGTGTGTGTGTGTGTGTGTGTGTGTGTGTGTGTGTGAGGTGGGAGGCGTGAGAGGACAGCTCCTCTCAGGGAACTGGGGGCTCCAGGCCACACCAGAGTCTAAGTTAACCTAGTCTTTTACAGTGTCATGTTGGGGCTTCAGAAGTAATTGGAGAACTAAGTTGAAGGAGCCCACTACTGCTCTTTTGAGCATCAGTGAATCTGTCAACAAACAGCTAGTTTGTGGCTTGCACACTGGTGAATGGGGTCATTGATGGCTGAGTTCATGATGACCCCTAATAGCTACCGCTGGGTGAGGTGGGGGCCAGTGAGGTGCTTTAAACATCTGACCTCATGGATTTCTTATAACAGCCTCAGAGAATTGATATGTATGTCTCCCTTTTCCAGAGGTGGAAACCAGCTCACACAGCAGAGTGTGCTAGAAATAGGGTTTGCTCTGGTGGAGCTCAGAACGAGGGAGGCCATGAGGCTGGACCTCAGCTGCAA
The DNA here is from genome assembly GCF_045843805.1 of Urocitellus parryii. NCBI lineage: Eukaryota > Metazoa > Chordata > Mammalia > Rodentia > Sciuridae > Urocitellus > Urocitellus parryii. The sequence goes on from NC_135532.1 coordinate 104,007,000, forward strand.
ACCATGAGGGTCTTAAGAACCATTCCAGGGGGATCTTGGGCCTCCTCCATTCTAGTTTGTCAGGATCTGCTGTGTGCCATCCCTCCCCCAGTGGCCCCTGGAGGTCCAGCAAGCCTTGTGGGGGCAGGCAGGGCTCCTGACTGCTCAGCACCCAGAGTTTGTGGCCCTGTGTGGTGCAGAGCCCCCCAGCACCCAGCTGAGGCCCAGCACACAGCTTCCATGAGCCTATTAGAGGCAGCGCAGATTCGCTAAGATTTTGTTGAAAATCAACTGCTTCCAAATAGCCAAAGCTGAAGTCCGGTGTGAGCTCTACTGCAGGGGACTGTCTGCTTTGATTGTCTACATTTCCTGGACAGTGGGCTACGGGGGCTGCTGAGGACCCCATAGTCACCACAAACCAAACTATACAGCTTCACAGATGGTCACTAGCATGGTGCTTATCTTATAGACAGCAGATCCATTGGCCAGCAGCACCCGGGCTGGGGCTGGGGTGGAAACACAGGCAGTCTGGCTGCAAAGCCTGGGCTCTGAACCCCAAATTCTTGAAAACACAGATTTCTAGGCTTTTCCTCCAGAGCTTCTAATTCAATGAATCTGAGGTGGAGTCCAGGGGTCTGGATTTAAGAGAACCTGTGGCAACTCTGATGCAGAGGGCCATGACTGCAGGCCTCAGGGAAGCAGGAGTGGCCTGGTTTTCCTCCCCCTTTCCTACAGTCCTCTGCGTAATGGATCCCAATCTGTATCCAGTCAGTGAGAGGTGCCCTTGCAGAACTGTCAGACATGTATTTCTGGGGACCTTATTTGTGGGAACCCTATGAGGTTGATAGCTGTGCAAAGACTGGTGCCCCTACTGCACCGGCCTGCACACTGGTCCCAGGGGACCTTCCCTGCCTGAGAACACGGGAACACAACCTTGGAGAAGAGAAAGGAAATGTGGACCATCCTTGCTCCAGGCCTGAAGGTGGTCTGTGTACAGATGCTGTGCCCTCCCTGTCCCCCTTGGCCTGGCCCATTGCTACCCTAATTTAATGGGCATGGAGCTTGTTGGCTTCTTCCAAACAGACAGTGGGGCGGGCTTTATGAGCTCTTTTCTAACAAGGTAGGGGGCAGAGATGAGGGTTCTGGCCACCAGACACAGACCCACATATGCTGCTCTATTAGGAGAAAATGTGTCACACTACGCAGTGGCTCATCACGGCAAAGCTGCCGTGTATCCACGGGCGTGACCGACAGCCACACCATCTGCTCCTTTGAGCTCGAGGTGGAGAGTCAAGCTTTGAACATGGCCTCTGGAACTTTGGTACCTTGTCTGTACCAAAGCAGCTGGACAGAAAGATCACAGGATGTTTCTCCCTAGTGGATTGTTTACGCTCTCTTTTTAAAAAATTTTTATTTTATTGTAGTTGTAGATGGACAGAGTGCCTTTATTTTATTTGTTTACTTTTATGCGGTGCTAAAGATCAAACCCAGTGCCTCACACATGCCAGACGAGCCCTCCGCCCCAGCCCTGTTTATGCTTTTTTTGAAATCCCAGGAGTCTAGCCCTCTAGTGTTCTACGGAGAAGACAAAAGGCAACTAACCGGCTGTGGTGTTCTCTTTCTCTTTCTCTCCCTCCCTCATCACCTTTCTCCAAGGAAAAGGTATTAAGAAGAGCAGAAGAGGCCCTCTGGAATTACAGTGAGATTTGAGAAGAGTAATTACAGGGATTTAATTTGCTAATCAATTGCCCTTAGCATCTTAAAGCAGGAAGGGACAGCCCATCTCTGTGGTTTGCCAGTCTGAATATGCCTCCGCATCACCTGGGAACCTTAAAATGAAAACAATTCCTAGTCATACACTAGATCTACAGAGTGATAGCCCTGGGGCTGGGACCTCAGGATCTTCACATCCAGCCTTGCTGGGAGCCACAGGGACCTTGAAACAGAGGCTTAGAAGTCTTGGTATACCTAGAGCCACATATACCAGGCAGATATTCAAAGAGTGCAAAAGCAATTAGTTACACATAACGTAGTTAATGGATGCTATCCTAGTGCCTCGGAGTGGTTACTCACAGGCCCACCTGGCCTTGAACTCTCACCTGGTCCAAGCAACAATGCTGCATTATGCAGAAGAAAGAGCCCAAATGTTAGAGTTGAACTTGGATGAGTAGATGCTGCTACACCATAGATGACTAAGTGGTGTATGATTTGGGAAAGGCCCAAATATCCTGCAGAACCTCAGTTTTCTTTCCTGAAAATGGGGGCAGTTGGATCTGTTGTGCAGGATTTCTGTGAGGTGGAAAGAGAGGGTGTTTTTGCAGTGAGAGGCAGTGTCATGGTGGAACAGGCCTGGGCTCTTCTTCATGCCTCCCCTCTGCTGAGTATCCTTCATAATCTTATTTAAACTAGTTCTTGCCTAGTGATGTTCACCTGGAACATGCATTTTTACCTTGGCCCAGGCCAATTCATGAGGTGTGCCTGACTTCCAGAGGTTTTAAGGTATTTCTCATGTCTCTTTCGCTTTCTCCTTCTTTTAGCCAGCCTTTGTGTTGCTGTGACCAACGTACCTGACCAGAACAAACAATTCAGAGGAGGAAAAGTGTATTGGGGCTCACAGCTTCAGAGGTTCCGTCCATGGTCGGTGGACTCCATTGCTGTGGGCCCAGGTGAGGCAGAGGAAGGCAGCTCAGGACACAGCAACCAGGAAGCAGAGAGAGAGCGATGCTCATCAGGGGCAAAATATAAACCCCAAGGGCGTGCCACCAATGGCCTGCTCCTTCCAGCCACACCTTGCCTGCCTATGGTTACTACCAAATTCATCCACATCACTGGATTAATCCACCGATTAGGTTTAGGCTCTTATAACCTAATCATTTTACCTCTGAGCATTTTTGCATTATCTCATAGATGAGCTTTTGGGGGATACCTCATATCTAAACCCTAACACCCTTGAATGTGGAACATGGTAGTAATATATGCTGGACAGAGTGAACAGCCAGAGAATGGAAAAGGTTTTAAATCTTGCTGAAGGATGTTCTCGTAGAGCCACTTGAAATAAGCCACTAAGGATAGAATAACTCTGTGTTGGGTTAAAAAAAATAATATATTTATTATATATGGTATATTATGTTATATATATATATAATATATACATATATGCATACAGAATGATTATAAACATGAAAAGATGACAATAAACTTTAGTAATGGTAGTTTTGCCTAGTAGACAAAATTATGGATGATTTTCGTGTCTTTTTGTTGTTTAAAAAAAAAAGTTTATTTTAAAAAAAAGTTTTAAATTTACATAGAAACTTGAAATGATACTACTAGAATTCCCCAAAATCCTACTCCAAGTTTACCCTATGATTAATCATATTACTATACCACATTTGATACAATTAAATAACTAGTATTGATACATTATTCTTAGTTTTTAAACCAATGTTCCTCTTTGATTCAGAATCTCATCCAGGACACTATATTGTATGTCATCACTGTGTCTCCTGAGGTCCCCCTTCTTGGCTGTGATAGTTTCTTAGACTTTCCTTGTTTTCTATAAATTTGGCAACTTCAGAGAGGAACTGATCAGATATTTTGAAGAATGTTCCTCAAGCCAGGCACAGTGGCCTACAATCTCAGCAACTCATGAGGTTGAGGCAGGAGGATCATAAGTTTGAAGCCACTCTGGACACCTTGGCAAGACTTTCCTTCAAAATAAAAAAATTAAAAGGGCTGGGGATGTAGCTCAGTTATTACGTGCCCGTGGGTTCCATCAATAAGAAAGGGAGGAAGGAAGGAAGGGAGGGAGGAAAGGAAGGATCTTCAACTGAGATTTGCCTCATGTTTTCCTCCTGATAAAAACTGAAATTCACAGTCTGGGGATGAAGATAGCAGAGGTCAGGTGCCATTTTCGTTGGGCCACCTCAAGCCATGGTAGACGTCCACCTTGATCACCTCTCTGAGGTAGTTCTTGTCAGTTGTCAGTGACTTTCCCCTGCCTTTTCCATAGGATACTCTATTTTTTTTCTTTATTGTTCCATATTATCTGAAGGAAGGAAAAAAGCTTTTTTCATTTTGGAAAAAAATTGACAAAGTCTTGCAAGATTTCTGTGTTTCTTTGGATGATGTTGGCATGGGCTTCACCACAACTGCGCACACACGCTGCCCCAGAAGTCTCTGCTGGGAATCTGTCTGGACACTTGCCTTGGTTCCCACTGAGCGCCTCTGACCAGGGACCCCATGCTGCCTGGCTGGCAGGGGGTGCATCCTCCTGGGTCACTTTTGCCACCTCTGAGCAGGTCCATAAATCAGCTCCGGCTCTATCCTCACTGTAGAAATGAAGGGGACTTTCAGCCACACTCTCTTCTTACTGCTGAAGGGAAACAGGGAATAAATCTTGCTGAAGGATGTTCTCAAAGAGCCACTTGAAACACCCCAGGAGTTTGGAGGACAGTCTGCCTGGCACCTCCTTCTACTCAAAACACCCAGCACCCAGCACAGGGCCAGGCACACTGAGTTCAATTATTAGAGGGCTAAACATGTGAATCGCCATCCTCAATGGCTTCTTGACACAGAAACAAATGAGTGACACATGGAAAGTTGATAGCTCTTACTACAGAACCAGCTTCCTGTCCACCTGCACCAAACACTGTCTTTAAATTCACTATCTATCTATAAATATAAATATATAAATGTGTGTGTGTGTGTGTGTGTGTGTGTGTGTTTTCTCCAAAAGAAGAGTTCTCCAGAGTATCTAAGAGCAGGTGGCTAATTGTTCTGCTTTAGAGAGTCTGTCGCAGAAGGCAGGATCAGAGGGGGAGTTGGGGGCTGGGCACAGTCTGCAGATGCTGCTTCACTTATTCAATACCAGAAAGAGAAGAAAAGGAGTCTTCCATCATAGCTTGTCATAGCTCTGTCTTCCTGGCCCAGGTGACATTCCTCTGTGAAATGGAGCAGTCTTAGCAAATGATCCAGCTCCGAGTGTTTTCGGTCCTCTGAAGGAGAGTTTCTGAACCTCAACACTGCTGACATTGTGGATTTGGGGGCTTTTTGTTGTGGGGGCATCCTGTCATTGCAGGATGGTTGATGTATCCCTGACCCCTAGCCGCTAGATGACAGTTTCATAATTCCCCCAAGCTGTGACAATCAAATATGTCTCCAAATGCTGCCAAATTTTCCTTGGGGGACAAAATCACCCTCAGTTGAGAAGCACTGTTCTAAAGGGTTGCGTGTCTTTCCAGGTCCTGTTGAGTGAATCAGACCCCCACTTCTGTCACATGCTAGTTTCTGATTCAGGACTGGACCATAGGGACACATCCTGCCTGTGTAGGACAGACACCTTGCTAACTGTTGCCTACACAGGTGGCCACAGCACTCCTGTTCCACTTATCTACTGCTGTGTGACTCAGCATCCCTGTTATGGTTTAGATGTGAGGTGTCCCCCAAAAGCTCATGTGCAAGACAATGCAAACTTCACAGAGGTGAAATGATTGGGTTACAAGAGCCTTAACCCAGTCAGTGCATTAATCCCCTGGTAGCGATTAACTTGATGGTAACCATAGCCTGTAACTGGAGATGTGCCTTTGGGGGTTTACATTTCGTCTATGATGGGGGGAGCTCTCACCCTCTCTCTGCTTCCTGGCACCCTGTCCTGAGCCACTTCCCTCCACCACCCTCTTCCACCATGATGTTCTACCTCCCCCTGGCGCCCAGAGCAATGGAGCCAGCTGTCTACTATGGATTGAGACCTCTGAAACTGTGAGGACCAAATAAAGTTTTCCTCCTCTAAAATTGTTCTTGTCAGGTTTTTGGTCACAGCAGCAAAAAAAAGCTAACTAAAACAACCCCAAACTTACTGAGGCAAAGCAGCCAGTATTTCTGCATTCTGCAGATTAGAAGAACCATAACTGGGATGGCTTGTCCCCGTGTCCAATTGTCTGGCACCCTCTCTAGAAATAGCTGAGTTGGTAGAGAGCTTGCCTCACATGCACAAGGCCCTGAGTTAAATCCCCAGCACCACAAAAAAAAAAAAAAAGAAAAAGAAAGAAAGAAATACAGCAAGGCTGGGAACTGGTACCTGGGAGGTAGTCACCTAGAGCTCTCTTCACTCCAGGTCTGGCCGTTGACTCTGGTGTCATCTGAGCTAAGCTGGGGCTGTGACCAGAACATGTACTCATGGCCTCTCCCTATGATCTGGGCTTCTCCACAGCAAGGCCACCCCCTGACCCTCTGACGCTTCCAAGGACCTCAGGGCTCCCAAGGCAGATGTCACAAGAGAGCCATATGGGAACTGTTCTGCCTTTTATGATCACGCCTCATGGCTTCTACTATAGTCCAAGCCCTCCCAGTGGAAAGAGGGGCAAAGCTACCTGGACAAACACATCCTGCACATGGGCCAAGATGTGTGGCTATGACATCTGCCCCAGCTCCCTCCCTAACAGTATCTTTCCCACCCCACCCCAAGGCCCTGCTCTCTTGGGCTCTCTGCTCTGCTTCCATGCACCACAGAGGGTGCCCCATCAAGCCTTGAGAGATTACACTGAGAATCACCCTCCAGCTCTGCTAGAACAGGATGGTGCTGGCATTTGGTTGGGTGTGTTCCCTCTGGATATCCTTAGTGGCTCTGATGACCTTTTCATTTTCACGTCTAGAGATCCTAGGAATGGCTACCTCCATCTCACACTAGGAAAGCCCATGGCAACATTGGTCACTGTGAGGTTAGCGCAACCAAGATTGGTGGTGCTCGTACACTTGAAAGAATGTCACCCATAAATCTGCACCTTTGAATGATGATCTCAGAGAGGCAACTTTCGTCTTCCAGGATCTACCAAGGCAGTGGGCCTACGGGTAGGCTTAAAAAGTCTTTGCCAAATAAATGTTTCTGATCTCAGTAACTGGCATTTATTTTATGGTACCCAACATGATCTCAAGTAAAGGCTTGTGAGATTTTTCTTGAGCCTGGAAGTTCGAAGCAAAAGATAATTTGTGTATGCACTTGGACTCATCTCTCAGATGCATATGATTATTTTGCTAACTTGAAAGAGTTCTGGCTGATTGGACCAAACTCAGCTGAGATGGAGTCCATGTCTGCTCTACCCATACTTTATTGTTGTTGGGTCTAGAACTTTCCTACACATGGTATCTTGGAAAAAGGGAGGAGACCAAGCGTGACTGCACAAGAGCATATTAAGCTTCTGCTTGCATCGTGTCCAATAATATGCCAGTAGCCCAGACAGGTCACCTTCCCAGTCCAAGGTCAAGTTGCATGCTGGGAGTCTCTACCCAGGAGCAGGGGAAGGGTCATGAATATTTCTTGAACAATATATTCTTTCTGGCTTCTAGACCTTTGCAATGCCTTCTCCTCTACCTGAAAGACCTCTTCCTCTATCTGAAAGACTTTCTCCTTGGATGTCAAACTACCCTGCACCCTAATTCCTCATCCTCTGAGATTCAGGCCAGTGGCCAAATCCTCTGATCTCTCTTCCCCGATAAGTCACTTAAGCTTTTTCTCTCCTCTGGGTCACATAAGAGTCCACACAGATGGACCCTGTTACGCTGCTCAAAATGAATTGATCTGTCTGTACCTGCCTCATCCTTCCATGTATTTGGAACCCTATTTTATGCACCATTACTTCTGCAGCATGCAGCACAGAGCTCAGAGGATGTGAAGAGCAGATACAAGCTGTGCTGGTCCTCCTGAGTGAGGGGATCAGGTCCTCCCTACACGGACAGCTCTGGGGCAGCACAGATAGAAGGGGGCTTTGGCACTTCCAAGTGGGCTGGCCATTTGGAATGAATCATGTGAACTGTCTGGGCACAATGACTGTGTCCAACAAATGCCATCTGCTTTGGGGGCATCGTCAAGACCGGGACATGAGTGTGAACCACGTGGCTTAGGTTGTGCTCTGGGTGGTATCAGATCCTCATTTGCCCTTTTGGTTTGCAGCCTCACTTTTCTGCCTTACGTAAGGAGAAAACCTGCTTTGCTGCCAGTTTACTCCCCAAGAGTAATTTTTGGACCCACGACAGGGAGGCACTGGGAGGGTGGAGACTCTTATGCAGAATCTGTCGCTGATATTATGGATTTTGTGGTGAGATGGGGTGGGCCAGGCGGCAACAGGCCCCGCATGTGCTCAACTGCAGGAGCTTGTCAGATGTCACTCAGCTCTGTTTGGATTTTTCCAGAGTCAGGAAGAAGGCTGGAGGGGACAGACTTGCTGGCTGCTTTCAACCCACCACTCTCCAGTTTCTTCAGAATGGGACTGGAAATGTGAATGTGTATGTCTGCCAGGCTGTACTTTAAATTTGCAGCTGCTCCTCATTTAAAGGAATCCAGAATGAATGATCATTCGGAAGGCAACCCTATTATCTGCGTTTCCTGGTTCAATATGGTACTCTTAGATATAATAGCCCATCTCAGCTCACTGAAAGCACACATGGCTTCGCAGGCCGGGTTGCCATCCATAGCAGCGAGTGGAGAGGTTCAGAAGTCTCTTCCAAATCAATACACAGAATGTCAGCGATGCGGTGAGGTGGCAGAACACCAAACCCTGCTCTCTCTTCTTGGGCCATCTCTAATTTTCCCATGCGTGCAAATATTCAGATGACTCTTGTCATTTCAAAGGTGTTTATTCTGTGCCAGTAGAATTAGTTGTAAAATTCATGAGCTATCAAACCATTTTTCAAATTTAGAATTTTATATAATGGCACAAATTATTTGGGTATTTTCATGTAGGGAAGTTACAGAAGGACTACAGGGTGCTAGAATAAGAATATATGTCCCAGCGGCTCGGGAGGTTGAGGCAGGAAGATTGCAAATTCAAAGCCAGCCTTGGCAACTTAGTGAGGCCCTAAGCAACTCAGTGAGACCCTGTCTCTGAATAAAATACAAGAAAAAAAGGGGACTGGGGATGTGGCTCAGTGGTTGAGTATCCTTGGGTTCCATCCCTGGTACCAAAAAAAAAAAAAAAAGAATGTAAGAGGTAGGTAAGGGTGGGTGGCACTAGTACTGCCATCTCGTTTTTGGTGACCCAAGCTCCAGTTCTTCCCACTCCGGGTACCACACTCTTGTTCTGTGCCCCAACTTCCCATGTTTCCAGTTCTGGCTGCTCAGATCTGCCAGGAATTAGACCCTACCAGCACAAATAATTTGAACAGAGCATATCAAATTGTGGGACTGAATTGAGAGAATGAAGAAATAAGTAAGTTTAGTAACGGAAGTCAAATACTCAGAACAGACCATTATTAATCCTTGTTTATCCAAAATTGGGGCTGAAAAGTTCCTGGGTGGAGCCCGCCCCCCTCTCTCCCCAGTGACTCTTGGCCAATGGCTTTATCTCTCAACAACTCATGCTATTCCCCTAAAACATAGGAGATAATCATGACCTTGAAGGTGACTGTGAGGATTGTGGGTAATGGACAGAGGTGTGCATCACTTTGTAGATGATCCAGACATTGGAAAAATGGCTGATATGGGGACCCTGCACCTACCAATCTTCTTCCCCTACCTAAGCTGATAGCATGAGCTTTCCCGAACTAGCACCTAAGGCCACCGTGTTTTTTTTCTTTTCTTCTAACAAAGAGATAGTAAACACTGGAAAAAATATCTTTTCTCATCTTTACTTTTCACAACTTTTCTCTCCTGGGAAGGATTTCACAGCTCAGCTGAAGTTTGATTTTATTTTCTTAAAAAGGGCCCAGATTCTGTTTTCTCCCGAGAATCCTACACATTTTGAACAGAACTGTTTTTCCTGATGGTTTTCTCATAAAACACACTAACCAAAACTCTGACTGAACCAAAAACAAGAACAAAAATTTATTTCGTTCTTGAACTTTTCCTTGTTAAACAAGAAATGATTAAACCAGGTCATTCCTGGGGATGCAGAGTCTAAGAGAATTGAAGGCCCCAAGCAGGATTTTCAGGACTGCTGAACTTGAGTCTCCTGTGGTTTGGGGCAATGACTGTTTTCAAGGTGATGGTCCAAAGTGCACCATCCTCCTGGGCTCCAGTCATTCTTCTGGAAGCCTCAACCAGAGAGTGAGCAAAGGTGAGTCACCTGGTGTGGATTTGACAACTCCCCGTGATTCTGCAGATTGGGGGAGTGGCTATCCGCAACTCATCACTGTGTTGCAGAAGTGCATTTCCTTCTTGCTGAGCATGGCGGGAGCTCTGTGTGGATAAGGCCTCCGTGGATCGCTTTCCTTCTAGACGCAACAGAGAAGGAGCAATCGTAGCAAATACACTCTTATGATCTCCAGGCAATGCATCCTTTCATCTTACTCTCAGGGATTGTTGTTAGTAGGTCAATTGCGTGTTCTTGTTTTCACATGAATTTTCATCAAATACTCACAGGTCTACTGAATATCTACTCAAGTACCCTATCCTGAATTGCCTCTTCAGGAGGGAAAAAAAAAGGATAGAGATGGAAGCTTTGAAGAATTTATATGTGAAAACTCTTTATTGTTTTTGACTAAGAAGGGAAAATAGATTTGGGAATCCAAGCGCAGAGTCCAGTCAATTAATTCTGGCAGCCTGGAGAGCAGAGTTAAGAAAGATTCTGAGGCTTGTTATCGGATCAGGAGGAAGAATGCTCTGATGAATTAACATTGGTTCTCACCTGGGTAGAAAGAAAGCCTGATGGCTCAGGTGTTGTGTCCTGGCTGTGTCTCCTGGACTTGCAACGCTGATGAGTTGCAGTCAAGTTCGAGAGCTTTGACCCTCAGTCTTCTCTCACCGCTGGAATGGCAGTGATCAAGGTGGATTGTGGCTCTACATTTTTTGACTTTCACCTTTCCAGGGGATGATGTCTCTTTGTGGGGTTCTTCCTGCCCAGGGGAGTCCAAGCCAGCCTAAAATGTACCATCTCAGAAAATTAGTCAGCAACCAAGCATAAACACTCAGAAATAGATTTATAGAATGGGAAGCCCCTAATAGATCTAGTCCACTTGGGTTCCAGAACGAACTAGACAAAGGGAAAATGGCTTTGGTGATTTATTTAAGGGAGTGCATCAAAGGCAGGGATAAGGTTTCAAGGGCAGAGTCTTGCAGTCAGCAGGTTGATTGACATCTTGGCAGATCACACCCATCTCAGGTGCTGTGTGGGCCACGGCAGAGCCGAAAAGAGATTCACATTGTCCCTGGGCAGTTGACCAGAGGAAATGTCCACTGGCCATTCCCAGACACCAGATGTCTCTGTTCATGAGACTTCCATGCACAGTGATCCACATGCAACCCATGGATGGCTCCTGACAGAAACCAAAAGTTTCAGTCTAGTTTCACGAGGTTGGATGGGCTAAACTTGACGGTTTCATTTCTCTGTGTACTGTCTCCCCCCTAAAAAGGTTTTAAACTTAAAACACCTGTTTCAAGTTCAAAGGGATTTCTCCTGCTCTAATTTAGGGTCGACTAGCAAAGACTACCTTGGATTGTCTCGCATTCTCCTTTCTGTCTTGGTACCAAGGTCAGGGCCCTCAGCCTCTCCACCCACATGGGTACCACTCTGCTGTCCATCCCAGGAAACTTGGCATGAGTTCCACTGTTTTTCTTCTCTCTGAGAAATTGTTTAGAAATTTTCTGAGGATCGAATGACTTTCCTCTGATATATGAAGGTAGCGCTCAGTAGCAGGTGAGGGGACATAATTTCATATAAGAGCTCTATGTTATATTCCAAGTTGTGCCACCTATATAACGCCCTAGTCTACCTAAGGCCTGGGGCCAGCCTGGCTGCCCTACCCCTGTGCTGGTGGAAATCCCCTCCAGGATGGTTCCATATATTTAGGACACGTGCCCATGTGCCCACGCACAGGTGCGTTCCGCGTAGCTCAGCCATCCTCTCCCTGACCCTCCCAGACCTTTCATTCTGGCACACATAGGGTCCCAAGGATTTTTGTCAAGTCTGCCTGTCCATCATTACTGTGGTCTACCATTTTCCTCACTTGACACTCGGGGTGTGCTCGATCCTTGTCGTTGAGTCAGGATCTAATTACTTGTAGATTGTGCAGATGGAATGTAGTGTACGCAAAAAGCCCATGTTCCTTTTGTAAAATAGAAATCCTTTTGCAACAGGAATAATTCACGTATTTGTTCAAGAAACGACCGTTAGTGACTTTCTCTACAGCACATAGATTCTCTAAGGAAATCGTAGCTGGCATCCCAGTGGGGGCCCAGTGTATAGCTGCAGGAGTGAGTGAGTCCTGAGGGTGTGGAATGGCCAGACCTGAAATCTGTGGATCTGCAAAGATTTTAAAATGCTTGCTCAGACATTTGAAAGGACCTGTGCTTGAATCTAATTGCAAGGTGACAGGACCCCAGAATCAATGCAACAAATACCTATTTATCTTTTGCTCTTTTCTACCTGATGGAAGTTCAGACTTCCTTCTCTAACAAGACTTGAAAATGTATGCCGTTGGAAGTGAGTATTCATGCTTTCCCATCACTGTGCTCATGATTGACTTCTGGACAGAGGACAACCACCTAGCATCATGGTATCTCTCCTCAAGACCTCTCGGACTTTCCTGCCTCTCATCCTGTTGACATCTCTCATGGACTGAAGGGATCCTTTGAATGACAGTATTTGAAACTTTGTCTGAAGTCCAAGAAGAAGAGTCAGGAATTGGGTGGAGGCTGAGGGCGAACAAACCTATTTTTTTCTATTCAGTGCACCCTGAACTCCCCAGGGAAAAGGAGCTTGCTGTGACAACAAGCTGTCCTGCCTCACCTTGGTGGCAGGTTAGGGTCTGGATGGACAGAATGAGGGATAATAACTTTGAACAGCTGAAAGGAGAATATGACTGAAAACTAAGTCTTTCTTAAATGATGCCAAGAACATGACCTGCCAGAAAACCACTCTAATCCCAGAAGATAATAACTTCTGGAGGATTTCCATTCATGCAAAATGAACTTGCCAATGCAGATATGTATTATGTAGAGACGAAAGGCCAGGTGTTGATTTCTACTTCTCACACAAAGCTTTGCCATGGCCATGGGAGCCCTGCAGGCCTCTTGAGAGTCCTGAAGAGTTGGAGATTAGGTGTTTGAGATGAAGAAAGTCAGGAGTAAAGTGGTCAAAGTCCAACTTGGTGTTTCACCAAGTCCTGGGCCTCCAGTGCCACCCCGACCCACCCTCTGTATATACTCACACTCTTTCTCCTCCCAGACCTGTGGACCCCGTGCAGCTGCAGATGTTCTCAGCTCAAAAACTGAAATCAGTGCTGGTGAAAGCATGCTCAGACTCGTGCGGGTGCAGAGAGGGCGGCCAGTAGCAAGGACAGGATGGAGCAATGCCATCAGGGAAGATGTCCCCAAGAAGGGGACAACCAGCTATGTCATGAAGCGTCATGGAAAGTGGACAGAAGAGCTGGTCAAATAAAATTCACAAAATATGTGTGTGAATGGCAGACAGCACCCTCCATAACTTTTTTTCCTAAGAGAGGCAGCAGGATGAAAAAAATCAGTAAAAAAGAGAACATGAGAATTGGGATTTTCTGAAATACAAAGGAATGCAGAGGAGAAAGAGCTTAGGTGACAGCGAAGCTGAGTGACCTTGCAAGGCAATAAAAAAATGCAACTCTTTCTGTTCTTTCCTACCAGCATTTCTCTTTGTCAGAACTCTGGGTTTGGGGTTTACCATAGCAACAGGACCTGGTCACTAGTAAATACGAAATCAAAAGCAGTCAGTCCCCTTTGGAACAGGGGTAGGAAACCATTTCTGTAAGACCCACAGTATAAATATTTTCAACTCTGTGGGCCATAAGGTGTGTCTCGGTTCAGCCACTGTAGGGCAAACTCAGCCCTAGACAATATTAAAATGTGGCTGTGTTTAAATAAAACTTTACTACAGATGCAGCTGGTTGGCTGGATTTGGCCTGCAGGCTGGAGTCCTGACCACTGTCCTACCCTGGCCTTAAGGGAACATATAATCATCTTTTTAATTTATTTCTGAGTTATGATATTTTTTTTTCTTAGTAGATTTAAAACAAAATGAACAGCAAATACAAAGGCATGGGAACATGAAATTCCACACTGTATTTGGGAAACTAAAAGCAAGTAAAAATGTTTGGGGTAAAAACCAGGTTAGATTTGCCACAGGGAGAGGGTCAAAGCCACCATCGTTTTTACCTGCAGGGGTAGGTGTACCTGCACAATACACCTGGGCGGGAGAGTGAGCAAGACCCCAGGGAGGAAGCTGAGAGGATTGAGCTGATGTTTCTAAAGCTTGGTGTTCCTGCTTCAAACACAAGGATAATAACCGGACCTGTCAGGTGGGGACCTGTCAGGTGGTGCCGTGACAGTTGAGAGGTGACTCATTTTCCAGTACTCAGGAAATGATAGCCTTCACTTACCAAATCATCCTTCCTGTTCCTTAGCAGAGGGGAAGGGAGGTGCCAGGGTTGCTACAGAGGCAAGGAGACCTACTGGTAGAGCCCAAGCTGCTGCAGTCTTGCAGGAAGGACTTCACACGAGTCACGCATAGTAGTAGGCAGGAATCCATCTGAATAAAATAGAGAAATAAATGAACACTGCAGGTGCTGAGTACCCTGGACCATCTCCAGAGAGAACAGCACCATCCTTACAGAACTTTTTTTTTTTTTTTAACAAGGTTTGAGTTCCTTTGTCCTTGTTCTAGTCTCTTGTATCCCCTGAAGTGGTTAATTATCCCTTGGTCTGTCCCTTAGTACATTTTGTACATGAGGGTTGTGATGACCTGGTCACACAGGGATGGTTGTGACATGGTCTGGAACCAGTAGTTCCCTTAAGGGATTAACTACGGCTGAGGGACAGTCTGACATACCAGGCCCCATGTTCCTGAAGCTTGTCTGCTTGATTTCAAGTGACAGTTTTCTTAAGGAGCTATGATCATCTATGGGTTAGGGAAGGTTGGCCATTTTGTTCCCCATTTCCCGGATGTGTGCCTGTCTGATAAGACTCCTTGTGACTCCTGGATTTCCTTCATGCATATAGGCCAACATCTGCCCTTCATTGTCTTTTCCCTCTCCACCTGTTCATGGCTGCCTCACCTACGGTGACTCCATAGTCACTTGTTGGAAAAGCTGAGGTTATAGGACCACAGTCCTAGGTCCTTCACACTTTGACCTAAAACAACCCCGTCTTTTCCTCTATGACCAGAAGCATGGTTTTCCTGGAATTCCCTTTAAGAATCCCCTCCCCCCGCTACTCTAGCAGCAATTTATAAACACCAAAGATTCTGGCAACAATTACCTTGTAAACAAGGACACAGCTAGTAAACTTAGAGGAAGCTGCTTGGCTGAGCAGCCACATTTCCAACAATGGATGGGCTAATGAACCAGGATTCCTACCTAGTCATTAAAGCCTCTAAGATTCCCTAAGAAATATAGTGGCCCCTTTCACTGATGCCCATGTCAGCGCTGTCTGGTGTTTATACAGAGCCGCTTTATAAAATGATACCTATTATTGGATTTTTTTTTCCTAATTAGGACCAGTTGTCTCCTTTGGAACAGGAGAATTTACCTTATTACCCAAGCTCCCAGCATCTTCTGCCAGGCCCCATCTTCTCAGGAGGCAGTGTCTGGCTTACTGGAGTTGCTAGTAATATCTGCCCCAGTTAGCAACTCTAAAGCTTACTCAGAAGGCCATGATAAAATATTAATAAATAATGATAATATTTACTCTGGGCCATTTATGCTTTTTTTTTTATTTCTAAATAGTCATACCCAGAGAGTAATGTTAAAAGCTCCATGGTGCTGTCTCGGCCTGGATTTCACCAAGCAGACTGCTTTGTGACCTGAGCCGAGGGACAGCCCTAACATACGGAGGTCGCATCTGACTGCAGAGATGTGGCTCTACAAGAGTGGACCTAAGGTAGGTCTGAAGGTTGAGCCTTCTGAAAAATTCTCAGCCTGGGGAATTGGCCTCCTTATTCAGGCATCACACCATTGAACACTCAAGAATGAGCTGGCTTATTTTGCAATGGCTCCTTGTGTTTGGAAAGTAAGTGGGCACATAGCCTTCATCTTCAGAAGAGGGGTAGAGGAGGTCAAGCCTCCTTAAAAAAAAAACCCTCCAGAAAATGGAAATGGACCTTCTCACACCTGACCGTGCCCTTTCTCCATGTGACCCTATCAGCCACATTTGTATGGCTCAGGGTGGAACTTGGGGACACCCAAGGACACTCTACCTGCATCTGGGAATAGGTCTCCTGTTTGTGTTCCCAGCTTTGTAAGATACTGGTTTTTGTTTGTTTGTTTGTTTTGTGGTCAGAACCACTCTGGGCTGGGGATATAGCTCAGTTGACAGAGTACTTGCCTTGCATGCATAAGGCCCTTGCTTCAATCCCCAGCACCACAAAAAAATAAATAAAAAGTAAAAAACACTTTATGCAGCAGCTCAGGAGACTGAGACAGGAAGACCACAAATTCAAAGCCAGCCTCAGCAATTTAGTGTGGCCCTAAGCAACTCAGTGAGACCTTGTCTCTCAATAAAATACAAAATAGGGCTGAGGATGTGGCTCAGTGGTTGAGTGCCCCTGAGTTCAATCCCCAGGACCAAAAACAAAGAAAGATACTCTATGTCCTTATTTTTTTTAACTTTGTTAAAATGAATTTATTCAGATAATCAGATGAAACTAATAAATCATGTATGATAGGAAGAATAATACCCTCCCATTGCATCCTAATTCCAAAGGCCTGTGAATATGTTCAGCTTTTTAAACTGACCCTTAATATTGCACATATTTATAAGATGCAACGCGATGTTTTGATTCATGCATACATTGGGTGGTGATCCACAGGGTAATTAGCATATCTATCTCCTTAAACTTTTATCACTTCTTTACTGTGAGTTGTAAGAAAGCTCTACACTTATTGTCAGTTTGTGGTACCTTTCTGCCCAACACATTCCCATCCTCTTATGACAACCATGTGAACTTGATTTCTGTGTCATTCCATTTGCAATTGTACCTATCTTGAATGCTCAGACATATAGTTGATTTTGGGTCCACCTTGACAAATTGTCTACAGCTCCAGATGGCACTGTTGGTGAGAGGGTCCCCTGCCCCTCCCACGGTCCTCTCTGACTCTCCTCTGACTTCTAAGACACCTGGATGAACCTCTTCTAACCCAGGCAGCCCCAGCCTGGGTGGAAGCTACAGGCACATTGGGGTTCCCACAGGGACCAGAGAGCCTGGAGTAGGCTTGGCCCATGGCTGGTAGAAATCAAGCACATCAAAATTACCCTTTTACTCTCTTCTGTACATAAAAGAATTGAAAAGAAATTTGGTTTTCTCACTGCTTCTCCTTGTGTTTCTATCGCTGTCTCCATGGCAGCAAGGTCAATATTCACCTGTACAAGGCAGCACTTGTGCTGGTTGACAGGCCCTGTTCAGAGCATGAGCCAACTCTTCCACACCATCCCTTGCTCCATCCTGTGCCACTCTCTGACAGGTGTCTGGAGAAGAAGAAACTGGGTCCCCCACCTGGGGAGATGTGGATCTGGTTGAGGCAGGAGCCACTCACTGTGTTATCAGAAGACCAGATAAGCTATTGCGTAAGCCCAGGGTCTTTTACTATCAAGTGGTGAATGGATGTGAGAATTCCATTTCTTAAAATGACACTTTTTGTTTAACAAAAAAGCCTTTGGTGCCTGTTATTCATCCAGATCCAGGTGCACAGATGTGGGGACTGACCACAATCACCACAATCTGGAACGTTCCCCTCACCTCCTACCCGGAAGAACAACTCTCTAGAAGTCTAGCTGTAGATGGAAAGTGGGCTGTGCCCCCCTGTGGAGCATGGTGGATTGGAATCTCAGGGGCCTGCATCCACTCTCTCAGGGAAGCCAGTTGGGCTGGGACAGGCCTCGGCCAAGGATGCATGTGGCATCCTGAATGCTCAGGCATATATTCTCAGAGCCCAGAAGGTCCTGGCAAAAGTTCTGAAGGGCCTACAGGCAGCAGGATCTCATATAGGCACAGAGCTTCAGAGTTTCTTGAGTCCAGTCCTGGAGAAGGGGGCACGGAAGTCCCTAGACACAAAATCACTCTACCTCCCTCAGATATGAGAAGTTCAGATTGCCCTACCCCAGAGCCTGGCGAGGGGAGAAACACTTGTACCTGTGCCTCCTACAGACACAGGGAAGACTCACCTGCACCACGTGGAGCAGGGTGAGGCCTCAGCTGGGAGGCTGCTGTAGGTGAATTTCCCCTCCCCTGCTGGAGATCAGAGTTCCTGCTGCTCTGCTCAGATGTCTCCTCCAGAAAGCCTTCCCTACCTCTGGCTGGGCTAGGTGTCCCAGAAACATGCCAACTCAGCATGGGGGCTTTTATTTGAAACCAGGAAGGGTCCATCATCATCTTGGGTGATGCCTTGTCTGCTTGAATCTCTGCACAGAGCCAAAGGGACCCAAGAAATTGTTCTAGATGGATATTATTCTGGTTTTCACTTTAACACCTGCCTTGTTGACCCAAGATAGCCTGTGATGCTGGGAGAGAAGGGGAGGGGACACTGAGCCCAGCAAGGATGCTGCTTGCAGGGGGCGAGCTGAGCTGATCTCCAGCATCTCCTGCTTTCTCAGAGTGCCTGTAGAATGAGGTTGAGGAGCAGGGATATTTGGAATCCACATTGTCTCATGCAGAGCACAAAAAACTGTGGTTTGGGAGCAGCCATTTGCAGCGTGACCGAGGGTGCCAGGGAGCTCTGGAGACTCAGACTTCTCCAGTTGAGCCGTTGTTACATCCGGTGCTGAGCTGATCAGTCTCAACAACTTAATACTTAGGAGAAAATGATGCGTTTCTGAGTTACATGGCAGAACTGCTGACTCTTTTATGGGTTCTGACAGCCTCAAGCCAATAGCCAAGGGGTAAGTGTGAAGTGCCCTGGCAAGCATGTCTCTCCCTGTTAGATCATGAGCCGGGCTGACGCAGAGGGAGGTCGCTCATGCCACGTCCTCAGGGTTAAGCTGTCTTTGATCCCCTGTCAGAGCTGACTGCTGGCGAGTGCCCACTGGGCAGGATAAGGCTCCTCACACTGTGTGACAGAGATGGCCCAGTGACAGGGCTCTGCCTGGAATTCTGTGAAGCCTGGCTTTCTGGTCTACCAGATTCTCAGGGAGACATGCCATACCCCCCCCCATCTCTCCTTGAGGAAATTGTCTGGAAGCTTCCTAGCTTCAGGGAGCAGTTAGAGCTCCAAGAGGTAGCTCTGGGCTGAGGTCAGCAACCTGTCTGTGCCTTGTTCCCAGCATGTGGTTAAATAGCTGGTGACCTTGGGAGAGACTCTGAACTGTCCTTTTTTGGAAAAAAAAATTTTTTTTCAGCCAGAAAATGTTTCATGCATAAAGTGCCTCAAATACCTACCTTGCTATAATATTAGTATTTAAAGATCATTCCCTTAATGAATTTGAAAGCACTTAGAAAAACATGAGACATTATCAAAGGCAAAGTATTAGAAACTCCTTTTAGCCATGGAAATGTAATTTGTGACCATGACCCTTTCTTGGGTGATGTCTTGCATATTTGAATGTCTGCACAGAGCCGGAAGGGACCCAAGAGATTATTCTAGATTAATACAATTCTCCTTCTCAACCCTGGCAGCTCATTGCCACCACCTGGGAGCTTTTATAGAAGTCAATCCTCTACTGGCCCCCTCCACCCCACCATTTCGAATCCCCGACTCCTGTAGTTTGGTCCCGTTAGTCTGGGTTGAGGTAACAGCATGGGTGGATTCATTTGCCCCAGATGGTGAGGGTCTGGGGAGGACAGGGCTGATTGGTTGAGTCTTTTGTTTGGTAGGTAATGATACCATGGAGGTCAGACAGAGGCAGGGAGACCAAGGTGTGTGGGATAAACAGGAGTGCAGAATCACTCAGCCAAAATCAGCCAAAATCACAGCCAAATCACCCTCCCAGGAAGGTTCAGCATCCAAACCCTTTTCTGACATCCAGACACCTCCACCAAGAGCAAAGAACCTGTCCTCCAAAGAGGTCACCTGGGAGTCTGCAATGACCCCTCCACCTACCCACAAATTCTCCACTAGGAATCATCACCGGACTCAGCAGGCGGCAGTTGGTCGGCTTGCATTTGTAGAAATGTGAAGACTTTGGCTCCCCATCTAGACTTGGAGCTCCTGGGGGAGGACTTAGTCTCCTCATCATTGCATCCCCTGATAGAGGAAATCAAACCAGAAAAGAAACTTTGAGTGGTTGAGTGAGTGAATGAATGAAGAAAAACATTTGAAGTGCTTTCAGTACAAGGCTTCCATTTAAACCATGTCTGTCACATAATGAGATCATTTCTATGCGTAACTGCCCTAAATTTTAATTGAGTCAGCATACAAATAATTTTGATAGTTAGCCAAGGCTGCACTGATGCTAAACATTATGTGTACTCGCATTAAGAAAGAAAAAAGGAAAAAGGAGTGGGGCTTTGGATTCTCTGCCAGACTCCCAACCAACCATCTCTGGCGTTATTAATTGTTTATAATAACTTAATGACATAATTACGCCCGTGTAGGTTCTCCAGAGCCAGGAAAATGCAGAAGCATCTCAAGTCTGTTGGACTAAGTTTAAAGGGAGGCAGGCTCCATTTGGGGTGAGGAGGGTGAGCTTGGTCACAATATATGTCCTTTGATGCGCTCACCAGACTTATCTTTAAAGGGGGTGATGTATCTGCGTTTCTGAGTCATGACAGCAAAGTGGTGACATCACATTTTCACTTCCAGACCTGTCCCCTTGATCAGAGTTACTCACTAATGGCAACGTGCAGTGAAGGCCGGCTCTCTGCACCATTGAACTCTGAATATTATTTCTCCTTGATTTCCTCATCTCCCACCCTGGGAACACATTTATAATTTAGGCACAGGTACTAAATTTAGGCACAGGTTATCCAAGTGAGAGTGCTCCCCTCCTCCTGTGACCCTGGCTTTATTCTTCCCTTCATTTCCTCATTCACTTGTTCATTGGTAGATACATCCTGGGACCTGGTGCATGCAGGGACCTTGAGAAAGGCCTCTGGTTTCACGCATGACATTCAGGGCAGGGAGGCTCAGGTGGGCGAGGAATGACACACAGACACAAATAAGTCAGAAAGTGACTAAATAAATGGAAAAATCTGCACCATGATAAGCTAGTGTGATGGTCAGTACCTAGGGAAGGCAAGACCCTGGCAAATTAGCAAGACTCTATCTCAGGATAAAAATAAATAAATAAAATGGACTGCGGATAGCATGCTGCTGGGCTCAATTCCCAGTATCAAAAAATAAAATTTAAATTTAAATTAAAAAAAGATATGTACCACTACCAAGTTGGATTTATCCCTGGAATCAAAGTTTGGGTTAACCTCCAATGAGCGATATAATATGCTATCTTGTTAGAAAGCACAAAATAGAAAGGGGAAAGAAAACTACATGATCATATCAATAGAAATAGGAAAATCTTGGGGAAAAATTCAAGACCCACTCAGGGGTTCTTTAACCTGTCAAAGGACATTAACATAAAATCTATAGCTGACATCATACTCAATGGGGAAAGAGGAGGAACTTTCTCCATAAGGTGGAACAAGGCAAGGATAGCCCTCCCCACACCTTCCATTTGACATTTAACTGGTGTTTCCAGCCAGGGAAATAAGACTGGAAGAGGAGGAGGGGGAGGGGGAGGGGGAGGGGGAGGAGGAGGAGGAGGAGATAAGGAAGAGAAAATATTAAAGACATTCTTATTGAGAAGGAAGAATGAAATTGTACATTTTTTTACTAGAGATGAAAAATCTGAAAGTGAAATTAAGAAAACAATTGCATTAAAATAGCATCAAAAAATAGTATAAAGATGAGGAATAAATTTAACAAAAGATGTATAAAATTTTTGCACTGAAAACTATAAAATCACTGCTTAGAAAAAATAGGAAACATCTAAGGAAATGGAGAATGCTCCTTCTTCATGGAGTAGAAGATTTGGTGTTATTATAATAGCAGGTCTCTGCAAAATCATCTACAGATTCAGTGAAATCCTTACCAAAACCCAACAGAGTTGTTTTGGAAAAAATGACATACTGATTTTGGAAAGGCAGCAACAATTTTGAGAAGGAAGAAAAGAGTTGAGACTTCAACTCTGATTTCAAAACGTACTATGAATCTGCAGTAATCAGAACTGTGGGATACCAGTGTAAAGATAAAAATACAGATAAATTGAACAGGATTACGAGAAAAAGGATAACCCTTATCCTTGTGTTCAAGTGATTTTTCAACACAAATGCCAAGTTAAGTCAATGGGCACAGGGTAGTTCTGATAGCAAATGATGTGAGAATAATTGTACATTCATCATCATAAACTGTGAATTAAGACCCTTAGCTCACAAGAGACACATAAAGCAACTCAAAGTAGATCATTAGTTAAATGGAAAAGGTGAGACTATGTAAAACTTCTAGACAGTCCTAAGAGACAGTCTTCATGATCTTGGCCCCAGCCAGGGATTCTTAGATTTAAGGTCAAAAATATTCTTAGATATGACATATAAGAAATTGATAGAGTAGACATCATCCAAATTACAAACTTCTTTTGCTTCAAAAGACACCATTAAGCACATGAAAAGATAAACCGCAGACCTGCAGATATCTGCAAGCTACACATCTGATATGAATGGAGGATAAAGAATCCTTACAACTCGAGAGTAAGAGAATAAACAACCCAATTTTTAAAAATGGGCCAAATATTTGAACAAACATTTCTCCAAAAAAGATACGCAAATGTCAAATAATCTCCTGAAAGGGTACTCAACACCAGTAGTCATTATAGAAATGCAAATTAAAACCACAGCAAGCTAACCACTTCAGGCTCCCTGGAATGGATATTATAATGGGGGTGGGGGGGGCAGGGGGACAGGCAAAAGAGGGTGTTAACAAGGATGTGAGGAAGCTGTAACTTTTGTACATTACATGGTAGATTGAAGTGAGGAGAATAAAATCAATCACTGTAGAACAGTTTTTGAAAGCGTTGAATATAAACCTGCCATATGATCCAGAAATTCCATCCCTGGATATGTAAGATATGGGAAAACATATGTCTACATACAGACTTGCACAGGACTATTAAGAAGAGCATTTTTTTTTATAATAGCCTAAAAGTGAAAACAACCCAACTGATGAATGGATAAGCAAAGTATCCATATGATGGAACATTCCTTACCAATAAAAAGGGATGGATTCCTCACACACTATACACTGGGCTAAACAAAAGGAGTTCATCCCAACAGGCCACGTGTCGCCTGACTCAATGCATATGAAATACCCGGAAAGCAAAGCTGCAGATGTGCTCAGGTGGTTGCCTGGGTGTAGGCACGTGACTCCAGAGGGGTCTAAGGGACCTTCTGGTGGGAAAGAAATGTAAAACTGGGTTGGAAAAATACCTGTACAGCTTTGTAAATTTAATAAAAATCATTGAGATGTACCCTTGTAATGGCTGCATTTTAAGGTGTATAAATGATATGTCAGTGGAACTCCTATCAAAAAAATGAAGAGATCAAAATATCAGATTTCTCAAACCAAGATTCATACAAGAGCAGAGGGGTGGGTTTAGTGACACCCGATAGTGTAAATACCTGACAATAACTGGCATTTTAGGGTTCTGCCTACATTTCTCCCTGACTCACATTCTACCCAGGCAGGGTAGAGGTGGGTTGTGATGGACAATGTTTTGGGGACTTTATCCTAAGGACAATGAATGGTCATCCAGGACTTGAATCTTTTATCCAAGTTGGATTCCATAGAGGCCCTCTGGGAAGGGATGGATCTAGGGGTGGGAACCTGCGGTAGGTCACTCTGGCGATGGCCAAGCTGGAGAAATGAGGCCCTATCAGAGGCAGGAATCCTGATGGGGAGCTTGGGCTTCACGGTCCCAGCTCCATGCCCTCGGCTGACCCGAACCTCCCTGGGTCCTCGCATGTGCACATGGACAGGGGCAGTCTACGGGACCCCAGCACTGTCCCTGTGCCTTGCACATGGTCACTGTGCTCCATATGTGTTCCATCAGTGACTATCCCTCAATGTCCTTCCTGGCTGTACTTTCCCTGAGTCCTGTTCTGGACCAATCATCAATCAATCATGTTTTTCAGAGTCTGCCATCTCATCCGGGGTGGTGAGTTCTAAGGAAAGCTTGCTTACTTTTGGTGTAGAGCAGGCCACCTTGGGCATCGGACACACTCACCCAGTGTTCCTTGAGAAGGCCTTCGGTGGGGACCCATGGAACCTGGACATCTGAGTGGTATTGGCCTGTCTTTCTGACCTAAGTGCCTCAGAGTAGAGGTCTAGGATTGATGGGTTCTTCCCTAAGGTATCAATGGGCCCCATATCCATCCTCTCTTGAGAACAGGAGTTTGGGAGAAACCAAGTTACCCTGGAAACTGCCTGAGGTCACAAAGAAGCCTACCTTTCCTACTGACCCTCTAATGAGAACCTTAAAACTTGTACATGAGGCCTGTGCTTGTTTTGAAGGCCGGTTAAGATGTGGCTTTGAGGAACAAGGCTGTCTGTGTCCAGGGAGCCAGGAGTGGGAGATGAGGGCCAGGCGGGGAGCCAGCAGCTTCTGATAGCATCTGGGAAAAGAGATCAGGGGCGTCTGATCTCTGTAGGAGGGGTAAGGATGCAGGCAGAGGGGCAGGACAGAGGCAGAGGCTTTGGAAGGGCATGCACGAGGTCCTCAATTCATCTTTCCTAAGGTCACTTACCTTTGAGGAAAACGTGGCTTACAACCCGAGTGAAATTTATTTATTTATTCCGTGAACATTGTTTGAGGGCCCCCTATTGTCCAGGACCTATGGTGGGTATGTCCAGAACTCTGGATGAGTATGTCCAATGCCCAAGGTGGCCTGCTCCACACTATGTCACAATGATGAACAAAGGAGACAAGGGTCCTGCTGTTACAGAATTTACAATCCCCCGAGAGAGGCAGAGAGTACCGGCATGGTGCGGTGCCCAGGGAGCCCAGGGCTGAAGGAGAAGGATCACTGACTCCAAATGTGAGGACTCCCAGGACCCTCCTCCTGGAGGAATCAGCAGGAAAACAAAAGGGAGGAGCCTGTGCCAGGCAGAGAGAAGACCCTGGGCAGGGACAGCTCTCGGAAGAGAAGGGATTCACCATGAACACACCCATACAGGGATCCATGATTGCACACTGCCCCCTTCTGTAGGGTGGACACGGAGGTGGGGATGCTTGAGTTCCTGGGGCGAGGGCAGCCCCAGCTCTGAGGCAGCAGCTTTGAACTAAGCAGGGAATGGTGTGCTGGGGGAGGGTACAGCCCATCTTAAAGACATTCTTCAAAGAAACCCCCTGCAGAGTCCCCAAAGCAAAGAATTCTTAGTATCTTCAGAACTGGTCGTGACCTAGGGAGTTTCAGAAATCAATCAATCAATCAATACATGGTCTTATTTGCAGAGCCCTCTATCTGTCATCACCTAGGGTCCCGCCCACAGCACAGGGAGGACACTGGGGCTGGGATGACCCTTCTTTAGTAAGATTATGTGGGGGAACCTGAAGGCCTGAGAGGGGAAGGAAGGGACTGACCCAAGGCCATGCAGATGGCAGAGCCAGAACCAGGACATCATCATCTGCTTCCTGGGGCTGCTCTTCTCAGTGTGTTCACTCAGCGCTCACGGAGGGCCTGCAGCTCGCCAAGTTCTGTTCAAGGCCTGGTGATTTAGAGACAGATGGAGCAGACAGAGCTGCACATTTGAAACAGAATTTTTCTTCTTGTTTATGATTCACAAACGGCTCCCAGAGCCTGGGAAATGTCTAAAGAGAAAAGAAGATGCAGTTCCACAGCCTGGGTCTGGAGGAGGGTCTACTTGGGGACCACACCCAGGACACCTCCTCTCTGTGATTCTCAAAGGGAAGCTGTCATCACTGAGCCAGAAGGCTCCCTCTGGGTGCACAGCCTCTGGTACTAGCTGGCCAAGGACAAGCTGACAAGCTGGGAGTGCAAGAGACACCGTGCCCTTGCCTTTGCCGTGCCAGCCTGCCTTGGGGTCCTCTGGTGTCAGTGAGGCGCATGCACAGGCTTCCCTGATTGTGCTGACCCACAGAACGTGTGGTCATTGTCCCCATCACCCATCCACTTCCAGAAGCTAGTGGGTAGAACTCACGGTGAAGGAGCCTTGCTGGGCCCACGGATTCACCTTCTGGGTTTGAGGGGAAGGCCCTGCGTGTGTATAGATGGCAGCCCCAGTCTGGAGTCTCCTGCTTTGTCTCTCCTGGAACCAATCTCCAGCCACTGCAGGAGGGAACAGGAGACAGGGTTTGTTCTGCCTCACGTGAGCATTTAAGAAAGTAGGCATCAAATATTTACAAAGAAAAGCGAGTGAGTCAAAACCAATCGCTTAAACTGCATGGGTCCTGGGCAGACCCCGCCCGTCCCCTGGGGCTGACTTGGACAGTGCTGAGGACCTCAGCAGTAAGGACTTTGCATTGTCATTAGCTCACACTTACCTTTCCTCTCCCTCTCTCCTCCCCCACAGTGAGTGCCACCAGCCCTGTGTCTGAGCCTCTTCCCTCTGGAATCACCCTTACCCTCTGCACTGGCTCAGACCCTGACTTCCCAGGGCGGGGGGGGGGGGTGCTGCAGAGCCCCCATCTGGGAGTGGTCAGGTCCTTTAACTCCAACACAGCTGGTTCCTATCCCAGGTTTGTCCTTGCACTTGGGACCTCTCATCAGTGTTTGGATTTTTCCCTTCCCTGCCTCAGAGTCAAGCTGGTGACAGGAAAAGATTGAAGGTGCCAATGACCTGAGTGCTGGGAGGGAGACAGGTGCTCTCACAGGGCCACCCAGAGAAGATGCAGCACTGGGTGTGACCTGGGCCAGGTCTGCAGGACAGAAGGACTAGCCAAACTCAGGCGGACCTAGAGGAGGCTTGCTGTGGCCAGCTAGCATGGGCCTAGTGGTCAAGAACTGAGCCCTCCCCCTGCCCCAGATCCTACCCTTCCACCCCAGGCTGGGTGGCCCACAGCTACCCTGAGGAGTGACTTAGGCACCAGCAGAGCAGGGAACTCACCAAAATGAGAGAAGTTCACCCACAGGAAATGTACATGCAACTTTAGAATTAGAAAACCTTAGCCATTTGACTTCCACCATCTCCTGAGTTTTGTGTTAGTTGTTTATATTTTAAATTACGAAGATCCTGGGGCTCCATAGTTTTTTAAAAAAATACAAAAGGTCCCTAAAGTTCTTGTTCCAGTCCCGGGTCTTCTGAGGTACTGGTTATGGCTGGAGACTTTTCTGAGCCTTAACTTCTTCATTTGTAGAATCAGGATGGTAGAGGCTGCCTCGAGGGGCTGTTTGAGTAGTTAGCACAGGTTTGGAGCAGAGTGAGGCTCAGGAATACAGTGTCTGACTCAGGAGGAGACAGGCATGGCCTGTGCTGTGTCATTGGGGAGGAAGAGGGGTACAGACTTCCCCTCCAGACCCAAGATCTGGAAGGACATGGGGAGCTTCCTGGTGATTGCTTTTAGAAAACCAAATCAAAGAAATCCTAATTAAGGCAGATCATGAACCTGTGAAGCTCATTACCCAAGTTGGAGGAGAGATGGGCCACACCAGTGAGAAGTAAGAGAAACAGTGGTCCCTCAGTAACCATGGGCTCTGCATCTGCAGATTAACCACCAGCAGGTAGAAAATGTGAGGGAAAAGACTGTAGCTGCACTGAACACGTTTGAGCTTTTCCTTGTCATTATTCCTTCAATAATGCAGTATATTTACATAGCGTTTAGATCATAGTAGGCATTATAAGCAATCTGAAGATGATTTGAAGTATACTGGAGCATGCGTGTAGATTGAATGCAAAAACAACACCCTTTTATGATAAAGGACTTGAATATTCACCTATTTTGGTATCTGCTGAGGGTCCTGGAACCCACTCCCCGGAACATCAAAAGATGACCACACATTCATACACTTGCTCAGCCCACCTTTAATGAACACCTCAAATGAGCCAGTCCTGAGCTCCGGAAGCATGGAGGAGGGATACCTAACCTGGCCTTGGATGGCAGTGGTCATGACATGGCCCGTCTAGATATTAAAGGTTATTAAAGAGTGGTATGTCTGCTGGGCTACATTGGCCCACGGAGCCCTCCCCATCCTTTCCTCCTTGCTCTGTGCCCTGGGCAGAGGACACCATCAGCAGGCTTCCTTCCTGTGCTTGCAGTTGGTTTAGCCAATGGAGCCAGGCAGGAGCTTGGGGGAAAGGAGAGCAATGCCATCTCAACATTGCCCTGCACCCTGGACATGCCCTTGACCAAGAGCCAGATGTCCTGTTAGGTGGTTCCCTCATCATAGCCTCTGGTTTCAGGTCTCTGAAACTGCCAGTCACCTACCCGGGCCTTAGGGTGATGGCTGTCCTGCCTATCCCCTGTGCTTTCTCTCCACCGAAGCCTCTCCCTCACTTGTCCTGTGACCTCCTGGGCCAGGGAGGCTGTACCAGGTAGAGACAGAGGGAGGTAAAGACCCATCTGGACTTGGGCCTGCCAGGCCTTCACACAGGGGCTGGTGAAGGGTTAGGTTGAAGAAGCAGGAAAGGCCCAAGATGGGAAAGCTTTGGTGCTGAGCCCTCTTCTTGCAGAACTTTCATAGCCTGCTGTTATTCATCTGATGTGGAAACTTCAGAATTATTTTTATAGCTCATCATTCATGTTTTGGGGGTAGGCTTTAACATGGAAGTAGTTAGAAAGACAAGGAAGTGCCCGGTTGGCCGGCCCCCTCTCAGCACCTCATGGAGGTATCTTAGCTCATTATTTTCTCTCCTCTTCTGGGATAATGTGGGGTCTTGAGGGGAGGGCTTGCTGGCCCTTCTTAGTCATAGTGTCCACTTCCTGCGGATGTAATAGCTGACTGGATCCTGGTTGCACTGTTGCCCGGCAACACCTGCCACCATATGTGTCAATGAAGAGGAAGAATTAGCAAAGCCATGGGTTGAATCCTAGGCTCTCCTTATTACTTAATTGCCATCCATCATAAGTCCACACTGAGAAAGTGGGAAGGAGTCTGTCAGAATGGGGTCCTCATAGGAAACTTCGGAGTTATTTTTTATAGTATCATTCATGTTTTTGGGTAGGAGCTTCCTGTCTCAACATTGCAAATTAAACCAAGGGTCAGCATAAGCCACCGTGCTGACATTCTGCACATGGACAGATCCCCTCTTGGGCAAAGCACTTTCTCTTTTCTTGGCCCAGAAATGAAATCTGATCAGTTGACACTTCTGGCTCCAATTGCCTATTATGCTTTTTTTAAAAAAAAAAATAAAATAGCTTAAAAAATGTTAATTGACATTCAATACCTAAAAATCAGGAGATTTTACGTAAAAGTTTGGAAAACAACCACAGAAATCTGAAGATCTGCCAATATGGCCCCTCATTTCCTGCTTGGCCACATCAGTTGAACCTAATTGATGCCTCATGCACTTTGGCCCTGTTTCCATAGATGGTACTTATGACCCCGGCATGGTAGCTTTGTGGCAGAGCAAACAATAGACCTGCAAGTTATCACTTCAAGTTACAGATGTGTGATTACTGGGTATCAAGATGTGAAAGCATGTCTTTGTTCCCTTCCATGGGGTTATGGAGTTAGGACTTCCCTCAGCGTCCCCACTTCAGGGCAGGTTGACCTCCACAGAAACGTGCTCTGTTTATGATGGTTACAGGGAGAGGATGCTGAGCGGACTGTCTGACAGGGCTCCAGGGGTCCAGAGTAGCCCTTATCAGCAGCTGTGGGTTTGAATGCGCAGCTGGGGCCGTCCACACTGCTCTCCATTGAGACCTGGTATTAGAACTCGTGGGAGCGCCCTGGGTGATTCTCCTGTGCAGCCGAGGTCCAGGGTCCCCAAGGAGGCTGGTCTTTGTTTTTTTTTTTTTTTTTTTTTTTTTTTTTTTTTTTTTTTTTTTTTTTTTTTTTTTTAAGAGAGAGAGAGAGAGAAAGAGAGAGAAAGAATTTTTTAATATTTATTTTTTAGTTCTCGGCAGACACAACATCTTTGTTTGTATGTGGTGCTGAGGATCGAACCCGGGCCGCACGCATGCCAGGCGAGCGCGCTACCGCTTGAGCCACATCCCCAGCCCCAGGAGGCTGGTCTTCTTAAGGTCAGTGATCCTTAGATGGAAGTGCAATCCAGGATCAAAAGCTCGTGCTCTGCCTGCCCCACAGGAATGAGGCCTTATGTTCAGCCTGTGTCCTTCACCCAGCACGGTGTCCTGAGTGTGGCAGGGGTGTGCGTGTGTGCACAGGAGACAGAGTGAACTGTCAAGCTGACGGATGCCGACCTGGCAGTTCTGGAACGTGGCTGCTGTGTCAGGTCTGAAGGAGGAGGAGGGAGGGCCTCGACCCAATGCCATGGGCCTGAGAGAACGTTATTGAGTCAGCAGGCCTCACCCTGGCGGCCTGGGTTTGAGCACAGTGAGAAGTTCACAGAGGCACAGAGGCAGCCATTCAGGCCTGCAGAAGAACCAACACTCATTTCAAGGTTGAGTTGGCTTCTGGGAGCTGAGCAGCTTTTCCCAGTGCTCGGCTCCCTGCAGGGGCCATGCCTGCTTGACCCAGGAGCATGCTGGATTTCCACCATCAGAATCCCAGTGCACACACCCTGACCCCGGTCAAACCATACCCTCTACACCCACTTCTGGCCTCTTGGTTGGGGCCGCACAGTGACTCCAGATAACACCCAACTGAAGGCTTGTGATGTCCACAAAGTTTGTGTCTCATAAAAATTGGAACACCTGCTAAGTAGAGACAACCCTCTTTTTGTCTTCCTGGCAAACACTTTCTGCAGGAATTTTCTCACTCCCTAGAGGTGACATATTTCACTGGCAATGCTCCTGGTTTCTAAAGGAACAAGAAATCCAGGAGAGGCACCTCTGGGAGTCCCCAGAGGCATCTCCTTGGGAGGCAGGAACCTGAGAAACCTTGAGAAGGGCAGGGGTGCAGGGCCACACGTAGGTCGGTCTTGAAGATAAGGGGCCATGACTGGGTCTGGAACACAGGGTTCTGCAAGGGTTCTGCAAGAAAGCTACAGAGGACTAAGAAGAAGACTTGCCCAGCAGGAACACAGGAAGTTGAGAGATGGACACGGCTTGGGAGACACGGAACCACCATATGCTAAGGATTGGCCACGTGCCAGACATTTTATAATAAGCCACTTTCCCAGGCCACACCCATCTTTGACATACCTGGGACCCCTGCTCTAGGACCATCTATCCACAACCCTCATGCTGTTCCTGACACCGGCGTGCTACAAACTATAGAGCATGTAATGTTGTGCAATTCTCAGAGTGTCTCATGAACTTATAGAGACATCCCATAAGCTCTGGGGTTCCATTGTGTCCCCCCAAATTCATACATTGAACTCTTAAACCCAAGGACCCCAGGATGTGACCTTATTTATTTTGCCATTGGGTGTTTCAGATGTGTCCATAAAAACACCAGAGAGATTTGGACACAGACATGCACACAGGGAAGAACAGGAGAAGAAGAGTACAGAGATCAGGGTGAAGCTCGAAATCTACCAGAAGCTGGGAGAGGGGTCCAGAGCAGGTTCTCCCCCACAGCCTTAGAAGGAACCCACCCTGCCAATCCCTCCATCTTAGCTTCTAGCCTCCAGAACTACAAGATAACATATTTCTGATATTTAACCTACCTGGCTTGTGATATTTTGTCACAGTAGCCCTAGTAAAATAATGCACACCTCATTCCTGACTTTCATCAGGTTGCCCAATGATTACCCTGGAGCCTTCCTAAAATCAGTCCCCAAGCCCTGCCCCAATCCAGTTGGCCACCTATGCTGGGGCCCCTTGAGTCCTGGTCTAGGCTCAGATCAGAATCTTAGCACCATACCTCATGCAGCCCTTGCTAAAGAAACCTGAGAGGGAAATGAAACCCTGACCTTCAGGTGATAGATTGCTACTCGGGAGATTATAGGGGCATGGATTCACTAGCTCCAGTGTTTCCTAGCAAACTAGTTATGGTAAACATATTAAAATAAATAGGTCACCAGGGAGCTTCCCATTAAACAGTGGCACTGCCAGTAAATGACCCTGCTATCTGGCACTGACCCTAATCCTAGGACACACTTGCAGTGTCCACCTGTCCTCCCCAGACAGAGCTGTTGTTATATGCGGATGCTTCATGCTGGGTGTGGATGGACAGACCAAGCCAATAACTCCTGCGTAACAATAGGACTTGTAACTGAGGGGTCTGAGGACCACTTGAAAGGACCTGTGATGAATGGGGAGAAGGCTGGATCCAAAACTGACAGGTCCCAGGGCTGGAGGGAGAAACAGGAGCTCTGTGGACATTTCTCTGCCTGGAATCCTCCCTTGGACACTCTTGCCTTGCCCTGGCTGCCAAGCTCCTCCATTTCTAGAATGAAATCCACGCTCTTTAGACCATCTCCTCAGGGCATCTCTGGCGTGGCCTCTTCCTCCCTATTGACCTTGCCTCTTCTCTGTAAAGTCATTCTGCTCTGTGACTTGCTGGCTGCTTATAGGTCTTCCTAGCACAGTGTGCTGTCCTCTCGCTTCCCAGACTTCATCTGTGTTATTTCCCCCCAACATTGGGTGTCCCTCCTTACACGGGCCCTCTCTGCATTCTACCTAAGACAGAGTAGGTGTCCCTTGTCCACTCCCAAAGTGCATGGCATGTCCTGTTTTCACAGTGTGGCACCAGGAAGGTCATTTCCTTCTTAGGCTCTGCCTCTTCTACTTGATCCTCTGCCTGGCAGGGACCGTCTCTTACACTTTGCTTCCATCCCCAGAGCCTAGCACTGAATATTTCTGAATGAGTGAATTAGTGGATAAAAGGAGGTGAACAGCCTTCAGCCATTTGCATCACAGTGTGAATTATTTATTCCTTTTAAAAAATATATAAGAACAAATTTGGAGGCAGAAAGAGTGAAGAACTAGGTGGAGAAGGGCAGGGAGACCCTTGAGGATGCATTTTGCTGACTTAATTATTTAATGTCATTAACTGTGATGCATTAAAAATCCCCCTGCATTCTTGAGATTCTGATCTTGAGGCAAACGAGGGGGAGGTGAATCTGAAGGGCACGCTCAGAACACAGGTGGCTCCATTCCCTGTGCCAGTGAGATGGCATGTGGCCATCTTTCCTAAGTGGACCCCATGTGAAGCTCTACAAGATGATTGTTTCAAGAACAGGTGATCTTGGGGACACTGGTTCTCAGGGAAACTTACAATACAGATTAGCATATTAAAGACTGAAAAGCCTTGCCATGAACCTGTTTTAAACTTAGCATTTTCCAAAGGTCTGTAGCCATTAAAGGAACAATAACAGTGCATATATCCATGAAGAATCAGCAACACTCATTGCTGACAAGGTTGTGGGGAGAAAGGTATACTTGTACCTTTTTGGTAGGACTGCAAATTGGTACAACCACTCTGGAAATCAGTATGGGGATTCCTCAGAAGATGAGGAATGTAGCCACCATATGACCTGGATATTCCATGTCTTGGCATTTATCCACAAAACTAAGATCAGCATACTATAGTGATCCATATATACCAATGTGTATAGCAGCACAATTCACAATAGTCAAGTGATGGAAACAGGCTGGGTGCCTGTGCACAGATGAGTGAACAAAGAAAATGTTCTCTCTCTCTCTCTCTCTCTCTCTCTCTCTCTCTCTATATATATATATATATATATATATATATATATATATATATATATATATATTTATACACACACTCACAATCACACATGGAGTTTCATTTGGCCATAAAGAAAAATGAAATTATTTGCATTTACTTGCAAAGGGATGGAACTGGAAAAACACCATACTACGTGAAAAAAGCCAGAATCAGAAAGTCAAGGGTCAAATGTTTTCTCTTATATGTGGATGTTAGAGCAAAATAAAAAAAAAATTTAAAAAGGTGAGGATCTTGTGAAGATAGAATAAAGAAAAGTAAAGTAGAGGGAGAGGATCAGGGGAGGGAGGAGGAATGGAAAGGGGAGGAATTATGGAATGAAATGAACCAAATTATGCTATGTGCAGGTCTGACTATATCACAATGAATTGTGCTTTTCTATATGACTATCTACCAACTTAAAAAAGGCAATCAATCAATAAATGAGAGACTGCAGAGGAAGGGGTGGGGGAGGAAGGAGGGCAGGGAAAGTGGAAGTACTGGGGATTGAAATGGAGCAAAATGATGTTATATGCATTTACGGTTCTGTCCAAATGAACCCCACAATTATGCGTCACTGTAATGCATTAATAGAACATAAAAAGCATCAGCAACACATACACTGGCAAACATGGTTCAGGTCCCATTTCAGCATTAGTAATCGGAGAGCTGATCACACTGTGACTGTGAGGACTGTTCCTTCCTCTTGGGGGAAGGTTTGCTCAGCACTTAGGGAAAAATGACCTCTTCCCTCTGCTGCTCCTTAAGTGACCACCAGACACAAAAAAAACATGCCCAATGTTAACAACTCCATTTCCAAATGGAAAATGATCAGATTTCTGCTTCACTGAACCCCACAAAAGGTCCATTCTGAGTGCTTCTGTGTGACGAGCTGTCCGCCAGGTTGAGCAGGAGAAGGAGCACATCTCTCTGCCGTCCCTTGGTTCAGGGCTGCCCATCCAGATGGAGGGGGTGGCTCTTACAGCCAAGAGCTCTCTAAGTGCAAAGGGCCCAGGCGATCAGCACTGCTGGCTCAGGAGCGGGGAGGCTCTATTTTAGGGCCAAGTAACAACCACGCTGACCTACATAAGGTCACATGTGAGCGCTGAGAGTTGGAAACTTGGGAAGGTGGAAATGTCTGTGGAAAGCAAGATGGAGTCAATCTTCCAGTCACAGGAGGGAAGGGGGTCAGAGTGAACCAGCTGGGGGCTCCCTGAGAGCACTGGAGTGCTAAAGTGGGCCGCTGACCCTTTCTGGAGGCCCCCTGAGAGGCTAGACACCACACTGCCCTCAGTCTTTCCCAGTTCTGGCAGCACAGACTCCCAATTCTTCTCTCCAACTTCTCTGCAGATTCCTGCTACAGGCCTCTCCCCTGGGCCTGGAAAGGGCTCTCCCCTTCTAACTCTTCTTGTCCCAGCCTCTTTGCTACCCCCCAACCCCTGCTCCTTTGCAGAGAGTTCCTGCTACAGGACAGCCCCCTCCATCTACTGGACACCTCAGAATGTGCCCCAAACCCTTCCATCCACTTTCCTGTCACAGACCCTTATGTTCTGTCCCTTTCTCACTGTTTAATTCGGTGGCCTTAAATCCTGAAGCAGAAACCAGATAGATCAACCCGTGTGCTCCATGCCTTAAGCCCTCCCAGCCCACTTCCTCTTCCTCTTCTTACTCCTCTCTTCTTCCACTTCCTTTTCCTCCTCTTCTCGATCAGTCCAAATACTTCTATATTTACACCCCAACTCAAGTTCCATGTCCTGTCTGATGTAACTTTGCAAAGTAATCCCAGATAGGTCTGACCACTAACCATTGAGAGGGATATAGACTTCCTCTCTATTACTGTTAGGGTTTGGATATGAGGTGTCCCCAGAAAGCTCACGTATGAGACAGTGCAGGAATGTTCAGAGGTGAAATGAGAGATGTATCCCAATCAGTGGATTAATCCAATTTTTTGGATTAATCCATTTTAATGGATTAATACTTTGAATGGATTGATGGGTGTTAACTGTGGGCAGGGAGGACATGGCTGGAGGCAGTGGGCCCCGTTATCACTGGCTCCTTGCACTCAAGGTTTCTCTGCTTCCTGGCTATCATGAACTGAGTGGCTTTCCTTCCGCCATGATGTTCTAGGGACCCAGAGCTATGGAGTCAGCTGACCAATAACTAAACCTCTGAAACTATGAGCCAAAATAAATTTTTGCTCTAAGTTATTCTTGTCAGTTCTTTTGATCACAGTGATGAAAAGTTCACTAACATAGTTAGCTAATATTTTTGAGCTTTTTAATTTTTCTGCCCTAATGATCCTTTCTATAGTTTGGTTATCTGCTTTTTTATTAATTTCTATTTTCGGGGTTTGCTCTTTGAAAACATTAAAAAAAATTGTTAAACCTTTGCTGAAGATGAAAAGTTAAAAAGGAAGAATATGATCTAATCCTTGTATTATCTGTAACAGGAATGAAAAAAGAGAAAAATCAAATGCTAAATGATGCATTTTAAATGAATTATGGAAATACATTTGAAAATTTAAATGACATAAGCAAATTTCATTTTAATCAAACTATGTCAATTTTTCAAAATGTATCAAATTGATACAAGAAGAAGTAGAAAACTTAAATAATCCTATACTCTTAAATATATGAAATGAGCAATTTTTCATAGGTAGATAGCTGCTTTCTGGACTTGGAAGATTCCTGATTAGTGGTCAGCTTCATCTTGCATAAAAAAAAAAAAAAAGTATGTGTATCTCCATACTGCCTGATTGTCGTTGGTCTTCTCATCCTCATCAGCACCCTGGTGAGGATGGGCCAAGGAAAGCACAGACACTCTTCCCCAGTTACCACCTCTGACCCTTCCAGCCCAGCTGCCATTTTTCGGGAATCCCAGGCTCACACGTTCCTCAGCCTTTCCTTTCGTCCTCCCATCCGGGATCCACTGTGGCAGTTCTGAACCTTCCTGCCTGGACTCTGTGATGGACTGTATCTTCAGGCTCTGTTCCTTGTTACCCACCAAACATAGCTAAGGTGCTGAAGAAAACCAGGTGGTCTCACTGAAGTGGGTGCCATGTTTTTCGTCTGGTCAATTAAAGGAGCTAGAATGGGGTGGGGCACACACTGGAGGAGAGAGTTCAAAAGGAAAACACAAATGTCCTGCTCCCTGACCCTTGGAGGTCTCTACCCTTGGAGGACTTCTGCCTGGGGTCCCCTGATCATGGGAGGACAACCATGGGGGGTTGTGCACCAGTGGGGACCCTCTGGTATGGAGAGGCTGTGACAGTCTGTTCTCATGGACACTCATGTGCCTAGTGGCCTAATGACCTGTCTTCTAGTCTATTTTGTTGTATGGCCTGATTACCCTCCTTTTATAGTTTGTAGATTATATTCTTTTAGTATTCACTTTGTTCTTTTGTGCCTTATATTTTAATTGTTCTCCGCTGACACGGAGCTTAATGACCGACTCCCTTTTATCTCTTTTTTAACTTTGTATCCATGGTTTATATTTTATCTAGTTCTTTCATCACGTTCAACTTTTATTTTGAGCTTTATTTTTATCGTGTTCGTTTTTATTCTAGCCTCGTTCTTTGCCTTTTCTGCTGTTTTAAGTGATTTTTGTCTTGATTCATCTTTTTTTGTTGTTGTTGATAGCATGCTGCTGCTTTTAGTGTCTTTGACGCTTTTTAATTACAAAACAGAAAGTCGGGCAGAGTCTTGAGGGACCCTGTGCTGCGGTCTGGCCAGCATCTTGGAAACATCCTGCGTGGAAGGCAGAGCAAGCCACACACGTTACGCTGGGCAGCCAACGTGCTGGAAGGATACAGACACATACAAAGGGACCAAGTGTGCTGTGGGAGGCCAGGCCCCATAAGACACAGAGAACCCCCATCCACAGTGTGATCTCCCCTGTCTCCGTCCAGCCTCCTCTCTGCCCTTGGGCTTCATGATCTCTTTAAAAGGTCAGGTTTGCTCTCCCAAGGTCTTGCCTAACCACAAGCACATCGGTGTGCATCCTGGTCCAGAACCCACCACCGCCCAGCTGGCTTGGTCCCTGTCAGCCAGGTCCCTGAGAGCCTGACTGGGTTGGTCAGCTCTGCTCATGTTTCAAGTTCAACCCTCACTGCCCCCACCTTCCATTCCCTGTAGCTGGTGGGATGCCAGAGAGGGGCACTGATGGGACCAGTTGTAAGCTGGGTGTAGACTACCGTGGCTGGTTCCTAAGGGCAGTGATGGACAGGGAAGGAAGCTGTGTGTGTGCTCCCTTCCAGATGATTCTGCAGCAGCATTGTGACCCTCTCCCAAAGATCCCCCTGCCTTCTGCACTGTCCCTCTATCTCCTTCCACTTTAATAGTAATAGTCACACAATCCAGTCCACAGCCAGTCAGGATGCCGAGTCCTCTTCCCGCAGGGCAAACTGTCCATGAATTTCGTTGTAGGGACAAGGGTGTTTTTCACACCGTGTGGGTGTTAAGGTCTGTAAATAAGTCAAAAATAACACCTGGTATTTTGCCAGAGAAATGTTAGAGTTCGTAAACAAGTCTGGATGGTGCCTGGCAAAATGTCAGAGGGAGTGGTTTGAGAAGTAACAAAAGTGAGCCATTAAGTGTGGAGATTCCTTATTGGTTGACTGATGTATCTAGTTTATGCTAATTAAGATAAGCTGTGCAAAATGTATAAATAGCTCTGTTGCCCTACAATAAACGGCTCCTATTCCTGCTGCATCAATCTACAGAAGTTATTCGTCACCCCCCGGTTATTTTGCTGCAGCCAGACTGCGGCATGTGGGGTTGAGTCTCTGCCGGAAACTGGGTTCTCAATCCAGCGCCTTATCCGACTGTGCAATCCCAGTGATCAGTTGGCCAGCAGGATGGCCCTGAAAGGAGCCACCAGGCTAACCGGAGCCTTCTCCTGAGACCCCCCTGCAAGGAGGCAGAATGGCAGGACCATCAGCTGGATGGAATCACTCCTGCCCCAGGGCTGTTCCTTCTTCCCCAGCAGGTCTGTACAGGAGCAGGCTGGAGCTCAGTGATCTCCAGCTGACCTCCAGATACTCTGGGCTTATTCTGGATGGCACACAGTAGATGCTCAGTGAAAATTGATGAGTGAACTGCGAAGCCATCTGACCCCATCATGGAGCCTTTCAAAAGACGGAGCACTCTGCCGGCCCCAGGAAGGGCAGAACTCAAGACTCGGGGGACCTCCACCCGTCTGCTTTTTGTTGGAGCTCTGATATCCACCTACTAGGGACCTGAGACCTAGGTCATCTCACTGGCACTAGGATCCTGTAGTTTATCTGAACTCAGCTGTGGAGAAAGCAACATAGAGTTTGTGCACAACCCATAGGAAGGGCTTCTTTTTAAAGACTTCTCTTCAAAGGGTCAGGGCTGCTGGCTCTTTAAGGACCCAGAAGGAGTCTGCACATGGGAATGAGACAGGCTGGGCCACTTACTGGCTGTGCAACCTTAGGTGAGTCCCGTAACTTCTCTGAGCTTCAGTTTATTTTTCTCTAGCCCTCAGCAGTGTACCCAGAATTCAGTGAGCTGATGTTTCTGAGATGCCACCTCTGGCCTGAGATGTGGGGTAGATTGCACACCCTTTTCTCTCTCCTTTCCTCCTTTCCTACAGCAACCGGTGCAACTTAGATCACAGCTTCAGCCCGCCCGCTGCTCACTGGCACATGCTGCAGGACGGTGGAAGGCTTCTGCTGTTCTCCACTGTGAGCATCAACTCAGCCGAGGGCTTCCCCAGAAATACCCTATTCTGCTCCTTTCAGTCTTGCCGTGTGGCGAGAGAGGTGCTAATTGAAAACCCCAAAGAGCCCCTACGTTCTGGGGAAGGAAGAGGCAAAAATGTGTGGCTTTCCTCTTGTTGCTGCTGGGTGTCTGTCTGTTGGCGGGAGCTCAGACCCTCCCATCCGGCAGGCAGGTGCCTTTGGCTTCTCTGCCACCGTCTCCTGTGCCAGCCTGACTGGAGACGGGAAGCCACCTCGGGACCCTCCTGAGCATGGTGTTCCCCCAGAGTGTCATAGGAGAGTCACAGTCACTGTGGAGGTGGCCTGGGAGGGAGGAGGGCACGTTGGCTCATTAGAGCGGCTCATGGGCTGAGATTTCCCGTAGATCACAGGACAATCACCCACTAAGGTCTTCCATCTAGGGCTTGCAGCCCCCTCCCCAGCGATGGGAAGACTTGCTCCATCTCCCGGGAGGTTGACATCAGGGGGTGGGGTGTTGGGTAGTGCGCACTTACACTGGAAAAGTGAGGCCGGGAGGTTGTATTTTTAAGTAAAATAGCAAAACAGCAAGAACTTGAAAATGTTTGTGCCCAGTATATCTTCACTTTCAGAGCTCATCAACATTCTATCAATATTAAAAAAAATAAATAATCACTTGAAACTGTTCATCTCGGTGCTATACGCGGTTGTTTAAAATAGGAAACAATCTACATTTCAACCATTTGGATACAGGTTAAATAGATCAGCTACATCCACAGAATGGAATATTACACAACCATCAAAATGACACGTGCAAGGAGACTTTAATAAGCTAAGAAAATGTTCTTATTAGATTAAAAATACAGTATGCAGAATTGTACATAAGGCAACATTGGTTTTGAACAATGTTTGAAAGAAGATTGGAAGTAAACATGTCTAGACTTTATGGCTGATTGTACCCTGGAAATAGGATACCATTCATTTTGGCCTTTTTACATCATATTTCTAAATTTTATCTCTTTGGAAAAGCCGGAGACCCTGCCAGCATCAGCCTCGGCTATGGTCCCTAATGGAGGGGGAGACAGAGCCCCTGCTGTTTCCTGAGAAAGGCAAATAATGTGTCCACGTGTGATCCCAGACGGTTGGACCAGGTGTAAATTGGAATGCTTATCAGGTTGGTCCCTTGAGGGAGACACATAAAATGAAATGATAACAGGCTTATTTATAGCCCTTTTATTGAAGTACTCGTGAATTTCTTTCTTTAATTCCACATTTCTTCTAAGTTTTGGAAACACTAACAAGGAGTATTTTAATTTCTCCTTGAGAAAATCTGACCAGAAATTGAAAGTCCCTGTAAGTACTCTCAGCAAACTCTGGGGGGGCCTTTCCCACTGACCCCAGCCCCGCAGAGCGTGTGGTGCCTGTGGACTCCGTGTCTTTGGCCAGCCCTGATGCTCATCCCTCCCCCACTCAGCAGGCAGGCCCTGAGCTGCGGCTGCTGGAGGCCCATCTGCTCCCTCCGAGGCCCTGGGGCCCAGGGGGCCGTGGCGTGTGATCCACGGTGGACCACGGGTCAGACCCAGGCGGAGCTGAAGGGCAGCTGGGGACAGGGCACCGCCATGCGTTGTAGCTCAGGAAGTGGATGCCAAGTCTGATCCTGCTGTGGTGTCTGGGGTTTGCTGGGGCTGCTAACAAGCACTGGGAACCAGGGTGCTTAACACCGCCAAGTTCATGGTCTCCGCTCTGGAGGCCAGACGCCTGAGATCAGCAATGAAGGCCACAGGGCCAAGTCCCTCCTGATGGCTCCAGGGGAGGGCCTTCCCTGTCTGTCTGAGAGCAGGGGGCTGCTGCCACTCCTTGGCTTGGCAAGGTGTCACTTCATTACTTCTGTCAATCATCTATCTGTCACCTGTGTGACTTCCCATCCTCTTCCTTCTGTGCCTGTCTCTCTGTGCCCAAATTTCCCCTTTTTATAAGAACACAGGCCACCCTGGTAGTTAGAACCCACCCTGAATGACCTCAATTTGACCTCTAGAAAGACCCTGTTAATGAATAAGCTCACATTTTGAAGCTGGGGGTTCCACGTGTCTTATGGTTGATTGTATCCCGGAAGTAGGATTACCTACTTGTTCAACTTTCAACCATCCCCAAGGCTGATCCCATCACTGTGTCGCCTTGGACACCACATAACTTCTCTGCACCTCAGCCAGCCACCTTCTAATATGCCAAGTGCCAGGAAGCAAGATGTCTTCAAAGAACACCTTGTGGGCAGACGAGAGCGCCTTGAATTGAAAGTGTGATATGACCAGATCCACTGCAGTTCTTTTCATGCCATCGATCCCCTCACAGTGTTCAGATCCCCCCATCTTTTCCTCAAGAGGGGTTTCATACTCTCCTGCCTCAGGGCCTGTGCACTTCCTATTTTTTCCTACCAGGAATGCACTATCAACCCTTCCAACTCCCCAACTTGAATAAAGAATTTCTTCTCATTCTTTACTTATCCTCTATCTCCTCCCCTAACACAATTTAAAATCTTGTACCTATTCCAGGTCATGGCCCAGAATACAGGAACCATTTCACTTTCAGAATATTCTCTCTTTCTTTCTTTCTCTCTCTCTCTCTCTCTCTCTCTCTTTTCAATTGTGGTGCTGGGGATTGAACTCAGGGCCTTGTGCATGTGAGGCAAGCACTCTACAAACTGAGCTATAGCCCCAGCCCTTCATTTTCATTCTCGATGGACTACTCCATTCCTCTCTCAGATTCTGCACCAAGAAGGTGCTGGGGTCATATCATGGATGTGTAATGGATGGAAGTCAGAACTATTTCCCTGGATGTGTTGGCCCATGATCCTGAGGGAAGCTGATCGTGCTGGGAAAATGGAGAGTTCATACCCTTTGCTTTCAATGGAGTGGCTGAGACCCATGTGACTTGTCGGGAAGTCAGCTCACATCCATAGAAGTTGAAGTCCAAGATCAGGATGC
This sequence comes from Urocitellus parryii, assembly GCF_045843805.1. Taxonomy (NCBI): domain Eukaryota; kingdom Metazoa; phylum Chordata; class Mammalia; order Rodentia; family Sciuridae; genus Urocitellus; species Urocitellus parryii. Next base: position 104,049,293 of record NC_135532.1, read on the forward strand.
CAGCCTGGTCAGGTTCTGGTGAGGGCTCTTTTCCTGCCATGTGGGCTGCTGATTTCTTGCTGTGTCCTCACTTGAGGAAAGAGCAATCAAGCTTCCTCCGGCCTCTTCCATGAGGACATGAGTCCCCTCAATGAGGGCCTAGTCACTTACCAATGGCCCCCTCCTAATCCATCACGGTGGGGATTCAGTTTGCATAAGCATTGGGGGGCACCTATATTCAGGCCCTAGCAATCACCCTGCAATAACTTCTTTCCAAGATGTGAGGTCACACAAAGAGGAAACACCAGAGCTGATCTTTGCACAAACTCCAAGCATATACACATATGCTCTTTGGAATGATATAAGGCAATTCTATTCCCTCTGGAGGGGAAATGAAAAAATTCAACACTAAAGTTTAGGGGATTATCTGGTATGTGACAGTCAGGTGGCCAGGAAATGAATTCCTCTACTCAGGAATGCTTTGTATGTCACCTCTAGCTCCCCTTCCTCGGGAGATGTCATCTTGAGGGACAGGGTGAAATCCTCCTTCTTTGCTCCTCTGTGGTGTCTTCTGTATAACTGGCACTCATTAATTATTCTGAATATCTTGTGCACGAGGGTGATTGTGAGAAGAATGAGTGGCAAAGGTATAAGCAGTTGAATTTCAAGCTTGTCATGGAAGTTCTGGGCCAAATACTCTTTGCCAAGGATGAAAAACCACTGCTGATAAATCAATACAGAAGCATGTAATGCAGACTTCCCGATCAATAAAAACAGAGGAAATTCTGAGGCATTACCCAAAAGGACTGCATTGATTTCATAGTTCTGGGATATGCAGAATTGGGGCTCTCACTAGGGAATAGTATCATCATGTGACCTTCCCTGCTGGAGGCCAGGGAATTAAACCCTCTTGGGTCCTCTACAAATACAAAGAGAGGGGGAGGAATTCCACTTCTCTTCCCACTTCTACGCAGCTTTAAAAATGAACTGAACGCACAGATGCTTTGCACAGAAGGTTAAGTGGTAGCCTAAGAGTGTTTCCTATGCGGCAAGATAGATCAGGAAGCTGTCGTTTCACTTGCATGGGTCCAGGGGGGAAATGGAGCATCCTATTAGCATCGCGGGTCCATGCGAATCACAATAAGCAAATTAGAGCCAGAGCAAAGCACCTATAATACAAATATCCTTGTGCCGCGGAGGAAAATGTCAAAGCAGAGTCTGGCTCTGCTGGAAATGGGTTACATTTAGAAGACATTAGCTTCTGACACCCAGGGCTTGGGTAATTTACAGCTCTTTCAAGTTATTTACTGTAAACTTTGAAGTGGCCAACCTTTTACATTTGCATTGGCTTTCTGTTGCTAGGAAGGAAAAAAAAAGAAAAGAAAAGGTACATAAAAAGGAAATGAGAGAGTTGTTAGGAGTCCGTTAGCTGATAGGCCAGCGCCCAAGTGCTTACCCCTGTGTGGCAATAACCTGTCCATCATGGCTCTGGGCCCAGGGAGCAAGCTTGACCTGGCCATTTCATTCTTGCTCCAGCTGATTTTTTTTAAAAACAATGGTGTTATTTTGTTCCAAAATTAGAAAAGAAGGCTGGAAGCTAGAATCTTAATTATTGCCCCTAGCCTTTTCTGCAGGAACCTAAAATTGATTTTCAAATCTCTCTCCTGAGTTTGACTTTAGAGAGTGGTGAGTGGGAATGGAAGAGCAGTGACTGAGACTGGGCTCTCTGAAGATCACGTGGCTTTGACAAGCCGAGTGCCTGGGACTGTTCCTGTGTAGGGGTGCAGGGTGCCTAGCTGCTGTGGTCATGCCCTGCAGGAGGAGGCTCTGCAGAAGAGTCTTATCAACCTTGACCTTGATCTCAGGCACATAGTTCCTGGGAACAGAAGAGCTCACCTGATAGACAACCACAATGTTTCACCAGCTTCACTACTTCCAGAGCTGCCCGCTTAACAGTAACTTTAAACGATGAACTGATGAACTTTCTTGAGAGCTACACAAAGCTCCTGACATTGCACCTTGCAACTGCAAGCTGCAACTGCAGAAAAGCTACATGAATGTTTCTAGTTCTATAATTGTCTGAGTATAAAGAATAATGCTTGCATAGTCTTTAGCCTGATAATGAGACGTGTATAAATAAAGATTGCTGGCTAGCTCTTCAGATCTGCTTCTCCATCAGAGAGCAGTGCCCCACCTGATCCCAGCTATTTTATCTTCAAAATCTGCATTTTGAGTCTTTTATTTTCTAATTCCCCCTAGCCAGAACCTTCTAGATTGGCCGCACTGGTAATGGCCAGTTCAATCAGCATGTCTTCTGTGGGGGTTTGTGGGCTGTATCGGTGACAAGGAAATGAAGAATTCTCCAGCCACCTCAACTGAGCTGTCCTGGCCTTGATGACAGGGGTCACCAGGCCCCCGAATGAGGAAGACTACTCTTTCCCACTCACCTGGGTGAGGATGGAAGCCGGAGTCACACCTGATAGGCAGCAGACCTCAGAACTTTTGTTTGAAAGTGTGAAACTGTCCCCTGAGAGGCTGACTTATTAGCTCCAGGAATTGATGGAACAGTAAAAGAGTCCATATACTTCTGTAATATCGATCAGGCTGCCATTTCTCTTTCTTCTGCAGCTCAAAATATGGATTTTTCCTGACACTTGCCTTAGCTTGAATTAAACATGTAAAATATGTCTCTACTCCTTTGAGGTTCCCCAGCCTGAACATCTGGGAACCTTAGTACATAGCGTGTGGCGTATGGGTGAGACTTGTCAACTTGTGGAAATAGGAAGCCTCAAGTACCCACAGCTGTTCATTGATGTTGGCTCTGCTGGAGGAAGAGGCAGCTGATGCAGAGTGTGAGCCACAGAGCCAGAGAAACAAGGGGCCAATGCTGGAGGGACAGTGGGCACGTCTTCCACTGCCCTGTGCCTCGTTTGAGCCGTCTGTCTCTGGGGACAAGCCCCCGCAGTGGGATTGGTGGTGGATGGAGAACATGGAGTGTGCTCAGAGACTGGCCGTGAACTTGGGGAGGACTCAGCCTTGTGTCCAGCGGTGCCACTGAGGTGAAAGAAGCCAGCCAGCAACCCGAGCTCAGGGGTGGCATCACACATGAGAGGGGCCCTGTGACCTGGGGACCCCCAGAGATGGCTCACTACACAAGGCCATCTAAGCCTGGGAGGAGACAGACCTTGAGATGGGGCTGGGTACAGGGTGGGTGCTTGGCCAGTGGCAATGGGAGAGGAAGCAGGATCTTCTAGACTCAGGGTGGGAACCCGCTCTGTGCTCCTCCTGCGTGATTTCAAAACCAGAAGAACTCAAGACTCAGTCTCCCCTTGACAGTGTCACCCTGAGGTCGGCAGCTGCTACCTTGCAGTTTCCTGGGCCAGCTTTTTACAAAGAGCTCTATTGCTTTGTCTTGCTCATTTTTAACTTCTGCATACCCAGTGGTAGAATCCACTATGATTCCCACCCTGTGGACGAGGGAGAGGCTGCAGAAGTGAATGCACTTCCTCTGGCCCAGGTCACACAGTAAAGTTGGAGCTGGTCCCTCAAGCCAAGTCACTCTGGTTCCAAAGACTCTGGTCCTAACCATTGCGCAGCACTCCCTCCAACTTCATGAAGACTTAGTTTCTTTGACACCCAATGAACATACCCTGAGCATCTGGGTGAAGTCAGGCCTAAAGTGAGGTGGGAAGGTCAGGGAGATCCGAACTGCAGTCTTGCCTCAGAGAACTCTCAGGAGGAAAAAAAAAAAAACATGCGTGAACACAATTGGCAGTGTAGGAAGAAATGCCCAGGAAGGACAAGAGGTATGGGGTAAGCATTTCAGCTGGAGGTAAGGAGGTGGCCCCATTTCAGATGGAGAAGCCAGGGCAGGCTCCTTGGTGTGGGTCATGCTTAAACTGGGTTTTGAAGTTTGTGTAGAAGTTCTCCTGGTAGATATAAAGGTGAGTTCTCTGCTAACAGAGCAAGAGCTGGTGGGATGACTCATTTGTTTTGGAAATAGATGATGCTTACTACCTGAGAAGCTTACAAAGCTTTCGGTTTCCACAGATTTTTTTTTTTTTTTTTTTGCAAGGAGCGGATACCAGGGATTGAATTCAGGGGCACTTAACCACTGAGCCACATCCCCAGCCCTATTTTTTGTACTTTACTTAGAGACAGGGTCTCACTGAGTTGCTTAGCACCTCACTTTTGCTGATGCTGGATTTGAACTTGAGATCCTCCTGCCTCAGCCTCCCGAGCTGCTGGTATTACAGGCATGGGCCACCGTGCCCAGCTGTTCCCATAGATTTTCACCTGCAGATAAACTGCCAAAGCCTGCTTCTCATGCTGGTTTTTGTTTTTTTTCTTAACATGCAACTAAAAAATCTTGCTCACTTCTTTCCAGCTAGCTTCCTGATGGTTAGCCTTCAATCAGCAATTCCAGGACAGAGCTTTTCTCAGCCTGAAGTGACCTTCATCAAGCAGGTTCAGAGTTACCAGATCAATCTGACCCATATTCTTGGAGTGTTAATTCCACTCCAAGATGCAAGAGAAGTTTCACGCTGAAAACTATTTAGTCACATTGATAGAGTAAATTGCAAAATTTGCACAGCTCACCAAGTAAGAGCTTCACTCACTGAGAAGCGTCGAAATTGATGTGGGTCACATTTGAGCATGTTCCTTTCTTCTCCATCATTGGGAGACAATGCAACGGCTGAGTGAGCCTAAGACTCAGCTTTCCTGTTTGTGGCCAGCCAAACACTTAATGCACAGCCTTCCTTGGGAGGGACCTGGGTCCCCCCTCTCCACTGTGCAATCCAGCCGGCTCCGGCTCTTGGCCCCTCACGCACCTCCTGCAATGGCTGAAATCAAACAGTAGTTAATGCCTTGCTTGAAATTAAAGTAATGGGAGACATGGCCGTCAGAAACCCACAAGGGGACGCATCAAGTCATAAAACCGTAATACTGTGAAATCGCGGCAGCAAGAAATCACTGGTGTTGTGAAGGCAGAAAACAAATATCCACTGGGTTTTTAATTAACTGCCTCTAAATAATGAAAATGAGCAAATTAGGTTACTTTTAGGAGCAAAATGCCACTGTAATTTGAATATTTCTATTGATGGGGAAAATGGTGCCTTTGATGGAGAGGTGTGAATCGGGGGCTGCGCTCTGGCCCCTTCTGGGAAACTTGCCCTGTTTAGCCTGTGTCTGTTCCCACCCTGGGGAACAAGCATCTGAGGTTATTTTTGCCTCTGGGCTTATGGGAAGGAAGTGGAAAGGAAAAAGGAGACACAGAGGCTTCTGACAGCCTCAACGCTCCTGTAGTAATTATTATTCTACTGCTGAAAAGACACTTGTGGTTAAGAGGTAACCTGACTCTCAAGTCAGGGTGATCTGAATTCAAATTGTGGTTTATGATTACTCCGTGACATTGGGCAAGTTTCTTAACCTCTCTGTGCTTTGTCTCTTTATCTGGATGATGGAAGAAAGCTTGGTACTCATACAAAGGGTTGCTTTAAAGTCATTGGCACAGTTCCTGGCCCCTAAAAAGTGTCCGAGAACTATTAAACGGAGGGAACAGGCATCTTGCCCTGTTCCTGATCTTAGGAAGGAAAGATTTAATATTTCACTGTTAGGATGATGCAAACTATAGGTTTTTCTTGTATGTCTTTGATCAGTTTGAACAAGCCCCCTTCTATTGCTAGTTTATTGGAAGATTTCATTATGTACGGCTGTTGAATTTTGCCAAATTCTTTTTTGCATCTATTCAACTCATTTTTATTTTTCTCCTGTAGCCTGTTAATATGGTGGATTATAGTGACTGAATCTTGCATTCTTGGCATAAATTCTACTAAGCCATGATCCTGTTTTATAGAATTGGATTAAATCTGCTAAGATACATTGTTGAGGATGCTTGCAACTATGTTCACAGACAGAGGTCTCTGTCTTTGCTTATAATGTCCAAGTTCATTTTGCTATGAGGGTAATGCTGGCCTCTTAGAAAAACAAATTTTTTTTTTTGGTACCAGAGATTAAACCCAGGAGCCCTTAACCACTGAGCCACATCCCCAGCCCTTTTTAAAATTATTTTATTTAGAGGCAGGGTCTCACTGAGTTACTTAGGGCCTCACTGTGTTGCTGAGGCTGGCTTTGAACTTGTGATCCTCCTTCCTCAGCCTCCTGAGCCACTGGGATTACAGGTATGTACCACCATACCCAGCTTAGAATTTTTTTTTGAGAGAGAGAGGGAGAGAGAGAGAGAGAGAGAGAGAGAGAGAGAGAGAGAGAGAGAGAGAGAGAAAGTTTTTAATATTTATTTTTTAGTTTTCCGTGGACACAACATCTTTATTTTATTTTTATGTGGTGCTGAGGATCGAACCCAGTGCCCCGCACATGCCAGGCGAGCGCGTTACCACTTGAGCCACATCCCCAGCCTGAGAAAGAATTTTTAAAAAGCATTCCTTCTCCTATATTTTCTAAAAACAAATCCTTTGTAATTGGTCTTTCCCATTTGGTCATATGATAGAATTCATTAATGAACCATATAGGCCTGTGGTGCAAAGCTGTGTGTCTGTGTATGCTACCAGCCTTTCAAGTGTTATATAATATTCAAATTCTTTTATATGATTTAAATACAAAAATAGGGTGTTTTAAAAAAATCTACTTATCTTGGGCCTACTTTGCTCTTTTTCTAGCTTCTTGATTTTAGATTGTTCATTCTTCATAACCTGCTTATAAAGCTCTATGTTTCTCTCTAAGCACAGAGTTCACAGCATCCAACAAATTTCGATGGGTGGTATCTGTGTTATCTTCAATTCCAATTATTTTCTAATTTTCCTTTTGATTTTTCTTCCATCCGTGTATTGATGTGTATCATTTAATTTCTAACTATCTGGGGTTTCTCTAGGTCTCTTGTTAAATGTTGATTTCTGGTTTATCTCTCCCGTGGTCAGAGAACACACTACATTTTCAGGACTTCTTCGTAGCAGGTGGTTGGTATGAATGAGACATGAGGTTGAGTGTGCTCTGCGGTTGAATAGGACGTTCTCCACATGTCAGCTGAGAGTGGAGGAGAGTGGTGTCGAGAGTATCAGTGACTTCATGGATTTGACCTTTGTCTCTTGCTCAATTCGTTACTGAAACAGAGGCATCCCAATTCTCCTGTTATGACTGCGGGATTCTCCATCTCCCCCTTGAACTCCGTCCATTTTTGCTGTATGTGTTCTGAGCAAACAAATAATTTACTTAACATGCTCATTTGAGAATTCAAATACATGAGTTTTCTCCAGGTTGGCTTCTGTTGTCTTTTTTTATTAATAACGGGTCCTACTGGGGGGGTCTTCATATTGCCAAGGAAGCTGGGACTGTATCCTGGACACTTTGAACATGATGTTGAGAAAACTGGCTTGTTATTTTCCTTCAAAAAGTGGGTTGGCATTCTCTTCCAGCAGGCCATGAACTCAACTATGTTTAAGCTATAGCTTTCTCCACCCACCTTGGGCACCGGTTCCCATCCTATTCCCAGGACATTCCACCTGACTGGCTTGTAGGGTGTAGGCTGCCCCATCCCCAGTGGTCCCTTCCTCTCTGAGAGTTGCCTCTGACACTCTAGCAACCAAGACATGTGTGACCCCTCCTGAAGGCTTCCTATCAAAGTTTTGGCCCCTGCACCCCAGGGCTGCAGCCATCCTCAGGACAAAGGTTTGAACCAAAAAACTCACCCAAGCTGATAACTTCCCTCAGGATTCATCTTCTCTCCCAAATCTGCCTATTTTAAATCACTCTCCAGAGCACTTAGACATTTTGCAGGGTAGGTGGGCATTTTTCCAGGTCTCTGGTGCTATGGTGAGAGGGTGGTATCTTAGGAGTTCACTCTTCTAGATCAGAGACAGAACTCCCCAAGTCCCTCTTCTTGCCTTCAGACCCCCCACCCCCGTATCATTTAAACATGCATAGTACATATTTTGTGTGAATGTCAATCATTCTTGTTAGAAATAGTGCAACCAGAACACCATCAGAATGACTTGATATGCAATATAGACTTATTTTATAAAATTATTGTTTTATCATTACAAATAAACTTAATAGCACTTAAAAGTGATCTTAGAATCTCAAAAGTTTCTTGGTTAAGAATTACCCAGTTTCAATTCTGGTGAATTCTATTGCTAGGATCCTATTGCAGGAAGATTTCTGCTTAGCTGATCGTCGAAGCCACTTCTCGGTACATACAACTCATTTCTACAAGTGACCAATATGCTATTATTTTAATATTCATGGTTATTACATTTAAAAAATATCTTCGTGTCCTACACCAATACGGTCCCAGCGATCATGAAGAGGCAATGCTAATTTGAGGCCTGACAATGAGCAGTTTGGAAAATGGAGTTAAATGTGACTTCTCCATCTGGAGCAGGTCAAATGGGCTGTCATTTTAAGAGGGAGCATTATTCCAAATATTAGCAATTATGCCAGGAAAATAAAATTCAGCAAAAAAGCAGAATAATTCTATAGCTATTTTGGAAGGCATCTTTTCCGCTTTTCATTTATTCTGGGTAGGAACATTAGCCTTGAATGATGTCCGCTATTAATTGTGTAGAGCTGCTCAATCTTACAGCAACATCATTTAAACCATAGGCATAATTGTGTGTTTTCTAGTAGCCACATTATATCAGTAAAAAGTATCAGGTAAAATTGATTTTCGTAAGATAGGTTACTTAACCCAAAATAGCCCCAAATTATCATGTCAACATATTATCGAATAAAAAATAAATTCTACTCTTCATTTTAAAAGTCTTTCAAATCCATTGTGTCTTTGACACTTAGACTTCACTTCAGTCCGAGTCTCAACTTGGACTCTGAATTTTCGTCAGAAAGGCTTGATCCATATTTAGATTTCCTACTGTTTATAATTGAAAAAGAAATTTTTTTTTGATCACACGCACAAACATCCTTGAAAGTTTTCCACTAGATGAGCTGAGTATCCGTTCTTAAATATAAATTGTAAAGAATAAAAAGTAAGCAAAATGGAAGAGCTGGATCCTTGGTCAGCGAGGCCCGGGTCAAGGGTTGGAGAGCCACCCTATGGGAGTGAGGACCTCTGTGGGACAGAGTGCAGGTGACCTTTGCAGGAAGACTTCCTGGGCTGAGTCCCCTGAGGATGAGCAGCACAGATAAGGAAGTGGAGGACAAAATGTCGTATTTTCATTTTAATTAGTTGGGGACAAATAAGGCCTCGAGGTCACTTCTGGCTGGGTCAACCTTTGGTCCCACATCAGACCTGGGTTTGGACACAGGGAAAGTGGACAGGAAGAGATTCCAAAGACTTCACTTCAGGCAAGATTCCCACCCATTCTGTCTGCATCCTGAATCTTCCCCTGGTGGACTGAGGCCGTGAGAGTCGGCCCTGTACCTTGAGAGGACACAGCATGCATGCACCTCAAAAGGCTTGAATTATCTGGCCCTGTGTAGGCTTCTGAAACCCAGCTGGGACTCAGTCTAGGCTTCTGGGAACCTCCGCACCTGCTAAGGTCACCCTACCCTGCCCCGCAGGAGGCAGATGCTTACGAAAATCCTGTAGGTGGAGAAATTGAACAGCCGTGAAGGGCCATTATATGAGTAGGGGACCTTTCTGCAAAGGTGTGTCGCCATTTGTCACTTTCCTAAAGGACAGGTCCCAGTTCACTGGGATTCCTTCCAGTAATGATCCTGGTGTGGGGCTGGCTTACCTGTCACCTAAGAGCTGTGGGGGGAAAAAGAGGAGGCTCCCTACTCTAACATGGCAGGCCCCCATTCTGGCTTGACAGTGGGAAAGCTACTTATCCCCACTTTGTAATTAGCTTTCAGACTGTGACTTTTGAGGTGCTTAGGGTTTAAAGCACTCTCTCAGCAAATATTTAAATTGCATCTATTACAAACTCAGGCTCCATCCTATTCCATGTGGCTGCCTTCGTCCCTCCCTCCTCGTGCATTTCATAGCATCTGACTAGATTTGTGGGCTCCCTAGGACCAACCAGGCAGGCAGCAGAAGCCTGGGGACGGATCACCTGGGCACAGGCACAAGGGTAGACTAGAAGTGCCTGTCCTGGTCTATAGCTATTTTCTGCTGTCTTTTGCATAAAACTTTTGCGAGAATTAAATTATGTAGCTCTGCACAAATAATGGAACCCAGTTCCTGCTGTAGTAAATTGTCAGTTAAAAAAAAATAAGATATTCTGTTCTGATTATATTGTGGTTAAAACAGGAGAAAGACAGTTGTGTTCCCATTAAGCAGATGGGGAAATGGAGGTCTGGAGACGTTCTTTCTCAAGATTACAAAGATGGGGAGTGGAGAGTGAGACTCTGGATCCAGGTTTACCTGACTTTGGTCTCTGAGCTGCCCCACCTGCTGTATCTTGGAACAGAAGCACTGAAATGCCATCCCAGACACACAGGACTGGGTTCACGCAGGGTTTCAGCAAAGTTGTTGAGGCTGAAGCTCCTTTTTTTCTTGGAGCTACTGGTTTCCTCTGTGGTGGCTCCATGATACCAAGCAACTGACTCTGGAAGTATTTATAAGAAGAGATTCACTCATCATTTCTGTTCTCCCAACACCCAGCAAATACACCTGTTCCAGACTTTGCAGCATGTCCTGGCCCTCCCACCTCCTTCCATCTGCAAAGACAGAGCTGACTTCTGCTTCATCAGGGTCTCCCTCACTAGCCAAGCAGGTCAGCGCATTAGAGATGGAGGCTGTTCCCACTGTAGCCCTAAGTGCCTGGCTCAGTGGAGATGACACTTAGTAAATGTGAACCTCCATGATTGCTACAAACTAACACTATGATCCAGTTGCTTCTTACTATATTCGTTATGTCCAGGGAAGGCTCGCTGAGTACATGAGTACTGTGTGCTTTTCACCTGAGTCCCTCAATTCCAGAACCACTGTCCACTGAGCAGACCAAATGACCCCTGAATACCTGCTCTTTCTCTGCTTGACCTGGTTATGATGGGCTGAGCCACGGGGACCTCCCCACGCCTCTCAGCGTATATATAAGTTGCTACATCATTTATTTGTTCAATAAATATTGCCGAATGAGGAATAACGCCTTGTCTTTTGTTCAGAAACACATAACCGTGCTAGGTTAATCTTCCAGAAAGAAGGGGATTTTGATCTCAACACAGAGCTTTGGGAGAACGACTTTTAAAAGAATGTTTTATTTGACTCAATTTTAAGTAGACAAAAAATGATAAATGGTGACCCCTCCATCCCTACCCACTTTGGCTTCTAATGGGAATGGAGGTAAGGTAACAATAAGCACAGGACCTTGTGGGCCAGAAGACAGCCTGTATTATAATTGTAATAATAAAAAGCCCAGAGACCTTTCTACTTCCCAAAGCACTTCCTCATTAAATGTCTCACTGTAGCTTCAGGGCACTTTCTGGATTAAACATGGTCAGTGTCCCTAGCTGTAATGGAAAGGAACTTGGGAGCCACCCAAGGTCATAGACCTAAGAAAAGCTGAGATAGGACTCAATGCAAGAACAATCCCCGAATCTGCCCAACACACCCAGACCTCTGATCGTCACCCAAAGTGACAATCTAGCAACCCTTTTATTGTCATTTTCTGCTTCTGAAGACTTTAAGTTCATCTGAAGTGGGTGAGTTTGGTCTATTGTTTTAAGAGTAGATTTATTTTCTAATTTGATATTCTGAGCAGGATTACCTTTGGACGTGATCAGCCTTTGTCCTTTCCCGTTTTAGGATGATTAAAGTGACAACGGATGACTCTATGGACAGCTGTACAGCCTGCCCCAAACCCTTGCTCTGCCCAGCCCTCCAGGGGGGCCGTCAGTGTTGACTGTGTGCCGAGCACACACTGGGAATGGGGGGAACGTAGAGTGTGCAGGCCCAGAGCAGATGCCTCCAACTTGATCTGGAGGGACCTCCCAGCCTGGAGGAGAAGATCCCAGAGACCCCCCCCCTTCCTCAAACCTGAGAGCGTGGCCCCAGCCAGGTGTTTTCTCCAAAAGAATAGCTTCAAGCTTTTGGTGCAGAGTGAAAACATCTTAGTATTGATATTATGGTCTTTTTAATTTTTGTGGACACCTCCCTCCATTAAGGGTCTTGGGGATGCCAGGTATCCACCAATTGCAACTTGAACAAATACTGTCCAGCAACCTCACAGTGACCCAGTGCTAAGTGGCATTAAAAAACAAAGAGGATCTGGCTTCAGCCTTTGAAGATAGTTCCTTACTATCCAAGTGACCTTCGATGACCCACTTCATCTTCCTAAGACTCAGTTTCCTCATCTAGAAAATGAAGAACACAATCTGTTTCTCAAGAGCATTCAAGCAGCTGGGCAAGGTGGTGCATACCTGTAATCCCAGTGGCTCGGGAGGCTGAGGCAGGAGGATCTCGAGTTCAAAGCCAGCCTCGGCAAAAGCAAGGCAATTCAGTGAGACCCTGTCTCTAAATAAAATACAAAATAGGGTTGGGGATGTGGCTCAGTGGTCGAGAGCCCCTGAGTTCCATCCCCGGTACCCTCTTCCCACAAAAAAAAAGCATGCAAGCATAGAAACACAATATGTTCTGAATTCAGATGTTTCCCCCTGAATCCTGGTGAAGCCAGGCTCAGCCTCTGTAGGCCACACCAGGTACAAGGTGACACACAGAGGCGCAGCAGCCTTTCTCCCCTCTCAACCCCTTGCCAGCCTGAGGCACCTGCTCTGTTGTGCATGCTCCTCACAGTACTCCCAGCACACAAGCCCCACCCAAGCAAGCTTGTTGGAGAGCAAGATTCTGATAGTGATATTTTTATCTGGAGACTGTTTGGTCTGATTTTTCTGGTTAAAAGTACACCATCTTCCCACTGAAGTTCTCTATCAGTGATGACCAATTCCAGCAATGGCTCACAAAACATCAAGACAGCCAGGTGTGAGTCTCGGACGCAGAGAACTGCAGTTTTAAATATCTCTCTTCCTAGGACTCCGTCTCAGGAATTTCCTTCCACTTTTTTTTCTCTTTCTCAACTTGTGGTGATATTTTAAATTTCCTATTAAGTGTAGATCTAAGTAAAGACAAATTAAAAGTTTAAAGTATTAGTCTGCATTTTAGGATTTATCTTGATATTTTGCAATTCCAGTTTTCGATATAAATAGAAGCATTTAACTGGTGTGCTGAATCATCAGAATGGTAGAATTTGCATTTTCTAGTTCAGGTATGCATCCATATTTAATTCATATCCACGTAAAGGCTCAACAAACAGACTTTGCAGTTTTTATTTCACCTCTTGGGATGTACACCTTCTACCAGCTCTTTCTGCTTTGGCTCACGGGTGCAGGCAAAGAAAAGCAGCTCATTCAATGGAAGGGTAACTGATGTGATACAGCAATTTGTATACGGGGTAAAAGCGGGAGTTCATAATCCACTTGAATCAAACCGTGTAATATGATGTATTAAGAACTATGTAATGTTATGAACGAGCAATAAAAAAAAAAAAAAAAAAAAAAAAAAAAAAAAAGAAAAGCAGCTCTCTGTTCTCGCCCTTCCCCTTGCTGATATCATTTTCAGCAAGGATACGACGGTTCCCGAAGATCCTGCTCTCCTAATACCGCTGCCATCTTCTCACACGTCAAACAATTGTGGTTCAAATTGAAAGCACAGCCCATAAGGCTGCCAGCTTCCCACTCAGGCGACGAGGTCCCATGCCCACCTGTTCTGGCTCAGAGTCCTGAGTGTCATGGTCCATCCTGTGCCCCCGGGGCATCCTGAGTGCTGTGTCAAAGTGGGGCAGTAGGACCCAGTGGGCATGCACACAGCCCATCTCTTCTCATGAAGTGCTCCATTGTCCCCTAAGACTTCATTCACAAACTCAAGGTCAAAGGTAAAATTATGGTCAGGTGTGGGGGTGCACACCTGTAATCCCAGCCGCTCAGGAGGCTGAAGCAGGAGGATCACGAGTTCAAAGCCAATCTCAGAAACCTAGCGAGACCCTAAGCAACTCAAGCAAGACCCTGTCTCAAAATATTTTTTTTTAAAAAAGGGCTGGGGATGTGACTCAGTGGTTAAGCACCTCTGGGTTCAATCCCTGGTGCCAATAAATAAATAAAAGATAAAATTATTAAGAATTTCAAGACAAGCATCAGAGATTGAAAGCAAGCTCAAGACCCTTCTGAGCCCTGAGTTGTGCGGCTCTCTGGTCACATGCCCATGAAGCTGGCCCTGCCCTAGGGGCTTCCACTCCTGCCACTCTGGACCCTACAGTCTCTGGGACTGCAGCAAAATGCCTTCCTGCTGGAGGTTCCTAAGCCCAGCTCCTTGGGGCCAGAGCCCCTCCCACTTCCACTTCCAGTGGTCTCCGCCCTGCCCTCACATCCTTCAGTAACTGGGGCATCCCTCCCACCAGGCCAGGGCTCCTAACAGCACACTGCTCTCCCTCACCACACGGGTCTCGGGTCTCAACCATCGCTGTCCCCTTAGGTAGGTGGCTATTTCAGAGCCTGTTTCCCTCCCCCACTGGGCTTGCTAGAAGCTTGTGGCCAGGGCTGGCTCTGGTTCTCTTCATCCCTGCTTCATGGGTGTCTGGCACCTAGTTCCTAATAAATCTTGATTAAGTGTGTTCATAGGTTTTTTTTGTCACTGTGACAAATACCTGAGGCAAACAACTTAAGAGGAGGAAAGATTTATCTTGGCTCAAGGTTTCAGAGGATCCAGTCCATGGTCCACTGGCTCCATGGCTTTAGGCCTGAGCAGAGGCAAAACATCATGGCGGAAGGGTGTGGAGTAAGAAAGCTGTCAGCTTATGGCAGCCAGAAACCAGAGAGGGAGAGAGACAAGAGAGAGAGGGAGAAAGCTGGGAGGGAAGGGACCAGAGATACTACCCTGTCAGGGCACACCTACAGTGACCTTCTGCCTCCCGCCATGCCATCACCTGTGGTTTCTACCACCTCCCATGAGTCCATTTGGCTCTCAGTGGGTTCATCCACTGATGAGGTCAGAGCCCTGGGGATCGAGCACTTCCCCAAAACACACCTCTGGATGTTATTGCACTGGGGACCAAGCTTTGGACACATGACCTTTGGGGGACATTCAGGATCCAAACCTTAACATTAAGCAAACGAATGATTTAAGAACTGCAGTCTTTTGCAAAAGGCGCACAGTGTCAGAAGAAGAGGCTAAATAAACCAGGGTAACTTGAATTCTAGATTTTTTGTTCAAAG
Source organism: Urocitellus parryii (assembly GCF_045843805.1). Taxonomy (NCBI): domain Eukaryota; kingdom Metazoa; phylum Chordata; class Mammalia; order Rodentia; family Sciuridae; genus Urocitellus; species Urocitellus parryii. The sequence continues at coordinate 104,064,449 of NC_135532.1, forward strand.
GGATGAAATCTTATTTCAGTCTGAGCTAGGGACAGCTAAGCCACTATTGCATGGCCTTGCCTGCCTGTCTGTAGGTAAGGAGTGCTTGGGAATATTTTAAGGTAGCCGTGTCATTTGTCTTTGGGTCTCCAGGCCTAGTGTCTCCAGGCCAAGTAAAGGGCCTGGGACTTAGTTCCCTCTCAGGGGGAAAAAAAGTTCTATCGGCTTGTACTGAGGCTAAGCTCGATGGAAATATGTGACCCTGGAGTTTATGTGTCCTTGTGTTGTATCTCCTCTGCCATCTCCTCTTTCTCCTCTCCCTCCCTGTTCCCCTTTCTCTTGTTAAAGATTGCTGAGTCTTGAGAACTACTTTGGTTGTGATCAGATGTTTTCAACAGAAAAATTACTCTCATCTATTTTTGGTTTAACTTGGCTCTTGAAAGAGAAATGGTCTGATTAGCCTTATAATCATGGCGCTGGTTGGACACTCCAGAGAATGCCCTAGAACAAGTCTGGGTACACGGGTAACATTTTCACATTGGCATTGATCTTGGGATAGAATCACAAGGCAGGCATTTTAGAGGTTCATCCTTTCAACTCCAGCAAACTCAGAGCAGAAATTAAACTTGAGATCAGATGAAACCTATTATCCTGCCCTGAAGACGGCAGAACTAGACTCTTCAAAATACCCAGTGCTCCTGAGCCTGAGCCATGGCAGCGAATGGAACCAGCGCTCTTGCAAGGACCTGGTCCATGACCTGTCTCTCTTGTCCATGATTCTACAACTGTATTTAAGAAATAGCTAGGAGGGGAGGTAGTAAAAATAGGTAGTAAAAATAGGAAGGTTGAAGAAATAATAATAATAATAAAAATAAAGCCTAAAGGTAAGATTGGTATTGATTGAACATCTTAGAAATCTTAGAAAACATTGTTATTACTGAGATCAGGGCACCCCTCCTGTATGTAAAACAGGGGATTTCTTTCCTGAGCAAGGCTTAAATAGGAATGCAGAATGTTCCTAGAAACATCCCCCAGGAGTCCACTTAGAGGTTATGGGGCTGTTTGGATATTCTATGTGGTGCACATATCCAAAGCACAGCCACACCTTAGCCCTGTTACCTTGGCCAAGTAACTAACTTTCCTGAGCCTCTACCTCCCTCCTTCTAATTTGCATAAGTTTGTGTAAAACACCTGCCTGGCAGGTTTGTTATGAAAGTCAAATGAGATAATGTAGATAGAAGTACAAAGCTCATTGGCTGAAGCAGGCAAGCAATCACATTACCCCCTTGCCTCCGCATCAGTGTTTATAAACAGCTGTGCCAGCCTGGACTAGGGAGAGATAAGCAGGTGCCTGAGTCACACCAGGGAAGGCCTCCTGGTGTATCCTGGGTGTAACTGGGGCAATGTCAGACCAAGGACATAGCATCTCAAGAGCAGATCCCTCTTCCCCAACACCATCTCCTGGAACATCTTACAGGTGAGCCAGATGAGACCCAGAGAAGCAATGTGATCTGACTTATGCCTACCAGTTAGCAAGTGGTGAACCTGGAATTTGAATCCAGTTCTCTCAACTCTGGGCCTGTTTTACTCCCCAGTAGCCTCTGTCCTGCCCACATAATGCTCACATGCCCCTTTGCTCTAAGAATGGTCTCTCTTTATACATGTGTGCACATCATTTCTCTAAAAAGCCCACGAGTGCTCTCAGCACTGGAGGAGAATGTGTCTTGAATATTCAGCATATTGCAAGGCATTAGCTACAGGGTTTGCTTGCTCATTGGGGTTCAAGGCGTAAATAACCACCAATGGAGAAAAAAAGAGATATCCTCATGTCCTTCGAGTTTTAATGTAGAGAAACAGTTATGGGAAACATTAACACAGCGGAAGGGGTGAGATGCATTAATTTCACAACGTGTTTTGCTCTTTAAGAAGTTAGATCTTTGGGCTCCATGGGGAATCTTGAACTCACATAGACGCACCCCACTGTTTGAAAAGAGGAAATAGCCATTCCAAGTGGCTCCCGAGTCTTCACTGGGAAGCGTGGGTGGAAACACATCATGGAGAGGTGGGGAGGTGAGAATCTGACTGCAGCAATGTGGGGTGTTTAAACCAGGAATAAAAAGAAGAGAACAACACTGCTCAGAGTTCAGAGAGCAAATGGATCAATGGATCCAGATAAAACACAGATTCTGGTTCAGGTCTGGGTGGGACTCGGGATTCTGTAATTCTGTAACCTGGGATTGAACCCAGGGTGCTTTACCTCTTGAGTCACATCCCCAGCCCTTTTTATTTTTTATTTGAAGACAAGGTCTCACTAAGTTGCTTAGAACCTTGCTAAGTTGCTGAGGCTAGCCTCCAACTTGCCATCCTCCTGCCTCAGCCTCCTGAGTCACTGGGCTCACAGGTGTGCCTGAATTCTATATTTCTAATAAGCTTCACACAGTGCTGCTGCTTCTGGTTCATGCACCACACTTTCAAGCACGGAGGGCGTTGTCATAGGGCCAAAGATTGAGAGAAGTGGGGTGTTTTATTCCTTTCCTCTACAGTCAGTGTGTCTTTTGATTGTGGGAGAGTTCCTTAATGCCAGACAGGACCAAAGGCAAGTGGGAAATGCTGGGAAAACTGGGGAAATCAGCCAACTCCCCCCCCCAGCACAATGACCATCTTATTATTATTATTATTATTATTATTATATCAGGGTTCACCTGATGGATGACATTTCCTTGCATTAAACATTTTCATTTTACTCTCCCTGAAATGAACACATGGCTCTGGTCCCTGGAGACCAGTCATCCTGGCTGGAGAATCCTATGTGTGGAGTCAATGGCATTGATGTTTTGGGTTAGTGGATCTGGTCCTGCAGAGGCTCTGTCTGCAGTCTGGCCGTTCCCAGGATGCCTACTCACCGTCTGGTCTCCTCCCACAGGGGAAATCTGTGCCTTCAAGATCCATGGCCAGGAGCTGCCCTTTGAGGCCGTGGTGCTCAACAAGACATCTGGGGAGGGCCGCCTCCGAGCCAAGAGCCCCATTGACTGTGAGCTGCAGAAGGAGTACACGTTCATCATCCAGGCCTACGACTGCGGTGCCGGGCCCCGGGAGACGGCCTGGAAGAAGTCACACAAGTGAGTGGCACCACCACGTCCCGCCCTGTCCCTCTGGCCTCCATTCACTCCATTCAGGGCCTGCTCCTTAGATCTGCTTAGACACAGGTAGCGCCAGGCCACTGCCCTGCTCATCTGCTCTGCAGTTCCCCAGCCCCTGCAGGCATTTGCACAAGCTGCTTCCTGGTCCAGGGCCACCCTACCTGCTCTCCTCCATTGGAAGGCCACCTTCAGGATGGAGCTCAGAGTCACTTCTTCCAGAAAGTGTTCCCCAAGACAGCCCCTGCCTGCAGAACTGGTCATGGCTTTTCTCTGGGTTTCTGCAGTGCACAGTCCTCTCCCATCCTGGGGGCTCCTCTGTTCTATCCCTTATGGAGGTCCAGTCAGTACTGCCCGGGGGAGTGAGGGAATGGATGAAAGGGGCAGAGAAAGGGGAGAAGAGGAAGAGGAAGCCCTTTGGCTGCAATTGGGTAACAGAGAAGGACAAAGAACAGCGAGGAGTCTGGGGTGTTTTCATCAAGGTGAGGACAGACAGAAGGTCCCCTGGGGGAGGATAGAAGACTCAGCCGTGAATGGCCACCATGCTTCTGTTGCTCTGTCCACTTTGGCTTCAGCTGAGTCAGTGCCCCCAGGGAAGGACGGGAGGACGGTGTGATTCTCTCTGACCACCAGCCCTTTTTTCCAATGTGCCGTGGCCAGGGCCGTGGTCCATATCCAGGTGAAGGATGTCAATGAGTTTGCTCCCACCTTCAAAGAGCCAGCCTACAAGGCCATCGTGACAGAGGGCAAGATCTATGACAGCATCCTGCAGGTGGAGGCCATCGACGAGGACTGCTCCCCCCAGTACAGCCAGATCTGCAACTACGAAATTGTCACGACAGATGTGCCTTTTGCCATTGACAGAAATGGTGAGTGTCCTGGGACGACCCCCGTAGGGTCAGGAAAACAAATCCACCCCCCCCACACACTCTGCAGGCCAGCGGGACCCTGAATATAAACCTGGTACTGATGCTTCCCTGAGATCCTCCATGTAGGTTATGTGACCCAGAGCTCAGGCCTGCACTGAAAGAAATGAGCCTTACACAAACTGCAGTCCTTCCAAGTGGAGAATCAACCCTTGAAAACCTCAGAAACCTGCTCACTGAATAGTCTGTAGAACTCAGTGTCACATATGGACACTGAAGAGCGTCAGTTTCCTGGTAGAACTTTCCAATCATCACTCAGATGTCAGATGTGCCACCAGGGGCCATGAGGTTCCTATTTGACAAGTTGTGACCTGATTCCCCCACCACAACCTGCTCCTTGTAAAAGAGAAACTGGGGATTTGAACCACCTCCCAAGCCAGAGAGCCATTCCAGATTCCTTAAAGCTCTTGCCAGTATCTGTTTTGAGAAATTCAACCCCAATGGGAACTTCAATCCCAGACTGAACTGAACTGAAAACATTCCCATAAAGACATTTGGATATTTCTCCATAATAATTAATACGAAACTCATGGTAATGCAAACAACACAGCCAGACGCCTAACCAACTCAGCCCACTTTGGCTATGATTTTCAATACTTTGATTATAAGCAAACGGGAATATTTGACGAGTTTATTATTTAATTATTGGCGTGAATGTGTGGGTGTCTGCATATTATTTCTGTTTCAAATAACACTTATGTACCACACAAAGATACAGAAGTTGCAAGATCTGACCTTCACACTATTTGCTTACTGACTTCTAGGAATGGTGCTGGACACTTGGAATAAAGACAGAGTGGAACTCGAAACAGAGTAGAAAAACATGAAGCAGTTGTTTTATATTTTGGTGTGTGTGTATGTGGGGGGACAGGCCATAGGGAGTAGTTCTAACAAGCTCTACTAATTAAACCTTTCTTCTTAGTCTTTTTCCAAATATTTCCTCCTTTACTTCCTTATGCACTGATCTTGTGCCCTGGACCAATAGGCTGACCACAGGGAGCTTACCATCTAGTGAAAAAAAAAAAACTGGAAATTGGAGGCATCAAGGCTGAAATTCATACACAAACCATGCCATGAACCAGAGTTAGGCAAAAACTTAGCCATGCGTCTCTTGGTTACCGATGTCTAGAGAGGAATGCTATCAGTCACCTGCTTACAAGTCTCAACATCAAGGCCTGGGAGAAACTCACTGTCAGGCAGAACCTGCCACCTGAGAACCAGAGCAGATTCCACAGGAGATGCCAGCTGTGTTACGCTTTGGGTCGCTGTGACCAAAGCCTGGTAAGAATAATTTTAGAGGAGGAAAAGTTTATTTGGCACCCACGGTTTCCGAGGTCTCAGTTCATAGTGGGTTGACACCATTGTCTTGGCCAAAGGTAAGGCAGAACACCATGACAGAAGGGTGTGAGGAGGAAGGCAGCTCAGGAGGTGACATCGTCAAATCTTGCATTGTCTCACTCATGGGGGACACCTAATGTCTAAACCATAACGGAAGCCAAGAAGATGCCCTCATTTCTGACCTTCCTCCCCTGAGAAATCTCAGCAGAGACAATCCATGCCTCTTTGTGGGGTTGTGAGGCTTCATTAAGTTATTTCAGTCGACGATGATTTGTCTTGGAAGACAAAATAATATTCAGAAGACAGAAAAAAATAGTATTGAGATAGCTCCCTTACAAAAGGCTAAAAGTCACAGGAATGACAGCTGCACATCTGGACATCACCAGATGCTAATGGTCCAGGGCACAAGATCAGTGCATAAGGAATAAAAGGAGGAAATAGTTGGTGCAGGACTAAGAAGAAAGGTTTAATTAGTAGAGCTTTTTAGAACTGCTCCCGGTGGCCTGTCCCCATCACCCACACACATGCACACCAAAATATAAAACAACCACTTCATGTTTTTCTCCTCCGGGCTTCTGTCCCCTGGGATCACTTGTGCAGTCTCTCCCTGTGGAAAGCTTGGGAATCTGGGGAGTGACAGATCGATGGTGAACAGCAAGATCAGACAAGAGCAGGTATCTGTGATCAGTGGTCAAGCTCCATTTGGCCTCCTGCCCTTATCTGGAGAACCAGAGCCCAATGAGAGATGAGATGCAAATTCTTTCATCTGAGGGTAAACTGCCCCAGTCATGAAGATAATTACTCACCTTGATGAGCCATTTTGCTAACATATGCCAATTTATTTCCCTGGCTGTCTCATTAAAAGTGAGTAATGGGCCTTTGCCAGGCCTCTGCCTCCAACTTTGGTTTAACGCATAAGATAAAGGGGAGAGGGTGGGCACTCCTGGGGAGCGTGGGCCCCCGACATTGAGGTTTACAAAAGCAGATTTCCAAGTAATGAAGGCAGGACCTCGGGGCAGACACAGAAGCAGCATGCCTTCTAATGAGCTTCCCAGTTGGCCCTTCTCCATCTCTTCCTTAGATGACCTTTCTCAGTTCCTTGAAGAAGTTCTTTGCTTCCATGCATATCAGGGAAAGTGCTGTTAAATTTCGGGTCCTCTCATTGAGGCCTAGACTTTCCACACCCTTTACCCACTGGCTTCAGGTGGATGAATCCTGATCCCTTCAACCTGCCAGGCTCTTAGCATTAGTGGAAAACAAGGGAGGCAGGGCAGCAAGAAAGACAGAAGATCCTATGTGGAGTCAGCCTGACCTGTCCATAACTGGAGACTCAGCCCCTTCCAACTAGAGGCCCTCAGCCTCCCTCCCTTTGAATTCCTCCCCTGAGAAATCTCAGCAGAGACAATCCCTGCCTCTTTGTGGGGGTTGTGAGGCTTCAAATAGAGGCAGTCGATGGGGATAATGTTTGTAGGGTCCTTGCTATAAATTGAGTGCTCAGTCATGGCGCCATGATTATTATATATCTTCCTGCATGATTGGGACGTGAGATTTATTCACTCCCCATGGATTTCTGGACCAAGATTACAAACATGTAACTGAGTTGAGATATTGTCACCATCTTGAAAGATTCTGGATTCATTTCAGAGGGCATACAGGCCCCCGTTGGTTGGCACTTGGCCAGTCTCTCTGAGATAGGAAGAGCCTGGGTCTCTATTTCCATTGGTCAAATGGAAAACCTGAGTCCTAGGGTGTGAAGAACTCTAGCTAATACCTCTTCACACTGGTAGCAGAGTTGGGGCTGGAACCCAAGTCCCCTGAGTGTTTGTCCCCAGGCCTTCTTACAAAATTACTGACCCTCAATGATAATGGACAGTACTGTGTGGTGGTAGTGGTGTTTAAGTTCATAAACACAAAGGGTGGAATGAGGTCAGCAAGATGGCAGACTAGGATACCCCAGCTTCATTCCCCCCACAAAGAATGAGTGGGACACCTATCTGTAAATAACAATAGTTCTAGGAGAACTCAGGAGTCCATTGAAGAAGTAAAGCAACACACTAGGAAAAAATTGAGAATAACCACATACCCCAAAATGGACAGGAACAAGAGTTTCATTTTACCTGTATCATCCCATCCCCCAGGCCAGCTGAAGCATGGAGAGGGAACTTCCCAGGTCATGAGTTCCTCTCACAGAGCAAAGGGGAATAGGTGAACAACCAGCTTCCCCAGCCTCTCAGGACCCTCCCCAAATGACCCACTTGAGTGTCACACTAATCACTGGGTAGAGCAGCGTGGCTTTGCTGTCTGGAGATAGCTAGAAACAAATTATTTGGGCAAGGGCTATTGCAATCAGCAAGGTGGCAGGAGCCATCATGGCCCTGGTGGTCTGCTTTATGTAGGAGCCTAGTAGCTTCCCTGTTGATCACCTCAAAAGCTCTGTAGCCACCTCACACCCCCTATAGCTTTCCTGGCCAAGGACCTCATGGTGTTTGCCACTGTGGACCTCAGCAGTCTGCTCTGCAGAGGTAGCTTTTGCCACGAAGGCAAACAGCAACCAGCAGAACTGCAGCAGATCCTCTCTGCTTCCGCCACCAAGGACCCAGAGTTTTTCACTTTTGCAATTTCCAGTTGCTTAAGCCACCACCTCCTTTCTTCCTCTCTCAGAGTTAACTCTGCTGCTGCTGCCATGAGAACCCAACCCAGACAACAGCATAGCTACTGGGTGTATCCAAAAATGGCCTGTGTCCCCACGGCAGATACAGACCTCACCACCATATTTGCTGCACCTATGTCTGATCCCTTAGCCATGTGCCTGCAAGCAGCTAGCCTCAACTCTTATTGCTGTGTCTCACAGCTAAGCATGTGCCTGCAGGTGGCCTATGCAGCCATGTGCTTGCTTGCCACTTGTCCTGGTCCCTGTGGCTGTATACATGTAAGCAACCTGCCCTCTCATCACCTGCCCCCACCACCATGCATACATACACAGCTGGCCACTGCAGTAATGAATATGCCCACTGTTAGCTCTGCTTCCTGCAGATATACATCTTCATGGAGCCACCATTCCCTATCATGGACACCCATTGGCTTTTGTGCCTGCAGCTGGTCCTAGCAGCTACACACATACACATGAGACCCATCACTCCATCATGTGCCACTAATACCACGTTGGTTGCATGAAACAAACATGATGCATGAAATGTCATGCATCCACACTGCTAGTTGGAGTCTGCAGTTGTGCACATAGCAACTGGCCTAATCCTGTTGTTGCTGCCCATCACCAAGTGGTCGCCTGAAGCTGGTCCCTACATGTCCACTTTCAGCCTTAACTCCTATGCCTTTGAACATGTACACTACCAGTACCCATATGCCCACAATTAGCCCTGCTCAAGCCTTGCCATCATGCACATACCTGCACTCAGATACACACACACCACTGACCTCATAGTCACACCCCCTCTGTATACACACACACACACACACACACACACACACAGCATTAATCCCTTGTCACTCTATCCAGGGACACTATTGAGAATACCAACAGACCTCTCAGTCATCATAGACTCCCATGACCCTTGACACATGAAGGACAAGGTTGTTACTGATATTGCAGATCTCAGCTTCCTGAGCCAATAAGACACTGTGATTCTCCTTTCAAACCTGGAGCCTCCACACACTAGGCACTAGGCACTAGACTTTAGGCACAGTGTCACAGTGCCCCCATTGTTTCCTTTCAACCCACTCAGGTGAAGGTCTTTCCTTGCTCTACACAAGAATGCAAGAATAATGAAGGATCAGGGAAAAATGGTACCATCAAGGGAACACAATAAACTGCCCATAACCATCACCAACAAACAGAGGAGCTACTGATTCCTAAAGTTATTTGAACTGATTGAATTAAAGAAGCTCAGTATGCTACAAAAAAATACAGATAAGCAATTTCATTAAATCAGGAAAATAATACAAAAACTAAGCAAGAATTTCAACCAAAAGACAGAAAACTAAAAAGAATCAGATTTTGAAGCTGAAGAATACAATGATTGAGTTAAAAATTCAATAGAGATTTTTCAACAGCAGACTAAATCAAGAATAAACAAACTCAAAAATAGGTTATTCAAAATTGTCAAGTCAGAATACAAGAAAAGAAAATAAGAATGGAAAGAAATGAAAAAAAAGCCTACAGGATTTATGAAACAGCATCAAAAGAATTAGAGTTTGCATTATGAAGAATTTAGCTGGAAAAGGGAGAAAGTGGTAAAATGTTTTACTTACAGAAATAGTGTATAAAAAATACCCAAAGTTTTGGCAATATATGAATATTCAGGTACGTGAATCTCAAAAACCTCTTTAGCTAACTCAAAGAAGTTGACTCCACCAAGATACATTATAATCAAAGGGTCAAATGCTGGGAATATAGATCAGTGGTAGAGTGCATATTTAACATACATGAGACCCTGGGTTTAGTCCCCAGCTACAACAAATAAATAAAACAATTAATAAAGAATTTTGAAAGCAGCAAGAGAAAAGCATATCATACATGGGATCCTTAGTAAAGCCATCAATGGATTCATCAGCAGAGACCTTACAAACCAGAAGAAAATGGGCTGATACGTTCAAAGTGACAAGACAAAAACACTACCAAGCAAGAATACATTACCTGAAAAAAAAAACTGTCCTTTAAAAATGACACAGAGATAAAGACTTTTTCAGACAAAAATTGAGGTAGTCCATCACTACTAGACCTGTCTTACAAGAAATACTAAAGGGAATTCTTCAAGCTAAAACAAAGGAGGCGATTAATATGGAAACATGAAAACATATGAAAGTGCAAAGCTCACCAGTAAAGAAAAGTATGCATCAAATTTAGAATATTCTAATTCAGCAATGGTGGTATATAAACCACTTCGAAATCTATTTTAAATATCAAAACACAAAAGTATTAAGAATGATTATATCCAAAATAACTTGTTAATGGATGCACAAGGTAGAGGCATACAAACCATGACACCCAAAACACACAATTAAGAGGGGAAATGTTTAGTATTTTTAATGTATATTTAAGTTATCAGCATACAATAGACTGATTCAACTAAAGACTGATTCAACTTTTATGTAAGCCCCATGTTAACCACAAAGCAAACACCTGTAATAGGTACATTAAAGAGAAAGAGAAAGGAATCAAAACATACCACTACATAAAATCATCCAATCACAAAGAAAGAGTGAAAGAAAGGACTCAAAGATTGGAACAATAAATATCATCAAAGTGTCCAAACTATCCAAAGCAATGCTATCCCTATCAAAATTGCAATAAAAGCCTTCACAATTGTTAGAAAAAACAATCCTAAGATTTCTATACAACCATAAAAGACCCTGGGCAATGATAGCAATCTTAAGCAAGAAGAGCAAAGTTAGAGCCATCACACTTCCTGATTTCAAACTGTATTATAAAACTATCATCATCAAAGCAGCATGTTGCTGTCATAGAAATCAGAACTGAGAACCCAGGAAACAATAAACTCGCACATATATAGCTAGCTAATTTTTGACAAAGGTATCAAGAATATGCAATGGTCAAAGGATAGACTTGTAAATAAATGGTGCTAGGAAAACCTGGATAAATAAGGAAAGAAGGAAGGAAGGAAGGAAGGAAGGAAGGAAGGAAGGAAGGAAGGAAGGAAGGAAGGAAGGAAGGAAGGAAGGAAGGAATTGTACTCTTACTCTATACAAAATCAATTCAAATGAATTAAAGATTTAAACATAAGTCCTATGATCTTAAAGTTCCTAGAATAAAACCTAGGAACGTTCCATAACATTGGTCTTGGCAATCATTTTTACCAATCATTTTGACATGAATAGGACAGGTAACAAAAGCAAACATAAAAATGTGGAACTCTATCAAACTAAAAAGTTTTGCACTGCAAAAGAAAAAAAATCCAACAAAATAAAAAAACAACCTACAGAACAGAGAGAATATTTCTAAGCCATATACACAATAAGTTATCCAAAATAGACGAGACAGATACAACTCAACAGCAGAATAGCGATCTAATTAAAAAAGGGTAAAAAAACCTGAATGGATGTTTTTCCAAGGAAGAAATAAAATGGCCAATGGGTACAACAAGAGATGCTCAATATCATTAATCATCAGTGAAACACAGATCAAAGCCTCGGTGAGATATCCCCTCAGCATGATTAGGATGGTTCTTACCAAACATCAACCCCGCAAGCCCTGAAGAGGAGATGGATGTATGAGTTGGTGGGCTGTCAAACTGGTCCAGCCACTAGAAACCAATAAGGAAGTGCCTCAGCACATTCACAACAGAGCTACCATTTAATCCAGCAATCACACTCCTGGGCATATAACCACAGGAAACAAAGTTACTGTCTTAAAGACGTTCCCATAATATTACAGCTTAATTCACTTCAGCCCAGACATGGAAACATCCAAAATGTCCATTGATGGATAAATGGATATAAAAAAATGTGGGATACACACACACACACACACACACACACACACACACAATATTATTCAGCCCTAAAAAGAGAAGGAAACCATGTCATTTGTGACAACCTGAATGAATAGACAGTAGAATGGTGCTTACCAGGGACTTGGGGGTGGGAGAAAAGGGACGACATTGGTTAAAGGCTGCAAATATGCCATTAGAAGATGATTAAGTGCTTGGGACCTAACGTAGAGCATGGTTGCAGATCCTCATCCATAAAATGGGACCAAGTCCTGCACCTGATGCTGTTGCTAACTCAACTAATGCGCACACAGGTGCTGGCTGGGATGTCTGGCTAAGCCACTGGCTGGAGCATGATAGGGGCTGACAGGAGAGGATGCCCAGGGACCAGGTGGCAGATGCTCTACTTCTCAAGCCAGTGTTTGCTCTCAGTTGGGCTCTTTGTCAGAAGACTGCCCCTGGGAGTCCTGGGACTCTGCAGTTTCTGGGAAGAGTGTGTCCTCAAATCTGTTTATTCTTTAAGTCAGTGAAAATGCTTCTTTGCCACCTGAGTAGAATAGCAATGCAAGCCCTGTGTGGGGAACTTGGAATGCACAGAGGAGGGTGGAGAGGAAGTTCGTCACCATCCTCCTGCCAAAGAGAACCGCTGTAGTTTCCCATATTTCCAGTACTTTTCTATGATATGGAAATAAAATGAAGAGCCCACTATCCTTGCTTATTTTTGTCTTCTGATTTTTCACTTAAAATCTGATGGCAGGTACTTTCCCATCCTTACAGATATTTAATAATCACTATCTCAGTGCTGAACAAAGCTCCATCTTAGGTGTAGAAGACTCTTATACTCCGCTACCTATCAGACCATTATTCAATATGTAAGTAACACTTAGATGAACATATATGCACTTATATCTGCAGTTTTATCAATTTTCCCAGGATCTGTTTTTAGATGAGGGAGTCCATGTAGAAAGAGAAGAGAAATTTCAAAGTGATAGGCTTGGGTTACCAAAGAGCTTTCCAGAAGGGTCATTCCCATTTTAACTCCACTGGAAGGAAGACAAAGTGCTTTCTCTCTCTCTCTCTCTCTCTCTCTCTCTCTCTCTCTCTCTCTCTCTCTCAGTACAGGGGATTGAACCCAGGGGCATTGAACCACTGAGCCACATCCCCAACCCTTATTATATTTTATTTAAAGACAGGGTCTCACTGAGTTGTCCAGGTCCTTGCTAAGTTGCTGAGGCTGGCTTTAAACTTGCAATCCTCCTGCCTCAGCCTCCTGAGCCTCTAGGATTACAGGTGTGCAACACTTCTCTCTTTATTCCCCCACCCACTTGCCCTGAGAGTAAAAGCAACCTTCATTAATATCTAAGTCTGCGACTAATAGTTCTGTAAGGATTTGCTTCCCAGGTACCTTTGGACCTGGAGAAACAAGCCCAGGGACTGCATCTCCCCTGAGTTTCCTGTGAGCTCAGGTCTCCTGAGAAGAGGACAGTCAGTAGGAAAATTCATCCAAATGTTAGGGAAACACACACAATTGCAACAGAAGCTAAGTTGAGGGCGTATTCTGTGCTTTCAAAAGATCTTAGTTGTGCATCTGAGCCAAAGGTGACCTCCTCCCACACAGGGATGGGCCTCAAGACTGTGCCCTTATTTTTGAGCTAATGCTTCAAATTCTTGAGCTTTGAAACCCATTTTTTCCCGTGCATGAAGTTAGTACTGGCAGAGAAAGTCAATTAGTTTCTCAGACAGTTTCATTAAGACTTGTTACAGAAGTGGAGTCGAGACAAATTGAGTCAAGGATTCGGCTTGTGTGTTTATTTTTCCACCACAATCAATAGTGTTTGGTCTGCTTAATGTCACATCGACTGGGGACCCCAAGCCTTCCTCTTCTGAGACCGTTTAACTTTAAGGAAAGAGAAACTTAAAAACTTTCTGTTCCAAATTCCATCTGATGCTGTGGAAACAGACTTTTCTGGTGATTATATGAAAGTGCTTCCCCCCGACAGAACCCTCCCCTGTGATGTCAGTAATGACACAAGCCAGTTTGTTAACAGAACCTATCAGGAGTGTTACCAACCAAATACTGAGTGGTCCAAGGCCCGTGCAGGCTCTCAGGACTGAGAAGAAAATAAACATTTCAGGGGAAATGAAGGCAATTTTGAATGCCAGATAAAAAGCCAGAAACCCATCAGATCCATTTTTGATTCACAGATTTTGTTTAATGAATTTATTAAATTAAATGCTCCTTCAAATCAATAGATGCAGTTGCATTTTTAGAAACAGTCTGGAACAGATGAATCATTCTAATTCTTGGTTCAGTGTAACAATGACTTTGTCTTCCCTCCTTGCCATTAGCCACCCCCCAGCTCCCCAGCCTCATGGTCCCCGCAGGTGCAAGACCAGCCTGTGACCCAGCCCTGAGCACTCTCAATGACACTGGGTGATTGATGGATCAGCTTTTCCAGTCTTTAAACATTATTTTACTTTTCTAATTTTTCAACCTTTTTTGTTTGTTCTTTTTAGATACACCTGACAGTAAGAGTGGATTTTGATATATTAGAGCTACATGGAGTAGAACTTATTCTAATCAGGATCCCATTCTTGTGGTTGTGCATGATGTGGAGTTTCACTGATGGTGTACTCATACATGAACATAGGAAAGTTATGTCAGATTCCTTCCTATTCAATATTTTTTTGTCTTAATGCCATGTTGTCTCAATTCATGTGAATAATATACATCCATCAGAATGGAAGAAACTCGGGTAACTTTCCTATGGTTTTAATAAGACACAAAAATCTACCTTAGTCAGCCATTTTTTTTTTGATGATTTGTTCATTGGTCTGTTCTTTTAATTTCCATTTTCTTAATTTCACTTCTTATAAAAGATGAGGATAACATTTCATGTCTAATTCGCTGTCAACTTCACCATCAAAAAATAAAATAGAAAAAAATATTTTTAAGGCAGGAATGAAAGAAATTAGGCTCACCAAAGGAAGACTTTCATCTCTTGGAATTAAAAACTTTAAAGTGTTAAATGAGCTTTGGGTCGTTATTTGTTCTTTGGAATGAAAATTGTACTCCTGCAAAAATAGTCAATTAAAATTTTGCTCATTAATTAGCAAATATTTATTTATGAATCGTATTGTCAATCCCACAGGAACAAAAAACACACAAATGACTCCCCCCAAAATTGTTTGGTCTCTCTCCCTCTCATAAAAGAAAAATGTCTTCTTCCTCAGGGCAAAGAATCTGTTATTCTGTGTAGCTTTCAGAAGGGAGGTCACACTTTTTTTTTTATTGATTTTGCTTCCTATTTGGTAGCAAAATAATGTGAGAAGAGGCAGCGAACATTCCTGGCGACAAGCCCAGATGTTCAGAAATATGTGTCAGGACATTTTCTGAATTCCATCTTTTTCCCAGAAATTTCATGGCAGATGGGCTCCCTCTGCCCAAGGTCAGAGATGCAGCCACGTGCGTGCCTGCACTGTGGAAGGGAGCTCTGAAGGCAACTCATTTCTTACAAACCCAGGCCAGTGGATTCCAGATGTGTGTTCAGAATTCCTCAGCAGACCCACTGCATGGAGAGGTGGCTCCAGCCAGGGGTTCCTGGGAATCTACCACCACAGCATTCAGCAGGCCACTGGTGGGAGCTCCTGTCTGGCCCCCATTTTTACAAAGAGGTGGGGAAAAGGCTGGTATTGTTCTTATGAAGGTTGAAGGCATGGAGAAGGGATTTGGAAGAGGTGCAGTGTGGTTAACTTGTCCTGAAATTATTTTGATCTTCACTCTTCAGGCAACATCAGGAACACTGAGAAGCTCAGCTATGACAAGCAACGCCAGTATGAGATCCTGGTGACGGCGTATGACTGTGGACAGAAGCCTGCTGCTCAGGACACCCTGGTGCAGGTGGACGTGAAGCCAGTTTGCAAGCCTGGCTGGCAAGGTGGGCCTGGTTCCGTCAGTCCTGTTACCTGAAGGCATCTTAGCCTGGTATAAAGGGGGTACAGTCTGTGTCCTCGAATCATTATAATACAGTGAAAGGAATGCTTTAAATATGATGGTTTTGCTGCAAGAAATAGTTTGTTTTCACACTTCTTAGACGATTTATTATCCCCACTTTACAGCTGAGAATCTCAGAGGAAACTTGTCTAAGGTCGGTGCTCCCTTTCTCAAACCTGATGACATTTCCAAAATAACAGTCATTATCCCACAGAGCAGGAATTCCAATTACCCTTAGGCCGTGGGCTCTGTCATTGACCTTAGGGTATGAAAAGAAGGCAAGGACAGCTGCTTAGGGGCATCTTGCAGAGAACTGGATAGCTCGTGGTGTAAGGTTGGGCACTGTTGACCAAAGGAGGCAGGTTAAAAGCAGCTGAACAAGGCTTTATTGAGCTTCGCTCCTGGGTGAGACCCTGCAGTCCAACAGACCGGGTCCAGGGGAGTCACACCCAGGCTCAGCTGAACTGGAATTTTATTGGGCTTAGGGCAGGAAGGAAGGGCTTGGGACAGGAAAGGGAGATTTTTAGGGTCCCTTGTCCTCCTAGGGCTGGTGGGGGGATCTTGCTGAGCTCCATGTCCTTCCAGGACTAGTCAGGAGACCCCGCTGATTGACAGGTGGTTATCACTGCTGGTCTGGGCACCTGATTGGTTGTTCTTTCACACGTGCAGGTTGCCTGGTGCTTTGTTCCCTTAGTCACAGCAAACGGACCTAACACACAGAATAATGATAACTCCCTTGGTGATGGGCCTGGTGCCTGAGCAGGGAGGTCAGTGTCCATCTCTGTGTCCCTGTGTAGGTGCTTGAAGGGACATCTCTTCACGTGTGATGCTCCAGGCTTTTGTGTCTTCCTGGATGTGTCTTTAGGCCTCTGGCCCCTTTTATATTCTTTCTTTTTTAGGCAGACCATGGCCAGGCCACCCTGTAGGTCCCTGGTTAGACTTCCAGTGGCTGCCTTTTAGTCAGGCATTCATTCCCAGTCCCTTTTCTCGGGGCCACGTAGGTCAGGTACAGCACAAGACACCTGAACCTCAGCTGCCTGAGTTCTGTCTGGGCTTAAGGCACCAGACCTAAGGGCCCAAAAGGCAGGATTCTGTCACGTTCATCGTCATTGTGTTTCTCAGGCTGAGCACAGTGACGCAAGCCTGGAATCCCAGCAACTCAGAAGATTGCAAGTACAAGGCCAATCTCGGCAACTTAGCGAGACCCTGTCTCAAAATTAGAAAAATAAAAAGGATTGGGGATGTGGCTGAGTGGTGGAGTGCCCCTAGGTCCCATCTCTAGTACCAGAAAGAGAAGGAAGGAAGGGAGGGAGGGAGAGAGAGAAGGAGGGAGGGAGGGAAGGGGAGGGGAGGGGAGGGGAAAGGGTCACTGCATGAGTGAACAAAAAGCTATCTAAGTAAAGAACTCATCTTGTTTTATTTTTACATAAGGATCAGCAGTAAAGGCCTGGCCTTTCAAGAGAAAACTCTAGAAAGAATCTATACATTTCCAAAGGGTGGAATGTGCTCACAGTGGGATTTTAAATAGGAAAGGCCAAAAGCAAAGCCATAGCTGGAGAATGATCCTGATGTGTTTTGGTCTTTGACAAACGAGGCGCCCACAGATTTGGGATTCCCTGTTTATACCTATATTTAAATGTAATCTTTACAGAGTGTGTACTTGCTAAACCTATGCAAATGTAATGTTAAGTCTATGCAAAGAAAATCTTGGCCAGGATGTCCAATTCTGTGTGAGGAACGTGCTGAGCACCCACCCTGCAGTGCCCAGTGTGGTCAGCAGCTCCTGGAGGTCCAGGGTTATGCCGTGGGCGGTTTTGTCTCCAGGGCTCAGCATAGGACCAGGCACAGCATGGGCACGCGCAGTGCAGAGCAGATGAATGAATGGGCAGTAAAACCTTGGTGGAAAAATGTACCTTTTCCTGCCCAGGAGGCTGAGGCAGGAGGATCGTGAGTTCAAAGCCAGCCTTGGCAATTTATCGATGCATGCACTTGGTCATGGACAGGCCCTCCAGGGATTCTGACCTGTGTAGCCGTGGTGACAGTGCCTCCCTGCCTTAGGGGAGCTAGCCCCCCTCCAGCACCCTCGTGAGCTCTTCCGCTGCTTGGGCAGTCTTCACATCAACCTCCCATCCTGGGCCTATTACCTGCACCCTAAAGGGCTCCAGCTCTCAGAAGTACACTCTTCTCCAGGAAAGAACTGACCACAGCTGGTCCCTGCCCTGTGTCTCCTGCCTGGCCCCTTCTCCCAGCTTCATAGGAGTAAACTGGGACAATGTGTCCAACTGGTGTTTTGCTACCCTCAGGTAAGGCAGGCTGCCCTGCCTGTGAGGGGGAGTCAGGCGCCCCAGTCAGGTGTGCCTGGGGTAGATAGACGAGGCTCCTGCTAAGTCTCCTCAACTGGATGTCTCTGTCCCCTTGTACCATCCATCTCCTGCCACCTGGAGGAAATAGAGCAGGCCCCAGGGGTCAGCTGGCTTCATGCTGCCCCTTTCAAAAGTCAGATTAATTATTGATCAGGAAAACCCAAGAGCTGGCTTAGGTTTTACTCCATGAAAGACATTGATTTCAAATCGTAGGGTGATGAGCACAGTAAGGTGCCCTGATTTGCTTAGGGAAATAGAATTGTCAGGGTCCAGAAAATGGAACTGTGTCTGTCAGGGGATGGGACAGCCGTGGTGCTCCTGCAGGCTGATACCCAGAGCCCTGCTGGAGAGAGAGCCTGAAGAAGAGCTGCTTGTCATCCCTCTGCTTTCCCGTTAGGTATCTGAGATTCCACCAGCACAGAACCCATGTTTCATTTTAACAGATAATCCCCACTTAAAATGTAAATGCCTCTTGCTGTCCTGGTGCGTTAAGCCAGAGGCCAGCAAAGCACAGCACACAGACAAATCTAGTCAACTCCCTGTTTTTGTATAACTGTGAGCTAAAAAAAGAGTAGACATTTTAAATGATTGAAAAAAAATCAAAAGAGGAATAATGCATGCACTTGAACTTGAATAATAAGAAATTCAAGTCTCAGTGTTCATAAGGTTCCCTGGAACACAGCCACGTGCCTTCCTTTACAGACTGCTTATGGTGCCCTACAACAGAGAAGCTGAGTGGCCATGACAGAGACCTCATGGCTCTCAAAGCCTAAATATTCATCTTGGGACCCTTTACAGAAAAGTTTTCTGACCACAACATGAAGCTCTTGATTGACACCTTAGTAAGAAGTAGTTTATTGGATGACATAGTGCAGCCTAGAAGCCTGTGACATCAAATGCACATATTTGAACAGAGACAAAGGAGTTATCTCTAGATAATGAAAGCAAGATTCCCTGCACAGAGGACAGGAGCAACCTGTGAGAGCAGCATTTCTAGTCCCATTCCACTGAAAAGAGGAAGTTAGGCTAAAGAGACTAAGTGATGGCCCCAAAGCTCAAGCTGATAAATGACAAGGACACAAGTCAAATTCTTCTCTGTCCATCACTCTGGGACAGAAGACGGGAGAGGGGCTTGGGAGTTTCTAAGGGGCACGTTACCAGCTTTGTAAAAAGCTGTGCCAGAATAACTGTTTTGAGACCTGCAACTGTCCTCAGGCCATGCATTTAACCCCTTGTTACTCCATCTATAAAGTGGTGCTGAGACTGGCCTCCCGGGGAAGCCAGAGCTCAAGGCACCATCGTCCAGGATTCCCCTCCTGTCTCTGCTCCAACCAGTGCACATGTCCTTGATTAAGCTGGTCTGGCAACTCATTCAAAAATCAACCCATGCCTCCAGTCTGTCCAACCCTGAACCAAGAGTTATCTCTTATTATCTCATGGGCCAGAGGAAACAAGGTGAACCCAAGGCTTGGGTGGTCAGCCTAAGACACAAAGAAGATGTCCCCAACTGTGGCTCCTTATACTAGAGGAGGAAACTTCTACTTTCCCTTCAAATATAATTTAGTCTTAAAAATCACCTCAATCCACCCTTCCATTCAGGCTCTATTTGAGGGTCTCCAGGGGCTCGGATCCTGCATCCTGCAGCCTCAGCCCCCTGTCTTCCTCACGCTCTCCTTTACTCCGAGGCCTTTCCTCTGGTTCCCTGTGACTCCCTGGTCTTCATTCAGGATCCCGTTTCCCAAGCAAATGCCCAGAGCCCCGCCCTGGGGAAAGCATGGGTCCTGGAAGCGGGGGGATGTGGGGGCCAGATAGAGACCTGTGAGGATGTGGCAGGCTCCAACCTTCTCTCTATCATGATCTGGCCAGAGACTTGGCCAAAGACATTTCTCTGGCTGAGCTTTGGTCTCCCCGACAGAGAATTAAGAATCGTACTCTTTGGGCAAAACCATTTTGTGGGATTGTTAAGACCAAAAGAGGTTCTAATGTAGAATGACTTGGCAGAATTTAAATCATTATCAAGATTTTAATCACTCTGGCAATAGTCATAGCAGTCTGACAATTGTCCCCATTGTCATAATGCAAGAGTGACAGTGGAGACAATAGGTGCTGCCATAGAAATGAACATGCAGGGGCACACGCGGGTAAATGCATAGAACTGCACAGGATGTGCGGCTTGAGATTGGGGCCCAAGGGAGGCGGTGGGGTAGGGTGGAACAGTCCTGGGGGACGGAGCAGGAATCCAGGTTCTGGTCCAGCTTGGCTCCACTGCTCGCTGCAAACTTGGCAAACTTATTCAGTCTGGCTTCAGCTTCCTTCAATTTAAACACAAAAATGTCTTCTTGTGGGGCTTGGAGGGAAGCCTGCCGGGGAAGTGCCCTGTACAGAACCACACTCTGCGGCCCTATGTGAATGGCAGCGCTTTTTTTTTTTTTTAAGTCTCTTTTATTTCAACTTTAAAACTCACAGTGGAGCACTTTGTCATAAGCCGGCATGGAGACCTGAACTCCGCTGGCTGCAGTAGGGTGACCCTGAGCTCTGGTTTGCTCAAGGCCACCAGGGGAGTAGGCTGGCACGGGCCTCCAGGGACACTCCTCTGTGAACAACGACCTGTTTTGACATCCCTGACATAGCCGGTCATTAAGGTAGAACAGATGCCTTGTACAGGATGCTGATTTACCTCCTGGATGGCATCTCAGTGTGCTTAAAGACCTGCCGTGGAAAAGTGCCCATGTTAAGCCTGCTTCCTCCTGTCTCTCCTGTGCCTGGAGAGAAATGGGCCCTGGAGGATACCTGGGTCCAATTTCAGCCCCAAGTAAGAGCAAGGTGGGGGCAGACTGCACTGGACCCAAATAGTACTCAATAATAATAATAATAATTACTGCTGTCTGAGCATTTACTATTTGTCAGGCCCCATCTCAGAGTTTTGCACTCACCTGTTTGCACATCTTCTTTACTCTCTGCCACACCCTGGAAGCTACTACTTTCCCATTTTACAGATGAGGATGCTGAGGTTAACCTTCTTGCCACACACCTGGTAATATCCGGGCTGGTCCCCTCTGTCTGCAGACATAGTGCTCCTGCCCACAGTGCATCTCAGAACAAAGGCGAGCTCTCACCATTTTTCAAGAGCATCGGAAGGAAGCTGTTTCAAGGGAAATTCTTCACTTAGAACCCTTGCCCATGTTGTAAAGAAAATTTGTAATTGAACAAGGCAGCTTTGGGACACCGTGGCTTTCAGTATGGTAGGGACCTGCTTTCATCCAGGAGAGCAGGGCATCCATCTCTCAGCCTTCTTAGATGACCTCTTGGGGACCCCAAGGGGACAAGGCTTGCCCAAGAAAACACAGATTTGGAGAAAAGGACCATGGCTAGAATCAGCTCCCCTAATGAGAACTGCAGACTCTATTCATTTCTCTGTGCCACATCTCATCTCTCAGAGCCACACAGTCAGCCGACTCCATCATCCACTGACAGCTCTTTTAAGTATGTGTCTCTTACAAATGAACTAAACAGATGCTTCTCGAAAGAAGAAATAAAAATGGCCAACCAATCCATGAAGAAATGTTCAACATCTTTAGCAATTAGGGAAATGAAAACCAAAACTACGCTGAGTTTTCATTTCCTTCCAGTTAGAATGGCAGCTGTCAGGAGCACAAACAATAATAAATGCAGGAGAGGATGCGGAGAGAAAGGAACACTTTTACATTGTTGGTGGGATCGTAAATTAGTATAACCACTATGGAAATCAGTATGGAGGTTCCCCAAAAGGCTAGAAATGGAGCCACCATAGACCCAGCTAGACCATTCAGTACTAATACTAAACAATGAAAGTCATCACACCCCAGAGACTCACACATACCCATGTTCAAAGCCGCACAATTCACAATAACCAAATTGGGGAACCAGCCCAGGTTGGTTCATCCAATGGATGAATGGACAGAGAAAATGTGATATTTAGATACAACGGAGTTTTATTCAGTCATAAAGAAGAAAGAAATGATGCCATTTGCAGGAAAATAGATGGAACTTGAGAGCATTATGTTATGTGAAATAAGCCAAATTCAGAAAGCTAAGGGCCATTTTTTCCCCAAATATGTGTAAGCTAGAGAGGAGAAAGGAAAAAGAAAAGGTGGGGGTGGGTAACTCAGAAAAACTGAAGGGAAATAGTAGGGTGGAGGAACAGGACCAGGGGGAGGCGAGAGGGAAGAAAAAGGGGGAATACTGGGGGACAATATTGACCACATTATGTCGTTATGTCATGTGCTTGTAGGAATACTGACTATGACTCCCACTATTATGTGTCCTTATAATGCACCAAGAAAACATGGAAGAAAAAATATTTGCAGCCCCAGGCTGTCTTCCTGTAGGGAGTCTGCAGAGGTCAGGGCTTCAGAGTGTTGGCCTGACTTCAGAAAGACCTGGGTTCAAATCCAGGCTCCACTCGACCTTGGCTTAGGGATACTGGACAAGTCACTCAGTCTCCAATGTGGCATCTGCAAAATGAGGCCAATAACAATATGTGTCCTGGGGACCTTCAGGGGCAGAGCTGTGCCTGGCATGTGGGAAAGAAAAAAACTAAAGCTAGCAATGAAGGAAATGAGTGAGGAAGAGAATGCAGAGAAGCAACTGGCCACCTCTCCAGGCATGTGCTGGCTGTGTGACTTTGGGCACGTCACGTGACGTCTCCGTGGTGACAAGAGCCTCCTGCTCATCCATTCCTCAGATGGATGCCATGTGGGTTGATAACCACATAAGAGGCCCAGAAAAGAGTCTAGTGAGTGGAGGCTTCCTCTCTGTTCTGCATCATCAAGTGACCAGCAGTCCAGACAGCTGGTGCCAATGTCATCTACAGAATGACTGAACTTGGACTCTACTGGTGAGCAGGCCCCACACATGTACCTTTATCGACTGGGCACATCATCCTAGTCTCAAATGGGCAGAACTGCCCACTTCTCCCCACACCCATGTCACATGACTCTTGGTACAAGGAAGGTCAGGGTGGAGAGTTAGGAGTTATCTGTGGTCACCCTGGGAGCCCTGATTCACATGTCATTGTTGAGAATGGGACACATGATATTGTTGACATGGGACCCACAGAGTGCCAGATGAGGAGGTAGAGCCCAACTCCACCTCAAACAAACATGCAGAGGAGCAGCCGTGGTCCTGGCCCCGACAGGAAGCTCCCAGCCTTCTTTCAACTCAATATCCCTCCCCCGGAGCCTGCACTCCACCAGGCCAGTGTGGGGATCCTGGGCCCAGTGAGCTGCAGGGTGGGTGAGGGCAGGCAGGTAAAGGGTCACCCCAACTCAGGGCCTTAGGGGCAGGCACCAGGCAAGCCCCAGTGGAGAGGTCAGACACCAGGCAAGCCTGGCCCGTGTCCAGGGGAGGCAACCAGCATTAGAAAGGCTTCCCAGAGAATCTGCAGGGAGCTAGGGTCTAAAGGTGAATGCAATCAGCCAAATGCCCTGTGATGAGAAGGAAGAGCTCCCAGGAGGGTGTGTGTTCCCCTGCTGCACCTCCTGGGGGTCTTTGTGCATCCACTCTGCTCAGCGCCTCTTGCTTTATGATTAGCAGGAGAGAGAAGTTACAGTTGCAGAGGGGAGTTTTAAGAAAAAGTTGTTTGTTTCCCTGTTAGTATGCATGAGCAATTCACTGAGGCTTTTGATGTGGACAGCGGATGAGATAGAAAGAGCCTTCTAGAGAGATGTTGTGAAGCAAAAGGTATAATAAAGTTCTCCTGGTCTAAAGGGACAAGAATTCTCCCAGTGTGAAGGATTCTTTATGACAGACTTGTCATAGTCTGTTTTGTGTTGCTACAACAGAATACCTGAGGCTGGATAAGTCCAAAGGCAGAAAAGTCCAAAGGCAATGTGCCAATATCTAACTGATGTCTGCTGAGGGGTTCACACTGCATCTCAACACAGAAGAGAAGTGAGGAGTGTGTGTGCAAAAGAAGCACAGGGGAGACTGAGCTGTGTTATGACAACTCACTCTTGCAGTAACTAAGCCATCCCTGGGAGACCTAACTCACTCCCTCGAGGCCCAACCCAGTCTCTCAAGAAAAACATTCCTAGAGTGACGCCCCTGACCTAATCACCTCCCCTTAAGCCCCACCTCTTAAAGTCCCACCGTCTTTTAACACCATTACATTGGGACTACAGTTCCAACACGCAAATCCTGGGGGACAAGCCATATCCAAACCATGTCCCATCTTTCCATGGCACCCAGTCAACCTTTATCCCTGTAGCCTAGAGGCCTTCAGAATATCCACCTGTCTGGAACCTCGAAAAGCTCGTACATTCTGAGAATTCATTGCTGATCACATGGTTGGTGGAGTTTCAGAGTCAGTTTTTAGAGTAAAACCTTGCTGTCAACCACGGTTTAAGACGAGCTGGTTGTCTGGTCCATCTTAGCTTCCCAATGAGGCCTCTGTTGGAGGCCCGAGACCAGAAGGGCTTTAATTCTCCTTTACATTCATCTGGCTCTGGCCTCAGACTCTGCACCCCTGGGTCTCTATATCCAGCCTCCCACGGGCAGAACCCATGAGGAGCAGGGCCCTGCCCACCTGCTTGGGAGCCCTCATTAAGGACACCCTCACATGCACTGAATCTCCCAGCTTCCTTCGGCTTCTTGGGGATAGCAGCCCTCTTCCCAGGCTGCCTGCCTGGAAGCAAATGTTGACAGTAGCCTGTCCTCTTGAGCAGACTCCAGGTTCCTGCTCCTCCCCCTCTCAGCCTCCAGGGATCATACGCCCATGCCACCAAATGCCAAAGCACTCCATGTGTGAGACCGGGACTCACGCCTGCCAACAGGGCCTCCTGTGACAAAGGGAAGAGGCCACCTCCCTGCCCAGGCAGACTAGACTGCTCCAAGTGAGATTTGCAAGCTCTGCATTCTGGAGAAAAAGGCAATAAGTGGCGTTCGGGTCACCACAGCTTTTTTTTTATGTAAACATCTTTTTCTTAATTACGAAGAGTTTATATTCATTTGAAAATAATACATATTTTAGAATAATAATCACGATAAAAATTCTACATAATCTAATAATGCAGTATTTTCAATATTGTAGTATAGTTTTTACCCTTTATTCAGTCATTTGAACATTGTCTTCTTTTTCTACTTAACTCTGTGTCCTGTGCTTCTCCCCACATAACAAGCCTCTCACCACTTCACTGCAGCATTATATTCCCCTACAGATCTGAAGACATCCCTGTATTCAGATGTGCTCGGCCACGTCCTTATGGTTGGATGGGGCTGTGGGACGTTAGTCACCAGAATGGTTCCAGTTTTCTTTATAATGCATTGACTATCCTGCAGATGTCTTTGAATTTCAACTTCCTTTCTCAAAGTGCATGTATGCAGTCAAAACCTCAGATATTTTAAAGGTACCTTTTGCCCCCCCACCCCAGCAGCATACGGGAGGTGTCTCTCCCACCTCCCCCCAACAAAAGGTCTCAATGCATTTAGCTGACTCGGGAATTTGTACCGTTTTTTTCTCTTGATGAGAATTTGGTTCCAACTTCACAACATTGTTCAGTGAGAAGGGAAAGTCCAGCACACTGCACTCTGGTACCACCTAGAGTCAGGGTCCTTTTGTCTTGAAGTAAATAAATGAACTTACAAAGTATCTACCCCTGCTAGATTAAAGATATTTACATAACTAGAGTATGAAAAATTATGCATGCCTCGTCTTTTCCAGAAGAGTGAAAATATGTGCATAAAAACTGTCCTCTTGGATTGTAAATGCTATTCAAAGCCGCCGTAAAAGTAAAGATTCTTAAAGAACAGCTGCTCCATCTTTAACGGGTAATACATTTGTCCCAAGATAAGAAAATTGCCTGAGAAATGCTCATGTTTATTGGACCTAGTGGAAGGAATTTCTATAAATTCAAGAGAAAGTAGCCCAGTTGGTGGAGTGAGCCAGGACCCCCTTGGGAGACTTCTTCTTCAGACGGGCTGTTCTACGCTGCCTGGTTGCTGTACCTTCCCGGCATCCATCCTGCCAGACATGTTCTGTTTGACAGCTGAGCATCTTCAGGGGTGATCAGAAATTAGTGGGAAGACAGGCTGGCTTCAGAACACCATAGCATTCATTTCAGCCTTGGTTGTTGACCCAACTGTCCCCCAGAGGGCTTGGAGCAAGGATGTAAGGAGGGAGAGGGTTGTTACAGGCTTTGAAGAGGTGGCACCTGACATCAACAAGCTCAAAGACTTGTTGGGGGAACCCACATGTTCACACTGGCTTGAGAGAAGTACACAGAACAAAATGGCCCCCCTCCCTGCACATGGAAGGACAGAGGCTTCTGGATTGGGGTGCAGAATCTCAGCTGTCTGAGCCAGGTTGGCTGGTAGAGCAGAATTTGCACCAGGGCCACGGGCAGACCTAAAGGCCCCGGAGAATGGGTACGGAGAGTGAACCCCAAACTCAGCTCAGCAGAACAGCCATTGCCTCTTGAGTTCAGAAGGGCTGGGGCTAGCAGGGGAACCCACAGGAAATGCAAAGAGAAAAAAGTCCATCAGCACGAGAGGCCAGGAATCCCTGAGCCCCAGAACTGGGCACAAGCAGCCTTCCTAATGCACTTTTGTCAACCTTCTTCAATATTTAGTGAGAACCTACTTGGTTCCGGGACTTGCTCCAGGAACAGTTCCTGCTCTTGTAGAGCTTGTGATTGGAGGTGGGGTTGACAGTTGCAGACAATCACAGAAATAAATGAATAGTTAAAAAACACAGTGGCAGACAGACGATGCTAGGAAAGGGTGGGCAGGGTTAAATGGTACAGACTGGCTCAAGGTTAGTTTCAATCACATTCCTTGATCACCTGGAAATCAGTGTGCATGGGGTGCAGAGCACACCAGCTGGGTACAAAACTCAAGAGAGGCTCAGCAAGGGAGTTTGTTTTGTTTTGTTTTGTTTTAACCATCTTACCCCTTTGAGCCTCAGAGTTTGTGTGGTCAGGCTAAAGAGAGACTCTCAACCCCAGCACGGTTCTCTCCTCTGGTCCCTTATGAGGGCTTTTCCACCAGCCCACATCAGGATGCACTGGGTCAAGTGCACAGGCTCTGAAGTATTGCCTTCTCTATTTGAAGGCTTTAGAAGTAGGTTTTGGTGAATAACTTTGATAGGGTACTATGTAAAGCAATGCTTCTCGAATTACCTATTAGAAAAGGAACACAGTCTTTCGCAATCAGTCATGAACCAATCCATTCTTCTAGAAGAAAAAATGAAATGAGAAGCAAGGACCTGCAAGATATAAGCCTAATCTTTCATCATTATTACATTCAACAGATATAAAATTACTATTGAATTGTTACTACAGGGTCTAGATGCTGACTCTCGATTTCTGGACTTACCCCGTGGCAGAGTGGTAACAGGCGGTCAAGGGGCCAGGCCCGTCTGTGGACCTCAGTGAGGAGCAGGGCTCTGGTGCTCTCTGTGGCCCGCACCCCATAGAACTGGGGAGGCACAGATCATCGCCCCTGTTCAATCTGCCCCGAGCCATCTTTACATGTTGGCCTGGAAGTCAGGGGACAAGTGCGACCCTCCCGTCGTCTGGGTCAGACACGGGGCTCTGCTCAAGTGGAGGAACCAGGGATCCTGGCATGCACCTGGAACAAAATTAAATCCCTTCTGTTATCAGGGAACTAGAGCAAACTCCAAACAAGGCAAAAATTGGAGGACAAATTTCAGGTTATTTCCTGTGACATTTATTGAGAGTATCTAGAGGGACTCAAAGGTCCAAACTCCCTGGGGACTTGAAAGATTGGGGCCATTAGTAAAAGTGGTTGCCATACACACTGACCCTCAGACCATCACACTCAGGCTGGAGTGTGTGTGTGTGTGTGTGTGTGTGTGTGTGTGTGTGTGTGATCTGTGTATCTAAGGTCACACACACACACACACACACACACACACACCATCCATAGCCTCAATTTCTCTCATTTTGAAGCCTGGCAGTGTAGCATTTGAAGCTGGCCAAGAGAGACATGGGTGATAGATAAGCAAGGTGTACCGCCCCATGTGGACAGCAGCCAGGACCCCCCACCTTTAGCGGCCATGAGGGGTGTGTGTACCATGTGGATGTGCACACGGGCACACATGCATGTTCTGATTTTCATCCACCTGATCGTGCACTCATTTCAGCAATAATTACTGAGCCCTGATTATGAGTCACACAGCGCACAGAGCCATAGAGATCCTGCACCAGCCCAGGAATGGGAGGGACGTCAATAAATAAGGAAATGGCTCTCAGGAGCAGGAGGGCAAGGTGGAGCGCAGCAGAATCTTCACCAGGGTGACCCTGAGACAGCCTCCTCTCCAGACTCACCTGTGAGATGCAGAGGAGGAGAAGGGGCAGCCACAGGAAGAGCAGGTCTGCACGCTAGGCAGGGGATCAGATCTGCAGGGGCCTCGGGCTAGAGGCTTAACCAAGGCTACAAACACAGACCTATTTATCCCCCACCTCCTTTTCTTTTGTAATTAATTATCTCCTCTTAGTAGAAATTAAAAGGTAATAAAATGTTGGGAAAATAAAATATAGTAAATGGAAAAGGGTCAGTAATAAAGGAAGAGAGGGATTCCTTATATTTGTAATTGAGTTCAGAGAGTCTGCGCCGGTTCCTTTTGAAATGGTGCCTGTGTGTAATTGTTTTTAATTGGAAGAGAGAAAGCCAAATAATTTAATGCTCAAAATGTATGTGCCCATTATGTGTCAGGCCCAGGGCTAAGTGGTTCGCATTTATTATCTCATAGAAACCCTGTAAACAACTCTGAAATAACTGTTCACGTAAATAAACCCCGACAGAGAAGGAAATGACCCGCCCACGTGCCCACAGCACCCGACTGCAAGTGACAGAGCTGGGACTCACACCCAGGTCTGACACCAAAGCCCTGGTTCCTTGGAGTTATACTCCAGCTGCTGCAAAGCTGGAGCTGTGAGCTGTCCCCGCTTTGCAGATGAAGAAACTGAGGCACCAGAGGTTCAGGAGTGACTTGCTTGCTACAGCAGCTACGGCAGGGTCTGCATTCCAGGAGTCTTCATGTCACCTTGGCCCTACCCAAAATTGGGCTTGGCTCTGAGGACTTCATCCCAAGGCGCAAGCAGGCAGATCGCAGGGGTCAGAGTTCACCCCTGCCTCCCACTAAGGCCTTAGGAGAGTGTTGTGAGCACACCCAAGAATCCACCTCCGGGCCACCACTTGCTGTCCTTGTCATGGGGACCCAAAACTCACAGCTCCCTTCTGGTATCATCCCACTACAGGTGCCAAGTGTCACCTGCATCTCCCTGTCTGGCCTGTGCCAGGCTGCTGGGTTGTGCAAGCCAGGGGTGGGGGCTGGGGAGACCAGTCACATCATTGTCCACCTGAGTGTCACCACTTGAAGTTGTCACAGTCACGAGGCCCTGTGGAGACATCCTGGGTTTCTCGTCTGCCCTCTGGTTTTCTGATGCTTGGACCTCTGGGGCCTGGCTGACCCCGGAGTGACTGTCCCCTGAGAGCTAGCTGATTCTCAGGGTCAATGATGACCAGCTGTTCCCCTTTCAAAGATAAGCCACCCAATCCAGAGCCCACCTGCCACCCCACATCCTCATCAGGATCTCATACCACCGCTGGCCACCATTCACCTGCCCAGGTCACCCCAGGGCCAGGTGTCAGGTGACTAGGGATAGCTCCTGTGGCCTAGAGCCTCTGACATCATTGGAACTAGCCAGTCCCAGCCTGTCCATCCACCTCCCCTGTTCCTTCCCATGGAAACCACAGTAAAGCCTTGGCGTCCCCCCATCTCTTTCCTTCCCTCCTGGCTGACCCTGGTGCTCTCCTGGGTGGCCACCCCCGGTACAGCGTGTCCCCTTCCTAGGGCATCTGTGAGTGTAGCCATCTCTTTAATGGCAGTTGCGTCCTGATCTGTTGACCTTGTCCTATTTAATCAAAAGCATGATAAAACCTTTTTGTAAACAAATATCCAGGTCACTTCCTCCAGAAGCCCCCTCTGAGTGCCCTGGTCAGCTTAAATCACCCCTTCCTCTGCTCCTTGGAGCTGGTTATTTTTTTGTGGCAGCCTAAAAGCTTGCTGTGTGCCTACCACTGCACTGAGTGAACTCAAAAAGTTAGGGGCAATGCCTTCTCTGCCTCTCATGGCAGGCTCTGCCCAGCACAGAGTAGGTTCTCAGTAAATCCATGGCCTCTGAAATAAAGATAAGGACCATACAACAACGATGATATCCATGGCAACAATAGCCATCTGTCCTTCATGCTTTGCCTACCTCTTCTCCAATTCCCAGAGCAACTAGAACTCTGCAAAGTAGATCTGGGTTGTCCCGTTCTGCAGACGAGGGAAACAAAGCTCAGAGAAATCCAGTCACTTATCTAAGACCACACAGCCAAGAGCCAGGAGTGCCAACCTGAATCTGTCTGGCTGCAGAGTTAACACTCTTGAAACAAATTGAGCAGAACTGAAGTTCATATCCTTTTGCATGACCCCTTTCAGGGGTGACACCCTCCACAGATTGACCAGGGGCTGGCTATCAGGAGGATCTTAGTGTTCTGAAAATGAACAGCAGGTTCTAACTCAGTTGTTGAGTGACTATCTCAAAGCAGTCAGAAAGACCATGGCTGTTATCTGGCCCTGAGATGACATCCAACCTCTGACCCAGCGTTCACCCTCCAACCTCTGCTTCAGTCTGCAGCCCACCTTGACCTCACCACCATCTGGCCTCAGACGTCCAGGAAGGCCAGTGGAGACCATGGTATCACAGAGCCAAGGGACCACCTCAGCGTCTCCTCGTGGGAGGGCAAAGCCACCCGTCCCTTAGAGAAAGTCTTGGGAAGTGCCAGATACTCAGGCCTGCACAGCCTGGTTAGAATGTCAGCCGCCTGCACAGTCCCTGTGCAGGGGACCCCTTTGCTATTCCTCCCACTGCCCAGGGATCCAGCCACTCACCTTGTGTGGATCTCCTAGAAAACCTAAGGCTCTTTCAGCTGATGCAGGCCCCTGGCCATGCACCCAGGCAGGGAGGGTAGAATGGGAACCGCACACCTGAGCGTCTTGGATTACAGGAGCCCCGTGCCTTCAGAAGGCCTGATGAGCCTAGTTTGCCTCTAGGCCTCTTGTATGGAAGTGCCAAGTGGTTAATATTCTCCTGATAAGAAAACTGTGTTCCCCGAATTCAGCAGGAGTTATAATAAAATCATCATGTTTCTAAATCCTTAATCCACAACGAAAGGAGTTTAAATCCCGACGGTATTCCCAGTGTTAGCTTTTTCAGGAATACTTACGGGGTAATTTAGGCCTGATTATTAAAACAGCAGGCCGTCTGCTTCCTCTCTGTTCACTTAAGAAAAAAATTGAACCGCGATTCATAAACGAGTCTCCAGGCCCTTTATAAATTGAAAAGATTTTCTTTCTAAGCAGAATATAGCTCAGAGATGTTTGGGATGCCTGCAGGTCAAGAAGCAGGATGGTCCTTCCTGGGGCCCGTCTCTGGGTTGGGCCCTTAGTCTACATTGTCTCCTTTAAGACTTCCCACCAGCCTGGTTTGGTGGTACTACGCCTATAATCCCAGCAGCTCGGGAGGCTGAGGCAGGAGGATTGCAAGTTCGAGGCCAGCCTCAGCAACTTAGTGAGGCCTCTAAGCAACTTAAGACCCTGTCTCAAAATTAAAAAAAAAAAAAAAAAACATAAAAAGACTGGGGGTGTGACTCAGTGGTTAAGCACCCCTGGGTTCAATCCCAGGTACAAAAAAAAAAAAAAAAGACCACCAGCCCAGGAGTAAAAATAATGTCCCCAAATCCACAGATGAGACTATCAGGTGGCAGTGGCCTTGCCAAGTCCACCTGATCACATCAGGAGAGAGGAGATTCAAGTTCCAAGCTCCCCAGTCCTCAGTGTGACGCAAACCTCCAGCCCCCACTGACTGCCCTCAAGGCCAGAAGTGAAGAGACCAGCAGCCCACCCCCCCCTCCTGCCCTCCTTTGCCAACATCAGGATTATCTCTTTTTAAAAATCAGCATAAAGGGCTGGGGATGTGGCTCAAGCGGTAGCGCGCTCACCTGGCATGCATGCGGCCCGGGTTCGATCCTCCGCACCACATACCAACAAAGATGTTGTGTCTGCCGAGAACTAAAAAATAAATATTAAAAAAAACTCTCTCTCTCTCTCTCTCTCTCTCTCTCTCTCTCTCTCTCTCTCTCTCTCTCTTTAAAAAAAAATCAGCAAAAACCGAGTATTCAAAAATAAACCTGTAAAAATTAAAACTTGTTCTCAGGTCTGACAACCCCCCTCCCCCACCACTGCTGGAAGGACTGTTGTAAGAAGGCCGAGTGGCCTCCGACAAGTCCCACCAGCCCCCAGCCCTGCCATCATTGTGCAGTTCAGATGCCACTGCCCACCGCCTACTCTCCAGGAATACAGGAGGAAGAGGGAGGTAATTGGCAAAGGCTGGATTTGGTGGCTTACCCTCTTCTCTCTTAATCCCCACCCCAGCTCCTTCTGGAAAAGTGGAAGGCGTTTGCGGGAACTCTCTCCTCCCCAGGACCACCAAGCCTGGTCCATTTCTGTTACTATGTAGCCACAATTCTGCCTGCACCTCCTGAGGCCCACAAAGCCTCTGGCCTTGTGATGTTCCTTAAGCTCTCCTGTACCTGATTCCTCCCGGGCAGGAGTGGCCCGAGGGTGGAAACACACCCCACTCCTCCGGAAGAAGACTTGAGGTGGATTTTCTCAGCAGTGACAACCACCTAAGAGGCGTCCAACCGCAGTGGTCTCTCTCTAGGGAAGAGGCCTCTGGCGACTGTGAACAGAGCAGGTGCGGTGACAGGTCTCGTCCACACTAGCAGAAGTGGGGGACCCTGGAGAAGGGGGTGCCTCACACCAAGCCCTCAGACAGGAAGCCACTTTCTCCACTTTGTAATTAACATCTCTAAAGAAAGGGAGAGTCCCACCTGGGAGAGAGGAGAGAGGGCAGGAGCACAGGCTTCCCCTTCAACATGAGTTCTTATTATTGAGAAGCAGATTCCTCCCTCATCAGTTTGGGAACAACTAATTGCCTTGCAGAAACTCAGAGAACCAAGCACTTACTGTGGTGCTGTGAGGGTGGGTGGTTCCAGAGAAGCTGCCAACAGGGCCTGGATTCTGCTTGTGGCCCAAGAAGAACTGTGGCTCAGGAAGGTTCGGAGTCTGGGGCTCCCCAGATCCACCTGGCAACTATTCCCTGAACTCTGATGTCGATGTGGAGGCTCAACCAAACCACACAACCCCTGATTTAAAAGGTTCACGGTTCCTAAGGGAGGTGGCACACAAGCATTCATTCCAACAGGGCATCATATAGGATTCATTCACACTCTCCTCACCAGACAGTGAGGGCAGGTTCCGTGCCAGGCACCGCAGGGCACGGTGGGCATTCAGAGCCACATGAAGCTTGGGGTGAAATGCTTCAGTCTAGTGTTGAGGAGGCTGTGGGGCACAGAGGAGGGCATCCAACTAGACTGGAGACATCCATAAAGGCTGCGTGCGGGGAGGTGGCAAATGGGAAGGAGATAGGAAGGAAGTCCTTGAAGCAGCAGCAGTGTGACCACACCACTGTGGCATGACAGCTTTCCTATGCTTTGGATAGGAGGTGTCCCCCCAAAGCCCCTGCGTTAATGCAGGGAAACCAGGGGTACAAAGATTGGATTACGAGAGCTGTA
Source organism: Urocitellus parryii (assembly GCF_045843805.1). Classification (NCBI taxonomy): domain Eukaryota; kingdom Metazoa; phylum Chordata; class Mammalia; order Rodentia; family Sciuridae; genus Urocitellus; species Urocitellus parryii. The sequence continues at coordinate 104,098,334 of NC_135532.1, forward strand.
ACCTCCTCGGTCCATCTGAGCTTGAGTGGACAGGGTGGTCACTGCAGGCAGGTGGGGTGAGGCTGGAGGAGTGGGTCCCTGGGGGCATCTTCCCGGCAGCCCCTTCCCCTTGCTTCTCTGCTCCCTGGCCTCCCTCCACCTCGCCCTTCTGCCATGATGCTCTGCCCCTCTTGGACCCAGAGCAATGGAGTCGCCGACCTGGGACTGAATCTCTGATGCTATGAACCAAAACAAACTTTTCCTCCTCTCAATTTCTTCTGTCGGGTATTTAGGTCACAGTGGCAGAAGACAGACTAACACATGCTAGGGCACTACATGCCTGGCGAGTGTGGACCTCTCACCATGCCGTGATGTTCAGATACGCCCCATAAGAAGCCCCTTGTTTGCTCTAGAGGTTCGGCCTGAGGACTGAACCTGGGGCCTCTGGAGCATGGGCTGTAGTGACTCCAGGATCTCCTCCTCTAGAGGGTGATGGCACACGGCCCCTGGGCCCACAGGCAGGTGTGTCTTCCCTCATTCACACGCAGTTCCTCTCGCCCATATGCCCCTCAGTGTAAGTCCCTGGGGATGAACCCCTGACTGCCCATGGCATGCTTGAGAAACCCGGAAGGGTGCTAAGGGCTACACCCAGATTGGAGTCATGCGGAACATGGCGAGGTTGTGGCCCAGAGGGGCATTGCCCCCTTCCTTACTGGGGCTCTACTATGCTCAGAGCCCTACTATGTGCCAAATACACATTGTCACACATTATCCTCACCATGACCCTGAGAGGTCAGTGCTAGGGTCCTTATTTTACCAAGGACATTTCTGAGACTTCGGACCCTCCAGTGATCTGCCCCAAGGACATCGTGACATTACAGAGTCAAGCCACCTTCCTTGCTGCCTCAGCTTCCAGCCTGCTTTCCTGAGACCTCCAGGCCACAGACATCCTTGGCATTTGGGCGTCAGCTCAGCTGGGAGCTCTGGATCCAAAGGAGCCCCTCTCTGTCCTGTCCCACAGCCCTGGCTCCTCTCTGACGGGACAGCACAGGCTTCTTCACCACCTGCTCCTCCCCCGGCTCCTGACCTGTTTACCCCCTTGCCTTGGTGCCCCAGAGCCTGGCACACGGAAATCCCAAACACTTGGCTGCTGAAAGAATGAAGCCAAGTGGCCCTTCCCTCAGCCCAGTCTTATCACCATGATGGTGGCCAGTATCCCACTGGTGGCTGCAGATGAACCCAGAGTCTCACAAATACAGGACTTCATGGATTTCTCATGAGTGAGAGCAAGACATTTTGTAGATTTTCATTTCTACCCAAGCCAAAGGGTACCATCTAATCAGGTCCTAGGTGACCAACATTTGGGACTTGCAAATGAATAGCACCCCTTCCTCCATGATTCCTCTCACTCACTCACACAAGTGTGGCTGAGGACAGTTGCACAGCCTCTCAGACAGTGTCCTTGTAGTATGCGGGATGCTCAGGTTGTCAACAGACACCTATTATCAGTCTCTGCCAGCATCACCTCCAATGGGCTCTGACTTCGACTCCATGCTACAATGTATCAGTCACTTTCAGAGTGAGCTTCCTGTTTATTTGTGTTGATTGCTTCGTTCACTTGTGGCACCATTTTGGTTGTGATTTTTTTCTCTCTCCAATGCTTTATCGTCTCCCAGTTATTTTTTCACCTTAAAGCAATGATAAGATCATTGGCCGTCCTTCAGCAAGTCACAGTCCCGAATGCTAGAGAATCCTTGCCCCCTGCCTCACGATCTCCTACAATCCTGGAATGACCATGTCCTCTTTCACTTTGAAACAAGACATAGGCATTCTTAAAAATCACCATGTGAGGGGAAAATAGGGTGAAAGGCACAGAACTCACAAATGTCACCAGTGACATATAAAAGAGTCAAAAAGAAAGCATGAGCACAGTTTTATACAATACTGCATGAGTATGGCACTTGACCTTGAACAGACTTGGCGTTTGCTGGTGGGAGTGGACCCGTGCACACCTGCCTTTACAACTTCCCATCTGGGTCTGGGGATAGCACGCTCAACTGGCATGCATGGGGCGCTGGGTTCCATCCTCAGCACCACTTAAAAATAAAATAAAGATGTTGTGTCCACCAAAAACTAAAAATATATATTTAAAAATTCTCTCTCTCTCTTAAAAAAAAAAAACAACTTCCCACCTGTTTCTGAGATTCTCCTTCTGCCTCTTCACAATGACACCCCAGCTGCACCCCTTCCCACATCCCTCCCACCACCAATGGCAGATCTCTTCAAGGTCCAATGTCATATCTGGCATAGTGCCTGTGTAAAAAGGTGGTCATGTTTTCTCTTTCTCCCTTTTTGATGCATCCCAGGTGACATTTTTGAGTGTGATGGCTCCTTCTGTTTTTCCCATGTCACATGGTGAAGTAGGAAGCTGGCCGTGTTTGTGGTGTGCATGGGTGTGTGTGTGTGTGTGTGTGTGTGTGTGTGTGTGTGTTCTATTTGTCTGTGGCTCGGTTCAGCTGGGTGCAATTTTCTATATTCGCCTGATATTTCTCAGGGGGCAGACGTTGCATCACCAAATGTGAAATTCCCATTATCTTCAGACGGCTCCTCAATATGTTGGTTGAGACAATTCATTTATTGGAACAGATTCGCATCTTCCAAACAAGTGTTTCAGCAAGACTCGCCATACCTGATTGACTTTTCATCCTGCTTCTGTTTATTCAGACTGGACCAAAAGGATCGAGTACCAGCCTGGCTCGGGGAGTGTGCCCTTGTTCCCCAGCATCCACCTGGAGACGTGCGACGGTGCCGTGTCCTCCCTCCAGGTCACCGCGGAGCTGCAGACCAATTACATTGGCAAGGGCTGTGACCGGGAGACCTATTCTGAGAAATCTCTTCAGAAACTCTGTGGTAGGTTTTCCCCCATGGGAATTTATTAAATTGACTGTGTGTTTAAATGATATATGCAAACAAAGGCCTATGTTATTAAACTAGAAAATTCTCAGCCTACCCTAGTGCCATCCATATTTGTAGCTCATAAATGGATCTTTGCTTTGGTGGAGGATCAGAAGGGCATCTCTTTTGGCATCGGATGCAACTGATTCAGGCTCTACTTGCCAGTTGTGTGGCCTCGGACAAGTAGCCTGGCAAAGCCTCTGTTCTTGATTAGGAAGACAGAGATGAAATGGCACAATGTGTTTCAAAGCCCCTGGCGCAGAGCGTAAGGACACACAGGCTCTCTTGCTCTGCTGGTTTATAGAGGGCCAGTAGGAACCAGTGGTATCAGGCACCTGGGCAGGGCATGGCTGTCTCCACAGGGCCAGCTACATGATTTGGAAGACCCAGTGCAAATGAAGACACAGACCCTTGTTCAAAGATGATTAAGAATTTTTAACAGCAAAGCATTAAACCAGGTGCATAAACTAAGCAACTAAGCCCTGTGCAATGGCTCAGGTCACCTGCCCATCAAACTGGGCCCTGCCCAGCAGAGAGGAGCTTTGGGTGGGCTGAGGTGGGCTAATGGAGATACCCACATATGGCCAAGAGAGGACTTGCGGTCAGTGGGCTGAGAGAGGGAGCTACAAGAAAGGAGGCAGGCCTGGAACTGGGAAACCAGCCTAATGGGGGGTTTCTGTGAAAGGAGGAAGCCTAGCTTTGTAGCTTTATAGCCTAGTAGTACACACACCTACTGTGTGCACTCTGTGAGACTCTCCATGTGCATTTGCTTAATTTAATTCCCATCTTCTCTTTGGGGAGAATGTCTTTCACTCAGCTTTAGAGATGAAAAAATTGGGGCCCCAGAATGTGAAAATGACTCGTTCAAGTTCACACAGGTAGCAAAGCAGCACGATTTGAAGGTAGGTCTGTCTGGATGGTGGGGTCTTTAGCTCTGTATCCATCACGGCCAACCCTGGAGCTAGAACATAACTCTCCAGTGAGCCTGGGCAAGGAGAGGATGAGCACCCCTGAGGTGCGGACAGTCAGACTGTTCATGGGTTGGTGGGCCCCCTCACCCCGCCCCTACCTGCAGTTCATTGCGTCCTTGTTCTTTCCAAGAAAAGTCCAAGGGCCTAGTCTTGGACTTTTACACCACCCTGTGGGAGCTGGGAAAGGCTTGCTCCCACACAGGGCCCGTGTTAGGAGGGGTTAGCACCTCTTCAAGAGGAAAGGGTGGCTCTGGAACACCCAGTGTAGCTGCCACTCCCCAGGAGCCCCCCACTACTGGGGGGGGCAGTTTTCCTTCTTTGACATTGCAGGAACACACACACACACACACACAATCTTTACCTCCACTCGTCTGCCCAAAGAGCCAAGTGCAAATTTTAGAACTGAAATACATCCTGCTTGGGCATCACCATGTCCCTTCCTCATGTCACCAGGCTGGCAGGGAAGGCCAGTGGGAATGTAGACCCCTCTGGAACAACACAGGGTTGGGGGACACTTCAACTCCAGTGTCCCCAACCACTCTGGCAATATGCAGGAAACTGGCCCCAGCCTCTCCTTCCCTCTGCGTGTGCAGAAGCCATCAAAGTGACATGTTGCTTTGAACCAATGTCCCATTTGACTCCCCGTGTACCTGGATTATCAGTCAACTGGACCCTGAGGCTCCCTGGGTTGGAGTCATTTCCTCAACTCCTCCAGGCGAGAAGGAGATGATGGAATCTGTTGCTAAAGACCAGAGGGGCCCAAGGGCAGAATTGATTTCGAACATTGCTGGCGAGAGATGGGAGACATGGAGGGCGAGAAGGAGGAACTTCAGAGCAAACCTGTGTTAACACAGCTTGTTCCATCTGGGCTGCCAGCATCACCGTGCAGGAGGGCAGGATACCTGGGCCAAGCAGGTAGCTCCCCACAAGTGCAGCTTCGTCTGATGCTGGGAACTGCCTTTGAATGACAGAGGTCTATCTCTCTCTGGTGACCTTACCCCTGGCACTGCCCACCACACATATGGGAAACTGTCCCAGTAATCTGGGTGGCCAGGCCAATCCTGCCTCCCATTAGAAGCTTGACTCTTTTTTTTTTTTTTTTTTGGTACTGGGGATTGAACTCAGGGGCACTAAGCCACTGAGCCACATCCCCAGCCCTATTTTGTATTTTTATTTAGAGACAGGGTCTCACTGAGTTGCTTAGCACCTCGCTTTTGCTGAGGCTGGCTTTGAACTCATGATCCTTCTGCCTCAGCCTCCAGAGCTGCTGGGATTACAGGCGTGCACCACTGTGCCTGACAGAAGCCTGACTCTTGATCGCACTGGGGGAGAGTTCAGGGAAAAGATCAAAAGCAAAGGCTGTCTCTGAACTCCAAGGAGGATACAGGCTGGATCCCTCCTGAGACCCCGGTTGGGCCGCAGTCCCTGTCTCGTGGAGGTCAAAATGGGCTCTGGGGTAAGCTCTGTGTGTTTTCAGAGGGCCGGAGATAGGCTTCTTGCTGTGCTTCCCAACTAGAGAGCTGCCAGGTCACTTCAAGTCTGTGCGTTGGCACAGCTTTCATTCTACAATCTTTATTGACTTTGGAGGGAAACAGGGAGACCAATTAGGATATTATTGCCATAGCCTAAGCAAGAGTTAATGAGTTCTGAACCAGGGGAGTGGCTACGGGGATGAATCTAAGACAGGTTTAAGAGGCAAAATCAGCAAGATTCAATGACTGATTAGCTGCCAGGACTGAGCAAGAAGGAATCTAAGCAGGCCCTGTGTGAGCCTCTAACTGGATGAGGGTGCTGCCCACCGCCCTCTGCGGAGGCCTAGCCAGCTACGCTTCCCCACTGGTCCTCGTGGAAGTCTGGCCCTTGCCTACCTGCCTCCTCCTCCTACAGCATCAGCTCCACGAGGGTTAGTGAGAGGTTCCCACTTAAGGGGAAGCCAGCGGCAGCCGACAACATCAGGCCTGCTGTCAGAAGTACCTGAGCAGAGTCAGCAGCACTTGAAAAACACCAGATGTCAGGCGTGCTGCTCCCTGAGATGTGTTAATGGAGACACTTCCCTTCTGTCTTAGACAAAAGCTCTGGAGGGCCCTGAAACCGTGTTCCCTATGTGAGGCAGTCTTAGCCTCACAATGTCCCACCACCTTGGCTTTACTCAGAGCAAGGCTTCTAGAAGAAGTTGGCCAGCCTTTTACACTATTTTCAAATTCAGGGATTCAGGTGAGGGACCCCCTGCCTCAGTACCAGACTTTCCAGAGGCAAACTTGAGCATGAACTTGAAGATGAATTGGATGTAGAAGCCGTTCGTGAGACCTCTGGGATGAATTAAGTTTGACATTAACAACAGCTCACGGAGAGCCCGCTTCAGTGACCCCATGTCACTACTTATTTCAGAAAATAGAAAAGGACTTTGTGATGCTTATACTCTGGGTAGCACAGAGGTCAGGGGCTGTCCCTCTAGGGGACCACTGGACTCCTGGCAGCTGGCCAGTACCTACTGCATACAATGACAGGGACAGCTGTTTTGTTTGCAAGTCAAGAATTCCCAGGACAGATCCTGCTGAAAGAAAGGCTGCAGACTGGGAACATGCTATTCAAATCAACTCTTCATATGTTGGAGCAGCGCAGGTGACCAGACCTGTGAGTCTCAGGGCTGATACACTTTTGAGCCCGGAGATATTCATGGAGGATTCATTCATTCATTCATGTATTTATTAATCCAACAAACATTTGTTATCCCTACAAATGCTGTGCTAATTCTTGAAATAATATAGCTATTAATACAACTCCCTAAACATTCAATCTCCTGGGAAAGACAGGCATGTTTAAAAAGTTACAAGGCAGTTCTCTGGGAGCTATGAAAGTCCTGGTTTCCTACTACACCTTTCAGCTTAACAGAAATTGTTCTCATCAAGAATCAGCACTAGAAACTTTAGTACGCTCAGAATAGCTCAGCTCCAAGAAGAAGCCATCACGGGTTTCTCCAAGACAAGGAGAACTGGGGAACACCAGTTGGGAATCAGATTAAATCACTAATCACACATCACAAAGAGCGGCGCACACTGACTCTTGAATGATGGTGGTGAGCAGTGGCCTCTGATTTCCTGGGGGTCATTGAAGCAGCTCCCATATCACATGCAGTGTCTGCAGTGGCCTTGTCCAAGCTGGTCAGCAACTAGGTAGATATCCATGGTCCAGCCCCATGGCTGGCCACACCTCATCCAAAGCCCAGCTGGCTTCACTTAGAAATCCAAGTTTCTATTCCAAGGCCCTGGAAGGACCCATCTTGTCTAGGATTCTAGAGGTCGAACGGGTCAGCTTTTCATTACCTTGTCAGATATTTTCAGACTATCTTAAGAGGACAACTTACAGAAGGAAAAGTTTAATCTGGGCTCATGATTCCAGAGGTTTGGTCTGTGATGAGCTGAGTCCATTGCTCTGGGCCCAAGAGAAAGCAGCACGTCATGGTGAAGGGCATGGGGAGGAGAGCTGCCCAGGACAAGGTGTTACAGAGGAGATTCGTCTGTAGAACCAAGGTGGCCATGGAGATCCCACCCTGAATTCTTGGCATTATGCAGGGAATGACGTTAAGCAAGTTGCATCAAGTGTAGACAGAAGTTGATTTAAAAAGATGGAAAGGAAGGCACCCAGGACAGAAACCAGAATGGGTCACCTTAAGCCAGAATGGGTCACCTTAAGCCATGGCCCTTACCAAGTTAGGATTTTGAAGATTAGGATCTCTTTGTTCTTGTTTCTTTTCCCCTTGATTGTTTATTACTTTTGAATAGTTCTCAGCAAACTTTCTTTGTGAGTGTCCTGATGTAGTTGCAAAGGGTGATGGGTGGTTGACATACTTTCCATGATAAGAGAGGAGACTGGTGACTCTGTAGTGTGTGATAGGATCTTGAAACAAGTTTCTTAAAAGGAAGCCATTAACTGTGGTGGGGGGAGGTTTTGACATATGAGGCCCCACCTTCTGGGTGCTTGGCTGACTGATAAAGTTTCTTATGATTTTAAGGAAAGATTCTTTTGAGAAATTGTAATTACGTATGGCTTAGGGAAGGTTAGGCATTTCACTTTGATTTCTCCAGATGCCTGTTTGCCCAAGAAGATTCCCTATGGTTCGTGACTCATAGATTTCACTTCATAATATCTTTTTATAAGTTATTGCTTTAACCTGTCTTTTCCCTGCTCACCTGCTCATGACCGACTAACCTACCTAACAACGGCAGACAGAAGCAGAGAGTGGCAAGGAAGGGCCCTAGAGAAGGGGCACCCTTCCAGGGCACACTTCCAGGGTCTCACCTCCTCCCATCCCACCCATCTGCCTACAGTGACCATCCAGTCAGTCCATTCAAAGTAGGATGGACAGCTCTCATAATCCAATCATTTGGCCCCAAACATTCTTGCATTAACACAGGAACTTTGGGGGGAATGCCTCGCATCCGAACCATAACATAGAATGATATCTAACTGTAGACTCAATGGGGTGTCAGTTCCTACAGACATCAGGAAGAAGTTCTCCATGTCTGGCTCTCAGGTACCCAGGTCGGGAAATGGAATCATAACTGTTGGTATCCGTTATTTACATGAATTGTAAGTCAGGCAAGGACAGGTTTTCCTGCAGTAACAAATGGCCTCACAGTCTCACTGTCTTAAAATGACAAAGGTTTATCTTTCCTATCCCATGTCCTGGGATTGGCTGAGACTCTGTTCCATGTGGTTTCCCACCTGGACCCAGGTTAATGAAATAGCTGGTATCTAGAACACTGTTCATGTCCATGCAGATGTAAAAACAGGTGAACCATGCCTGTTCTCTTGGGGCTTCTGCCTTGATATGACATATGTCACCTGCACTCACGTTTCAGTCCTATGGCTGAGCTGAAATCCCGGGTCAGAGAGTGTGTTGCATACAGATGTGTTCCCCTGCTAGACAGCCCTGGTGGTCTGTCAGACACTGTAGAGTTCCTCCCTAGTGTCCCCTGAGACTCTCTTCCACTTGACTGGACCACCCACTGGACCACCTCGGTGAACCTGGAGGGAGATCATGTCACCCCCTGGGAATTTTGCAAATATGGAAACTGAGGCCCAAAGAAGGGGAAACAACTGAACCAAGATAACACAGCAACACTGCTGGCTGGGGGCACTTTCTAGAAAATGAAAAGCTTACTGGATCCCTGGAGGTAGAATCCCTGGTCTGGCTCATGGATGCCCCTGATGCAGCTTGAACATGACATCATTGTTTATTGAAATGATATGGGGTCTGTTTGGTGCACCCACCATGCTCACATGTGTCTTGTCCAGAATACTGTACAGAATGGCTCCTTGTTCATAGTGGCTCATCTTCCTAAAGCCCTCCTACTTCTATCACCCCCTTCCAACTTCCTGTGGTAGACCCAGAGGGCTCTGTGTCCATCACCCTTATGGCAGGCCCACTTTGAAGTGCTAAGAATGCTGTCTGCTCACACCAAGGACACCCAGAGCAGAATGCAAACCCATAAACTAGTTTCAGAAACTGACCACCATCCCCTGGCCCTATTTTAATTCTTATACTATAGTGTGTCCCCAAAGCTGCCTCTTTCACCCCTATCTCAGAGTGGCTTCCCCAACTCTGAATGGCCCAGGGAGCTGGCATCAGACCTCACCTCTGGTTTGAAGCCCCCAGCACTCAAGCTGCTGCTGTTGTGTACCAGATCAGCCGGAACTCTCAGCTTCTGGTGGCCCCAGGGACTGTCATGGAGGATTCCAAAGGAACATCTTAAATGCACCCTGGTGTTAAGATGATGTGCATCATCACTGCTAGTGAGACATCCACCATGCACCCTGTTCTGCTCTCCATGGGATCCCTTGGGGAGAAGAGACAGAAGAACTCAGGAGAAAGTAAGTCTTTCTCTGTTTGTTTAAGTGCACCAAGAGATGAAAGGCAATCTGTTACATTTGTGGAAGTTTGTACCATCTGGTTAAACACGGCTTCATGCTCTCTGCAGGCAACATCTACAAGACAGAGAGGGTGGCCTGTCACTCCCCCTCCACAGGGAAGACAGGGATTCCACATCAATGTCCTTGCCAGGATACATGTTGTCCTCAATAAGCCTCTCTGTGGCATCAGCCACCTGTGTGAGCGGGAGGGTCCTATGGCACAGGGCTATGCTGTGCAGGCCAACCAGATGGCCCCATGGACGCCGATGTGTGGTAGAAAGACCCTTGCCCATGTTTCTGAGTGCTGCACCTGCCCCCAGCCAGCAGTGCTGCTGTGCGATCTTGATTCAGTCATTTTCCCTTCTTTGGGCCTCAGTGTCCATATTTGCAAAATTCCCAGGAGGTGACACGATCTTCCTCCAGGTTCACTGAGGTGGTCCAGTGGGGAGCCTGGGCTTTGGAGCTCGCTGTACTGATGGGCCCCTCACTAGCTGAGTGCAGTCCTGGGCTTGCTCAGCCTGGGGCTTCTTATCTGTAAAGAGGACTCCTGGTAGTATTCACTACAGACAGGTAACTAAGAAGGACCATGTAAAGTACTTAACTAAATCAGGTCTGATGCCACTCAGTGCCATCAAAAAAAAAAAATGCTAGGAAAATAACAATTTCATAACTGCAAAACTATAAAAAGTAAAGTCTTATAAATCAGCTACATGTATAGAATATCATCATCCAGGGCTTGGGTTATTCTATAACCAAACTTTCTTTCACGTCTCTCCAAACCAGTCCTGAATTTTCAACTGATCCCTCCCCTAGTCTGAGGTGCCAAGTGCAGTGTGAATTCTACAGGGACAGCAGAGCCAAAAGAAGGACCTCATGTGGGGGAGTTTCAAGTCCTGCTGAGCCCTCCTCCAGAATGGAGTCCTGGCTGCTGCGTGGATGGCAGAGCCAGCCTCCATCAGCACCATGTGCTCATCTGTGCCCTGGGCTATGCCCCACTGTGTGGCATCCTTGGCCTGAGCTAGCTGTCAGGAGCCCTGAGCAGTCAGCCCACATCTCCATGGCCACCCCAGACATGGGAACCAACAGACTCGATGTGTTCCCCAGTCACTAGCTGTCTTCATGCTGGAAATCCTGGTGTCAAACTGATGTCAGGTCATCTGAACATCGGGTGAATATCCAGAGCATCTCATGGGGGCACCAGGTGGGAAGGTGGGCAGTCAGGAGTATCTGAGGGCTGCTATGCCTCTGAGACAGGATAAGCGAGACCCCTGGGTAATACTCATGTAGACGGTGTCCCCACTGCCCACACTTCCCCTGCTGAGCACAAATTAGGCATCCTGTCTTCTCAGGCTCAGCAGTTCTACTTGGCTATGGCTCTCAGCATCCCCTGGCCTCAGCCTGGAATACTAGTGGTGGCAGAAATAATAGTGGAGCTGGTGATAAAGTCATAGCTGACACTCACCATGTGGTCAGCATGCTGCTCCAAGCTCCGGTGCATTATCTCATCCAGTCCCCAAACACAATGGGGAGAGGAAAGAGAGGCAGAGAGGTCAGGTGACTTGCTCTCTGTCACAAAGCTAGCACATCATGCTGCCAGGTGTCAAATTCAAGCTTTACTGGCTTCAGAGCTCATGTTTTCAACCACTGAACCATTTGACCTCAATGAGTGGTATTAATAATAAAAAAAAGCATGCTGAGAATAAAGGGGTTCACACTGCTTCTCAGGGGATCAGGCCCTGGAACTCTCCCCAGTCACAGTGTGGATCATGCTGGGTCAATGTGTGGGCTCTGAGCTCCTGCAGGTTAGGGACTGTGTCTGATGCACCTTTGAGCCACCAGCACCTATCAGGAGACTTGGCACATAGTTAGTGCTCAAGAAACAGCAGATGGGTTAATGGATGGATGGATGGATGGATGGATGGATGGATGGATGGATGGATTGCACCCCACCTGGCCACTGCCATCACTTACGTCTGATGCCAAAGTGACTGCTACCTCTCCAGGGATGGGGATGGCCTTGGACATTTCTGCTCCCAAATCACTGAGCTCAGGTCTAGGCACAGACCTGACCCAGGAGCAGAAAAACAGAAGGTGAAGCTGCCCCACCCCTGAGGACTGACCCTTTGTTCTTTCTGTCCCCCCCCACCTGCCCCTCCCTGCAGGAGCCTCCTCGGGCATCATTGACCTCCTACCATCCCCCAGTGCTGCCACCAACTGGACAGCAGGACTGCTGGTGGACAGCAGTGAGATGATCTTCAAGTTTGACGGCAGGCAGGGTGCCAAGATCCCAGATGGGATTGTGCCCAAGAACCTGACGGACCAGTTCACCATCACCATGTGGATGAAGCACGGCCCCAGCCCTGGCGTGAGAGCCGAGAAGGAGACCATCCTCTGCAACTCAGACAAAACCGGTGGGTCACCCTAGCCCAGCCCAGGTGTCTGGGCACAGACGTAGTCATGGGGGAAGGGAGAAGAGCCGCAGTGTGGGAGGGGCCCTGGGAATGCATTCTGGTTTTCTGGCTGTGGTTTACTGGGATTGGGGTGAAGTGGGAGTAGGAAAGGGGAGAAGGTACAGGCTCCCCAGGAATGCAAAGCTGGAACCAGTGATCTCCCAACTGGGTTCCTCAGAACTCCAGCATCCCCAGAGGTGCCTTAGGGTGGCTCTGAGTGAGGTCAGGGAGGAATCCTCATCGTGACTTCAAACAAGAAGTGCCGCCTTTAGTACCTAAAGACTCCCAAAGGACTTCTTTTGAATAAAAGGGTCCTGCAACTTAAAGTAGTCATTTGAAAATCACTGGCACTGGTAATAATGGTAGCTCACATTTCTTAGGCATTTAGGAAGCTTCACCTGAGCAAGACAGGTCACAGGTTGGTGGTTAAAATCACTCTGCCTCTTAGTAGCTATGTGACCTCAGGCAAGTGGTTAAGCCTCTCTGTGCCTCGTTTTCCCAGTCTATCTAATGGGCATTACAGTGTCACCTCCCTTGTAGGGTTTGTATGAGGGTTAAGTAAATTAATATGCATGGAGTGCTTAGAACAGTGGCTGGCACACAGGACTTGTGATTGGCGTTGGCTCTTATTAGTTAAACAGTTTCTGACTCCTTTTTATAATTTTATATAAATTTTACAATAGCACTATTGCTTTTCCCATCTGAATGATAAGTACACATCCCTGAGAAGTTCAGCAGCTTGTCCCAGATAGTCACACAGCAAGCAAGCATCAGTAATGGAATGACAGCTTAGACCCAACCAAAGCCATGCCCCATGCTCTCGTCACTAAAGTCCCCATGCACACACACATGTATGCACAGGTACACACATGCACAGATATTCTGAGATCTTATGCAAAATATATTACTCTGTCTTTACTGATAATTATCGCTTCCCATTCAAATGCAACTTTTGTTCAAATGCCCCAAATAAGTAAAAACCATGTCAGATGTAACAGTAAGAAGACAACATAGAAAAATGGCCAGCACTCAGCCTCTACTTTTGGACAGCTTAAGTTCCACCCCTTCAGGTTTAACCTTTGAGGAGTTGCTAATCTCTCTGAGCCTCAGTGTTTTAGTCAGCTTTTGAGTCACTGTGACCAAATACCTGACAAGGACAACTTAGAGAAAGAAAAGTTAGTGGTTCACGGTTTCAGAGATTCAGTCCATGGTTGGTTGACTCCGTAGCTCTGGATCAGAGATGAGACAGAACATCATGTAAAAGGGTGCAGTGAAAAAAGCAGCTCAGGAGTGACCCACCTCCTCCAGCCACACCCTATCTGCCTATAATTACCACCCAGTTAATCTGTACCAGTGGATTAATCCACTGATTAGGTTATATGTCTCTTCACCTCTGAAAATTCTTGCATTGACTCACACATAAGTTTGGGGAGACATCTCATGCCTAACTGTAACACTCAGTTTCCCCGCATGTAAAATGGGAAAAACAAACATGAAGAATGAAATCACTCTGCAGCCCCAGATATATAATTAATACCTCTTAGTTTACCTGGGGTTGCTAATGATGGTTACTATTGTTATTATTACTACTTCTGGATTTTTTCCACTTTAAGCTGCTACAAGAACCTCCATACTCCCTGTTTCAGTTGATCTTTACAGCCAAGTTAATGCATTTTCTGGATGTAGAAAGTGACAGGGAGTGGTCTGGATTTCCCCTCATCACAAAACAAGCCTACATGGGTGGGGTCAGTGCCAACATCAGGTTTGCTCTGGGACATGCATGCAGGAAGGATTCCACAGACCTGTGTGAGATAGTGCTGAGATCTGGGACCAGGTTTAGTGGCCTGGCCCTCGCAGGACCTGGTGGCTCACTGCCATCTTGGTCCTAGATCCCAAAACACAGTGAAGTGGCAGCCTAGGATTGTGTAGACAGACATAGAGCAGCTGAGCTATGGTCAGTGGCCACACATATGGTGGTTTCTGAGATGTATCAGGTAACCCTGGGAGGCAGAGGAGACAGATGTAGATATTTCTGCTCAGAGAGGGAGCAACTGGAATCTGGAAGGTTGAGTGATGGGACCTGGATGCTGCTGCCAATATCCAAGAACAGCAGGCTTGGACTTGGGAACTCTTAGCCCATGCCCAAGGGCAGACAAGTGCACCACAGGCGCGCGCGCGCGCGCGAGAGAGAGAGAGAGAGAGAGAGAGAGAGAGAAATTTTTTAATATTTATTTTTTAGTTTTCGGTGGATACAACATCTTTATTTTATTTTTTTTAATGTGGTGCTGAGGATCGAACCCAGCGCCCCGAGCATGCCAGGCGAGAATGCTACCGCTTGAGCCACATCCCCAGCCCATCTCTTTAGAATAAATTATTGCACTTGTAAAAATATGTAGTTGCCAGGGTCCCACCCTAGGTCCATTCATCAGAATCTCAGGAGATGCTATTGGGCAGCCAAGACTGGAAACTCTGCATCATTAGACAATGATGCCTCGGGTCATCAAAACAGTCTGCCAACAGGAGAGTCAGCACCCCAATCGCCAAGACCTGGTGCTTTGCAACTTTTAGTAGAAAACCATACTTTACAACCTCAAGATTGGCACAGAGACAATGGAAACACTTTTTTTTAAAACTTCTGCCTTTTAAAAGAAATTCTATAGATATATCTTTATCCTGAATAAAAATTAAAATATTTGCACTAAATTAAAGCCTGATTAGGGCTTTTGCATATCAGAAAATTTCCCAGCTGTAAATGTTTATAATAGAAGACAGAAAAGTATAAAGATATACAAACCACAAAACCCTAATACTCTGATAACACGAAGTACATTTCATTAAAAACCTCTTTATTTCTCTCTATATGCACAATGTCCTTACCTTTTTAATCTATTTTTATAAAACATGTGATACTATTATCTGTTTGCTTTATATAACTCTATTCAGATCACTTCTCTGTGTGATAGAATATTCCTTTCAGAATGAATTCCATGGCAGTTTTAAGACTCTGTCATGTGGATTTATAATACTTCATTTCTCTGGCTCCCTTTTGTTGGGTATTTAGATTTTTCCTCTCAAATGCAAATAAAACAATCCTGTAGAGAGCATTCTACTATATAACTTTTGGACATTTCTGATGATTTCCTGACCAGAAGTTGAATTACTAAATCAAAGAATATAAATATTAAGAACCTATTAATGTAAATTGTTGAATTGCCCTTCATGAAAATTGCATTAATTTCTGTTTGGTACAATCAGTAAAATTTATTAATGCTGGCCCACTATGAAGGAATTTATAAATAGTTGCACAACAGAATTGATTAGTCAGCAAAGGCTAATTGCAGGAAAATGTTGGGTGTTGGGGCGGCAACAACTGTTATCACTACCAACAAACAGCATTCCCAGTGGCCGGCTCTCTCTTATCAGTTTTCCTTATGCGTTTGTCTAGTCACAGGTGGGCCTGGAGGGCAGGGAAGTTCTGTTACTTCCAGACATTCTCAGACCACGCATCCTTCCACCCTCTGAAGCTGCCAAGCTCAGCCACAGATCAGAGAGCCAGATTAGAGATGAGGCAAAAGGGTTTTATTGGCCAGGACAGAAGATCACTCTTGACCTCCCAGAACTTGGTCCCACTGCCCCACCTGACCCTGGGGAGGCTGTGAATGTGTTGAACTGTGTGTTGAGGTGCAAAGAGAACAGGGTCAGGTGAACACACAGCAGTGTCTGCACATGGGGCACTGTGTCTGCTGCAACCTGGGTTGGCCCTCACCTCTCTCTGCCCTGTGTGGGGGTCCCCTTCCCACTGCCCTTCACGAGCTCAGCTCGGGCCCTGTCTCCCTAATCCCCTCCTACCCACCCTCCTGCTCCTGCTGCTGGGATCCCCTCCTCCTGGCCTGCAATCCTCTTGCTCCCCCTGAGGTCGGCAGAAAATAATGAATGAAAAGTGGACACATGCAGAGCTAGCCACTTCCCTCCAGAGCTTTCCAAAAGAGAGAGGGCCAACCTGACCCAGCAGCCTCAGGTGAGAATGGCAGAGGTATCAACCTGGTAGAGGGCTGGGATGGTCCCCACTACCTACTGGAAAAGGGAGGGGTGTGCCCACACCCCCAGCATGACCAGAAGACCTCTCAGAAAGACTCAGATGTTCTGCTATGATAAGGAGGTAGGAACCTCCCTGCGGCCTCCTGTGGGCTGAGCTGCAGACCCTGTTCAGATGTGTGTTGACTCCAGGAGTCCAGACAAGCGAGGCAGATGGTGGGAGCCGACCCCACAGAGAGAAGTCTGTTCCTTCATTCTTCCTGATCCACCTCCTCGCCCCCAAACTGACTCCAAATAAAAAAAACTAAAGGCAAAGTTTCTCTCTGCCTGCACTTTCCTGACACTTATTAACAGAAACTACAGAAAAATCAGTTATATCGTGCAAAGGGAGACAGTAATATTTTTGAAGATGCCCCATAACTAGGCCAGAGGGTTTGGCCAATCAGAGGCTCAGAGTGGTCACCCAGCCCCGGCCTGGGCCAGCGCTGCCTTGCTGGGTGACCGACCATCCTCTTCCCTGCCGTTCCCGGGTTGCATTCTGGAGAACAGCGATGTTTGTGTGCCAACAGTGTCCGACACGATTTTGCCACGTTGCCGTGGTCGCGAGGCCGGCTAATGATC
This sequence comes from Urocitellus parryii, assembly GCF_045843805.1. NCBI lineage: Eukaryota > Metazoa > Chordata > Mammalia > Rodentia > Sciuridae > Urocitellus > Urocitellus parryii. The sequence continues at coordinate 104,115,258 of NC_135532.1, forward strand.
TCTGTGATAACAAAGTCATTGAGCGTCTGTTCCAGGCAGATGCTTTACACACATTTCCTCACTGTGTCAATTAAGATGCTTTCAGTTCCAAGGAGTGGGACGCCCACAGGAAACTGATATCAGACGTCTGAGAAAAGCAAACAAATGCAGGGAACGGGAGGTTCTTTTTTTTAAAATTATTATTATTTTTTTTTTAGCTGTAGGTGGACACAGTACCTTTACTTATTTATTTATTTTATGTGGCGCTGAGACTTGAACCCAGTGCCTCCCACATGCTATGCAGGCGCTCTGCCACTGAGCTGCAGCCCCAGCCTGGGAGGTTCTTATAACTGAAGACACCCAGCACTGGGCTGGCTTCATAAAGTCACCCCAAAGGTAAAGTGTGATGGAGGTGTCTTTGAGTCTCTCGGATCTGTGCCCATGTATGTATCAATTCCATGTACATAAACAGGGCTGCCCATCCCCGAGGTGAGCATGGCCGCTCCAGGGGCAAAGGGTGAGCCTCTTCTACTCAGGTTCTACCAGGCTGCCCAGGAAAACAGTCATCCCTAGCCTAGACCCAGCCCCCCCTTAGTGGTCCCCAGCAGAAGCTCTGTGGCCAGGAGAATGGCCTCCATGGCTGAACTTGGGCACACCTCCTGAGCATGAGTGTCACAGAGGGGTTTCTTGCAGCTAACTGTTAGGACAGAGCTAGTGAGGATTCGTCTCTGGGACTGGGATTGGTGTTGATTCTCCCACCCAAACTCCACAGGTAAGGACTATTTAGGATGCGTAGAAATTCGTCAAAAGGCCACAGTTTTAGGCTACCTTAGGACAGTCCAGCAAACCATCATGATACAGTTAAGGAGACGGAGGTTCTGAGAGACTCCACCCTAATAAGTCTCTATCTCTAGGGTCCCGCTCTTTCCACTGCACATGGCTACCTGCTCATCCACTCAGCATTTATGATACATGAACCTTCTGTTAAGTTTCTCTGTGTACTACCACATAGGAGAATGTGAGTTCTCTGAGCACCTGTCCAAGAATAACCCTCTTCTGACAACTGGTAGTATCTTGTGGCCACAGGCATCATGGCCAGATTGACGTGAGAGTTCCTAAGCAGGAGAATAAACTTTTACATGGAGGAGGAAAAGGTCCCATTGATTGATTGCTGAGTGTGGGGGTGGGGATTCTTGGCTTTGAAGAGTCACAGAATTTCATCTAAATGCTGGAAAATCAATTTGTCCCCTCCTCCTAGCCGCTAAAAGCCGGGGAGCTCCTCTTAACCTAGATTAAAGCGACACAGGAGAACGTGCTCTGTGGTCACTGTGTCAAGTCCGATGAAATAAAACAAACTCCAGGAGAAACCAACTAGGCTAAGGAGTCCAGAGCAGCTGACATGATTGGCAGGAGCTCCCTTAACCGTCCAGGAAGTGTTTGTCACCAAAAAAAAAAAAAAAAAGAATTTGTCAATCCAAGGAATTTTTGCCCTGGTTCTGATGCAGTGTCTGAGTATAAGTCAGGGTTTGAAGGCCAGATGGCTCCCAGCAGCAGTTTCAAGGTGGACTCTCCTGAGCCTTCCATTTGTCAGCACCACCATGGATGTTCCAGAATGTTCCTGGGAATCCGTTGGGACCCAGGAAACTGGAGGGCCCCTGTCCTTGGTCTTGGAGCTGTGCTTGGTCTTGGGGTGGCGGAGGCTTCTCGGTGGAGCCTGGCACAGCGACCCTCTCACTCCCACACCCTCCTTCTGGCTTTCAGAGATGAACCGGCATCACTACGCGCTCTACGTGCACAACTGCCGCCTCGTCTTCCTCCTGCGGAAGGACTTCGACCAGGCCGACACCTTCCGCCCCGCCGAGTTCCACTGGAAGCTGGACCAGGTCAGCCCAGGGGACAGCCCTGCGCTCGCGGGGCCGGTGGGGGTTCGCTCCCACGCTGATGGCAGCAGGTGGCGACTTCCAGGTTGTGGTCACTTGCTGGGTTTTGGAAAAATCAGCCTCAGGAGGCACATGGCATCTCAGAGTCATGATGGAAACTGTCCCTTGATGCCCATTACAGGGGGAGGCCCACTTCCCAGCCGGGACACTGCGGGCTGGGTGCGCTGCCCACCCTTTGCCAGTGTTGAGCGCTGGGAATTGGCCTCTCCTGATCCCCTGGTCCGGCTTATGATGGTGGTTAGCATGTTTCTGCATCATAAATGCTCCTTTGGTGGCTCTGCCACCTCCTTTGCATGACAATGCCACTTGCTTTGGTGACTGGAGGTTGAGAACTGGGACCTGAGGGCTTTGAAGCGAACAGTGACTCAGAGCACCCTGAGCCATGCGTGGACTTTTCTGAAATGGAAAATCCCACTCGCTCCAAGGCCTCAGGACTTTTGATGGCCAAGGCCACGGAGCCACGCTTGTCAAAGGCAGATCAAATGTCAGGCTTGAATCCAGGGCTTTGAAGTGTGTTTCCAAGGGCTGAGCAGCAAGCCCAGAGTTGGCCTTTGCTTAGATTCTGATGGGGAATGAGGAGAGTGTGCATATTAAATTATTGAGAGGGAGACTGCCCTTAGCCAGCCTTGGGGAGTGTAAAGTGGTTGATGCTTAAGGAAGCAGATGGAATGACACTCATCTTATGACCCTTACTTCCTGGGGCCTCAGCCTCTTGTTTTGCCTTTATCCTGCCCTACCCTTATCCTGAGATGGATGCTTCTGGGACCCTCAGTCTTCTTTTCCTCCTCCAAAGCCTATTGTGTATACTACCTGCCTCACCTTGTCTAGGGTGGAATGATTCCATGTCCTTCCCTCCTCTTTTCTTATTGCTACATTTCTACCCCATCCTCTTCTTAAATCCCTAGGCCCCCATTAGGACTGACCTCTGAAAGAACTAATTCACACTGAGATGTGAGTGGTTGCTATCCCCTTGCATCTCCACAGAAATATACGTACATACTCTTTAAAATAAACCCCAGGGAATCCCCACTGGTGGGTTCCAGGCACTGTGGCAAGATCAAGGCTTCCACACTTAGGAGAAAGAAGTGTGAGTGAGTTTGTTGGCAAGTGCCTAACCCTCTCCTAGTAACTCCCATGCTGCTGGATTCCAGGAGTCCTGGAAGATGGCATCTGGAATAGTGTGTGTTCCTCTGTGTTTGGAATTCTGGGTCTTGACGTAGTTTATATGATTTCTCAGCAACCTCTCAGCTATGTCCTAACTTGCCAGATGGCTTTTATGGGATGTTTTAAAATATATAATACAAATTGAAGTGAATTAAAATAAATTCCATATTGCAAGGTTTTTTTTTTTTGTTTTTTTTTTTTAATAAGAACACTGCCATGCTTGTGGAGATAATTATAGATACCCTGTGGCGCTTTCTGAAATGGGCTTGAGAAGAACGGATAGAGAAATAAAATAAAGTTGAGGGGTTTGAAATTAAAATTAGGCAAGGAGGGAATTCTGGTTGTACAGATAAATATATAGTGAATCTAGCGATTCTGAAATCTGTTCCTAAAGTGGTAGGTTTAAGGGGGGTGGGCCAAGGCCCACGGAACACCTCCAGATTGTCTTGATTTCACTGATACCATGTGTTGGTGCCTGGGAGGGGCCCCTCTGTGCTCTGCTGCAGGCCTTCCTGTACACTGGGAGCCAGGAGACCCAGGTTCAGTGACCCCAGGCCACCACCCCCAACCATGGCCGGCCCCTTCCCTTTCCTTATGTTACGCTGCTCCTTTGGTGAGTGGGGTAATTTAAGATTTAAAACATGCTGAGTTCTCAGATGTTTTAAATTTATGGATCAGAATTATCACTGAAATGCAAACTGTTTGTAGTCTTCGTGAAACCTCATAAAATTGTCGAATCTTGGCTTTGCTCAAGTTCTGTCTTCCTCCTTGACTTCGTTTGCACAGTCTGCTATAACAAAGTACCCCAGGCTGGATTTTTTAAACAATAAAAATTAATTTTGAGCCAGTCATGAAGGCCGGGAAGTCCAATATCAAGGTGCCTACCAATTCAGCGTAGCTCACAGATGACCTCCTTCACACTGTGTCCTCATACGGGAAAGAAAGAGAGACAGAGAGAGAGAGAGTTCTTGCATCTGAGGTTAGCAACCAGCTATATCAAATTACGGTCCCATGCACAAGGCCTTGGGTTTGATCCCCAGCACCACAAGAAAAAAAAAATTACTGTTCCCCCCAGATGGCCTCCCTTAATCTCAATTGCCCCCTAAAGGTCCTGTATCCAAAAATATTGGATTAAGTATTTCAAAATGTGAATTTGGGACAAATACAATTCAGTTCCCAGTATTTCCATAATAAAGAAATTAATATTCATAAATTTTATTTTTAATTTAGTTTATTTGTTCTTTTATTTATACATGACAGTAGTTTATTTTGACTTATTTATACAAACATAGAGTATGTGTTATTCCAATTCAGATCCCAGTCTTGTGGATGTTCATGATGTGGAGATTTACGGTGGTGATTTCTTATATGTGCATAGGAAAGTCATGTTAGATTCATTCCACTGTCTTTCCTAGACCAGAAACCCTGCACCCACCAGAAGAAAATGTAGGCCCAACACCCTATCATGTCAGCTTAGGAACCGGCTTCCCCAACAAGATTCCTAAAGTGCAAGAAGTAATATTCAAAAATTTCAGAGATTACCTATTGATAGATGCCCCAGGTCACCTGGACAGTTGGCTTCCCTCTGGAGGAGGACCCAGTGAAGAGCTGCTTGCAGTCAGTGATAGCCACAAACCAGCCCACAGATTCCTGTCTCTCCTTACTGAGCTCCCTGTGTTAGGGGACAGAGAGACGTGAGCAGTGGGAACCTGAGGTTAAGAGAATGATTCTGTAAGCTGGGCCCACTGTGCCGACCCTGGCATGCTCTCTTTTCCAGGAAGCAATTTACCTGCAGCTCTGTCCGGCCTAAGTGGACAGGATCTGTCACATTCCTCTGCACACTACCTGTTATCTGCAGGAGAGATGCAGGCCCAAAACCATGTCCACAGAAGGACCCCAGCTCCCCTGAAGGGGGGAGACTTCCATGCCCTTTACTAGACCAGATCCTGAAACTCAGGGAAATAAGGATAATTCCTCCTAACCATAAAATCTGTAAGACTCTATGGTTCAGAATCCAGTTAGAACTGGTCAGCATGGGCCATGGTGACTTAGAGTTGTCATAGCAGTGGGGACTTGGAAGTCTGATGTCACCCAGCTGTCAGTCAAAAATCAAGAGATAGACCTGAGCAAGACTCTCTGGAAACTTCTCCAGGATCCCCAGTAAAACTGGAGTGCAGGCCAGGCACAGGGTCCCTCTCCTCTCTGAGAGGACTCTCTCTCCCTTGAGAGTATCCCCGTTCCCTTTTCCTATCCCTTCTATAAAATCATGCCTGTTTCTTTGAGCAACATGTCTAAAACCTTTCTGATTTGATCACAAGAACCAGGGTTTGAAGGGAGTGCCTTCACGCTACCTCACTTCCCTGGAAGTCCCCAGCTCTGTTACACCTGGACAGTCAGAACCTTACTAAAAGTTTCTTGAATATAAACCACTTGGTGCCCAGAATGTGCATACCTGAGAAAGCCTCCGTCCCCGAGAAGCCATCCTGGGGCACCCTCTGGAGGTTCCCCTCTCCCCTCTGCTCATCAGACTGTGCAGAACACCAGCCTGATATCTGCTGCACGGTCCTTACCCCATTCACCCGGCCTGTCCACTCATGCTGAGCACGTGGGGCAGGACTGCGTCTCACCGTCCTCGATGCTGAGTACAGGTGCCAGCCCTGCGCACAATGTTCATGCCCAGTAAGTGCTTGCGTATCAATGAATGGATGTTGAGATCCAAAGAAGGGAGAGAGGAAGTGGGGCAGGGAGTCAGGGGAAGAGGGGGAAGGAGAGAAAAAAAAAAACATCTAGAGATGTTTTAAAACACCTCCTGCTGATTAATTGATCTTTTGATTCATTTGATTGAGCATTTTAATATTCTAAAATTCTGTCATTTTTCACTCTCTGGCTCTCTCATGTTGTTTATCTTTGATCTTGATATCTTATTTCAAAGATTCAGCTGTGTTTGCTAGCAGCGGGTCTCAGCCTTCACTAGAAAGGACTCAAGCTGGCCTAATACTGTGTGTATTTAAACCCCTGGTCCGCCTTGGACATTCCGGAGGCTGCATCCTGTTCTAACGCAGCTCCCTGAGTTCTTTACTGAGCAGTCTATCCTGATTACAAACTATGAGCCAGGCTCTGTGTTGGGAACTCAGGATCAGCAGATAAAATAGGAGCATCTGCTTTCTACAAGGGTCCTTCTAGATCAAACTGGACCAAACCAATACATTAACAGGTAGTTAACAGTCTGGTGCAGTCGGTAGGGGCAGAGGGCAGGGAGCCAGATGTTGGAGCCCATGCAGGAGCACAGATATGGATCTGGGGATAAGAGAAAGCCTCCCGGTGGGGACAGCTGGCCATAATGGAGGGCTTCATGGTGCCCTGCTAGGTGGCCAAGATGGCGGACAGTGGGCAGGAGGGCTGTCTGCAGGTGGGCATAGGGGGAAACTTTGGTGAAAGTCAGGACCCAAATGCAAAGGAGCAGATGGGAATGAATCACCAGTGGCTTTTTATACCATGCTATTGAGTTGTTTCTTTATCCCCCTAGAAATGGGCCAGAATCCAAGCATCTGTTATTCAATAGAAGACTGAGAATATTAGGGATGCACAAATGTGGAGAAGGCTAGTCTGACAGTCATCCCATATATCAAGTTTCAGCAAATATAATTCAGGCCAGGCCATTCGATGGGGCCGGTGGCAGGGGCCAGGGAAGCAGAATCTGCCTCCTGTCTCCACACCCAGGCCAGGAGACCCAGCTCAGAAGAAGAGGTTGGAGTAGGTGGGTCCTCACAGGCATTGAAGCCAGGGCACGGTGTACAGGACGGTTTCCACAGAGCTCTTCCGCAGTGTGCCTGGTGAGTGCCGCAGCTGTCACAGAAGCCACTGTGTGCTCTCGATCCCGTTGCCCCACACCTTTTGCCAAGGTGCATGGACAGCCAGGGAAGTCCATTACCATCTGCTCCAGGAAATGCCTCTGACATCCAGTGCATCTCGCTAATGTGACCATAAGGACAGGGAGAATGTTATTTTAATGGGATTTTTACTTATGATCTGCTAATGCACATCCCTTGAGCCTGCAATTAGCTACATGAAAACCCATTCAAAAGCCACGGAGAACACCCAACGGCCCCACCCACAGGAAAGGTATGTTACCTTGCAGTCCCTCCTGGCTTTAACGTATCTGGATATGGTTGAACTCAGTGTTGCTGACTCTGATCACCTTCCCTTTGACCTGTTGGTGCTGGGATGAAAACCCACTGACGTTGTATAGCATTTCCCACTTGGTGCATGATACCAGTTTAAGTGACAGCCTCCATTGACCAGTGAGTGCAGAGATGCACCCAGAAGGAAAAAAAAAATCTCGGAAAAATTGAGATGATTACAAGATACAGAAGTCAAATTCATTTGGTTGACCTTTGTCCTGTCTGTGCCAGAATGTGTATTAGGCACCAGGAATAGAGAGAAGACAGGCAGGACTCCACACTGGGGAAGCTCACAGCCCTGCCTAGCGACACCCAGTCCAGGTACCCTGGGAATGTTCTCCTACAGGAGTCCTAGACTCTAACAATTGTGGACTTCTGGGAGAAGCAGTGAGGACCTTGGGCCAGGAGGAGGCAGAGATACCTGGCAGAATGAATTAAAGGCTGAGCTTCCACATAGTTTCAATCCACACTCCAGAAGTTATCTGGTTATCATGTAAAACATCCCAATTTTTAATATTTTCTCATTTTAAAAAATGTATGGTGCATGTATACCATGGAATATTACTCAGCCTTAAAGAAGAATGAAATTGTGGCATTTGCAGATAAACGGATGGAGCTGGAGAATATCATGCTAAGTGAAATAAGCCCAAGGCAAAATGTTTTCTCTGATATGTGGATTCTAATTCACAATAAGTGGGGGAGTGCTAGGGAAGAATAGAGGTACTTTGTATTAGACAGAGGGGAAGAGTGAAGGGGAGAGGGAATATAGGGGTAGGAAGGATAGAGAGAGAACTGGACATTATTGCCCTATGTGCATACATGACTACATGACCAGTGGGATTCTACATCATGTACAACCAGACGAATGAGAAGTTATACTCCAGTTATGCATGATGTGTCAAAGTGCATTCTACTGTCATGTAGAACTAATTAGAATAAATTTCTTAAAATGTGTATCATCAGACATAACCAAATATTTTGCAGTCCACCATTAGTTTGAGATGATTGATCAAAAAAAAACTTCTTTGGAGACAGGCAACCACACCCTCGTTTGTCTGAGGAGTTTGGATCTTCTTAAATGGAGCACACTTGACTTTGTTCATGGTTCCCATTCTCCTGACCCACCTCTGTGTCCCCTGCAGAGAAGACTGGACTCCCTGGACCGGGGAGCATGCCTAGTCCTCAGCAGCCCCTCACCGTGTCCAGAGGGAAGGGGCCGGCATGCAGGTGTGGTGTGAGGATCCCCTCACCCCAGGCCCTGGAGTTGAAGGTGGTCTTGTTCCTCCGTCATCACAGAGACGGGACTTGAGCACGCTCATCTGGGGCCGTCAAGCCCACTCTGCATCCACAGGATTCTAAAGCGCCTGGAAGAAGATAAAAGCGCCTGGATCCTTTATTCTTGCTGAAGGGAGGGAGTTAGAATGAGGCCCCATCAGGTGACTTGCATCTGCTCATTCGGCCACATGGGGAGTCAAATAGGTTAGTTCAATCATTATCACAGCCAAGTGCCAAGGACTTAATTAGAGAATGGCCAGTCCAGGCCAGACCAGTCGTCTTAATGAGCAAAATAATTGGGCACTGTCAGCCCTCTAACCCCCCTGTTGAAGACCAACTCTTGGACACGCTGGCCAGGCTTCTCCGAATGCAATGTAACCCCCTACGCAGCGTCCCTGCCCACTCACTGTCTTAAGGTGGACCTACTTTCCCGTAGGGACCCAAGTGCTAAACAGAGGCAGAGGAATGCCCAGAACCTCTCTTTTCTCTCAACCAGGTAGAATCCCAAATGACCCTTTCTGAGACGCCAAAATTGCAGGGTTATTTGGGGTCAATAACATACAGTGACTCTCACTTGCGTCTCCAAAGAGAACTTAGATTGTTGACTTCTTTATAATAGACACTGGGTCCCTAACAAGCCCTCTCGTCCTCCCAGAGCCCCCCCTCCCTCCCTCTTTGCATCTCCCAGGGAGCTTCTAGACCTTTGGGAAGAGGTGGCTTCTGTGGACCCCGCTCTGGGACCTCTCAGGTCAGGCCTGTGCAGCGTGGATGCTCTGCTCTCTGGAAATGCAACAGCTGACATGCTTAGCCTGTTCATTCTGTTTACTTTGAGAGATGGTGACAACCTGCGGCACCCATGGCTGCAGCCCACTGCCTGGGTCAGGTTCTTGTCACCTCCAAGTCCTTCTCATGCAGCCATTCATCATGCTCAGACTCCCTGGTGCACAGCTGCCCCGATGACCTCTGTGCCTTGCCACCTCACCTGTAGCAGACAGAATAATGGCACCTGAAGAGGTCCACCCCCTGATCCCTGAAACCCGTCGCCTTATCTATCAAACAGGGTTATCACCCCTGTGATTGGTTAAGGACCTTGACATGGAGAGATTCATCCGGATGGTTCTAATGGGCTCCAGCTGTCTTTTATAAGAGAGGAGGCAGCAGGAAGGTTCGAGCCAGAGAACCAGATGTGAACATGGAAGCAGAGACCCTGGTGATGAGATGAGGGATGGGAGCCAGGGGTCGAGAAACATGGCAACTCTTGAAACTGGAACAGGAGGGAAATGGATTCTCCCCTAGAGCCTCCAGAGGGGATACAGCCCTGCCTCACCTTGAGTTGAGTCCAGTGACACAAATTTCAGCCTTTGGAACTCCCAAACTGTAAGATAATAAATCGGTGTTGTTTTAGGCCACAAAATTCGTGGTCATTTGTTATAGCAGCAACAGGAAACTAATACATCACTCAGGAGCCTCAGGGAGGCTGAGGCTCATGAATCAAGCCATGTCTCATCTCTCATATCTTACTGAGGTGACCCCACAGGACCATAGACTCCTCTGTACCAGCCAGCCCCTCTCCTTTAAGGAGCACCATGACTTCTGCTATGTCCCTGTGCTGACTTCTCCTCCTACCCCAACTGACTCTCCCACTGCACCTCTCTTCATTCCTGGAGTCACCTCCCAAATAAGACCCAATTCTAGTCACCCCTGGAGCAAAAGTAAAGTTCCAGATCCCAGGTGGGCAGTTAGCAAATAGGGATGGCTATGAAGACTGGCAAGAAAGTGACTTGGATGATCTGCTCTCTGGAAATGTGAACTCCAGAGGCAGAAGCAGGACTGAAAGGGGGACGTCACCAAGAGACCAAAGGGAAGGGAATAAAGCAAAGTAAGGGAAGTTAGTGAAGTGTCGTGAGTGTTGACGGAGGTTATTGGAGCTCTTTGCATACCTGACCAGAGGAAAAACCCAAGGTGGGGGTCCTTCCATTTCCATTCTCCTGTGGTCATGGTCTCCACCAACCCTCTGAAGGTCCATGGCCTTGTGTGTTGGTGCAGCCTAAGCCAGTTGCTTGATGAGCTGATTTGCAGGGTTTTCTTGGATTTCCAGTATCATTTAAAGATACTTCTAGAAGTTTGCTTCATGGAGAATTCAGACTCTTGGTGAACATGGAGCCACAGGAGGCATTCTCTGCTCTTCCCCGTCCCTACGGACTCCCACTCTCTCCCTAAGTCTGTTAAATTTCATCATCCAAAATGCCGCAGTCTGGCTGGGCACAAATCACGAGCCACTCAAGCAGGAACAAACTTTATTTCCGAACTCCCGCGAACGCCACCCTTGCGGCCCTTCCAGGAACACCATACACCAACCGGAACTCCCTCCACCAGAACTTCACCAACCAACAAGAATTCTCCAGGAATCCCCAAGAGAGCTCAACCGGAACTCAACGGGAACTCCTTGAGAACTCAAAAGTAGTGGGCCCAGGAAGCAGGAGCCGCCCTATTGCCCAGACAGCAGGGGTCTAATATACAACTGAATACACAGCCTGTTTCAATCCAGCATCATCCAGACACAGCAATTATACACAGCTTAACTAGATTATCATCACCTTAATGGCTCGCTGGCATCACCTCTCAACCATTACATCTGGCAAAATGCCAGGGGCCATTCCAACTGGGCTGTGGCTCTCAACTCCAAAAGATGCTCATTATTCTATACCTTCCTCCCTTAGTTGGCAGACCTGTCTCTGGTCTCTCTCACACCTACTCACAATTTCTTTCACTCCTGTGAAAACATTATTTGTGTTTTAGCCTGTACATGTGCCCAGAGGCAAGGAGACCATGTTTTCAGTAGATATCCCTTAATACATATTTAAAATAAGTGTTCAAGTGCTGGCGAGGATGTGGGGAAAAGGGTACACTTGTACATTGTTGGTGGGACTGCAAATTGGTGCAGCCAATTTGGAAAGCAGTATGGAGATTTCTTGGAAAGCTGGGAATGGAACCACCATTTGACCCACCTATTCCCCTTCTGGGTCTATTCCCTAAAGACCTAAAAAGAGCATCCTACAGGGACACTGCTACATCGATGTTCATAGCAGCACAATTCACAATAGCAAGATTGTGGAAGCAACCTAGATGCCCTTCAATAGACGAATGGATAAAAAAAATGTGGCATTTATACACAATGGAGTATTACTCTGCATTAAAAAATGACAAAATCATAGAATTTGGAGGGAAATGGATGGCATTAGAGCAGATTATGCTAAGTGAAGCTAGCCAATCTCTAAAAAACAAATGCCAAATGTCTTCCTTGATATAAGGAGAGTAACTAAGAACAGAGTAGGGAAGAAGAGCATGAGAAGAAGAGTAACATTAAACAGGGATGAGAGGTGGGAGGGAAAGTGAGAGAGAAGGGAAATTGCATGGAAATGGAAGGAGACCCTCAGGGTTATTCAAAATTACATACAAGAGGAAGTGAGGGAAAAGGGAAAAATAATACAAGGGGGAGAAATGAATTACAGTAGAGGGGGTAGAGAGAGAAGAGGGGAGGGGAGGGGAGGGGAGGGGAGGGGAGGGGGATAGTAGAGGATAGGAAAGGCAGCAGAATACAACAGACACTAGTATGGCAATATGTAAATCAATGGAAGTATAACTGAGGTGATTCTGCAATCTGTATATGGGGTAAAAATGGGAGTTCATAACCCACTTGAATCAAAGTGTGAAATATGATATATCAAGAACTATGTAATGTTTTGAACAACCATCAATAAAAAAAATTAAAAATTAAAAAAAATGAAATAAGTGTTCAAAAGAAGGAAATAATGATAACATTAAAAAGAATGTTGTTTTAATGTTGAAAGAGAAAACAGTGTCAACACAATTGAAAATGCTCAGTGAATCAAACAACATTTTCAATAATGAATTAGGATGCCGGAGTCTCGGGTCCTGACGGAGGCAGCATGGGTTTGCTACGTTGGTGGCACTTCTTGGTTTCTTTGGGGAATGGGTACCAGTGGAGGGGAGGAAGATGGTTCCTTGGCATGGAACCCAAATGTTTGCTTTTGTTATATGCAAGACATTGTTCTCTGTCTCTTCCACAATGTGGAAAGACAAGAAATTAGAAAATATGGAATTCTAATGTAAAATGGCGATTCTAACACTCACCCTCCTTCCTTAGGAGACATGAAGTGGTCACTGTGAAACCCCTTAAAAAGAATTACTTCAGTTCTTTGTGTTGGGCCCTTCCTTTTAATTCTAACACGAATCTTGCAGTTTAGACATCATACCCAGGCTGGAATTGAAGAACAAGAGGCACAGCAAGGTGCCTCCTGCTGCTCTCACCTGACAGATGGATGGACCTTGAATAATGACCTCAAGATGTGCATCCTCCAAGAAAGTGAAAGGCACCATCCTTGACATGGGAGAATTTACGCCCATAGTTAATACCAAGATGAAAAGAGTGATCCAGTGCCGGTGTCTGAGGGTTTCGAAGTAGGGGTGGATGGCCATCCAGAAATAGATTGCAATTTCAATCCATCAGGAGTCATGTTTTAGCATTTTTGAAGCAACGATCAGCACGCTCCTGAGGCATGGTGATCAGACAACCATTCACCCATAAAACAAGAGAAGATGGTGGAGTTGACTTCCCAGGGAAGGCCACTCCTTTGAGGAAGTCTTGAAAAGCAATAACCCTGGAGGCCCAGCGGTGAAATTAATTTGTTCTACCTTCCTTGCTTCCTCCCAATCTCCTACGAGTCATCTGTTTCCATCCTTAATGTCTAAACATGCAAATATTGCTGCACTTACTGCTCATTAGTTTAGCTAAAGGAAATGCCCTTTAATTATGCTTCTAAATAATGAACCTCCTCCATCACCTTGACAATCAGCGCATATTTAGAAGGAAGCCAGGCCTCATTATGAAGCAGCCACCGCATCCTTTGGTTACTTAGAAGATGGTAGCTTTCTTGAGGCAATAGAAAGAGGAGTCCAAAGACAAACAAGCCCTGTGATTCCATTAACTCCTTGTGGCCTTAGGTGCAAGAATGGCAAACAATTAGTAACATACCATGCGTGCCAGGAGGAAAAAGGAGATTAGCATTCTTAAGAGGCTACGGCATTCCAGCTGCCAAACTCTTGATTCACGTGCATTAGGACGAAGCCCCGCAGTTCCTTGTAAACTCGGATCTTTTAAAAAAAAAAAAAAAAGATTTATTTATTTATTTTTCGTCAGACTCAACATCTTTGTTTGTATGTGGTGCTGAGGATGGAACCCGGGCCGCACGCATGCCAGGTGAGCGCGCTACCGCTTGAGCCACATCCCCAGCCCTAAAGTCAGATCTTAATTCCATTTTATAAATACTGAAATTGAGACTCTGAACATTTAAGTGATTTTCTCATGGGGCTGAACCAAGTCCCTCGTACTCCAAAGCTCGCTGTTGGTTTCCATGTTTTGTCTTGTTGAGAAGATTTGCAGAGCTTGGCAGAACTGGGTCTCCACTCAGCCTTCGCCATATTTCATTTGTTTATCTAGCAAAAATTCACAGAAATGGCTTGCAACCGTACAATTCCCAATAGCGCAGGCAGACTGTGAACTTGTCTGCCCAGCTTGGGAGAATGATGTACATGGGTCACGAGCAGGCAAGTCTTTTCCAGTATCTGACCAGTCAATTATCTGTTCATCTTTCAATACCACACTCAAGAGTCACGTTCTGGATAGACTCTCCTATAGCTTCACCTTCAACAGAGAGTTGACCTCCCCTCGAAGGGGCAGAAAAGAATTGAATCTCAGCCTTTTCCACGTTTTATAACATGTATTTTTTTACCCACTACACTGGAATGTCACATCTTATTTACTGATTTAATTCTTTAACACAAATGTGATCAATAAAGGCTTCTTAATTTTTTGAAAAATTTCAGAATGGCACCGTCTGATCTTCAACACTGTGGTTCCTAAACGCTGAGCCCTAGACCTCCAGGTGCCAGCTTGGCTAATAAGTGTGGTCTGAGGAATGGGGTGGGGGCGCAGGGGAGAAAGCTCCCAGAGAAACCCAGGATGTCCTTTCAACAACAGGGTATAGGAATGAACCTCAAAAATATTTTGCTAAATGGAGAAACCTAGGCATAGAGACTATATATTGTAGGACTTCATTTCCATGAAATGTTTATAAAAGGCAATTTCCTAGAAACAGAAGGCATCTCTGATGCCTAGGGCTTGGTCAGAGTAGAAATGAACTGCAGATGGGCACTGGCATCTTCGGTGATGAAAATGTTCTGAAACTGGATGGTGGTGACGAGCACACAGCTCTATAAATCTAAAGACCACTGAATTGTGCACTTACAATGAGTGGATTTTATGATGTGTGAATCATACCTCCGTGAAAACTTTTAAAATAAGATTTGAAAAAAGAGAGAAAGGAAGACTAAGAGGAAGGCAGACATGCCAGACACATTCTTTGAGCTGGAGATTTTAGAGACATTGATTGAGCGATGTCAGAGTTGCCAGAATTTGAGAGAGTTGGTTACTACTAGAAAAGATGGAGAAGTGGGAAAAGGGACAAAAATCTGAGTATAAACTCCCCTCAAGCCCCTCAAGTTCTTGACTGCCCCCCTGAACTCCTTACTCATGGGGGAACGCAGTGAAAAACCATTATCAAGATGCACAGAAAAACTGAGTGGATATTTTAGCCACTATGTACTGCAAGAGACGCATTTCAGAATTCCTTAAAGTAAGAAGGGCTAGGTAAACATCTAGCATTTTCAAATGAAATGCCAAAGAAGCTTCATCTTACAAGTAAAGACTACGTACCAGAATTAAAGGACTGGCCTAGTACTAAGGGTAAATCCAACATGCCCTTATGAAATAATCCAGGTTTCTTGAGTACAAGGTGGTCATCTGGTAATTTAACAAAAATCAACATTCTTAGAGCACAATAACAGAACCCAGAGTTTCTACTATGTATTACCCACAGCATCCACTGTGTCATGGAAACTATAAGACCTGTGACAAAATAGAAAAACACAAACAAAGGTCCAGGGTAAAAATCATTTAAGAGAAACAGACCCTGAGATGGCCAGATAGGTCAGAATCAAGAGAAAATAACTTCAAAGAAGCTACTATCAGTATGTTTTAAAAGTAAAGATGGTCACAATAAATGAAGGGAAGAACAGAGGTATGGAAACTACACATATATGTAAAACCTAGAGTGAGAAATGCAACATTTAAGGTAAAAGGATGGATTTATAAGACAGGAGCATAGAAGAGGAAAAGCTGAAAAAAGAAAAATTGAATGAGGCACAAAAGAATTAATTGAACCAGGGGTGGTGAAAATTTTTCTAACTATGGTTCAGGATAGCACCTTAAAGACTGAATAAGATCAGCAAGCTCACGTTGAATAAAGGCAAAGAAAACCAGACCTAATTCCATATGAGAGAAGAACAATATAAATAACAATCAATATTTTCCTAAAAACTTTGAAACCAAAAGACAAAGGAAGAGCAAAGAAAGTCTGCAAGTAGAAAGGGAAGGATCAAGAAGCATTGGAGGGCTGGGGTTGTGGCTCAGTGGTAGAGTGCTCGCCTAGCATGCATGAGGCACTGGGTTCGATCCTCAGCACCACATAAAGGGAAAATAAAGATATTGTGTCCATCTAAACTAAATAATAATAATAAATAAATATTTAAAAAGAAGCATTGGAAATGGTAAAAATGTGAGTAAATATAAAAGAGAAACTTTACTTCCCTCTTAGTATCTTTAAGTGACCGTGACTATGAACAATGATTATAACAGTGAATTATAGAGAATATCTTATAATGAATAGAGACGTAACAGAACAATAGAACAAACAGAATGAATGCTGCAGCTGTTAAGTAGGTTATAAGGATGCAAGGTTCGTAGGTTTTATGTTAAAATGTTGACTATAGATATACTGTGATGAGATCAAGATGCACTAAGGAAAGCCCTCTTGAGGTGAGAAGTTGGGAGGTGGAGGGGTGTTCAGTGTTGTAGTCAGCTTTTTCAAAGCTGTGACCAAAAACCTGACAAGAATGATTTTAAGAGAAGAAAGTTTACTTGTTGTTTACTTGTTGAGTCTAGGACTCAGTCCCTAGACTCCATAACTCTGGATGGAAGGTGAGGCACAGCATCAAGGTAGGAGAGTGTGGAGGAGGAAAGAGCTCAGGACATGGCACCAGGAATCACAGAGAGACCTCCAGCCCACCAAGAAGAAAATATATACTCCAAAGACATACCTCCAGGAACCCGCCTCCTCCAGCCACACCCTACCTTCCTATAGATACCACCCATTTAACCCCTTTAGAGGATTAATGCCTTGATTAGGTTAAAACTCACATAATCCAATTATTTCACCTCCAGACTTTCTTGCATTGTCTCCCATGTGAACTTTTGGGCAACACCTCATATCTAAGCCAGACACTCTGGCAAAAATCCAGGCTCAGGAGGGTAGGTTTCAGGAAGCAGATAGACCAAAAGATAAAGGTGGTGACAGTGGCAAAGAATTGTTTCTGGTGAATGGGCCCCAGATAGCAAAGTAGAAGTTAAACCTGGGATTTTTGAGACGATGCTGAACCATTGTCTAGAAATGGAAAGCTCTGGAGGTGGCATGAATAATGGAAGCCCCATCCTCACCTCCAAACTCTAAACTGGAAGTTAGGCCCACTATTTAAGAATGTACAGCTGTTTCCTTGCTGTGAAACAGGATTCTAGACAACCTAGAGAGAAAATTTGAGATTGGGATCCAGGAGAGTAAGGCAGACCACTAAATGGGGGTAAGTTTAAGGAACTTGGAGAGTGACCTAGGACTATGGAACACCTGCTCTCCTGCATGCAATGACAACCTTATCTCCTTATGGACCCATGCTAAAGCCCCAAGAGGAATAGGGGATGACCTGGGGTGGGAAGGTGTCCTTTTCCCCTTTAGGAACAGCATGATCATAGTGCATGATGGTCATGGGAGTGAATCCAGAGAAGAGGTCTGCAGAGGTGATGGCTTTAGCCATAAATTAGAGGTTTGTAGGGGAGTTTATAAGCCATATCCATAAATTGGAGAATTCACAAAGATCTCAGAAATTATCCCTCATTTGCACTAAGAGTTTCTTGCATTTACTTGGACTCCTCATCACCCACCGCTGTGTGTGTTTTGACCATTTTCCTATCAAGAGCCAAACCAGCTTCTGAGAACAGCCCTGTGAGGCTGTTGAATTTCCTTATGATAGTCTAAGCTAATTAAAGATATGGGCATAGTTTGGCCTTCCAGAGAGGAGCCAGTGTGGTTCCAACCGTGCCCTGATTCCAGTGTGCAAAGAGGAAGACAGAACAGAGCTAGACAGTAGAATGAATCTGATATAGTCCTATGTACATGTATGAATACACCATAGTGAAGCCCACATCACGTCCATCCACAAACAGCTAATTAAAAAAAAAATAACTATGGGTAAATGACAGAAAGGTCAGTAGAGTAGAGGGAAGGGAACAGAGTGTTGGGTGGGGGGAGAGGAGGATAAGGGGAAGTACTGGACATAGAATTAGAGCAAGTTATATTCCATGCTTTTATAATTATGTCAAAATGGATTCTATTGTCATTTATAAACTAAAAAGAACAAAAAAAGAATAGTTCTAGAACCATCCCTGTTAAGTGCCTGGAGCCATATGCTTGTCTTCTCTCCAGTGATGGCTCTCTCTCCCAAGGGGACGACGTAACCTCTGCCTCCTTGCCTTCGCATGAAATGCCAGGTTCTGAGCTCTGTGTGTTCTGTTTAGTCAGCTCCGGAAACTGAGGACTTGGTCTCAGCCTCATACTGGGGTCTGCTTCCATTAAGAGGGCCCACATATTTTTCCCTCAAATGCAACTTTGTCAAAAGGTTTTATTACAGTGAAAAACATTCGGGACTGTGTGTGGTAATAGCTATGTGAATTAAAAGCTAAGACAGACTTTTATACCCACATAGACTCAGACACAAAGTCAACTGGTAATTGGAGTAAGAATGTGAATTGGAACTTGAGCTACTTGAAGAACTATCTGATATCATCCACTGATTTTTTTTTCCATCTCTAAACATGAATGAAATGAGCCAAGAGTAAAAATACACCTTCAGATTTATCCCAGAATACTAAAAATATCCCTCTGCCATATCTAGCAAAAGTATGTCACATTGGCAACCAAAAAAAAAGAAGGAGAAGCATCTTTCAGTAGGGCCAAGCACGGAGCTCAGCTGCGTTGACATCTGCCCACTGAGTCACACACCCACGCTGTTACTTACTGCTCAACAGTCTTGAAAAGGATCAAACTTAAAACAAACAAATCCGTATTTTAGGGACAAACATTCATTAAGGAGCAGTGAACACGTGTGAAAGCTTTCAAATCTCTCCGCTCTGGGTCTGCACCTCAGCTCCGAGCCTTATCTGTGTGAACTTGGGCGAATCACTTCACCTTTCTGAACCTTGGTGTCCTCATCTGTAAAATAATTATAAGCACCTCATGGGTGGCTGTGAGGATTAAATGTCCTAATAAATGTCAAAAGAAAAACAAGTTAATGGGGTAGAGACAGCAGGACATTTAACCCATGGAGTATTTTGTTGAACCAGCTTGGTTACATATCCACACGCATGCATGATGGAGAGAGAAATGATCGATAAATGCATGAAATAGGGAGATGAATGATTGATAGATAGAAGAGAGGTAATATTAGATGATGGATGGGTAGATAGACAAACAGACAGACATATTGGGTAGGTCCCCTATTGGAGTAGTCACTTTTGTCTGTTGAATTCATTGCTCACTGAATAATGAGCATCTACACTTATCTCAATATGGACCTTATGGACCCATGCTAAAGCCCCAAGAGGACTAGAGGATGACCTGGGGTGTTCTACACTGTTGCAGACACTGACCAGCTGCAAGCAGGGCATATACTGGTGTCTAGAACTATGACAGGTTTCTGCTCCCATAATCCAGATTGTGGTCTTCAAATACCATTTGCACTCAAAGAAAAAAAAGTAACTAATTCTGTTTGGGGGCAAATAATGAAGAAGGTGAGCCAAGATCCAGTTGCCTGTTTGCAGGAAATGCTGGGGCGGGGCAGAGGAGGCTCTTGGGCTGCGCATGAGTGTGCAAGTCATGAAATCCAGGCTGATCAACTCTACTGGCCAAATGTCCTGGGTTGTCCAACAGAAGAAGTATAAGAAAAAGAGAATGATAGAGGGAAAATATGTAGAGTTAAAAGGACTTCTTCAATGTTAATGAGTTTCTGAGGGGCAACACTGAGCTCTAGTGACAAGAGACGGATTTAAGTGACAAAACTGTAGAGAAGTGTAGACTACAGAGGGTGGGCCCTTTATGGGAAGGGGGCTTTACAGTGGGAGAGGGCATAGATAGAAGCTTTGAGTAGCTGACGGGTGGCTCTTCTTGTCCTGGGTGTGGCTGTAAGGACAGCCACTTCAGAGTACTCCTTTAAGTCCCGCACTTATTTTCTGTGGTTCTCTGAATCTTGCTGTATTTTGCGGCAGAAAATAAATAGAAGAAGCAGCATGTGTTGAGAGTTCCTGTGTGCCGGAGGCTGTGCCAGACACTGTAAGAACGAAAGAGCTCAATTCTAGACCAGAAGCTTAGAGTTTAGTGGGAGAGAAAGAGGACTACAAAGCCATAATCAAGGCTGGAAGGGAGGGAAATGCAGAAGCCTGGCTGGGAAAGATCACCTGATCTGGGGACAGCAGGGACCGGACCTAACCGCAGGCCGGCCCATTCTAAGGACACAGGATGGATTGACACTATCTTGCTGTGAAGGAGCACAGGCCCATGGCGGGAGGCAAGCAGATCAGCCAGAGCAGGCTGGTCCCCTTGCACTCACATCTTCATTTAGTGTGCCCGCTCATGCCTGCCAAGCATCATTGCCCCATTATTCAGATATGAGGCAGCTGTGGCTTGAAGAGGTAGCAGGTCTGGGGTCCCTGAGAGGTGGGCAGCCCAGCCAGCTCTTAGAGAAGTTGACAACAGAAAAGCACAATTTCTAAAAATTTTAGGACTCATTTTTATGAAATAGAGTACAAGGGTGATTTTTATTTCTCTTGGTGCTTTAATGAGAATGCCAAGTTTTGGCAAAGGTACAATATGAATAGGCTGCCAGGGGCAGGTATAAATTGACACAGGTTGCCAGGGGGCATTCAGAGGCATGCAGTCCCTTTCCTAAGGGACAGGTAAGGTTTTATATTCAAACTGCCCTGGAAAAGTAAGGACTGTAGCACACGTGGTGCACCTGCAGAAAACAAAGAAAATGTGTAAAAGCGAAAGCCGGGCGTTCATATGTCACCAAGGCTGTCCTTTGTTTGTGGGAATTTAGGAATATTATCAGACCCCCCCCCCAAGTCTCCATGGCCTCACCTTAAATGGGTCATGTAAACATTAGATAAGGTGCATAAAGTTTCTGATTTGTGTTAGATGATCACAGCTTTACCTTGTTTTGCGCCATACTGGAAATCAGAGTCCTGGCTTGATCCATTCCAACCTGTCCAGGAAGATTCTAGAATTCAGGGCATCATAGAAATAAGGATACTTGGTTGTGAATGGCAGCCTGGTTTGATGAAGCACCTGGGTTCTGGAGTCTGACTTCCTGGCTCTGAATCCCAGTTCTGCCCCTGCTCACTGCTCAGCCCAAGTTCACCATGTCTCAGTGTCTCCACCTGTAACATGGCATTAGCCCGTGGACTTAGGAGGGTTGTACACATTCCTGTAGCTGCACCTTGAGCACGTTTTCTGCATTGAAGAGCCAATGAGGAGTCTTCCCCCAAGTGTCCAGCACAGTGGTTCCCGTCAGTCTGGCTGGAGTCACGGCTGCTCACACCTCCTGATGACTGCTCTGGAGATTTGAGTTTCTGCATTGAGATCCTCCATACCATTGCACAGGTTCTGGCCTGTGCTTTAGTGCTGATTTAGCAAAATCTGAAGCTGTCAGAGGTTCCTCTCTCTCAAGACTGCTCCCTCCTGCTCAGCCTGTGTACCCAAGGACACAACCGCCTGGTCCCCTATGGATGGGGCACAGGGGCTCTGTACTCCTCACTGCATTTCTACACCCATCTCACCTTCAGAGAGATGGGAAGGGGCTTTTAAATCTTCCTACCAGAATCATGACACCCCACCCCACTATGCCTGTGTGTGACGCTCATCCCCAGAAGCAGCAGCCAACGGACTACACTGTGGAATCCTTGCCACCCAGGCTAGGGCCTTCCCACTGATTCTCATTCCAGAAACCTGAGGTTGGGTTGAGATGGCTGAGAAGGCTGCCTTCCTGTGGCCAGGACCTGCTGAGGACATGGCACCTCCCTGAAGAATATGCTTTAAGCAGGCTCCTGACTTCCAGAGCAGGTTTCTGTGACTTCCCACCTTCCAACCATGGGCAGTCTGTTCACCCAGAGGCATCGCAGCTGCAGGTTGACCCTGTCATCTGCTCAGTAACTGGGGACAGACCCCACAGTGTGTAAAGTTCCTGCCACCCAGCCTGCCGGCCTGCGATGGCCATGTAGGCTCACACAGGGAGATGTCCTTGGTACATTTTATTGCTTGGGGCTGCTCCATTCTGCATTTAAAAAGCTTATCTAGGGAGACAGAGGCAGGACATTGAAAGCCTGCTCATTTAATAAGATTTTACACGGTCTTGACCCCCCTGGAAGTCATTTGTCCCTAATACACTTAAAGCTTTTTATCTGTGGAGTGAAGCACAATTGGTCACTTAATTTTTTTTGAAAAGCGTAATCCATCACCACAGGATTCAAGTGTCAGTTTTTCTTTCCATGTCTCCGTGGGTCTTTCCAGCCTGGCGCCCCCTCCATCCATCTGTTCATTCCGCTGCCTCGCCTTGAAGAGATTCTAGAAACATCCCAAGGGCTGTAACTTGCCTAAGCACATTTCCTGGGTCCCCAAGTCACCCCTACCCTGGGTTTACTTACAGGGAAGTTAATCAGAGATAATGTCACCAACACTTAAACATTTCAGGGACCTCAATTCATTAATTTAGGGGATATTAATATATCATCAGTGACACTGAGGGAGAGATATTAGAAATACATGATTGGACTTTTAAATTTTATTAATTATCTGTTGGTTTTAATGAGAAAAAGTGTTAACTTGCCCCTTACGACATGATTTCACTGCTATGAAATGACTGCAAACTTATTTTGTTTGTTTAGATAAAAGTTGATTTGAAGAAAAACGTAAAGAAAATGACAGCAGAACAGGCTTGTGAATCTGCTCATTTATTTCACAAATGCTTCCTTCAAGTGCCTGCCATCTGATGGGTGGTTCTGGAGTCCGGGAATAAACACAATGTGCAGACAAAAATCCCTGGACCTCCAAAGCCTCGAACAGGTCCCCTAGGAAAGGAGTTATCCAAGTAGTCAGGGAACACATGGAAAGGTGCCCGACTTCATTAGACATCTGGGAATTAATTTAAATCCATAATGAGCTAAACTAAACATCCACAGGGATGACTAAAAAGACAGAAAAAGGAAAAGAGACAATACCCCGACTTGGCAGGCATGCAGAGCCACTGGAAGTCGGTATACTGCTTGGGGGTGTGTGAACTGGTACAGCCACTTGGGAAAGCTCTTGGACGATATGTGTAAAGTAGTCCAGGCCATTTCCTTCCTAGATGTCTACACTGCAGAAATACACACACACACCTTCACTAGAAGATATGCACAATAATCAAAAGTGACTAGGTCTCAGAAAATGCTCTTTGAATGCATTAAAGTCTGTTCTCTAGCATTCTATGAAGAGGCAAGCCAGACATGGCCCCTGTCCTGGGGGAGAGTGGATTCCTGCCATGGAACTCACGTTATATTTTTTCTGAGTATATACTGTGTTCTGAATTTCATGACGGACCCTAGGAAAATAGGACTATATCCAAGATGGTCTCATCCTCTTAGGAAAACGATGACTTAGCTCAGCAACCAGAAACCTAGGCCTCTTGCACTTGGCTGAAGGAAATCTGGTTAAGTCAATATGGACAACCCCGGGTTGCTACTGTATGGTATATATAAGTAGGTAGTCTCCACAGGAAGAGGGATTTTTCTGTCTTATTTCCTGCTTTATCCCTATGGAAAATAGCAGACTTATAGTAGGGGCTTGGTACGCATATGGAGGATGGTGGGTGGGTGACTGGACGCATAGGTGGGTGGGAATGAATGCAGGTGGCAAAGCTTGGGAGTCTGCAGACAGCTGTCCCCACGGGAGGCAGGGGCTTCCCACCGAGAGACTGACAAACCCTACTTCTCTCTGCCAAGGAAGCTCTCCAAAAGTTTGAATTATTACAACCAACCATAGACTTTTTTTTTTTAAACTTAAGACATAGATTAATATTTCAAGAGAACAAGGTTCTAATTTACAACCAAGACCTTTGGTTTAATCAGCCCAAGGAAATAAGTAGAAGCCTGTGAACATCATCGCTTTGCTGGTGTTTTCCCGTGGCACTTGTGGCTGGGTTTACCTCTTTGGCCTTTAATTATTCCATTCTCTCCCACGGCTTTATCTTCTGACACTTTGGAATGGAAATGTGATTTGCCATTCAGAGGTTTCAGCAAAAATCACGTTCAAGTCAGCAATTTGAGAGTCTGAGAAAGGAACCGAGAGGGTGGGGAGGAGGCTTGGAAAAGAACGTTTTTCAAGTGTTTTTAATTAAACCCGTGTTATTATTTCGGATGGTGGGGAATCATTTCCATGCGTTCCAGGGTTTGTTTGGGATCTCAGGTGTGCTGTTCCTGGAATGGTAGCATTAGTCATGCAACCCCAGAGCAAGTTTCTTCCTTAGTCAAATATTTTGTGAGCAGCACCTACTGGGTACAGCTCTTTTATAGAAGGCGTTAAGCTAGGTTCTGTAGGGGTCAAAGACATACTTGGCAAAACTCCTGGCCTATCACATCAGCAATGGATAGCATTATCGGGTCATAATATAAGAGAAGCGGGAAGAGGAGGAGCAAGAACACAGACATCACTGACTCTCCCTAGGCCAGGATCTCCACAGGTGCTTGGCCTGCGTGAGCTCCTAATCATTGCTCAGTCTGTGAAGAAGAATCACCTGAGGCTCAGAGAGTTCAACCAACTTGTCGTAAGCCACACAGCTCCTTAACTGGTCTCTCTAAAAACCTGCTCTTACTGGAGTATACCTGCACATTAACCTTTCAAACTACATTGAAGGATGTGATCAGAACCAGCCCCTAAACTCATTGTTAGATTAATAAAGAGTGTTGAGGACAATGGTTTCGACACTACAGAAGGCCTCTTTTGAGGACCTGCAGAGAGATTTCTGCCCAGACTCCATACAAGAAAGAGCTCTGTTCCTCTCTAACAAGTCTCCTTTCATTTTACGGATATGATAAAATGCTGTGATCCATCAAGTTTCCTCTTTGCATCGGCTGCTGTAAAGCTTAGAACCAACTGTCTGTCCTCTCTGCTAAGGAAGGCAGCCGCGCGCACTTGGGGCACAAACCACAAGCCGTCTTCTTCGGGTTGTTAGATTTCCCTGTACTGGGGATCAGATCAAAGGACTCTGCCACCGAGCTACCTCCCCTACTCTGCAAGGGTTCTTCTTAATTTTGCGTCTTGTTCTGAGTTGCCAGAAAGCAAAGCCTAACACAGAAGCTGATGAGTTTCTCCTCTGCAGTTAGCAGTGTAAGCCCAGGAGATGAGAGTGAGGAACAGGGAGTGAGACAGGGATCGGGGACAATACCACAGAGGGTGCATTGTCCAGCAGGACACTGCTGTTAGCCTCTCCCAATGCAGTTATCTACTCATCGTCTTATGTGAGGGCAGAAATGAGGAAGAGTCCGTCTACTGGCACCTGTCTCCCGTTAGCCCCAGGTTTGCCCCCAGAGCCTTATCTCCCCTGCACATCTGGATCTTGCTGGATGGGCCTGAGTTCTGCCAAGCCTTGTTGGGAAGTTCACCCCAGGCAGCAGCTGGGTGGATCTTGTGGAATTATTTACAACCTGGGGACATGCCCAAAGCCTATCTCCTCAAATGTCACCAAGACCTGAGGTAGCCCAGCGGAGTGTCCGAAACATCCCCATCCAGGGGATCCCTTTCACATCCTCAATTTCCTGATTAAAAAAAAAAAAATTGTGTTGGTTTTTATCCTCATAAGCCACATTTGATCTGTTTTGGATGAGTCGAGACACAAACAAACTACAGCAGGTATTTGCTGTCTGCTCATCTAGTCTCTGGGAAAAGAGTTGTACCCTCATGGCACCCCTTATTTTTGATCCCCCGGAGTGCTCCCAGAGAGGGGCAAAAGTCAGTACTTGAGGACAAATTATCCTAACCACTGGCTGTGGTCACCACCTCGCTACATGACAAGGTAGCCTTGAACTCGCCATCTGGGGCTAAGTCCAGACTTTTGCTTCTTGAAATATTTCCTTGCAGATTTGGTTACATGCGTCACCAGAAGCCCCCAAGATTGTACAAGGCTGTCTTTGGAATCCCCGACACTCAGCCTTCTTCTGGCATTATGGGCACATGATGAATGTTTTACCCACGAAATTAAATAATTGACAGTGTCCGACCCTTTGTGCCCAGTACCTGCCTGGCTTCCTTTGTTTACCCTTCACACAGTTCAACTCCTACCAGTATCAGTGCAGCTGAGTTATGTGATCCCATGAGGAAACCTGATTTATATAGTTATGGATTTTGTTAAAACACACACATGCATGCACGCACGCACACACTCGTATCTGAGTCTGGAAAAGCATGCAGCCCCATCAACCAAGGTCAAGCCCTTGAAAAAGCCTTTGGCCTCTCCAGAAGCTCCTCTTCCTCCTATTCCCTTAGTCTCAAGGTCCCCTCTTCAACTGCATGACTCACAGCCCCATCTACCGACTGCAACAAAAACAAGGTACCTTTCTGAAATTCAGCCGTGAGGTGGCCTTTAATTACCTAATGTCGTCAAGGTCCCTAATGTGTAATTAGTTTGATTGGACCTTGTAATTAAATGGTCAGCCAAGGACGTGGGAGGGTGCCTTTGCAGGAGCTTTCTTTTCTTTCTTTTTCTGGGCTGAGAACTGCAGCCTAAGAAACAAAGGCCCACCTGGGTGCCCGAGCTGCTTCTGACCTGGGACCTGGGCAGCGTCTGGAGATAATGAGGCTGGTCTTTGTGTAGGGCAGCTCTGCTCATGTGCAAAATTGCTCGTGCTGGAGGTGATGGGGGGTAAGGTCACCTCCATCCTCAACTGTTTCTCTCTGAGTGTCTTAATTGGCATGCTCAGTGCCTAATGTTGTACCTCTTGCTATAGATGGGGTTCACTTAAGCCCTTCTGAAGAAGGCAAAGGCTCTCAGGCAGGGGGAAGGCAAGTTGGAAATCAGGGCTCTCTTGGGGAGGTCAGGGAAGACCAGGTCATCCATGGACATGGTGTCCCATATGGGAACTCGGGGATTCCAAGTCACCTCATGAGCCTCAGGGATTCTGAACATCAGTGTCTCCCTGCCTGTCCAGGTCTTGTAATTCATAGCCATTTCTTCTAATGGGGTTTGGGGGCCTGATCCCCAAATCAGCCTTGCAGGTAATTTTTCAAGGGCTCAGAAAATATGTGGGAATTGAAAACACCAACCAAGTAATGGATAAAATAAACACATCCATATGACCCCAGAAGAAAAGCACATTTAGAAATTAGGAATACAATCAGAATATCTGTGAGGGGAAATAAACTTTCTAATAGATGTGAGCCAATCCTGCCATCAATCCAAAGCCAAACACCAGTCAAGATTCTAAAAGAAGGATTATAGAGGAGGAGGGGAAATTAGGAAAAGTGAGTGCTGGACATGTTTTCTCTTGGTGACTCTGTTTTTTTGTTGTCATTTGGGGGGTGGGATTTGGGGCCCGCATTTGATGATTGGGTTTGTTTTTTTTTTTTTTTTGGTATTTTTGTTTGTTTTTCATATTTGCTCCATATGTTGGAGAAATCAGCCAAGGAGGAAATATCACCTAAAATTCAGTAGAGTTGGGGGCCCTGACCCCCCACCCCACCCCAAAATTTCCCTCTAATACAACCACTGCACTTTTATAGGACTTTTTTAAAATTTCCTTTTGTGAAATACACATAACATTCGCCCACTCCTCCTCCCGGGGAGACAGAGAAGAAAGTGGGATAATTTTTGAGGAGCACTTTGAAAATAATAAAGTATTATTTCATTAATGGAAAACGATGAGTGTTGCTGCCACTAATGAAGGTTGTTAAGAATCTATTATTAATACAAATTAATGTTAAATCTGATGAGGAATGAAGTCGGTATAAATAAATAAGATCTAAATTAATAGGTATAGAGGCAGTAATTACAATGATTGAGTACCAGGCTGGCTTTTTCTCTGATTTCTGGCAGAGGGGCGAGGGGAGGAACCCCCACACTGTTTAATGGGTGTCGCTGGCTGTGAAGAGGGCAGCTCTTTCAGGCCAATCACCTTCAGCCCCAGTCAGTCCCCCCACACCCAGCTCTTCTCTCTCTCTGTCCCCTGCACAGCCCCCCCGCCCCCAGTTTGCCAGTAATTCCATATTGGAAATTTCCTTGTTTCCTGCTTAGGCTAAGGGAATCCAGTCCTAATAGGGATCTTTTCAGGAGCAGTACAAGTCAGTCAAATGCTCTTTGGAGGCCACTGGGTTCATGGCCACTGCAGGAGGACACACACCCAGTGCCAGTGTTCCAACAGATACCCAGGTTTGGCCTGAAGGCTGGGTGCAGAGACGACACCCCTACCTAGTCCTTAAGGATTGCATGGATTATTACTCAGGATCCCCATCTCCTCTCCCAAGACCCTCCCTCCACCTTCCTCCCCCAAGGTCCCTTTCCACTGGACCTCACCCTGCACAGGCACATTTCAGATTCACATCGGATGAAATGATTGTTCTTTTTCTTTCCTGAGTCAACATACCACAGTGGCTTAGAGCAGAGCAGAGCGTCTCAAGCTCTCACACCCTGCACATCACCTGCAGATCCTGGATTTAGAGGGTCTGAGGTGGGAGCTGAACTTCTGCATGTGACCAACTCCCTGCCCATGCCCTGCCCTGGCCACTGGCCCATGTGGTGCCACTGGGGACAGCCCCACAGAAGGCCACACAGGGTCTCAGCGGGGCTCCAGACGCAAGCTGCTGTGCCATGGGTCAAGTCACCAAATGCTCTGAGCTTCAGTTTATCTGTGAAATGAAGAAAATAGCAGTACTGCTTCCAAGAGGTGTGCTCCATGGCCCCATTCCCACCCCCAAAAGAGCCCAAGCAAAACAGCCCACTGGCAACGAGGACCTCGAAGACCTAGGAGAACCTGCCTTCCATAACCTCTCCTCCCCCTCCTTGGCCTCCCCTTCCCAGACATATCCACAGTGTCCCTAGGAACCTCAGGCTTCAAGATCTACACTCTGTGACGCAGTCTTGAGTCGGAGCATCTCCGCCACTTCTGCCAGATCATAAGAGAGAGACTTTTCAGGGCAGTGCTAGGGCTGCAGCCTCCCTGGGCTATCTCTGTATGGAGCAACATGCCTGGTGCCAGGCAGGCTTCACGGATATTTAGCGATTATTTAGATGGATGGATGGATGGGGTTTACAAACCCTTTATTATTATTATCACTTAACATGGGATCCTCCTTGTAAAAGTGCAATTTCCTGAACACATCTCACAGATTACTATTATCATCATGTGAGATTCAAAGAATTTTCCTTCTTCCTACCAAACAAGGTGGCTCCCCACTCCTGCCGCCTCTTTTTCTGTTGTGTTGAGTGATGGGATTGAATGCTGTGCATCGCCACTGAGCGCTATAATGTCCCTAGCCCTGCACTGGGGGCCACAGAGGCAACAAAAGAAAGTCAAGCAGGGTCCTGGACTCTGAGACCTTCTCAGTCTCACTCAAAACGTAGAACAATCTGGTCCCTGGACAGTGGAGCTGGGATGGACGCTACATGAATGAGCCTCATGTCATGCATCACAGTGAATGCTGAAGGCCATTTGTCTGCCCATTTTTCTGACATCCACAACCAGACTGAAGCTTGGAACCAGCCCTGCTCTGCCTGTGATTGGCAGTCCTGCAGCCTATGCTGAGTGTTCCCCGGAGCTGGACCACCCACCTCCTCTCCAAAGCCAGAGAGACTTGGTGCTTGGCATGTTTTTGTTTGTAGATTTGTTTGTTTGTTTGTTTTGGTTTGGGAGGGAGAGATTGCTCAATTTTAACCAGTTCCCACAGCTTTTGCATGGGACCAAAACCCAGGTGTGAAAATCCCCCTTGGCAAATATCCATAATATCCTTGGATATTCTAATGGATTTTAAGCTGCAATCATTCCCCAAAGATTCCTGCAAATTCCCCAAAGCTAATGGACTCACTTGGTTCAGAAAAAGTACCCAATTTCTTTGCAGAGGCAACTTTGGCAAGCCTTCCCTGGAGAGGCCCCTGTGAAATGCAAATCAGACTCTCCAGGGAACTCACTCTGCTAGGGGAGCAGGGGAGCAGGGGATCAAGACTTGGCTGGAATGGCTCTTCTGCTCAGGACACTGCCCATTGCCCACTGACAAACTTGAACTCAAACCCACCAAAGCAAGATCTGTTGAGGATGGGCATGTGGGGAAGGGTCTATACTGGGGATTCAAGATGCCATTATACACACACACTCTTTTCTGCTGCCTCCAAAGCAGACAGACATCCTCCCTCTCCACCTATAGCTCAGGAAGTCCCTGGTCCCCTGGAGTTTTGAGATGTGCTTTTGTTTATTTCGCCCCAACACATGCAGTGTCTTTGAAAGTAGAAACACTTAACCAGTTCCATTCAAGGCCCAGCTCACTTGGGGTTGGGGTGGGGTGAGAATTTATTCTTTAAATTATTCAGGGGAGGCTTTTTTTTTTCTAGCACTGAGATATGAGATCTGTCAACTAAATTATAATTATGTTTCTCTACAGATATCCACTGAGATTCCTTTTTTTTTTTATAACTTGCAAGTATTCCATACCTGTTCGCTTAGAGACAAGCTGTATTTATGGACAGCCAGATTCAATATTCAGAGTGGCAGCATGAAAAATTAATTTTCTTCAAATATGTTACTGAACAGTTAGCTGCATCTCCACAGCCGATTTGTTTAATGCGTTCTTCTAAGAACTTAAAAGTAGCTCTTAGCTACTTTTTGAAACCCAGGCTTGAGAACAGGAAATAGGAGTCCTGGGCTCTGGCCCTGCTGCTGACAAGCTGTCTTTCCTGGAGCAAGTCACTGTCCCTCTTTGGGACACAGACAAGCTGATCCAGCCCTCTGGAGACCCTCCCACCTGCGCTCCTGCAGCTGCCCAAAGACACGGGATTTCTGGGGGTGCAGAGTCACTTGTAACCACTCTGTGCTGTTTATTTGTCCAGGAGAGAATGAAAGAAAAAAAACTGAGCAAGGAAAGAAACATTTTTGTACCAGAACATTCTCTCCTTCATCCCCTAGCTGATCCTTGTGTCCCTGCCAAGTCCCTAAGAACTGAGAGACCTAGTGGAAGATCCCACCTCCCTCCGCTCTCTCTCCTGGCCTGAGAGCCCCTGGCAGGTCCCATGTCTCCTTTCCATGAAATGAGTCCTTCCCCACCTCCCTCCTCCTGGGGCTGCCTGGGACCCCAGGACCTTAAGCTCACCCCTCACTTTCCCTTTGAGAAGGCCATTTGGCACTTGGGACCCAGGATTCCTTGTTGCTGAAAGACTGTGTCCCCAGTAATGACCAAGAGCCTCATGGGGGTCAGGAGCTTTGTAGGTGACTAATGTCCATCCATACGGACATCTTCTTTCTACTTTGTTCAATCAGCACTTATTGAGATGCTACCTCATACCCGGAGATACTGTGGTAGACACGGTCCTTGTCCTCGTGGGTCTCGGGGTCAATGGATGGGCTGACCAGTAGAACAACCATTGGCCATGTGTGACTGTCAGGCATTTGAAATGTCAGAATTAAGAAGTGCTAGAGGCATAAAATATACAATGGATTACAAAGACTATGAACAAGCAATGTAAAAATGTTTAATAATTTTTAAAATTGATTATAGGTTGAAATGATAAATGGAGGTACTGGGTTAAAGTCTAGGATTAAAATTAATGTCACCTGTTTGTTTTTACTTTTTTAATTTGGGGACAGGAAGATGGAGAATTCCACACGTGTCCTGTGAATTGTAAGGGACAGTCACAGGGAGACAGGGAGGATGGTGAGAAAGGCGCAGATGAAGCGGTCCAGTTGGGGCTCTTCCTGGACGGGGCTGGAGGACAGGACTGCAGAGGGCTCAGGCGGGAACAGGGAAAGTCCTATAGGACCATGAACACAGGAAGGAACCAGAGCAACACCTAACCTTTTTAAAGTCAGTATGTCAAGCACTGTTGCAGGTGTTTTACATGTATTAACACCGTTCATCTCCACCACCCCGTGGGGCAGTTACGTTTCTTATCATCTCCATTCTATAGGTGAAGGAATGGAGGCACAGAGAGGGAATGCAATTCGCCTACGTTCACACAGCTGGCCAGTAATTCAATCAGAACTTAAACCTGAGAGGTCTGGCTCCAGAGCCTCAGTGTGGACCTGTCCTGTAGCTCCTGTCCTGTGTCAGAAGGGGCACCCCCACAAGTCTGGGGCAGTACAGAGCCCAGACCGAGAGGAAAGAGGGATGTTGGTGGCCACAGGAAGTGGTAGAGAGCAGAGTTGTCACTTTGTGGGCACCTGCTCTCAGGTCCTCTGCCCCATACTGCAAGCCCTCCCTCCCTCTGTGCTCCTGGTCCCTCTGCCTTGCACGCTCTTACCCACAGGTCCCTTCAGCCTCCCCTTTCCATCACCACCCCCTCCCAACCTCCATAATGTGGAGTGTGGGCTCCTACAGCACCTTGTACCTTCACCCTTAGAATTTCTTAGAGACATAATATAGACTTATTTATGTTCCTAGTTTATGCCACCAGGGAAGGAACTATGTCTACTTTTGCTCATTTTATATACTCAGCACCTAGCGTATTGCTACCCTGTGATCGGTACCAACCAATATCTCTATTGAATCAATGATCAAATCTGTTCCTACAAGACAGGTCTTCTACTCATTTTACAGATGAATAAAACTGTGCTCGGCAAGCTTCAGAAACTAGCCCCAGGTCCCCTTCCCAGGTAAGCGAGTAGCGAAGCTGAAACTTCCCCTAAGGTGACTTGCTGCAAACCCAGGGCATTCCCACTGCCTCTCATGCCAGGAGGGGCCAGAACCCCCAGGAGGTGCATCCAAGCCGGAGGCTAGGGAGGAGACCCCACTGCCCCTCCTAGCCAGAGTGTTCCTGGGACTCACGGGTGTCTGATGCTGTGCTTCCTCTGTGCCTCCTCCCACTCCAGGCCCTGGTCTTTCATCCAGATCCCTCTGTGTCTGGCAGGGCTTCTCAGTGCAAACTTTTTTGTTCTTTTTAGGACACACAACACAGGAGAATTTGCTAGAATTCTGTGTGTTTGGCTCAGATATGGCCCAATCGTAAAGACCATGGTCCGGTCTTTTCCCAGGTGGACCCTTCTGTCCCCCTTTTCTGGAGCAACCAGTCCCAGAGTTGCTAGCTCTCCCAATAAGCATTCAGTCTGTCATTAAATGCTAAGTATCAAGGGGCTGTGCCATGTCCCTTGCAGGGTACCATGAGAAACTCAGTCTTCCCTGGCAGAGGGAGGCCCCATGGGTAAGACTCCACCTCACCGGCTCTGTCCTAAAACACAGTTTGAAGACCTTTCTGTCTGGGGCTTGTGATCTGCCTGGTCTCTGCACAGTTGATTGCACTCGGGGTGGAAACACCGGAGGAAAAATGTTCCCTTTCCTAATTGTCAAATTTAAGACATGTTTCCTGACCTGTTAAAATATTGAACTTGCTCAGTACATGGGCGCTTACAACCTTCAACAGGCAGACTGTGCCTCTGCGCCTCCTCGGAATCTGTGCCCCAGGGCCCTGACGGTTGTCATCTAGCTCAGGAAATTCTTGAGGAAATATCCCCAGGTGAATTCTGTCGCTCACTCGTCCTGGAAGCAAAAGCCTGGGAGGAGGAGGAGAGCATGGCGGGCAAAGAGAGGCGTTTTGCTTGGGGGATGAGAGGAGTCCTAGAGGAGCACCTCGGGTGGGCGGGGCCAATGTGTGGCGAACAAGGTGCTAGAAGGTGGCAGGGGACTGGCTAGGGTCTTTCCATTTAGTTCACTGTCACACTCCCAGTGCCCAGGAAGTGCCTGAGGCATCGTGGGACAATGATAAATGCTTTAGGAGAGAGAGGAGAGAGCTGCATAAATTTCACAGCACGCATCTTCCTGGGATATTTTTTTTTTATTCCAGATAATAGTCCTAGGTGCCTTGTAGGAGAATAGCACAGGTACAAAAATTGAATAGATGGCCCACTCTGTCCCCCACCCTGCCATGTGACATTGTCCAGACAGAGGTCAAGTCGTGAGGCTTGGCCACACCAGAACCCTCTCGAGGGCTAGTTGGAGCACAGCTTGCCAATTTCTACACTGCCGTTTCTGACCTTGGCGTGTCTGGGGTGGGACTGGGAAATCTGAATTCCTGACAAGTTCCTGGGAGGTGCTGATGCCTCTGGTCCAGGGACAGCACTTTGAGAAGCACTTGGGGGAGGGAGGGATCCTGATGAACTGTGTTCAACGAGGCTTTTCCAGAGAGTGTTTGACAATGAACCCCTTTGTGCATCAGCAAGATGGTATCTTACAGAATCCCAGTTGGGAAAGGAAACCTGAAGGAGTCCGAGGAGAACATATCCCTGAGTGGTGATGAAGGAGGTCCTGGTGTCCCCTGGCTGTGGCGTTCCTCTGCCTCTGTCCTGCCCTGGAGAATGAGATGGCACCCACTGTGCACAACCCCAGAATTCACTGAGAACAGATTTTTCACAATGAAACCTCTAACCTCTGACTCCTCCCAACACAGCCAACCCTGCCTCCAGGGGGCCCTGAAGGCTTAGTGGACCAGCCCCAAGCTGGGTGGGGGAGGAGCTCTGAATTTGGGAAGAGAATGTTTGCCTGGGACTTTTTAATACATGAAAATGGTGATTAGAAGTTTTGGGGGATCTGCCATGGGTGTCATGGAAGGGGGGGTCAGGATACTGCATGAGGGGCACTGCTATCAGTAAATAAACCAGCTGGTCCCACAGAAATCCAAGCAGGGAGCCTGGCACCTCACCACTGACTGATAGAGGACTGGCGAGCTTTCTCTCCCCCAGGAGTTAAAATCCTGGCCGTTAGGAAATCCTGGGTTTAGAGGCTCCGAGCCTAACTCGGGATCGTTTGGGGGACTCCCCAAAATTTCAAATGGGGGTGGTCCTTTTGACTCAGGCCACCTTTTGTGCTTCCTGCTCAGAAGCCCCTCCTTTTTGACAGGAGGCCCCTGTGGGCGCTTCTGAATACCGTGGTCACTTTCCAGGGAAGCACACTGCCCTCCCTGTAGCTGGCTGAAATGCCAGCCAGCAACCTCCTGGCAAGATCTCAAATAGATTCGCAAATAGAAGTGGCATCCTTGCCTCAGCAGGAGGCTGATCTTGGCGCTAACCAAAGCCTCATGTTTCTACAGACCCAAAACAGTGGTCTGAGCCAAATGGCCCTGTACGTGGGCAGGGAGACCTGGTTTGCAAAGATTCTTGGGTGAAATAGCGCTCCATTTCATGAGATGAACTTCAGTGCTGACCTACTCTTCAAATCCCTTCTGTGGAACAGGAGCTCACGTAGCTCCATTATCCATCGCCACCTGAATGCAATATACAATTAGTCCATTGAAGTAAAAAATCATTCTCTAGAATCCAAGGCATTAAAACAGAATAGCATTTCTTCCCAAAGCACAGAAGGCTTTTCTCAAGCGTGGCACCTTCCAGGGTGTTTGTTGGTATTTATCATCTGTCTTCTGTAGAATCTGTGTCTCTTAACTTTATCAGTTTTTTTTCCATATAAATGCTCTATACGCTCATCTATCTTCCAATCCACTATTTCTGTTTCCAGCTTTCCCATCTATGATTAACTTATTTTGTAGATTAATTTTTGTTTCAATAACTATGTGTCACATCCCGGGGTTTTTTGTTGGGTTTCTTTGTAGCCTCTGCTGTCTTCCATTTCCTTTCCAATTGTTTCATTTTTCTGTATTTCCTGTTACATGAACTTGATCATTTGTCATGTCTGCTTTTTTCCCCCCCCACAAACTCAAAGGACTGTTCCTTCTTTGCTTTGTGATTTTCTGCTGAGCTCATCTCTGAGAGGAGCTGGCTGGCACATGCCCCAAGTTATGGCATCTCTCCATCCAGAGGCTTTCGATGATGCCTTTGCCAAGAGCCCTATGGACTTTGTGGGTGCATTTCTAGGTTAATTTCTGTACCCAAGGTGTTTGCAGAATGTCAGCTGTGTGCATTTGATCTGATGCCTATGCACAAAGCAGGCTTTGGAGACAAAATGTGTGGCTCCATCCCTGGGCTAGGGGTGGTGTTTGTCCTGGGACCCAGGCTTCAGGTGGTCCCCTCAGAGCACAGGCTTCATGCCAACATCCCAGGTGGAGTCCTCTCCTGGCAGAGAACCTGGGTGTCCATTCTTGTCTCCTCCAGGGCTTTGAAACCCCTGCTGATGGAGTGGTTCAGCCCCGCAGCAGACTTTGGTATCAACTCCCAGGTGCAACTTTAGTTCTTTTGTGTTTGATACCCAAAGAGTACTCTTCCTAGCTCTCTTACCTTTGTTCCTTCTGTCACTGTAGCTGTTGTATTTCACCCAGCATCTCAGCACATTTGCAAAAGGAAAGCCCAAACATATGCACTCAACATTATAGATGCCTTAGCCTCATGGGTAAACACGATGATCGTTATTCTCATTTCACAAACGAGGCAGCAAAGGATTAGAAAATTAAATTATTTCCCCGACATCCAGAACATGATTCCCCAGAAATTCATGAAGAAGGTGTGATACCCAATTGTTACCCCAGACTTGGCCTGCAACAAATCCCCCCCTGCCTGCTCTTCTGCTGCACCTGACCCTGTGGCTGGCTCAAACCCAGGGTGGCCAGTCCCTAGCAGGCTGCTTGCTCTATCTGACCCACCCCAGACCAAAGCTCTCTACCCTTTCCATTGCCTTCCACCTTGCAACAGCCTGTTCCACATACACTGTCCATCAAGCTCTCCGTCCATGTCTTTGCTTCGTCTAGCGTGCCCAGGGTTGTGACTTGGATGACAGATCATGTGGGGAGCAATTGCTGAGGCAAGAACACAGGGGAAGGAACAAGCAAGGCTGGTGGAGGTTGGGGTGAGCTCACCTGGGGGCACCAGGAACTTGAAGTGCCTACAAAACTCCAGATGAGATTTTTCAGGCACGAGGCAACACACAAGCCCATGACTCATGAGATGAGGCTCTGCTCTGGGTCCTGACTTAGCAGTCTTGTGAAACTGAGCCACTGATTGTGTGTGAAATGAAAAGACAAGGGGTTGGAGAGTTAGCTCAGTGTCAGAGTGTTTGCCTAGCACGCGCAAGGCCCTGGGTTGGGTCCTCAGCCATGGGGAAAAAAAAGGATTTAGAAAGACTAAATAGAATAAAATAAACAAGGGAACAGAAAAGACAAGAGGCCAGACATGGAAGCCTGTGGTAGCTTGTGTGTTACTTTTCACTCTCCACAAGTTGTAAGTTCCTTGAGATAAGACACCATGTCACTGGGGATGGTGGCTCATGCCTATGATCCCAGCAGTTTGGGAGGCTGAGGGAGGAGGATTGCAAGCTTGAGGCCAGTCTCAGCCACTTAGTGAGGCCCTCAGCAGCTTAGTGAAGCTCTTTCTCAAAATAAAATATAAAAAGGGCTGGGGCTGGGGCTGGGGTTGTGGTTCAGTGGTAAAGCGCTTGCCTAGCACATGTGAGGCCCTGGGTTCGATCCTCAGCACCACATATAAATAAATTAAAAATAAAGGTATTGTGTCCAAGTACAACTAAAAATTACATTTAAAAAAAGTGCGGGGGATGTGGCTTAGTGGTGAAGCACCCCTGGGTTCAATCCTTGGTACAACCCCCCCCACCCAGAAAAAAAAAAAAACATGAAGAAACCAAGTTATTTCCCTTTATTTTTGGAAAGTGCCTAGGACAGAAATGATTCTCCTACTTTATACACTTGGGACAAGGACTGAATGGTATAAAGAATAATATGAAGAGCTGCTTCAGATTTGAAAAGTGCTTCCAAGGTTGATTGTTATTGCGACTCCCATCTCCTCCTCCCACCAACAACCTCTGGGCCTTCTTTGTCTGCAAAACAAAAGCAAACCTTATCCTCAGCCTTCAGTTCCAAAGCCCTGGAGCCATACCTCAACTCCTCACTCCCCCTAACACAGCCCCCTGCACCCCAGTTCTGCATCTTTTTGCTCCTTCCCATCCTCCCGGTGGGTTAGACACCCTCCTCCTCCACATGGTTAACCCAGCACTTTGCACAGATCCATGACAGCTGTGAATCAGTCTGCTCTCAGCCTTTTTGGTGATACCATGACTGAATCGGAAGCTCCATAAAGGCAGGTGCTGTATCTGTGGTTGCTCATAAATAGGACAAGCGTTTAGCAAACGTCTACAGGAGGTATGGAGAAGGAGTGAGTCTCTGTATTCCCCCTGACAATAGAAAAGACGAATGAAGAAAGGAAAAAAAGAGGTTTCTGCTTCATTTGCTTGGAATGTAATTCCTAATGAAATCTTAACAGTGCTCTGATATTTGCTCTAAATTCTCCCTTCTCCCAGCTGGAAAGCATCGTTCCATTCCCGAGGACCTCACAGTGCTTCATACCTGGCCTGCAACACTTATCTCCATTCCCATTGATTTGAATATTTTGTGAACTCAATACACCATGTCCTCCAGTAGATTGAAAATCTTAAAGGCAAAGGACATATCTCATAAACTCTGCATCCCTTGCAGCCCCTAGTAGACACAGTGATTGATTCACGATAGTTGGTAGGTGAACGTGTCCCACGTTGAACAGCCATGTTCAAAAATAACTGATTAACAGGGGAAACCGAGTCAGGACTCCCCATCTGGCCCTGTGTCAGGTACGTGGATCAGCCTTTCAGCATCTGCAAAGAGGACTTTTTTTTTTTTTTTGGTCTTTTTTATCTTTTCATGTCATGAGCAGCTTCCCTGGCCCCTGATGGCTTGGAATGAATATCAGCCCACTCCTAATTCCGACCTCCTTCGACTCTGTCCCTGCTACCTTTCCTGGACATTTGTGTCTGGATTTGTGACTCACTCACTAGCTGGATAGCAGCTACAGCCACCTTCAATGGAAACATTTGCAGATGTTCTGAGAGTAAAGTTTTCTGAGCATCATCTAAAGGGATGGTGGCATTGACGTGTTTGATGTCAGCTGGCTTCACCAGTGAGTGCCTCACAAGCACTCAGGAATTCAAGTTCTTCTCTCCCCCTAGGAAAGGTCACTTTGCCTAATTTCCTTCTGTCTTGGTTGAACATTGACACATTTGTTTTTGTTGCCTTCTGGCTCGATCATTTTTCAATTATAGTTTGTCCCCGTAGTTCTAGCAGAGGGTCAATGCAGGTCTCTTCTTGATCCTAGATCCACATTTATGAAACCCTAATTAGGCATTCCCTTTAGCTGCTAATACAGATTACTTGGTGGGATAAATCTACAGACCATAAGCTCAGTAGGAACTAAAAGACTGTTAGGAGGCTCAATTAGGAGCTCACCAGGCAGCTCCCAATCATTCTGACCTCTGAGTTTGGACTCAGGTTGTTCCTCTCACCCAGAATCCCTCTCGTTTCATTTTGAAGAATATAAATATTGCTATCTTTTGCAGCCCATATTAAAAGGAGATAAGATGTATCCCTTTTCAAATTTCAAATTCTGATTTTCTCTCCTTGCTTTTACCTTTTAGTACTTAAAGTGGCAAGGAGACAAATGCACATCCTCATAGTCTGTGGATAGGAATGTAAATAGTTAACAATATTTTGCAAGGAAAAAAAAAGTTGACAATATGTATCAAGAACCTTAAAAAATATCCCCAATCTTTGACCCAGAAATTCTGTTTCCAGACATCTTTCCTAAGGATATCATATAAATATTTGTTCACAAGAAATTAATTACAGCACCATTTGTCAGAGTGGATATAAAATTAGCATCTGATACTAAAGGAGGAGTTAAGTATATTATAGTATTTCCATATCATATAGCCATTTGAAATGAAGTCTGTGAAGGTATTTTCATGCCGATGTTAAGGGGTACATGTGAACTTTCAAACTGTCATACAGTGTGATTCAAATAGACCTTCCCTGGGCTGGGGCTGGGGCTCAGTGGTAGAGCGCTTACCTAGCATGTGTGAGGCACATAAGATAAGGCCCATCAACAACTGAAAAATATTTTTTCAAAAAATACACCTTTCCCAATTGTTGCTTCGCAGGATTTATGGGAGTGCTCTAGGTAGAAAAGTTCAATCTCCAGCGAGGCTGAAGTTATCACAGGCATGCACTTTGAGGCTGCTGGGAGCCTTGGGTATGCTAGTGGGAAGGGGAAAGCCACTCCACCCACCCGAAAGTGGCTCAGCTCAGCACACAGGGTCACTCTTTTAATGCAGGACACATTCAACACCATGGCAGCTGCTCACCAGTGGAGCACGATTCAAAAAGCTGGAAGAAAAACACTGAGGAAAAAAATTGTAATAATGAGAAGGGTTACTAGTGCTGTGATAATATGAAATTATTCATATTGCCTCTTCCTGGGAATTTTTTGGTATTGTCTTATAAATGTGCTAAGTGTTGAGAAATTAACGAAAACCAGAGAGACCTTCTCCATCCAGCTACTGGAGACGGGGGGCACTGTAGAGTCAGGTGGAACGCAGAGGCAACCTGCCAGTCTCACGAAGAATGGCACTGCCTTGGGGGTGACAATGGGCCCAGGGCTGGGGAACCCTCAATACTGCCTGTTGGCTTGTACCTCCTGCAGGTTGCAGGATATGATCAGGAGCATCTCACTGTCACGTGGACTTCCAGATGCCTCTGGGGACCTCCCCAGGATGTGAACCATGGTTTGTCCTCAATTGCCAACTCCACACCCAGGCCGCATTGGGCTTCTTGGATTAAATCTTCATTCAAATATTCTTAGTTCCCCAACCTTCCACCAGCCTAGACAGACTTCCCTTTGTGCCACCCCTACAACCCAAGATCACCTCTCCCTGGTCACATGCCCAGCCCAAGATTCCTATACCAAATCAGGGTCTGGCCCAGGACATCCTGGAGAAGAGGAGTGTCACCTGAGTCAGGGCTTCTCACTTAGTGTCACAAGACTTCAGAGTGACGCTTCTGGACCCTCCCAAAGCCTCCTAAAATATTCATCAGGCTTTATCAGGCTAATGGGCTTCAAAAGGAGTAATTTTCTGAGACATGAGACAGGACAATATAAAAAGAACATTAAGGGAAAAATTCTTATTCCAAAATGAAAGGAATAGATCATTTAGCATCCCTATTGGTGTTATCTATTCATGAGAAACAGCACATTTAATCCACAGTGGGATGTAGGGAGGGCTTTGAGCCTCACCTTAGGGTCACCTTCATGTGGAACTCATCTGTCTCCCCTACCACAGACGGCAGGGGCGATGGAGACCAGGGGATCAGACAAGATGTGTCAGAGGAGGACTTTGTGGGGTGCAGAGGGAGAATGGCAGAGTCCAGCATGACTCCAAGGCACAAGGAGGGCAGAGGGAGGAGGGTGACACCGTCCCGAGTCCTGCTGCCTTCACGCTTCCTGTCTCCTTCCCAGGATGTACTAGTCTTGGCTTTGATTTTGGATGATGCTCTAAGAGTTCAGGCTCTTGAGGTCAGGAATTATAACTGCAGCCCACTTCCCCACATCTCTACCACCAAGCCAATAAAACCAGTGCCCCGGCCTGAGACCAAGAGTCTCCAGTGCTGCAGGCTGTCAGGACTTATGTGACAGTGCCCTGCCCCAAATCCAGGCCAGGAGGGTCCAACAGAGATCCTGCCTTCTTGGGTGTGCCAGGGTAGGGACAGCTGAGTGTGCTGGGAAGACTCTCCCCATCAAAGTTGATTTTGCTGGAGTTGAAAGGGCCAATGGATGACAGCAGCTTCTCGGGCAAGCCCTCCCTTCAACCAACACTGAGGTTCCAGGTCTTGCAATTCTTCCTCTTTCTGTATTCATTGCCTCTCTGTTCATTTGATTTCCATTTCTGTGGCAAAATACCTGTGAAGAACAACTTACAGGGAGGAGAGGTTAAATTTGGCTCAAGTTTCAGAGGTTTCAGTCCAGGGTGACTTGACCCTGTCTGGGGAGAGGCAGAACATCCTGGTGAGGAGCCTGTGGTGGAAGCAACTGCTCACCTCAGGGCAGTGAGCAAGAAAAGAAAGGGCTGGGGTCCCTTCCAAGGCATGCCTCAGGTGACCTACTTCCTCCAGCTAGCCCCCACCTCCTCCAGTTCCCACCATCTCCCAAAAGTACCACCAGCTGGGGACCAATCCTTTAATATCTGAGGCTTTGTGGGGGTGGACAAACCCTGACGTCTCTCACTCCCTTCTAATTCCTGATTCTTTCTTCATCTTTCCTTTTCTGGTACCCCTCTCTCCTCCTCTCCTTTATCTTCATCTTTATTTATGCATTCAATTTAGCACCTTTTTTTTTTTAAGAATCCCATCTATCCCCAAACTTAGACAAATGATTCCAACTGAACTTTTTCTCTACTAAAGAAATAAGAGAAATTTTATTCAAAGCAATTTATGCTGACGCCCCTACCTGTCCATCAAAAATCTGTCAGCCTAGGTAGCTGGTCATGATATGACCAAGATTACCTGCCTTTAGTCAAATGAAATTGGCCTTCTGTATCTGCAGGTTCTGTGTGCACAGATTCTAGGACCAGCAGAGGATCAAAGCTGTTTGAAAAAAAATTGCATCTGTATTGAACAAGAACAGATGTTCTTGCTTGTCATTATTCCCTAAACAACACAGCATGACAGCTATTTATAGACCCTTTACATTGTATCGGGTATTATGAGTAATCTAAAAATGAGTTTCACTATGAAGGAGGATGTGTGGGGACCATGTTTAAGTACTTGTTACGGTTTGGATATGAGACGTCCCGCAAAAGCTCACATGTGAGACAATGCAAGAAGGTTTCGATGTGAAATGATTGAAATATTAAAGTCTTAACCTAATCAGTGAATTAATCCCCAGTTATGGATTAACCGAGTGGTAACTGAAGGCAGGTAGGGTATGGCTGGAGGAGGTGGGCATTGGGGTATATAGTCTGTATCTGGCAAAGGGAGACTTTCTCTGCTTCCTAATCATTGTGTGTGCTGCTTCCCTCTACCACACTCTTCCACCATGATGTTTGACCTCACCTCACACCCGGAGGAACTGAGCTGGCTATCTATGGACTGGGACATCTGAAACCATGAGCCCCAAATAAAGTTTTCCTCCTCTACAATTGTTCTTGTCAGTCTTCTAGACACAGCAGCAAACAAGCTGACTAAACTAGCACTGCATCATTTTATATATGGAATTTGAGCCTCTGCAGATTTGGGTCCTGGCAGGGCACCTTGGAGCCAATCTCTGAGAAAATTGAAGGGCCACTCTACTCACCTGAGGATTGGGTTCTCAGGTGTTCCTCTTCTCACTGTGTCTGACAATGAGTTTCTGTAACCTCAAGTGTACGTCAACCGCCATGTTCCTTGAATTTTTGGCAATAACAATTGTTGACCCAGAAATGTCTTCCGCACCTTTCACAATTAGGATAAAGGAGGCTGTTTGATGTTGAGCTGCATATTTGATTTTAACTCTTGTCTTTCTTTTTTTTCCTCTTCATTAGATTTGTGACAAAGAGTGGCATTACTATGTCATCAATGTGGAGTTTCCTGTGGTTACGCTGTACATGGATGGAGCCACATATGAGCCCTACCTGGTGACCAACGACTGGCCCATTCACCCGTCTCACATAGCCATGCAACTTACTGTCGGTGCTTGTTGGCAAGGTAACGCCAAGTGGAGTCCTTCTCCTGACTATGTTTGTATACAGTCTATGAAAGATGCTAATGGAAAAGCAAGTGGTATAAGAGTTAGCCAGAAAAAAAAATGTTCTGCTACCCCTGACTGATAAAATAGGTCTTATGAAACCTAAGTTTTAATCCAGACACTAAAGCTGTGTAATCAGGAAGCACTTGGCTTGAGACTAGATTTTGATTTTAGATCAACATGGGCAGTTACCTCTGAGTGGCTAATGCCATATATTCTCCTGGAATCTTATCTAGTTCCAAACTAAGGCTGCATAGAGCAAAGGCTAAATGTAGACTCTTCTATTGAAATTGCCAATTGGCTCCCTTTATCCCCACACAAGTGGCCCAAGTCCCCAACCCTCTGTCCAAGGGGACTTATGAATGCCCAGGGCTGTGGGGAGTGAGTTGTCCACAGATCATAAGACCATGGAGGTCATGCTCAAAGTCAGCTCAGCCCTAGCCCCTCCCTGGTGG
Organism: Urocitellus parryii; assembly: GCF_045843805.1. NCBI lineage: Eukaryota > Metazoa > Chordata > Mammalia > Rodentia > Sciuridae > Urocitellus > Urocitellus parryii. The sequence continues at coordinate 104,159,251 of NC_135532.1, forward strand.
GCCCTCCATTCCCTCCTCATTTCCTCAGCTGTGCCTTCTAGTCCCCAATTCGGGATGTGGAAGCTGGAAAGCCAGCCCTCTGTGCCTGCACACAGGTAACCCTGCCTTTCACTAGATCTGCTGGAGTCTTTGCCTGTGCTGTCTCAAGGACTAAGGATTCTCGTGAGATAGCAGAGGGGAAGGAGGGTGCTCCCAAAGAAACAGATCAGCACTGTGAGATATGACCCGGCCTTGTGGCAAAGGACTCTGTGAAAATTCCCAAGATCCGTGACTTCAGACATTCACTGTGGGAGGATGAGGAGGGAGGTGGGATGTCATACAGCTGTCCCCTACTCTCCCCAGGGGACTGTTCCAGAACTTCATGCAGAGCATCTGCTGGTGCTCAGGTCCACCTAACCCATCAAGTCCCATCGTCCCAGATAAATGTGGGGCTCGTATAAAAACAAATCGGGTGAGTTCTGGGCTGCTCCGTGAAACAGGAGTTGGAAAGAGGTTCACATAGTACAGCCTGGGAGCATTTCAGAGGCCAGACCCAGGAAGGAGATGAAGCTAAAGAGGGAGAGGAGAGAAGGTGGTTTTGAGCTGAAGTCACCTACTCAATCTGACATGCATCACCTGGTGGTGACATGTTCAGTAGAACTCAGGGATGAGAGTTTGTTCAATATGCGGTTTCCCAGGACACAGGAAAGGGAACAATATCACCAGGCAGGCTTCCATGAAACTAAATGGTATAGCAAGGCACTAAATTAGACGGTGCATAGGAATCATCAACCACTGACCCAGCTGTGCTAGAGAGATGGCCCTTGGTCTTGGTGTGACTCAATGCTCCAGCTGGGATACTACTGTAGCTACCAGTGAACATAGCCAGGAGAATGCCCAGAAGAAAAGAGGGCCCTAGTCATGTCGCCCATGAACCTTACCATGATGCTCCCTATAGGCCCTCAAAGACCACATCTGGATCCCAGTCATCCTAGCCTGCCACAGAAACCTGTCCCCACCTCTGCAAGGCCAGCTACAACCACCACTTCCTAGTCACATATCTGCTCCCCTGAGTGGGGGACTTGTCCCACCAAACAAAAAGTGATTTTATAAATAATTGAGATAATTGTTGAATCAGTTACAATAGGCTAAGTTGTGCTGCAGTGATAAGCAAGCCCCAATTCTCAATTGATTAAAATAATTCTAACTTCATAGCCACTGCAAATCAATAGGGATCTTCTCTTCTCTGCTCTATCCTCAGAGCAGGATCCAAGCAGTCAGAGCAGTCATGTTGCTGGGTACCTAAAAAGAGGAAAATAAAACATAGCAAGTCGTAGAAAAGTTTTTAATGCTTCCAACTATCAGTGATCCCAATCATTTTTGTATTCCTGTTTTGTTTTATTGACTAAAGCAAGTCGCAGCTAACTTTCACAGGGCAGGGAAGTGACAGTGATGATATATCTGGAAGAAATTAGGAACAAATAATTTTGATAAACACGGCAGTGTATCCACCTGGTCGACAAGTATTTATTTGACTCTCTTTCTCATGTAAGAATGCACCTACCCTTTCCTAAGACAGACCCAACGTCTCACCAGCTACTGTCTCCAGTTTTAACGTCCAGGCTGCCTGAGTGATTCCTGGTAATCTATCCAAGTGACGTGCAGAGGAGGTCTATAGAAAGCCAATATATGTCTTCACTTGATCAGGAGACCTATGAATCAATAGAACAAATTATTTACCACTGCCATGGCCACCACACCTTTCCCTCAAAACACACACACACACACACACACACACACACACACACACACACTGGAATGAGGCTTAGTGAAATGAGCACTTCCACTAAGAAGAAGAGAGTTAGAGAAACACAGCAGTGTTGGTCCATAGCAGTTCTGAAGTCCCTTTTGGCAAATGTGGTGAAGATGGAGAATATTCTTCACGGCCCTGGACACCATTCACTGAGAGATGATTCCTTTTCCAGTATTGCCACAGGCAACATCTCAAGAGGATATAGTCACTCTATAAATACCTAATATGATAAATGGTTACAATTTATTTAAAATTCATGCCACAAAAGTGTTTGAAACATGACAACCAAATATGCATTTATTTTTAAAGAACGTGGTAGAAAGAATGCATGCTGGGTGTTCAAATATTTCTGGTCCTCTTTCCAGATATATGCTGGGACCACTCTTACTTGGAGTCAGGTGTGCCCACGTATCTTGCTTTGGCTGCTGAACTGTGAATGAAAGAAGGGCCCTTATGTCATTTCCTGGTGGAAAACTTCAGAGCCAGTGTTACAAGGTGGCCCTTTAAACACATGGGTGTATCCGCTCCTCTGACAAAGTGTTACTAGTCCCAATGAATAAACAAGTGAACCGAAGCTCTGAGAAGGAAAGAAGTTGACCCAAAGCCACCCAGTCAAACTTCCCCACCCTGGTCATATCACATACTCACATGTGCATGTGCTCTTGATTCTGTGGCTCATAGTCCCCTGTTGATAGTTGATCATTTTGTCGATGTAATTATGTGTCTGGGAGGAGATGAGGGCTGATGTGCATTGATATAAATGCTGTAAACCCTTTACCTTTGGAGACAGGGACAGCCTTGTAATCAAAACAACATGGGAACTTGCATTGCTGGATCCTCCTCTAAGGTTTCCTGCAGTAAAAAAGGGTTCAGCCTTTGGAGTCAGAAAGAAAACTGACTTTAACTCAAATTCCATATCTGCCACTTGCTAGCTATGTGGACACTGCAGGATCCTTAACTTCTATGAGCTTCTATGTTCTAATCTATAGAATAAGAGTACAGGCTGCCTCACACAGTTATCCTAAGGCCTAGATGAGGGCGGGACACATCGTGTATGCTTGCTGTGTACTATTTAATGCACAGATTTAAAATTATCTCCTGGTCTCTTCTCCACTCCCTTTTCTATTCCTTTCATCAAGACCCCACATTGCAGACGTGGCACGTCTGAGCCGTGGTCCCGCCTTCCTGTCTTCCTGCCTGTCCTGACTTTCCTCCTGCCCCCCAGGACTAAGGCTTACACACAGCTCTGCCCTCTCAGCTCCATCCATGACCCAGAAGCAAAGCCAGGGACACTGCAGAATAGCCAGTCAGAAGACAAATGTCGGAAGCAGGGGCTGAAGTGGGCAGGGATCCCGTTAGGCTGTCTTTTGGGTCATGGAGACTTGGATATTTTCTCTGAAAAGAAGGACGACACATTAGTAAATTAAGATCCTTAAAAAACCTTTAAAATTGGAAAACTGTGTTTTATGGGGGGAGTAAGTTCAGAGGGAAAGGAAGGGAGGTGACAGAAAGGAAGGCTGGTACAGGCACGCTCAGGGTTGCCTGTCACCTAGGTGGACCAGAGGAAGTGGAGAAGAGGCAGGGAAAGGGTCGAAACTCAAGCCTGGCACATCACGCTGCCGGTATAAGAGTCTCCACTCCCATGAATGCTTACGGCCTTCTTGGAGCCATGTTTTTTCTAGAATGGAAACAACAAGGATCTTTCAGCAGGACGCAGTGCTATGAACTTAATGGCCTGCAATGTGGTCCTCATCTCCGTGTGTTTCCAAGCCTTCTGCCCTCTACTTATGTGCATGGTCCAAGCCCTCCGTGGGCACTTCTAATTGCCTTTGGGCCTGCAATTATGGGGAGCTTTTCAGGTGCTTTTGAGGTTGGCAAGGAAACTGGTGCTCATTTGTGAAGTTTCCAATCAGGGTTTAACAATGGGAATAGAAAATGATGTAAGAGCAGCTGCTTGGTGGTTGTCCTGAGCCCTGGCCCCAACACCGTTGCTGGGCAGTGTTCACAGTCCCAATTAGCTCACTGTCTCCTGTTAGCGAATTTGAAAGCCAGTGCAGTCAGTGAAACTTCATTTTCATCAGTATTTTCCTAGTAATTAAAAAAATGGGGATACCATTTATACTTCAGAAATGCCACCAAAGAGGCCGAGAATATGGAGCTTCTCATAACTGTAGAAAATGGCTTTCCCAGTCAGAATAGACCTTGAGCATCACAAAACAGCTTTCCTTCCTCTGCATGGCTCACACACACCACTAAGATGATGACACATCTTGCCATCATCTCTGTGTTCAGAGTGGCATGGTACTCTCAGGATGGAGCCAGACCCTCTCATGAACCAGCTCATTCTTTCCTAGCTCAGACACTGTTGGCTCTCTACGAATACCAGGGTCCTTGTTTCTCTAGGGGTTATGAATGAGTCTGTTTTCTGTTCTTATAATAAAATAGCTGAGGTTGGGTACTTTATAAAAAAAAAAAGGTTTACTTAACTCACAGTTCAGAAAGATAAAAAGCCAAACAGCATTGTGCTGGCTCTGGTGAAGGTGGCTGTAGCCATGTCACCTCAGGGTAGATGTCATCACAGTGGTGGATCAAGTGCAGGTGGGCAAGATCACATGGCAAGAGAGAAAACCAGAGCACCTGGAGGAGCTAGTCTCAAGACCACTCACTTAAGCCTCCCCTCTAAAAGCACCTACTACATCTCAGTATTGCCACTTGGGGTCCACACTTCCATCCCAGGAACCTGTGAAGGGCAAACTCAAACCATAGCAGAGTACAGCAGAGCATTCAAAGGACCACCATCCTTTCCCTTATGTTTCTAAGGACAATAATTTGAATTCTACTCATAAAAAATAAACATCATATACTCACCCGTGCTTGGTCCCTGGACCTCACACTGGGGCCTGACCACCCAGATACTACAACACAGCTGTGCTAGGAAGTCAGCAAGGCTGTCCATCAGGCCAGACCAGGATCCCTGGGGGCTCTGGGAGGTGCCGCAGCCTGGGGCACTGCAGGGCACCTCTGCCCACTCTGTCCCGGGAGCAGCTCTGTTTTACCGACTCCGTGTGGGACGTCTGGCAGGAGCTCTTTTACTGAAATGGCTAAATGTGTTTGAAGAAGCACTGTTCCTGGCACACGTTCAGGAAGTCACCGTCCTGCTCCTTGATCGATCCCCATCCCTTCTTGGTGGATCTCATCATTGACGTCCCCTCCCTGGGGCTCTATCCCTTGTGACTGCCTCACCCTGTCTCTGCCAGGGTCTTTCCCCCAGGGTTCAGGACACTGGCCTTCCTAGAATGTCCAGCCCTGCCCACTCCTGATGATGTCACCTGCTGTTCTTGGACGAGGAAGGCGTCCTGTTCTCGTTAGATCCTACCCCCTCAAGGCAGAGGATATAGAAAAGGGGATGTTTCTACAAATTAAAGGTTGGCAAGAAACAGAACCTCACTGCAGCTTGGGGAGGAGCCTCGGCAAAGAATAGAAATAGTTCAAAAGGGATAAAAAAAAAAAAAAGGTAGTAATTGCCCCTGGGAGTTGTAGTAATCAGTAGCATATGATCTTCCGATCCAGGGGAATTGGAGCCATATGTGGCCCTGGGATTTGCTACACATTCTCAGATCATTTTTCTTCCAGACACTGGTTCAGACACTTGGAGTACATGCCTTCACTTAATAAGCTTGGTCTAATTTAGTACAAATTTCTCTTAATAAAGTCTGTGTTGAAATTATCTCACATCCCTAGGGTCTCTGCTGTTGGAAGCTGGGCACGTACTGGCACAGTCTGCCCTGCATTCAGACGGCGCTTCCTGAGGAGGGCTTCAGAAAGCTCCAGTCCCCCAGGACACTCCTTCCATGCAGAGGTCAAGGTCAGGCCATTTGGGAAATAGCACACACCATTCTGAGTCATGACGCACCTTAGCTTATTAAATGCGCTCAAAAAGGCCAAGGCAGGAGGATCCCAAGTTCAAGGCCAGTCTGGGCAACTTAGTGAGACCCTGTCTCAACACACAGTTTAAAAAAGGCAGAGGGATGAGGGAGGATGTAGCTCCACGGTAGAGTGTTTGCCTAGCGTGCACAAGGCCCTGGTTTCCAACCCCAGGACTGGAAAGAAAGAAACCAGAAATAAAGGAAAAAAAAAAAGGAAGGAAGGAAGGAAGAGAGAGGAGGGTGGGGTGGATAGAGGGAGGGAGGGAGGGAGGTGTGGAGGGAGGAAGGAAGGTGGGGAGAAGGGAGAGACGTAGATGGGCCAGAAGGATTCTCATAAAGCACTTCAGTAAAGCCACCTGATTCACATTATTTAGCTCATATTTCTCCAAGTTATTTCGCAATGGAACTCACTCTGTCCAATGGTGTTCTGTTCTTAGGGCACCCTATGGCAAACACCCCTGTTTTTAATGCAGATCTCCATCCCCTTCTCAGTGAAGTTTCCAGAGAGTCGAGGTTTGTTCTCACAGATCCTCAGCTCCACCCCCTTCCTTGACTCCAAGATCTAGAAAAACTAGATAGCGTTTGCTAAATCTCGTTCTATTTTTAAGACTGTTTTGACAAAGGTGTATGGCTCATTCTCTCTCTCTCTCTCTCTCTCTCTCTCTCTCTCACACACACACACACACACACACAAATAACAGGGTGTCTCAATTTAGCTGTATTAGAAAAGTTTGTTCTAAGGCTTGGTGTCACTTTGACAGGGGCAGGGAGGGGGTCATTTGTTTTGAAGATAACACAGATGGAATCAGGTTTAAAGTTCAGTGAATCATATCTAAAAGCCCAGTATAACTGAATGAGAAGTCTCACTTTGCATGGTGCTCTGAAGATTGTATTAATGATAAAATTTGATGGCAATCTTAAGGCAAAGCCTACCATTGCAAAGTTTCTAAGGGATCCATGGCAGGAGGGAGGAAGAGACCACTGAAAGGAAAGACAGGAAACCTCCCTGACACCCTTCATCTGGGAGTTCCTTGGCATCTGCCATCACTGTACCCAGCTGCCCCGAGTAAGTTGTTGGCATGTACCATGCCCCATGCTGAGCCGTTGGCACGGGCTCTTCTTTGGACCTCCCTAGGACACTATGCATAGGCATAACTGTGCCTTAATTTTGCATATGAAGAAACAGGCTGAGAGAAGATAAGTACCTTCTCAAAGTCACCTGTGGTCTGGATTGGAAGGCATATCTGTACCACTGAACCCTCACCCTGAGAGAGATAAGTGGTGCAGAAAGATTCCCATAAAGCACTTCAATAAAGCAACCTGCTTGACCCACTTTCATTTTTGATGCAGCCACTTCCATATTTATAGCAGCTTGATTCACAATAGCTGAACTATGGAACCAACCTAGGTGTCCTTCAACAGATGAATGGATAAAGAAAATATGGTATATATATTCAATGGAATATTACTCAGCTTTAAAGAAGAATGAAATTACGGCATTTGCCGGAAAATAGAGGAAATTGGAGATTATCATACTAAGCAAAATAAGCCAATCTCAAAAAACTCAAAGGCTGAATGTTTTCTCTAATATGTGGATGTTAATTCACAATAAGTGTGTATGTTGTGGGGTGCAGGGCTAGAGCAGAATAGAGTTACCTTAGATTAGGTGAAAGGAGGGGAGGGAAGGGGATGTGAGGATAGGAAGGATAGTAGAACGAAACAGACATTATTACTTTATGTATTTGACTGCATGACAAACGTGATTCTACAACATATACACTCAGAAAAATGAGAAATTATGTCCCATCTATGTATGATATATCAAAGTGCATAAATGCAATCTACTGTCATGTATAACTAACAGGTAAAAATATAATCTCAAAAAAAAAATAATGAAAGGGTCAAGAAAGCCTGCTGAGAGTGTGTCATGGCCAGCCAGGATGACAGATCCTGTTTCTCTGCAAGTAACCTGCAACCTGCAGCCATGTGCATACCCCCAGGATGGTGTGGACAGAGTTTCAGAGCTGCAGCAGATGGGGTCTCTGACACACTTCACTTAGTCTTTGCATTCCATGGGTGTCTCATCACTGAAATGAGGAAATAAAAGAAAGCAAGATTTCAGACAGTCTTGCCATTTGCATTGCTCAAAATGGATAGCCAATCATCCATGAAATTGTGTTCATCAGGGCCTTCCCCAGCCACCCCCACCCCCTTTGCACAGAGCACCATGCGACTCAGGCAAGAGAGAACCTGCTCCTCGCTGGTTCCTGTGAGTTTCTTTGCCTAATCGCTGTGGCAGTGACAGCAGGAAAGACCAGGAGCACCCTGAACACATTTTGCTCAGGGGGAAGATTTACTGCATTCACACGACGTAGAATATTTACTTCAAATTAGGCTTCAAAGACAGTGACCATTCCTGATTCCGAAGCTGTCATCACAGTGAGCGGGTCTCTCCTCCAGATGAAGGCAAGCTGTGGTGGGGGGTGGGGGATGGGTGTGGAGCTCTCCATTCCCAATGCAGGCTCTGGCTCAGAATAAGACAGGCTCCATCAAATCATGTTTGCCAAATACAGCCATCCCTCAGTATCTGCAGGAGATTGGATCCTGGACCACCTGCAGATACCAAAATTCAGAGATGCTCAAATCTCTTATATAAAGCATTTGAATAAGACCTACCCACATCCTCCTCTGAATATTTCAAATCACCTCTAGATTACTTCTAATACCTAATATAATGTAAATGCTAGGTAATAATTTCCATACTGTAATGGTTAGGGAATGATAACCAGAGCCTGTACGTGTCTATTACAGACACATTTTTAAACTATTTTCAATCTGCGGATGTGAAACCCAAGGACACGGGGAGCCTACTGAATCCACTGTTGTTTTTCAAGATGACTGTTTCCTGGCAAACTGACACTTGCCACTGGGTGTCTCTGGAAAAGCCATGTGGAGTCCACAGAGCCCAGCATAATTGGGCATTCTCCCCCAGCCTCCCTCTGAGAAATCCTCCCTGCATCTCTCCAGCCACATCTCATTATCTGATGTGTAGGACAAAGACCAGGGAGCAAGTAAGACCCAAGTTAGCAGCTTGGCTTCACTCATTTCTGGCCTGTGGGGCCTTGGACAAGTTATAGAACTTTGTAAACCTCGTTTATAAAAGGAGATGTTAACTGCAGCAGGAAGATTCTCCTTCACAAGAAGAAAATGGCTTTCCCCACATCCATGATTTTTTCATTTCAAGCCCTTTTTCCAAGTGAGTGGGGGGAGATTTAGCCTCCAATGACTTTGACTTTTCCCCTTTTCTCTGAGTGCTGGATGATGGCAGAAGATAGATGGTGCTAGGGTGTTGAGGGGCCCTGGTTACCTTTCCATACAGGTGTCCACTGAAAGGGTGCTCACCTCTTTTGGTCATCAGTCATGATGGCCCTTCAGGACTGTGTCCTGGTATTTCCTTGCCTTACTTGGCGGGGCACATCAATATTTCCCTGCATCTCATGATCTTTCTCAAAATCCATCTGTGGTTCATTGTCCTAGCCGGCCAGGCCAGCAGCCAGCATCCCACATCCTACCTCCTGAGCAGCTTCAAGGACCTTCACTCTGAACCTCTGACACTGTATCCCCCCACCTCCTCCTGCCACCCTCCTCCCCACCTCACCTGGAAGACCTATTCCCAGGTCTTCTCTGCCCTCCTGAGGCTTTGGGAAACAGCATTTGGGAAAAGACTCCGCTTCAGCCTCTTCCCGTGATCCCCCAGGGAGCAAGTCAAGAGATGTGTTAAAATGGAAGTGAGATGGGAGAAATGTCATAGAAAAAAAGAAAATAAAGCACAGAAGCAAAGATCTCCAAGATAGTACCCCCACTTAAGGATTAAATAAAATAGCACATGGAATAAAATATCTTATTAAAGAATCCTCCGTGTTTCAAGGACCTAATAAATGGTACCTATTTTTCTCCCTCGGACCTATTAATACGGACAGTTTGTCTATATAACTTGTTTGGAAATTAATTATGCACTGTTCAGTATGTTTGCTCTGCTGGCAGTTGAATCTTTTATTTTTGTTTTATTTTGTACTCTATTCTCCTATCTAGTGTAAGTTCCTGTAGAGTGTGGTCCACACTCTAGGTTAGACCTATAGCAAGCACTTTAAAAACGGGTACAGATCTGGGCTCAGGAATCCAAAACCACATTTTGCAAACACTTAAAGAAGGTTGTTTGTGGGAACAAAAACTTTGAGTTATTTTATTTTCTTAAAATGATTCATGACCTTGTTTACTCTAAATGTTAACAGAGGAGAGACGTGACCTAGGTGGCCACCTGAGACATTAAAAATTTTAATGTATCTATTATTTTTTTAAAAAAAAAATTCTACATCACGGTCACCACTGGGTGCAAATATATTTCAGACTTTCACCTGGTCTCCTGTGGCAAAATGCTAATTGAATTGATTTCCTGGAGCCCCATCCCTAAAAATAAATAGAGTGCAAGATCTGGATTCTTGAGTCGAAAATGCAGAACATGAATATGTTTTACTGAGAGAAAACAGTGTGTAGGAAAGTGCTGTGGTATCTGGGAGAGTCACAGAGGTTAGCCCTTGAGGACGGCCAGAGGCAGGGTCACGGCTGGTTTTTCTCAGACTCACTCTGGACTGGGCTGGCGGCCCCACCGCGACACATTATTTTGTGCTGCGTGTGGGTGGGTGGCCACCTGCTTCCTGCAGTGTGGTCTTGGCCTCTTACTTCAACACTCTAGGCCTACATTTGCTCAGCTGTGACTGTAGAAGGAGGACCTACTTCCCAGGGGCTTCGTGAGGATCCAGTGAGAGGATATGTGCTCAGGATCTCTCGTAGTAATGGGTACATAGTTCACGTCCATTAAACGATGGCTGTTGGATCTGCCGCTCCAGGGCAGGGCAGGGAAGACTGTCTCCGAAGGGTGGCCGCTGCACCAGAGACTCGGCTAGCTCCCTCCAATCTGCAGGTTGACAAAACACATCCCTCTGCTGGGCAGGAGCATGCTAATGTCTCAGAGGAGCCCTTTATCTGGGGGGCTTTTAGGATCCAAATCAAAAGTCTCCCATTGATTTCTCCATAGTCATGGGCTATCTCAGTCCATCCCTCCAAGCCAAAATCTACTCGGAATTCCCTGGGAAGTAAAAATTTCAAAAGGGACCTCTCATTTCCAAAGTACAGAGCCTTTGGGTGGCAGGGAGCGTCACTGTGAGTCAAGATGGTTTAACCCTTAAATATAGAAGAGTGGCCCCGGCAGCTGAGGATATCCCGAAGCTCAGCAGCGAGGGCATCTGTTGAGACCTGATCCATCCTACCATGACTCTCCTGGCTCTGCTCTCCCCCCAACATGCCTTAGTTGTCCCTAGACTAATGGCAAGAAGCCGTGGCAGCCCTCAGCCTTCCATCTTGACCTGACCGTCTGGGGGAAAGGCAGCAGGAGTTGCTTAAAAACTTTCTGGAGAGAATAAAACCAAAAGTTTTTTGTTTTTGTTTTTTGTTTTGTTTTGTTTTGGGCATAATCTGCAAGCCAACATCCCTCTTGATCCTTGCCTAAATTTGGTCTCATGTTTATTTCTGGGCCAGTTCCTCCGACTTATTAAATGCCAGGTGCTGATTGGCTTCATCTTGGCACTGGGTCCCAAGTCCACCCTGAATCAGTCACTGGAGCTCAGGGATGGCATATGGTATTAGCTTAAATGAAGTAGAGTCCACTCCTAGAGATTGAGTCAACCCCCTACCCCTCAGGGCTGCTCAGCAGGAGGGACAGGGTGAGACAGATGCCGCTTTACTGGTATTCACCTCACTGTCACCTTCAGTTAAGCAGGCAATTATAGAGTGTCTGTTGTGTGCCAGGCAGGGTACAGGCTGCCAGGAGGACACCAAGAGGCCAAGTGTTGTTGCAAAGGATAAACGAGCCCGCTTATGCAAAGTGCCTGGTGTAGCCCTCAGCCCCTGAGATTCCTCGGTATTGTCTTCATTAAAATGAATAATGCATGCGTGATCCTTGCTATCCAGGAGAGAGAGAGACTTAAACTAATAAATTAGAGGAGCGTGCAAAGAGGAAGCCTGCGGGCAGCATCAAGGGGAGAGATCCCACAGGAGTATGCAAAAAACCCAACCAAGTACAGTCCCACCTCTCTTAACCTTGGCTTCACATCTGATTCACTCGGCTCCCCGATCCAAGTTAAGTCGGAACCCCTGGGTGTCAGGCGAAGCACGGGGGCATACGTTTATCTTTTTAAAGATCCCCCAGATGATTAACCAAGGTGCTAAACCACAGTGTTAGGCTCCGGAAGACAGAAAACACACAAATAGAGCATCCTCTAACAATGCCAGGTTGGGGGGGGGGGGATATGTTAACATCAACTGTCCCCTTGGGTTCCAAGGCTCAGGGCAGAAAGCACAGGGGGACCCTGAGCAAGGAGAGGGCATGGAGGACTGGGGACTCAGGGAAGGTTTCAGAGAACAGCAGGGGACAGGGAGCCTAAGGGACCTCAACAGACTGTGAGATTTGCCTAATCGGAGCTACGGGAGGCGGGCGGGGTCTCTGTAAATAGGAACAGGTGTAAGCGCAGGTAAGTGGGCAAACCCAGAAGGTGTTATCAGTGAGTGGCCAACAGGAAGGAACCCCACCCCGTGACCTCTATTATCAATGGGGAAATAAATCACACAGAGAGAGAGAGAGAGAGAGAGAGAGATGAATCACAAGAGTTTGCTTTCCCACTCAGGCGTATGGGACTCACGATCAATGTAACCCTGGCTCCATAGCCAGTTGGTGTCTTGACAGGGTCACTGGTACCCAGCCTCCACAGGGCAAATGATGGAGCCTCTGTTTCTTTCAGGGGGAGAAGTCGCCAAACCCCGGTTTGCACAGTTCTTCCACGGCAGCCTGGCCAGCCTCACCATCCGCCCTGGCAAGATGGAAAGTCAGAAGGTGATTTCCTGCTTGCAGGCCTGCAAGGAAGGGCTAGATATTAACTCCTTAGAGAGCCTCGGGCAAGGAATAAAGGTAAGAAAGGAGCCGGTGTCACCCCATGGAGATGTTGATTTAGAGGCTGAGGCTGCCCCACATCCCGGTAGGCCAGGAACGAGTTTATTTCTTGCACAGAAATGGTGCCACTGCAGAGTGGGGGAGGTTTGTGGCTGTGACTCCCAGGAGGGACTGACTTCTGCTGCCCTCTCCTGAAACTCTGAGATCCAGTCCTCGTGGACCATCGGCCCACGCCCTACAGTCAGCACGTGCATCAGGTCTGCCTGGAGGAAGTGATTCGAGTCCGTGGGTTGATCGTTTGCTTTGCTTTTCATTCGCCTAAAAGAACTGAAGCCTCATGCAAGAATACGTCTCAGGCAGTGTAGGAAAAATAAATACACCCCACCAAAAGGATCGAAAAATAAGTAAATAATTAGGACCCAGAGCGATACATGAGAAAGGAAAGGGAAAACAGAGGGGGCAGAATTGGGGGTCATTGGGTCTGCATCATTATGGTGCCGCACAGGTCATACTCCCAGCAATCCCTGGCCATCAAAAGGAATGTGAACAGATTCACTATTTTTATTGCCCGTGTGAAACAAAAATATCCAAGTGATCTGAGAGAATCAAAGCTATGTTCTGAGAAAAAGCATCTCCTGAAGGGAGCAGGGAAGGATGTGACCGGCTATGGGGTTATTTTCTGCCTCACCCGGGGTTAAAGAGCTCCTGCTGCCAGTGGGTCCCTTGGGTGCTAAATAAGTGGCAGAGACGATATCATCGGAGCCCCTGCTCCATCAACATGGCCCCCAGTCTGGGAAGGCAGAGGCAGTCTCTCAACTCTTCTCAGGAAGTCAGGGTGGCCCAATCTCTGTCTCCTGGGGACAATGGTGGCTACCCAGAGCCCTAGAAGCTGTGACAGTTCCCCTCCTTGGTCATTTTCCAAGGGAGTGATTCTACAGAGAGGTTTCCCAGGTGCTGCCCATCTTTACCCAGCTGTGTCCTACTGTCCCACCCTGGGCCTGCCTGCCCTGAACAACAGAGTGACTGAGGACCTCCCTCTGTGGTCATCAAACCTTCCATGGACACTTGTATTTGCTCTGTGCTGTGAACTCAGATACCAAAATTAATGTCCCCAGCTTCCTGTCTGCAGGGGCCATTTGTAATGGAGCTTGATGACTTCTTCAATGATGGGGAGCCCTGGAATGCACCAGCCTCCCTCTGCCGGCCACTGTTTGTTCTAAATGCTTTATGGTTATTATTTCTGAGAATTTCCCCTTGACAGAGAGGACCATGAATATTTTTCATTTTTCACAGTAGGAACTGAGGACTGAAAGAGAAAGTTCCCTAAGATTGGAGAATTAGTGATAGGCAGAGCCAGAATTGGAACCCAGGGAATCCTGATCCCATACTCTGGACTCTGGGTAAATGGCAGTCAGAGAAGCTTCCCCAGGGAAGGCAAGGCCAGAGCAGAATGTGCCAGGAAGAGCAGGTAGGAACCAACCTGGAGAAGAGCAGGAGGCAGGCGAGAGGACTGTCCTTCCAAGATCCTGAGCGGTGCCAGGGCAGGAGCCTGAGGAACATCACAGGGAGCACTGGAAAACTTTAAGGCCAACACTAAGGTGCCCAGATTGCAGTGGACAACCGGGAGAAAGTGGGACCAGAGAGGTAAACAGAGGCCACGTCTTTGTTTAGGTGTTTACAATTATTTTTTCTATTAGCAACTGGGAGCCATTGAAGGGCCACACAAGGGAGCATGATCTTGGTGACTGTGGGGTTTAAGGGTTCACCCATGAGACTGGGTCAGAGGAGAAAGATGGAAGGAGTACAGGAAGCATCATAAAGCAAGATTCACTTTCCAGATCACTGTGTAACACGGCTGGCACACAAGCTCATGTGCATGTGCACGTGCGTGCGCACTCGCACGCGCGCGCGCGCGCGCACACACACACACACACACACACACACACACACACACACTCTCTTCAGCTAATCACCTGTCTTTGGACGAAGCTCACAAGATGGCCTCATATTGGAAAGGCCAGTCTTGACCCCACCGTATGTGTTATTTTCTTAGGGTTTTGTCAACCAGTGATGCAGAGATCATTCTCCAAACCTCCTCTCTTTTTATCTGATTCTGGATTTACCCCCTGCCTCCGAGTGCATCTTCTCTGCTCTGAGCCACCGCATGAGGCCGCAATTGCAGAGCTCCAGGCTCTTCCGAGCAAATAAACCAAAGATGCTGGACTTAAAATCCATGCATCTTTTAGAATGGTGAATTAAGAACCAGAGGAGTCCTGGCCTTTTGAAAAGCAGAAGCGTTGCAATAAGTGGCATCAAAAAAAATGGGGGGGTAGGGTTGCCTGGCTTTTCAGGATGCCAGAGGTTCTTAACCAAATCACTGCAAATGATCCTTTTCCATCCCCTGGGCACGTCTGGTGAGAACTAGAGCACTGTGTAAGAAGTTAATAAGACAATTTATGGAGCGCCACTGGGGGCAATTTTACGTTCATTATCCCCACTCTTCAAAACAGATTAAATATTATGACCTCATTTCAAAAATAAGGGGACTGAGGCTCAGGGACTTGTCCAAGATAAATCCACATTCTTTCCTTTGCACCGGCAACTCAGATTAGAAGATGATCTTGAAAATTATTAAAATTAACTTCCTTCCTTCCCTGCATTTATCCCTCACATCATTTCTGAATAATGGCCCTTATTTTATTTGCTGGTTACTGGCCTCCTCCTGCTTCTCCAAATAGAAGAATTGAAGCCCTCCTGTGATTAAGAAAATTCCCTGCCTGCTCCTAGGGCTGGACACAGGTCCTTCTCTTTTCTTCCTCTGGATCATGCACATTTCTGAGTATTTCTCCGGCTGTCTCAAGTCTTTGGTTGTGGTGGTTGTGGTCTTCCATCCAGGCAAGATGCTGTGGAATAGCCACATTCCTGAAGAAGACCTTGTTCTGATTTTTACAGTGCAGTCCATCTTTACAGTGTGAAAGAGCAAGGATTTTAGAATAAGGCATACCTGGGTTCAAGTCACACCACCAATATTTGTTATCAGGGTGACTCAACAAGATTTAATCCCTTCATGCAGACCCTGCATGTATAAAATTGACTTAATATTAATCTTTTAGCTATAAAAATTGAATAGAAGTATATGCACATATACATACATACACACACAAGTGCATACACACACATCAGCAAACCTAAGCAGGCCTCAACAAATCACAGGTCCCTTTGTCTTGGGGCAGCCTCTAGAGTAGCAGTCTTTATCTGGTCCAGCCCACAGCGGATGATAGATAGCAAGTGTCTAGGGGAAGTCAAGATGCCTACAGAGCCCAGAAACAAGCAGAAACCTCACTGAGGGCCCATCCTGCTTGGTGGCTGGAGAAACCAGCTGAGCCTCTAGGAAAGGTGACCATTCTGGAAGGGCCATCTGTCCCCAGACCATCTTCTGGGCTCACTGCGGCCCTGACACAACTTCCCAATGGAGAACAAACACTGCCATGCTTTGCTGAAGCCCCAAGCATACCACCATCCCCTGCCCCTGGGGCGATGCCAGTGTGAACAGAGACCCACTCACAGAGCAGAGAATTGTGTAGCTGGAAAAATACAAGAAACTACTCCCTGGAGGGTTTTATTGATCCTTCAAGAACTTTTGGTGGCTAGGGCAATGCAACTTCATTCTCTGTGACATTCTGGCAGGCAGAGCAGGGTGTCAACTAGAAATCCGGCACATTCCCTGGCTTGTGCCACAAGGGGAGTGCGCCCCCTGCTGATCACCATGGGGTAGCGCTAGCACATCCCTCTGGGAGAAGCTCCTGCTTTTCCTGTCCAGCCCTCATGCTAGGCTGAGAGCAGGCATTTTTGCAAGCCTCATGGTCCCTCTCTTGCTTGTCATGGGATGGACACTGTGGCAATGCTAAGGAAAAATCAGCAGACCCTTCCCTTGAGGTGCTCACAGCGTGCTGCAGGATGCAGACAGACAGACAGCAATAGCACCAGACTCTGCTATAGTAAAAGGCAAGGTGGGGGTGAAGGGCAGAAAGCCATTTGAGATCATAAGTGATATTTTTAGAAGAATGACCTTGGATTTTCTCAAATCTGAAACAGGTGACTTGAGAAACATCTAAGATTTAATTACAACTCACCAGCGTGTGGCGGCTCCGGGGCTGAATACCCTATGCTGCCGGTGAAGCATCTGTGGCTAGAGACACAGCAACGCAGAGCTGATTGCCATGTGCCTAGCACACAGGGGCAGTGCTTGCGGCCAGAAGCACAGTCAGAGAGACCCTTTAAGGGACAAAATAGAGCGGGACCATGGGGAAGGAAGAGCAGAGAAGACAGAGGTAGCCCCACGAGCAAAGGCTCAGCACAGACAGAAATGCAATGTTATCAGAGCTATCGTAGGCCAGACACCTTGAATATGCTAGAAACTTTACACCAGTCTAGAATTCCTGATCCAAAGATCTGAAGCACAAAATTCTCCAAATCCAAAACTTGTTGAGCACTTTTGTGACGTCACAAGTAGAAAATTCCCCACACAATCTCATGTGACAAGTCAGTCGAAACACAAGTGCATGAAAAACGTTGTGTGAAATTACCTTCAGACTATGCATCAGGGGTGTCTATGAAACATCAATGAACTTCATGTTTAGACTTGAGTCTCATCCCCAAGATATCTCATTATATAGATCCAAGTACTCCAAAATCTGAAACACTTGGTCCCAAGTGAGTCCTCTAGATGAGTTAAACCATTGTGGTCATGTCCTCAAAATCTCAATGGCTTAACACTTAAGATTTTGTTTTTCTCTTACACTTAGTCAGGGAGGTCACTGAAGTGTCCCGCAAGGCATCTCCCCGCCTAGGCCCAGAGCACCACACCCCACCTCCTGAGTTCATCTTTTTGTGGATTTAAGGGAAAATCAGTGTCTTGTGGGCTAGGTGTGGCAAGGACTGATAATGAGTTCCAATGAAAAACCAAGTCAATGGAAAGTCCCTTTGGGGATTGGCAGGGGTGACGCTGTGTGACATGTGGACCCAGGAGCTCTTGTTCATCCAACAGCGCTCTCAGAACACTGGAGCTAGGTTCTGAGATTCAGGAGAAGAGTCAGGGTCTCTGGGCTCAGCAGCCCCATGTCACGATACTAGTATAATAAGTTTACGACCATTTTGTAAGTGCTACGGAAGGAAGGGACCAAGGCCCAGTGGAACCTCAGTGAGAGAGCCCAGAAGTCCCAAGGAGTGGGGAATGAGAAGACACACCCCTGATAGAAAGGGATGAACATGGAGCTGTTGGCCGGGACACTAAGAAAGAGACTGACATGGTTCAATGTCACCAGTAGTGCTCATGACACATCCATCTCTCGTTGGGGTGCACATAAAGAACAGTGTGCCCTCATGATGTCAAGTCAGATCTGGAAAAGGTGAATGTAGTCTGATTTTCCCTTAAATCCACAGAAAGATGGACTCGGCCTCCTTCGTGGTAAGAGCCATACAAAATAAAACTACACTGACATGGCATTTGTCATCTACCAGATTAATGAAAATCCCAGTCTAACAACAGGCTGTGTCGCCAAGGTGCTGAGAAAAGAGGTGTTGTCACTCACTGTTGGAAGGAGTGCACACTGACTCGACCCAGCAATGGGGAACTTGGTAATGTTGATCAAAGTTAAGGGTAGGTGCTCGTTGACCTAGTCATCTTACCGTAGGGATTTATCCTACAGGTACTTTTGCATACTCTTGAGGATGAGATAACTCACTGTGGCAATGTCAGTAAAAGACTAAAAATAACCCAACAATTCACATTAGTAGACTGATTTCAAAAATTACAATTTGTAAATGATGCTGGAGAAACTGGTAATCCATATGGAAGAGAATGTTTCTCAACCTGCCTCAAAGTCAACTCAAAATGGATCAAAGAGCTAGGAATTAGACCAGAAACTATGCAACTCCTAGAAGAAAAGGTAGGGTCAACACTCCAGCATGTAGGTTCAGGCAATGACTTTCTCAGTAGGACCCCCAAAGCTCAGGAAATAATGCCGAGAGTTAATAAATGGGATGTCATCAAATTAAAAAGCATCCGTAAAGCAAAGGAAACAGGAATGTGAAGAGAGAAACTACAGAATAGCAGAGAATCTTTGAAAGCTACTTTTCTGACAGAGGATTAATATCTAAAATATGTAACTCAAAAAATTTAACACCAAAAAACAAACAACCCGATGAATACATCGCAAATGATGGAAATAAATACCTCTCAAAAGAAGAAATACCCATGACCAACAAATACTTGAGAAGATGCTCAACATCATTAACAAGTAGGGAAATGCAGATCCAAAGGATGCTAAAATTTCATCTGACTCCAGTTAGAATGGCAGTCATTAAGAACATAAGCAATAATAAGTGCTGGGGAGGGTGTGGAGGAATAGGAACATTTTTACACTGTTGGGGGGGAGATTGTAAATTAGTGCAACCACTGTGGAAATCAGTATGGAGGTTGCTCAGGAGACTAGGCATGGAACCACCATTTGACCCAGCTATACTAGTCCTCGGAATTTATCCTGAAGAATTAAAGTCAGCACACTGTGGCGAGATATGCACACCCATGTTTATAGAAGCACAATTCACAATAACTAAACTATAGCACCAGCCCAGGTATCTGTCAATGGGAGGATAGATGAAGAAACCATGATACATATATACATATATATACACATACACATACGATGTTTTATTCAGACACAAAGAAAAAATTAAACTATGTCATTTTCAGAAAAATGAGTTGAACTTAAGAACATTATGTTAGGTGAAATAAGTCAAACTCAGAAAATCCAGGGTCGTTTGTTTTCTCTCCTATATGAAAACTAGGGAGGAAAAGGGAAAGAAGATGGTGCATCTCATGAAAATCAAATGGAGGTCAGTAAAGTAGAGGAAAGGAACCAGGGACAGAGAGGAGGGAAGGGACAGGGAACTACTAGGGAATGACATTGGCCAAATTATATTTTAATATCATGTGCATGTACAAATATGTAACAACAAAACCCACCGTTGTATATAATTGAAATATACCAATTATAAATATGAGAAAAAAATCACAGTTTATCTATAAAAAATAGTACACATCTTATAAAAAGGAATCATGAAGCTGTTCATGTACTAAAACAGAAACATCCAAGAGATAAGAGTTAAGTGAGAAACACAAAGTATGATACATCATGTTATATGCTACCTTTGATATAAGAAAGGCAAAGGCGAAAATCTGTATTCAATGATAATATATAAGAGTGCTTAAGTATAACTGTCAGGATAGGCTAGGTTATGCTTCAGTAACAAATTACTTAACATCCTAGAAGCTTATGCAATACAATTTTTACTACTTGTGTTTCATAAGCACTGAAGATTGGCTGTGTCTCTAATACATACTACCTTCACTGTGAGACCAGGCCCATGGACAAGGAACTAAAGGAATTTTGCAGGTTTTATGGCAGAGAGAAAGAGACATGGTAAACCATGAATTGGCTATTAAACCTTCCATCTCAGTGTGAACCAAGTGATATTTCTGCTCACATGCCACTGAGCAAGCTAGCCACATGACCACTTCTGAGTGCAGCAGGGCAAACGTGTATCCTGTGGGGAAGGGTACCATCAATCACCGGGTCTATAGGATAGACATGTGTAGGCCTCTCTCTGGGAGAGGAATCAACTAACTCTGCCCAAGATTGCAATTTACTACTGAGAAATTAATATAAGAGTGATTACCTGTGGGATCAGATTGTGGAAACTAGATGGATGAGACGTAGGAAAAAGACCTATATTTTTCACTTAACTTATATATACATTTGAACAGAGTGAGTATACGATATATTCAGAAGTATATATGTTAAGTCAGGTTCCTATGTAAAAATGTATCCATCCCCCCTTATCTGTGACATGACCCCTTGAACCTTGGGTATATAATCTGAATCCACAGGATGTTCTTACCATCCTATTGACAATAATTCCAAATAATACTTACTCAGTGGATCAGAATCAGTAACTCACAGAAATACAAAAGCAGCTCTCCATATTCCCTTCAAAGAAGAGTAACTACTCAGGGGGCCTGGGAGGGAGCGAGGAACTGGATGTAACTCAAGGCCCCAGGCCACTCAATAAGGGACGCTTGGGTCTCCACCACGTGTGGGACTCCAGTGACTGGATAGATGAGGAACCTACACATAAAACTTGTGGGAAACCTCGAGGTCTGGAAGAGAAGGAAAGCAATTGACTGAAAAAATGAGCCCTAAGTTTAGACGCTAAGAAAATGTATGCTGGGTCATGAGTGGAGTGCAGGATGGACTGGGGAGCCGTTCAAGGCCAGAGACAAGAACAGCAGGAGGAGGCAACACCCAAGTTGGGGCAATCAAGGGCTAGAAGTTGCTGGACTAGACCACCCAGGAGTCTGGGCCAGGCTTCTGACTGGGTTTTCAGAATTCCATCCTGTGGCTCAGGCTGACCTTACTGGGAGTTTACAGTCCCTAGAGAGAACTCGGGAGGAGGTTCCCAAAGCCCAGCAGGGGGTAGCAGGAGCTGCTCTGCAGCTCAGGAGGTTGAAAGCAGCCATTTGTGCACACGCTTCACTTGCAGATGCTCTGAGGATGCCTATGGGGACCTCGATGGCCTTTTCATGGCATTGGAGAGCTTCCAGGGGACTCTGCCTATGGCTGACCACTCTCTCCTGTGACCCCCCCACTTCTGTCTTCCAGTATCACTTCAACCCCTCGCAGTCCATCCTGGTGATGGAAGGGGACGACATAGGGAACGTCAAC
Organism: Urocitellus parryii; assembly: GCF_045843805.1. Classification (NCBI taxonomy): domain Eukaryota; kingdom Metazoa; phylum Chordata; class Mammalia; order Rodentia; family Sciuridae; genus Urocitellus; species Urocitellus parryii. Next base: position 104,180,758 of record NC_135532.1, read on the forward strand.
CGCGCCCTCCAGAAGGTGTCCTACATCAACTCCAGGCAGTTCCCGACGGCAGGCGTGCGGCGCCTCAGAGTGTCCTCCAAAGTCCAGTGAGTGGACGCCAGTCTGCCTAGGACCCTAGCCATCCTGGAGGTAGCAGGGATGTTGCTTTGGGGACATTCCCTTGTGAAACAGGATTGGCAGTTCTTCATGTCTCTGCTGGGAGGCTGCTGCGATGGATCTGGTCTCCTTTGTGCTTTCTTAAGGAAAACACTGTTTCTCCAACTTGCATCCACCTTTCTGTGCTTCATTCTGCATCTAGTCTGAGGCCTGGGGGGGCATGGCTTCCTATAAATTCTCAAAGGGCGGGGTTTGAAGTGGTCTGATTTGAAGACACACTGCCTGCCCTGGTACATGGTAGGCATTTGGCAAAGACTTATTAAATTGAATTAAATGATCAACCCAGCCTCCCAGAATTCCTGAATACTATGGGTAAAGCCAGAGGAAGAAAGGGCGTGGTTCTTGTCCCCAGGGAGATGAGTTAAATTAACAAAAGGAGACTGGTACTGCAATCTTTGGATAGCACACTTATGGCCCATCAAATCACTTCCCAGCCAGAGCAGCTACCTGGGAGGGCCATTAGGAAGAAGGCCCCAGAGAGACTCCCAGGAATGGAGTCTCCAGGCACCTAGAGTAGAACGGCTCAGAGATGAACAATGGGGGAAAGATTGCCTATTGATGACTGCATTGCTGGGGCCTGGGAAGGAGGAGTTACACTCAGGAGGCAATGGAAGGGTCCTTCCTACCCCTGGAGGCCTGGGGGTCGGGTGGGCACCTCCAAGTCAGTACCACATTGGAGCAAAGAAAGGGCTCAGACCGGCCAGTGAGCAGCTCTGAGACAGGCTTCCAGAAACTGCCAGGGGAGAGGAACTTTTGCCTCTATGGCCCAAAGACCCAGCAAGAACAATTTTCAAAGAGGAAACATATATTTGGCAGCGGTCTCAGTCCATAGATGGCAGATTCCATTGCTCTTGACCCAAAGTGAGACAGTACATCACGGTGGAAGGGTGCAGAGAGTAAAGCAGTTCAGGATATGGCAGAAATAAACAAAACATAAACCCCAAAGGCATGGCCCAGTGACCTACCTCCTCCAGCCACATCCCACCTGCCTGTAGGTACCACCCCGTTAATTCCTGTCAGTGGATCCACCCAGACAGCCATTCCCTTGGGGACCTTCCCAATGCATGCAAGATGATGGCTGCCTCCAGGGGTATCATTTGACCCAGGCTTCGCCATTGGAGCCAATATTTTGCCTTGATGACATTGGGGAATACCAGTGACACAAGGGCCACCCTGAGGTCTAATGAAAGAGACAGACCCACTAAACTTTCCTGATCCCAAACCATGAGGCAGGTTCTGGGCAGCCTTTTTCTAGAGGCTTCTAGATTCTTAATACTAGGACGATTATATTTAGCCTCATTACATAGATGAAGAGACTGAGGTTCACAGCCGTGGAACACCCTATTCAGTCTCCCAGCCTAAGAGTGGCAGAGTCGGGCTGTGGACCCCCATCTGTCAAACTTTCCAGTCTTTACTCTGTGGTCATGCCATTGAGCCTCTCAGATACTTTTGTGACAATGCATCAGGAGAAAGGAGCCACAGCGGTCTGTCCCCACCCCTGGGAGAGGCGCACTTGTGTAATCTCCCAGAGAAATCTAACACACACCCTGCAGCAGGAGACGTTAGCTCTGGGCTCTCATGCAATAAGTTGGCTGCAACCAACCAGTGAGACAACAATTTGCTTCTAAATACTAATGCAATTAATATAGCAGTTGCTATCTAGTTAATGTTGCCATTGATTACTTTGTTAAAGGATAATGAAAGCTTTAATAGTTCCTTGTTGATTGCATAGAAAACACCCACTCCTCCCAGGAGCCAACCATTGAAATCCCTACATTGCTGGTAGTTGGGACTATAATGTAGCTTTGAAGCTCTGTCGATCTCCTCCGAGACTCCAGCAGCTCGCCCAAAGCTCTGGAGCGGACGGTTGGACCATTTACTTGTCAGCGCTGTGACTGAAGCTGTCTTTCCAGGTGCTTTGGGGAAGACGTGTGCATCAGCATCCCTGATGTGGATGCTTATGTGATGGTCCTGCAGGCCATCGAGCCCCAGATCACCCTCCGGGGCACAGATCGCTTCTGGAGACCTGCCTCCCAGTTTGAAAGCTCCAGAGGAGTGATCCTCTTCCCCGACATCAAGATCGTGAGCACCTTCGCCAAGGCTGAGGCTCCTGGGGACGTGAAAAGCACAGGTACCGGTGCCTATGGGGTTGTGGGGAAGGTGCGCCTTCATTTCTTGTAGCCATATAAAATCCTGCTTCAGGACAACAGTGCCGTTCACCATGGCGGGGCAGTGCACAGGAGCAAAACAAACAGTGCTGGGGGGTGGGAGGGATAGATGGACTGGAGAATAATGGCCCACCCACACAAGCACCATCGATGCTAAATAATAAGTCAAAAAAAGTAGGATCACACAATATCTCCACTTAGCAAGGTGTCAACTATGTAAGAAGAAAAACAAGAAAGGCCAGGCTCCATGGCACATACCTGTAATCCCAGCAATTCAGGAGGCTGAGGCAGGAGGATCTCAAATTCGAGGCCAGCCTCAGCAACTTAGCAAGACCCTCAGCCATGTACAGAGACCCTGTTTCAAAATACAAACAAAAAGGGCTGGGGATGTCGCTCCATGGTAGAGAGTACCTTGGTTCAATCCCCAGTACCAATAAGAAAGAAAGAAAGAGAAACATCAAAAAGAAGAGACTGCCTAAGAGTGAGTGATATTCTTCGAGATGCACGAGGAGAGTCAATTTGTTTTGCTTCCCTTCATGTTTCTGAAACTGCAAAAAAAAAAAAAAAATTGGGCAAGCATTATTCTGATGAGCATCAGAAAAAAAGCTAAAGATGCACAAGGAACAAAATATTATTTTATTAATATAAATGCAGTAGAAGTTAGAAGTCACTCAGCAACATGGCTCTAAACTCTCGGGAAGGTTCCATTCTTGGGAGGTTTGCTCAGGCAAAGAGTAAATTATCTGTCAGGGAGAAAGACTTCGTTGCACTGAGAGCTACTGTGTGTGCAGGCAGGGAACCGGGGGAAGGAAGGAGGTAGTGAAAGCAGGAGAGGGGAAGAGACTTCCTTCTGTTACCAGAGGGGCCCAGGGTTCTAGGGAAAGCATCTGTTGGAGATCTGTTCTTTCTGCTTCTTCCAAGAGAACACTTTCAACCCTCCTCTCTCCCTCCAAAAGCCACTACTAATGATGTGTTGGTGCCAGTAGGCCTGAGTCCCTGCAGAACTGCTTCTATAATAATCCTAATTATCCACTGCCTTCAACCACACCAGTCCCTAGCGAATGGGGTGCTCGAGAGGCAGCCCTTCTGAGCTCATAAAAATAGACAATGCTTCACCACCAGTCTGGGCAGGGTGGCTTCCCAGTTATGTGCCAAGGTGCATTAGGTCGTGTGAACGTCCCTCTTGCCACTGCCCTCATTGGTGGCTAAAATCAGCCAGCCAGTCAAAGGAAGGCCTGCTGACCTCAGTGGCTAGAGCCCAAGAGCATCTGGATTTGCTGCATCTGACACTGACACCCAGGCAGCAGGGGGAAAGCAATTATCTGGGTGCACATTTCACCTTCTATTTATGACAGGTGCATGCAGAGCACACGGCCAAGTGCCCGAGAGCTATTATTAGTACTCTTATTGTTGTTGGGAATAATCATGATTATAGGTGTCTTAAACAAGCAGGCTGATGGCACTTGCTGTGGAGCCTCAGAAACTGGCCCTAGTGTCATCTTCTACCCTCACTGACTCACTCTTTATGTGATCTCAGTACCAAGGACAGGAACTTCCTCCAGACACACACACACTGTTAGTTCACACCTCTGCTCTCCTCTCTGCCTGGAAGGTCGTTCCCTTCCTCAGCCCCGTTATTGCTGGCAAACATCTCTGCCTACCACCCCACCTCTGTCCTCCACCGCCCTGAGCCCCAGGCTGGACCAGTCTCTGGCTCTGGATGTTGCAGACTGCCGGACCTTCCCTTTAGCACCCAACATTTCCAGCTCTTGGAGGTGATGATCTGTCTATTAAACTAGATCAGGAGCTCCCCAAGGGCTCAGCTCAGGGAGATTCACCTGAACCCAGTGGTCCCTTCAACACAATGGAATCAAGGGAACTGCGGATGGATGATACCAGCAACAGAGAGCACAGGAAATGGCAGGGAGGACACTTGCCTACCTCCCTACCCAGCGCTGGGGCTGTCACTCACACCGGGAGGGAGGAGTCGGAAGGATCTAACTCTCCTCCCAAGAGCTGCAAAGAAGCAGAAAAACTCTGAGAAGCCATTTGACACTATTGTTAATGTTCAACTTGTCTCCAGTGGATATCATTGGGTTTTCAGATCTTGCTAATGTCTCGTGAAACCACTGTGGTTGACGAATAGTTAAAAAGTAAATCTATAGAAATTATTTATAATAACATACATATAATGAGAACAAAACTATTTGGGGCCTATTGAAAAAATTAATCAAAATAAAAATTCTTTTAAAATAATTATCCTGGGGCTGGGGATGTGGCTCAAGCGGTAGCGCGCTCGCCTGGCATGCGTGCGGCCCGGGTTCGATCCCCAGCACCACATACAAAACAAAGATGTTGTGTCCGCTGAGAACTAAAAAATAAATATTAAAAAAATTCTCTCTCTCTCTCTCTCTCTCTCTCTCTCTCTCTTTAAAAAAATAATAATAATTATCCTTTGCGAATCCCTGTTTTTAAGTTTCTATTTTCATGAATGTTTCCTAAGGCTCAAAATATAGCTAGCCTGCTTTGGGGATGAAGAAATATACTTATCCAAATGGACTCGGTTCACAAATCTTTCAAGAGCAGTTGAAGACCAAGTGCTCAGGGGTTACAAGTTTCCCAACTGGGATCAGAAGAACATGGTGTCTAGCTCGGTTCTCCCCCTGAGTCTCTATAACCTGGGGCAGCTCCACCCTGTGACCTTGCACTTCCCCATTGGTGAGATGGGGATGACACTAGTACCCCCTTCATGCCTATTAGGGTTGCGCTGGCATAGTTCCTGGCACAGACCAACCCTCCATAAATACCAGTCACCTTTATCTCAAGATGAGATTTTCATTTAGAACTGCCAAGCAATGTCCACCATTCAAATACTCAGGTCTTCCTCTGAGAAACTTGGAGTCATAAAATCAGGCAGGGACCACCAGACTGAACAACTGATTAACCCACTAATTATTAATGAATTATCAATTAATTATTGGTTATATTGTGCTGACTTAATTGATTATGAATCAATAACCCAGCTCCATTTGAATCATGCCTAGTAACAACTGCTCCACGGCAGCTCCTGCGTCAGACATGGGGGATCTAGTCAGGTACTTCTGCCCTTGAGAACCCCAGAGCCTGGTGGGGGAGACGGACACACACAATGGCCACATGACGAAGCTGTGAGGTCAGGGTGCCAGGCCACTTAGCTCTCCCCTAATTGAGGGCTGTGGCTAATGGAGGCCCTAGCCTGAGCAGGACACTATTTTCAATACTCCCAAGACCCTAGCTCTCTCCAGGGACAAGGAAACTGAGTGCCGGGGAGTTTATCTAACAATTTTATAGCTTCTGGGAGGTAGAGCTGCTTTCCAGTCTCTATCTTTTGACTTTCGTATTCACGCTGTTCCCACTAATTCATGCCACCCAGCCTCAGTGCCACCTGACAGGTGCGCGATGGGCCTGGTATTTGGGATTGCACAGCCTCGTCTCCCGCCCCAGCCCCGGTGCAAACAGAAGAGAGATGAGGAGCAAGGGCTGCCATCCCAGCAGTCCTCATGCCTGTGTCCCCCACCCGCACCTTCCCACAGCTCCCAGATCGGCAGTCCTAGAAGAAATGCTTCACAACTTAGACTTCTGTGACATTCTGGTGCTTGGAGGGGACTTGGACCCTCGGCAGGAGTGCTTGGAGCTCAGCCACAGTGAGCTGCACCAGCGACACCTGGATGCCACCAACTCCACTGCAGGTTACTCTATCTATGGTAAGGTCCTGCTCAGCACCCCCCAGCCCAGGGGTCCTCTCTGCACCACCTTGACAGAGGCCCGGGTGTGGCGGCACCTGTAGGCAGCCCTGGGGCCAGCTGGAGACCCTGGACATCAGGGGCACGGTGTCTAGACTCTCCTTTGGAGAGCTACTCCAGCATCTTGGGATGTATGGTCCCCCACCCCAACTCCTGGAAAAATCTGTAGAAACCAGCAGGAAACTTCTCCTATAATGTTTGATCCCAATGTTATGGTGATATTTGGGAGACTGAGGCCGAAACACTCCAGTAGAAACCAGTCTATGTGGAAACGCTCCCGTCAGTTTCATTGGTCCCTTGGAACTTCTGCTCTGCACATTGTCTACCCCTCACATCTGGACCTCTTAGCCCTGATGGATTCACAAGACCCACGAGTTCCAGCAGCCCCAGCCTGTCTCCCCCGTCTCCTCTTCCTCCTCTTTCTTTTGCTTCCTGATGACCAGTGCGCTCTCTTGGCACAGGTGTGGGCTCCATGAGCCGCTACGAGCAGGTTCTGCGTCACATCCGCTACCGCAACTGGCACCCGACTTCCCTGGACACCCGGCGGTTCCGGATCAAGTGCTCAGAGCTCAACGGGCGCTACACGAGCAACGAGTTCAACTTGGAGGTGGGGACACCCTGCGTGGTCGGGGAAGCCCTGAGTCACCTGTTCAGTCCCTCGTGCTTTCAGGAGAACTATGACAATTGGCCCACCTGCCACTCCTGGTCACTGTCACCCCTTCTTGCTCTTCCCAGGTCAGTGTCCTCCACGAAGTCAGAGCCTCAGACAAGGAGCATGTCAACCACCTTATTGTGCAGCCACCCTTCCTCCAGTCTGTCCATCACCCCGAGTCCCACAGCAGCATCCAGCGCAGTTCAGGTAGGACACCTAAGAGGAGGGACCTCAGGATGCGGGGTGGTCACTGTGACTCAAGATCGTCCACTAAACAGTTAGGTGGCAGCAGCTGTAGGCACTCAGAACTGTGGAGAGGCATCCTGCCGTGGAGAAGATATGGGTCCTTCCTGGGAGGACCCGGCTGCCCTAGGGATCCAGTCAAGTAAGGAGACATTACGCACAATACATAGTAGCCGAGGTTGCTACAAAATTAAACCAGTACCTTCAGGTCTAGCTCTGGATGAAGCTTTGCCTGAAGCCCTTACATGCACTCGCACACAGATAGCTTACACACATACACACACACACCATATTGTAAAGTCTCCTGTCCATACCACTGTGGAGCACTTACCATAGTGTGTCATCTGGGGCCATTTGTGTCTCTCCCTTCTAAACTTTAGAGTACCTGGGTCTCAGTGAGGGCTCCCTTGTAATCTGAAGGGAGAAGCCTGAGGTAGAAGAGAGCTAGCATTTATTGAACACCTACTCTGTGCCTCTGCAGAAACTCACATCTTCTTTGCAATGACCCACAGACAGGAACTATTGACTCTGCTACATAGAGGATGAAAGTATAGCCCAGACAGGGTCAGGGGCTGACCCAGAGTTCTGGGGGGAAGTGCATTTTAACCCAAGCATGGATGCTTGGTTCATGCTCCATCGCAGAATGCGCTAGGCCTTTGTTCATCCTGTCACGTGGCTTCCTTCCTCCTTGCAGTGGTCCCGAGCATCGCCACAGTGGTCATCATCATCTCCGTGTGCATGCTAGTGTTTGTGGTGGCCATGGGTGTGTACCGAGTGCGGATTGCCCACCAGCACTTCATGCAGGAGACCGAGGCTGCCAAGGAGGCCGAGATGGACTGGGACGACTCTGCGCTGACCATCACGGTCAACCCCATGGAGGTGAGACTCCCGTCATGCTGGGAACTCCGGGTTGGGTGCTTATCTCTCCAGCCACTCAATTATTCCTGTGCTCAGAGTCTATCCCTTCATCCAGCTGTCTATCCACCAGGTCTTCCTGTCTCAGCTTCTCCCTCCCTCTCGACCTGATCAGACCGTATTTTGCCACCAATTATATTCTCTGATTAAAAACGTGGGAATTGTTCTCACACCACAAATGGAACCAGAAATCTGTTAAGGCAAGGAACCACATGGTGTCTATTCCTTGCCTCTCCCGTGGTTCAGCGCTGACTAACACTTCGGGACTTGGTATTAAATCCTTGATTAACTGACAGTGCGAGTTACCCGGCTTTGCTCCAGAGTGGCTGCAGAGTTCAGAATAGGCTAAAACATACAACAGCGAACCTGCCATTTATTAAGCTCCCCATTATGCCAGACCCTGTATGTGGGGCTCCATATTCAGCACCCCATGAAGTAGGGTCATCATCCTCAGCTACCAAGATGGGAAACATGAGAGAAGAGAAATAGAGTGCTCCGGTTCCCAGGACCGGTATTCAAACTGTCTTGTCATATTCTAAAGTTCATTTCGCTTCAGTCAGTGGGCAGCCCCCAAATCCGTCCATGATTGTGCAAGACCCCTGCTCTGCACAACTACCAAGGAAAGCTACCTACTCATGCCCTTTGCCCTTGGGTGCTGAGCTTAGGGAAGTAGGGGACAATCAGGAAGAGTCATGGGAAATAACAAAGTGGTCATTCCAGCCTTGTCCCCAGTTTTGCCCTCTGCCCAGTTTTGGTCTCATGCTCTGATTTCAGAGCCACCATGCCATTGTGGCTCTGTGTCTCTAAGCACCTGATGTGGGAACAGTGCTGAGCCCACCTCGGTGGGGACTCCAGAACACCATCCTCCGAGGGCTGAGCCTCAGATGTGGAAATGAAGTGCAGTCTGAGGACCAGGGAGCCGGGGCAAACCTGGAGATGTCGGTGCCCAGTGAGGTTGAGTAGGAAGAGCCCTGGGGACTGGAGTGTGCAGGGAAGAACAGTGCTTGAGAAGGCTGCCCAAGGGAGGCCTTGAGGAACAGGTAGGATTTGGGGGAACCAAAGTAGAAGAGAGACATTCTAGAGAGAGGCTGTAGCCAAGCAAAGAGACACCTCTTCTATGATCTAGTTCACCAGCTCAAAATGAATCTAGAAACAAGATTTTGCTGCAATCACCAAAAAGGTAGAGGGAGGGAGGGAAGGAGGGAGGGAGGGAAGGTGGGGGGAGACTGGGACTGGAAAGGTGGGGTACAATTTGAGGACACAAGCCAAGGGGTGAGTGCAGGCATGGGGAGTTAAGACCTGGTCTTTGTTCTTTCCAAAGTAATGTTTCTGAGGCACAGCACACCTGAGTCTCGGCTTAGAAGGTCTTCTGCTCCCAGCGACATCATATTTCATCCTAGAAAGGGGTGCAAGAGTAAATGCTGCACTCTCACGGAGAAGCAAAGTTGCAAAGCTCCATTTAGATTGGCTTTGGAAATGCCAGACAAGTCCTGGCCTGACAGGTTCAGTCCCCACTGGATGGTACTCCCATCCTCTACACTAACGCTGACCTGCAGTTCATGTCTTAGAATTGGCTGATCTTCAGGCCCTTGTGTCTCCCCTAATTTCCCTTCATCAAAAGACCTCCTTCCCAGAAAGCCTTTCTTCAGTTCCCAGGAGTTAGCTTGAAGAGAAGGGAGTCCCCAGGGACCCTCAATGTTTCCTTAACCGACTAAGAAAGGTAAGCTCCCAAATTGCCTCTGTTGGGCCCCTGGTGAGTGTCTTCTTTCCCTCTGTGACATCCAGAAACACGAAGAACCAGGCCACGGGGAAGAGGAGAGCGAGGGAGAGGAGGAGGAGGAGGAAGCAGAGGAAGATGTGAGCTCCAGCAGCAGCGACTCTGACGACAGCGAAGAGGAGGAGGAGGAGGGGATGGGCAGAGGCAGGCACGAGCGGAGTGGCGCCAGGCAAGCCCAGCTAGAGTGGGATGACTCCACCCTCCCCTACTAGTGTCCCAGGCCTGCTCCCAGCCCGCGTGTCCCTTTTGTAAAGCCCGACCCAGTGTATGCCCGAGTCTATCACGCTCGCCGCCGATTTCGATGACAGGTCTGGGTGGCCTTCTCCGGCTTTCTAGAACCTGCCCCACGTGCCTTGGGCATTGATTGTGTCCAAGCAAAGGGCAGCTCCGAGAAGCCCAGTGTCACCACCAGTGCAGACTTCAGGGTGGACGTTGTCCTGTAGTCCCCACGTCTCCTGCCCCGGGCTCACCCGGCTCCCTGCCAGCCAAGCCTCAGAGTTCTGAACAGCTTGCTCCTTTCTGCAGGGGAGAAGGTCCACCCTGGTGTCAGTCCCTCCCCCAGGCTCAGTGTCCCCAAGGCTTTGGGGTCCAACTCACTGTGCGCACACCTGACTAAGTGTCTCTGTCCACCCACACCAGCAGGTCCTCCCTGCACCGACTCTCCAAGGTTCCTCTACGCAGGGAGGGTGGCAGGACTTCACATAACTAAGGTCCTAGGGCTCAGCACTTGAAAGAAAGTCCCTTGTTGATGAAGAATTGAGTTTATAGGGAAAGGGACACCCCCTACACACTCACACACACACAGTCCCCAGCCTGGAGACCCTTTCCTTTTGCTTCTTTCTGAGGCCACTTGAGCTTCTATGACAAGTCCAAAACCAAGAGCTGGTCTCTGACCACAAGCAGAGCCTGTCCCCAGTTGAAGGGGCCAGCCTGCCAGGGGACAGCTGAGACCAGTGTGGCTGCCCTGCCTGGCTGCCCATCACTCCAAACCACCATGCTCAGGGAGCATTCCACTCAGACCCCAACCCCCAATGCCACAGTAAGGGAGGAAGGATGGCTGATGGACGGACAGATGGGGCTTCATGGCAGATAGTCGTGGGAGACAAGTGGGTGTGGCTGGACTCCCTGGCCCAAGCGCAGCTCCCAGGTTGGCAAGGCTCCCTCCACCGAACCTCGTGGTCCCTTATCTCCTGTGTCACAGTTTTTCCTCTTGAGAGCGTACACCCCTCTCCGATAGATGAGAAAATGTGTGAACGGCAGCCGTCCATGGTGACAGTTTGGAAATTTAACTGCTGGGGATTAGAAAGATATTTGCAATGATAGAGACTGTTTTTTCTTCTCATAAAAGAAGGTCTAGGGGACAAATCTATCCAAAATCCTAATTTCTTTTTCTTTCTTCTTCTTCTTTTTTTTTTTTTTTTAATAAGAAAGTCTTTTCCATTGCCACTCTATTGTGGACACATCGTGAGGAAAATTGTTGCTATAGTAACCAGGGGGTGATCTTTGTGACCAAATGAATACCAGGCAGGAACTAAGGCTATTACAAGACTTCCACGAGGCTCCGAGGACACGTTTGCTTCAAATGTCTCCGGTACCTCTTTGTCCTCAGTGTGTTCGAGCTGTCCCCTCTTCTCACCCCTCCCCGAGCCCTTCCCGTGTTGGTTTGGCACAGGTGCAGAGTGGGTACCTTTAATTAATCCCCTTTGTCATCCAAACACAGAGCTTAAGTAGGGGGAACCACAGCCAATGGCCTCTAATCCAGCCTCCACCCAGCGAGAGTCCATGGAAAGTCTCTGCAACTCTTTGAATGGCGACAAGTACTTTATACAGCTTTTTCTCCTGAAGGGCTTTTTAAATTTTTGGTGTCCCTCATCCTCCTTCACACCTCACAATAACCCTGTGAAATATTTGAGACGCCTGTTGTTAGACACATTTTCATGATGAGGATATTTCAGAGATTCAGTGTCTTGCTCCAAGCCATTCAAAGGTATAGAAAAGACTGGTCGCCTTACCCTCCACTTCACTTCCAGGATTCTAATGACTTCCCACCATGCACCTTGCAGGCATCCCGAGCACCTACTATGTGCAGGCAATCTACCAGGAGCTGTGGGGAAATGTTGAAGTGCCCTCCCCTCGATGCACCTGACAGTTGAGGAAGGGACAAACAGGCCCAGAAGCTAATCAAGACACATGAAGAGGGAGGGGGTCGGGAGAAATCACAGGAAAAAGAGGGACGTGTTTGCAAACCCAGCCAGGGCTCTTAATTTCCCCTTCTTGGGAAACACACTAGAAGAAGCTTGAGTTTTGATATTCATTGCGAAGAAATAGATGTATCTCCCGCGTTAATTATGCCAATTAAACTCCCCTCCGTTGTTTTATCCCCCCCAAAATCATGCCTGCACATCTGCAGGGGAAAATTCATAGGACTGGTTAGGCCCCACAATCCCATTATTTAAATAAAAAATAAATTCTTCAAACAGGCATTTAGGAACTACTGAATTCTCCCAAAGGGACGGCAATGAAAGGAACACTTTATATGTATAAAGCCAATCCTTTCTGAATTAGCTTTTCATTGCCTATGTTTCAGTCTCGGGTTTCTGAGAGCACTTTTCTTCCTGCTCTGTCTTTGCAGTTTGGTTGGGTGGGAAGGTGTTCCTCAAGGCCTCTGGCTGTCTCTTACAGCCACATTACTTATTCATGGTTGGATGAGCTGTTGGGAGCACCGAGCAATCTCTATATGTTTTCAGGGAGTTGGCAGAGAGCAGACGAAAGTGGCACTTAGCTAGGACAGCAAAGATGTGTCGTTTGAGGAGCCATTTGGTGACCAGATTCATTTATAGAGAATCAGTAGTGACTGCAAACCAAAGCCCTTTCCTTCAACCTTTGCTACAGAAGGTCATTCTACATGCTGGCTCCAAAAAATGAGGCACTGGAATGACAGTGCCCGGCCAACAGGCGTCCCCCTGCTCCCCATACTTACTCAGAACCACAGGTGAGAACAAAGTGGGAGTGGCTATATAAAAGCCGCAGAAGCTTCAGGAGGTATCCAGATGAATGGTGGGTAATCTAATTTGCCGTCCACCAGATTTTCTGACCATAAGTGAAAAATATCATTAATCAGCCTGGCACTTTCCAGCCCCCAGACACTAGCATTTTGGAATCAAAAGTCTCAGATGACCTAGATACACTCTGACCTCTCAATCAGACAGCTACAGCCCAGGAAAGTACAGACTCCTCCCCACAAAGACTCACTGACTGGTTTGACCACTTTCCAGCCCAATGTTGCCCTCCAAGTAGACAACACCGTCTGGGGAACAGAGCTTGAAAATAAATAGTCTGAGACTTCTCAGGTGACTCAGGTGGCAGGAAAGAGGAGAAAGTGGAGGCAGAGACTGGAAAAGGCCAGTAGAGAATGAGTTCTCCCAGTGGAGTAAAGCAATCGCCTAGGTAGTGAATTGTCTTAAAGAATACGAAGCCTATATTCTAACAGATGTAATCAAATTGTGTATGGCTGACCAAAGCCCAAATTCATATAGTTGCCCTAAATGTGATTTCTGTGGGATCTCTTTTCATTACCACTTTTTTTTTAATTTAGTCAATCGTTCTGTCATGTAGCATTTAGACCAAATACCTCTGCATTTAACAAGGGCTGTCCCTTATGGACGTGGATACCCCAGGAGTAAGGTCCTGCTGGGAACAATATTCCCCGTTCCTGTATGCCAGGGCTCAGCAAACTTCACCTGGAAAGATCCACATAGTCAAGGCTTTTAGTTTTATAGGACATCTGGTTTCTATGGAGAGTGCTCAGCTCTGCCTTATAGCTTCAAAGCAGCCATAGACCATATGTAAACAAATGAGTGTTCCAATAAAACTTTATTTATGGACATCAAAAGAGTAGACAATTTGAATGTATATAAATTTTACATGACTTGATTTTTTTTCTTTTACTCTTTTGATTATGATGTTCATGCACTCAAAAATACAGAAACCTTTCTTAGCCCACAAGCCATACAAAACTAACTGCCAATCAGATCTGGTCCCGAGGCTGTAGTTTGCTGACTCCTATGAACATGCATGGAAAGCAGGCTTCCATTTCCCAGGCAAAAGTAAACTCCACGACCTTACCCCCAGCTCCACTCCCCATTGGCCTTTGCTCCAAAATCAGGAAAACTTTGTTGTCCTTCATTTTAAGATGTTTTAGAAATTCATGTTCTGAAAGTAAACAAAAACAAAACACACTTGCTATTTTTGTACTGACAAACCCATACACTTATTCCTAAGAGTTGGAGGCCTTGGATCCAGGAACAGACTCATCACTGAGCTCTGACTACAGAGACCAGTGTTGATTCCCAGGGCTCAGCCCCTTCCCGGGACGGCTCAGCCCGACTGATTTCTAAGCAGGACTGTTCATTATCTCAGACTGATTGTCACTTCAGCCCCGCTCATGTCTTTGCTCTAAAAATTATCCTGAAGACATGTGACTGCTTGAATCAATAGCAACATAATCAGCAGAAAGCCCGACCCAGCACACTTCAAAATTAGCAATCTTCTTGGTTCTATGACTCGATATTAGCAAGAAGAAGAAAATGAACATTTTTTCCTTAATCATCTCTTCACTTAAATTAACCAAATTGGTTTTACCAAAAAAAAAAAAAAGTAAGAGGTAAATCTAATTCTTTTATATGCCAGTAAAAAAGTAGATGATGTTCACATAAAATCATTTTCCGGTCTCTGGGGGAATCCCCAAAGCCTCCTGCGAAGTATCCTGGCAGCTATGATGGTACACGATCCTCTATCTGCATCAGACATTTATCGAGGCTGACAAGCCAAAGCCCTTGGCACAATTTAATTTTCATGTAACCGCTTTCCGTGGTCCAGCCGTAGGCAAAGGAAATGAGCAATGAAAGTTTTGAAGTCGACTCCAGCACCCTCGTTTCCCTATCTTTATTTGCTTTACTTTATAAATTTATTCTCTATCTGCTCTATAGATCTTGCTTTCTTTTTTCCTTTTGGCTCCAACTGGAAAAAAGACAAGCACTATTAGGAGGTGAGCTTCACTCTGTCCCAGGGAGACAAAAAGAGACAGAAGTTACCTCCGCCAGCACCCCAGAAAGGAATCTGACACTTCCTGTGTGCAGTCAACAGACAGATGGGAGCCTGCCTTGGCAGCCACATTCTATGCAATTGGAAAATGTGGGTACCAGGCCCTGTGCCAGGGATGGGCAAGGAGGCGAATGAGACAGGACCCTTGCCCATGAGGGTCTCCTGGTCTCATGAGCTGTTGGGATGTTTCCCTGGACACGCTTGAGAAGCTGTGGGTGAGCAGTCAGGACTGTCAGGGGCAGATGGGTGGGGTCAGGGTGATGGGGTGACTTGCTTTGGCAGTTATCCACCCTAAATCAGATGGTAGGTGTGATTCTGTCAACACCTTGCTGAGGCAGACTGAGGAGATGTCTAGGGGAGTGGGCACGGTTTCCCTAAACGTTCCTTAATTGTTTCTGAGCCTGACTCTGCTCACTTAGAGAAGAAGGCCAGTCACAGTACCTACTGGGCAGAAATAACATGGCTGAGAGCTGAGATTCCATGAAACTAAACCACAGGAAGCCCTTAGGTAAGAAGAGCAGCCAGGAGGCCTTGCCAATTGGGAAGGCTGATCCTGGTAAACGGGCTATCATTAGTCAAGGCCCAAAAGCTTGTTCTGCCTGGCGTAAGGGCCCCCTGAGGCCCAAATCCAGAGCTGAGAAGCAAAGGAGGCTCCACTCAGGAGGACCTGGGATGGCACACTGCATGCTATGGAGCCGTGGTTCTTAATATTTGGCCTCTGCACCAGCAGCAGCATCCCTAGAAACCAGTGAGAAATGCCAATTTCCAAACCCTACCCGGGGCCTACTGAGTCAGAATCTCTGGAGGTGAGCTCAGCAATCTACGCATGAAAGACCTCTTTGATTCTGCTGCATGCAAAACCTGGAGAACCACTGGTGGAGAGGTTGAAGAGAATGGCTTGTGCCGGCTTTAAAATCAGGAGCTGCTTTTATGATTATATCAAGGTAAAACAGTCAGTTGCTAGTGCAGTGATAGGCGAGGGCTATAGACCCTACCCAGGGCCGCTGGACTGCAGTGGTTTCTAGACACACTGGTCCTAGTTCCATTTACCCTCCTCTCCCGAGCCATAAGACAATTCCTGCCCTGTGCCCCTGCTATCCTAGAGAGAGACACAGCCCAGGAGAGACTACTATGAAGCCATCCACCCACGAAAGATCAAGTTCCTGTCCAATGAGCAGCCTCCTCCAGGGCCATATTTTATTAGGAAAGAGTGAAACTGCAGCAATGAGTTTAGAAGGCTAGGAGGGCCACTTGGCTCATAGCCCGTGTGCTGGTGGAGCACCCAGGGCCTGGCAGAGGGTGAATGGGTCATTCAAGGACAGTTACTGCAGCACTGTCCCTCCATCATGGCCTGGGGTGCATAGCATCACAATTCAAACACTAAATTTGACAGGGAATGGATAGCTCTTCTTGGAAGGACAGTAACTCACTGTACTAAGAGTAAAAACCAAAACCCCAAAACAAACCTGCAGTCTTATTAACTCTGTCTAGACCCTGTAATTCCTAAGGCTGGTGAGGCACCAGGTTCCACCAAGGCCCTTTGCCTGACCTACGAGAGGCCTCAGGTATGCTGATCAAACTCTGTGGAACTCCTGCTTACTAGTCACTGGCACCTCGGTGTGGTGCTGAGTCTGTCCACGACCCAGAGGAGGAGCCAACTGGGCAGGAGCCCCAACACCTGACCCGGGAGGACTAGCATCTGCTATTGATTCCTTCAGACCCTGACTCTGCCTGCTCAGAGGCACAGCCCAGTCTTCTCAGTAGTCTTACCAAGTCTCCCCATTTCCCAGCCCAGCCTGGGACTAGATCTTCTGATTAAATGTCAGTGGGAAAGTATGGCAGAAGCTGTACAGGGGAGTCTGCATAGTCTGGCCTGAGTGAATTGTCTGAGGACACATTGCTCCCCAAGACTTAAGGGGACTATATGTGTTTCCTTACTCCAGTCCTTTATCACCAAAGCCTCTTATGAGACAAAATGACAAATAAGGGTTGGGTAGTTCTGAAGGCAGGATGGGCCCTGTTCTCATGGCAGGTCTGGACTCGTGTCAGGCCAGGCAGGAAAGGGAGGCACCGTGGCCTAAGGGCAAAAGCCCTGGCCCAGCCTGGACACCTGGAAGAGTGGGGGGCAGTGGGTGTGCATGGAAAGGCTGGGCCGCATTGAGATGTACAAGGAGGCAACACCAGCCACCTGCTGTTACACCTGCGGGACAGCGCAGAGCCTCATCCCAGTGCCAGACGGGGGTCTCCTGGCTCCTGCCTGGAGCAGTGCTCCCATTCTGAGGAGCAGAGAAGGGAGAGTGCCCCTGGACCACTGAAATGACACCTCCCCAGAGGCAGGGCCCCGCCCCAGGACAACTTCCAGTTGAATGAATGGAACCATAGCCCTCCCTTCCCAGGTACCTGATAGGAACCCTGGAAAACAAGATCACGCAAGGCTAGTATGTATTCCCAACTCTTACCACCTCTGCGTGCCACCTCCTTAAGGCAAGAGGACTACCCAGTCTATCGCAGCACCCTGGGTGCCAAGCACCGTGCCTGGCTCATGGTAGGGGCTCCACAAATGTTGGGTTGAATGGCATCCCAGAGATCATGTGACCTCAAAGATTGGGCTTGGTTTGAAAAATTAAGATGCCCCAGGGGAGAAAGACCCTTCCATCCTGTCGCTTAATTTGTAAGTCAAGGTCCTTTATAAAATCAGATAAAAGCAGAAAGGAAGTTCCGATGACAATGCTCTCGCACTCCAAATGGAAGAGCAGGAGTGAGCTTGTTTGCTAAATGACCCTTCCTGGCTATAACCAGTGTAGGAAGCCCTATTCGAAGAGCAGGGGTAGATGGCCCCACCTGCTCCATCCTGTGGATCAAGGGAAGCATTCTCCTGGAGGAGAGAAAGCTCTGATTGGTTAATGACCCCCGCCCTATGCCTCTCTCCACTCCCTTTTATCAGATATACTGCAGAGGAAATTCATCAACATGAAGCTCAGTTCCCAATAGTCTAATGAAAAGAGGGCAACAGATGAGAGAAGAGCCAGAACACAGGCGGTGTGTATTAATCACAGGCAACAGACACGCGTTGGCTTTAATGTCTGTTTGCTTTTATCTTGAAATGAAAATGCATCTCAGTTACCTGGACCCTTTCCACTGAGCATCTCAGAAAAGAAATGGCACACATGAGTGCACGCACGCACACGCACGCACACACACACAGAATTCTTTTCCCCAGCAGAAAGAATTGTAAGAGAAATAAGCCCAGAGATTTTTGTCTATTTGCATTACCCATGTCTCAGCTACGGATCCCAGAAACTCTGTGGGAAAGAAAGGGGCAGGAAGGGACAAGGAAGTAGCATCTACCCCCTGAAAGGATTTCTTGGGGTCACAGAGATGAGGGGTTCACCTGTGCCCGTGGGTCACAGATAGGAGTATAATGTGTGCATCAATCTTTAGAGGCAAAAGTTCAGATGTGGCACCACGGACCCCCAGCTCCCTCATATGACTACACAGGAGCTGATGGATTCTGGATTGGGAAGAGTTCTCCTGTTCCCAGATACCTGTCAGGTGGTGGAAATAGGAACAAGTTTTGCAGGAGGTGAGGGTAGATTTGGGAAGATCATTCCAAAAGTAAGAAAAGGGATATGGAGAGAGGAGATAACTCAGAGTTGGGGAGTAACCCAAAGGTGGTTTGGAGAGGACCAATCCATCACCCAGGAAGCCAGAGCATTGCTCTGTACCTAAAGTTAAATTCAAGTTTCAAAGACATTGCAGCTAAGCCTGGTCATGTGAGGCACAATTGATGTCAGAGCTGTTGGAGGGTGATCTCAGTTCTGAATTGAACTACCCCTGCTGGGTCGATCCACCTGGTTGCTTCAAGCCTGACCTCAGTGGCTTCCAGAAACAGGATTGTGGATGCCCTGAGCTGGACAGGCTTGGCAGGAGATTGAAGATACCAGTCGGTGAGTTTAGAAAAGAAACTGTATGTGGAAGATGGTTGTTCTCAAGGGAATCTATAGATATTAGAGTTGGGTTTGTTATGTTATAAGCATGGACACTGTAATTTTGGTAAGGAGAAGAGTCAGAATGACTTGGTGGGGAATTAGTTGAGGAAGTTAGAGTAATAAATATCAAATATGAGAGATAGGCAGGCTAAGGAGAGTTGATAATGGGTGTGTGTATATACATATGTGCATAAACATGTATACATGTCATATACACATCCACAATACCAAAGGAAGGTGTCAAATGAACTCAACGGTACCAACACATTTCAAATTATGTTACACGTCTTTTTAATTGCTGTTTACTCTCAGCCCTCAAAACACTGGCAATGGTGCCTGGCACATAGTAGGAGTTCAGAAAGCATTTGGAAATGAAAGGTCTAGCCTATCACTACTTGGTGGAGACATAGAGGTATCCTTGAACCCCAAACTGAATGAGCCACAGAGCAGCAGGCCAGCCACACACACCCTTGGCTGAGGAGAAGCTATTGTGAATTTGCAGGTCCCCTCTGGCTCTCTGGTAGTGAATCATAGTGGGTTTGTACACACCTTGGACCACATGGGAATAACACCATCATGTTAGGTGTGGGAGGGTCTCTGGGACTCCCCTCCCACTGTGTCTGCCATTTCCTTCGGCCAGTCTGAATTGTCCAGGCTGGTCTCCTCTCAGCCCCTTCCTCCTCCCATCTCTGGAGATGCCACCACCATTTAGAAGCGTTCCATTAGAAGCCTGTTCAATCCTAGCTGCTCAACCAAAGTGCACGGGGAAGGAAGGTCTGGCTGGAGCCCCAGGGCTGTCCACACAGCGGAGGCAGGAAGAGCAGTCACCTTCTCCCACAGACACCTTCAGTCACTGTTCCTGGCCAGGCAGTTCCTGCCAGCCTGGCTGGAGTGTCCCCGAGGTTGACATCACTCCAGGGAAGGGCCAGCGTGTGCCTGATGCGCGTCAGACCCTGGATTCCCTGGCCACCTACAGAGAATGGATCTTTTTAGTTTAGAAAATGTGTTTGTTTGCTAAATATATTATCTTGTGTGTGTATGAGTGTGGTACAAAGGAAACCTTGGAATATGTCACCAGGATTGTTGAGTTTAATTTCAGAAGAGCTCACTGTCCCCTCTGTGGACAAGGGTGCCCAGCCAAGGGGGTCAGAGAAACTGCCCTTCCCGTCCCCACCCCTCCCTGGCTAGTGGAGCTGCTGGACTCGATTCAAACCCATGCAGAGTGAGAGGTGCCGAGGGCCCCGTGTGTACATAACGAGGAAGCAAATAGGAGCCATCGCAGGGATCTCTCGGGCTTCTTCCCATGACTGTGATCTTACCCATGTTTGAGTCACAAACTTTAAATTTCTAACAGTTACAATTCTTGCAGTTTCTGAGTAATTTGTTAAATGCCTATTCAACACAGACAGATATTTATTTTCAGCCTTGGCTTGTAAACGCCTACAAACTGATTCATGTTGGTGGTCATTACGACACTTCTGTGAATTGGTGAATAAATATGATTTTAGAATTTCACAGTAAAGGTGACTTCTGAGAGTTTTTATTGTTCAGACTGTTTGGTGAGGTGAGACACCAAGAACTGATTCATCTGGGTTGTTGTTCTCTTGGGTTCTATGTTAAATCCGTGCTTGGGCAAGAGAGACAGGTAGCATGTGACAGTAGTGACAAGGTAAATTGGCTCTCATCAGGCCTTGGTCAGGGCACTCTGCTACACCCAGAGCAGGACCAATGGAGACCAGTACAACTACAACGACAATCCTAATAACATGGTGCATTTATTGAGCACCTACATGATACCAGAGTTCTGGGTACGATCTTAATCTGCACAGTAGGTCATTCTTACCACTAGCCATGAAAAACATTGAACCTGGAGGAGTCAGGGGCACGGCCCAGGGCAAATGGATTGACCACAGCACTACTTCCTCCTACTCCTCCATGCTGACCTGTGCTTGCACCTAAATGCCACCCAGAGCCACCTTGACCCTGAAGCCCACAGAAGTGGGCTCCTCTCACCATCCAGAGCCAGGGGATAGCCAGAGTGCTTCTGGAGGATTCTGCATGTTGCAGTTCCTGCAGCCTCTCTCCTGCTTCGTACTGAGCCAACTCGAGGACTAAGCCCCAATTTCTTGGAAAATTTGGAATGGAACCACCATTTGACCCAGCTGCATGTCACAACAGGCATGTTTTCTTGGCAAGCTCCTGTTGGCACCCCTCCCCGGCCTCTACCCTCTACCTGCCCTCATACCTTTCTCTCGCTCATTTCTCTCCACCTTTCTCAGATGGATATTAAAACACAAATTCTTTCCTTGTCACTTGGGAGAGCTCCATCATCTTCTCCTCACTTCCTGGTCTTTGAAAACCCATGTCCCTCCTTCTACCCCAAGTAGTGGGTCTGATCTTCTCCCTGAGATACAGGTCATTCTTGCACCATGAGGACTTTTTTCTGCTCCATGTTAAGACAATCTGTTTAGCATGCTCAATTGGATTTTTCTTTTACATCAGAGAGTCAAGAAGCCTTAGAAGGCTTGGTGTGTTCTGTGATTCTTCTGTGTTTCGCCTTGCTGTGCACCCATGTACATGTATACACACACACACACACACACACACACACACACACACACATGCACCGAGCATCAATCCTCGGGCTTTCCCTCCCTCTGACAAAAGAGCTATATTATTTAACCTGAAAAAAAAACCTGGTTTATGTAGTTTGAATACAGTGCTTCATATTAGGCTGACCTGACAGAGGTTTCATGGCAAAAACTTACAAACAATACCAAAAACAAACGTTGAAGCTATGGATAAAAGTTCTGGGCAGAAGTTTCACAGCAATCATACCTGTGTTCATGCTCCTGGGATGTAGCAAGGGCTCAGAAAGCATTTATCAAGCTAAACTGAATTAAACCTCCAATCTGAGGTCCTCAATGACCTACCCCCTCCCCATAAGCTTTCATCCAATTGCCCAGCATGAATCCCAGGGCCTGGTCTTCCCAAAGCACATGGTAAACATTCCCATCTCCATGCTTTTGCTCCTTGACCTTGAACACCCCCTCCTGACATGCCTTAGACCATGGGAATGATGGGCCCACTGTAGAGATGCAGGACAACTTATCAGAGGGGCCATTCTTGATTGACCAGTGCAATGGGATCCTGCTGTCCTCTGTACCCCTAAAGAGTGTTCTGCCTTATTATTAAGTTCCCTAAGTGATTAAGGTGGGAAAACAGGATACAGGACATATTGTTCTAAGATAAACTCAAATACCTGCACAGGTAAGGCAGGCAGGGGTAGTGAGCCCAGCTGCCTGGCTGGGGATGAGGGTGAAAAGAAAATACATGCCAAGTCCAGAGGGGAAGACTTTCCATCCCAGGGCAGGGATGGTGGCCCCTTATTGCCAGATCTTCTGATTTCTACGAAAAATCAGAAACATGGATTTTCAGAATGGCAGCTATTATGAATACAAACAACAATAAGCATTGCCGAGAATGTGGGGGGGGGGGGGTAAGGCACACTCATACATTGCTGGTGGGATTGCAAATTGGTGCAGCCAATATGGAAAGAAGTATGGAGATTTCTTGGAAAATTGGGAATGGAACCACCATTTGATCCAGCTATCCCCCTCCTCAGTCTATATCCAAAGGACTTAAAAACAGCCACTACAAGGACACAGCCACATCAATGTTTATAGCAGCACTATTCACAATAGCTAAACTGTGGAACCAACCTTGATGCCCTCCAGTGGATGAATGGATAAAGAAAGTGTGGCACATATACACAATGGAATATTACTCAGAAACAGGTTTTCATGTGAAATCTACTAGATTTTAAATTTAGGCAACTGATTCACATTTTTAAAACAAATTCTGTGTTGTCCAAATAAAATGGATCGGTAGGCTGAATTCAATACCCAGACAACTGGTTCTAGAGTACATTCATGTGGACCAGGTGAGTCTGACTAATCAAAAAGCAAAACGACCCCAACTCTTCCATTGGGGTTACTAAACGGTCTTGGGTGTGATGGGTTCTCTCACATGCCACTGGAGAGTGGCAGAAGGAACAAGATGAAGAAAGCAAAGATGAGCCATGTGAGCATCTGGGGGGTAACCAAGGTGGAGAGGTCTCTGGGCAGTAATATCTGGCAAATGGTTAACCACTACCTTTGAGGGAAGGGGCAGGTCTAATTTGTAACTGTTGCTGACTCCTGTGGCTGATTTTAAGTACCAACTCGAAGTCATTGAACTCAGAGTTGAGAAGGGATGCTAACAATTGGCTTTGTGAGCCAGCTCTGGCACACAACACCACTCATAGGTCAGGCATCGAGAAAAAGCCAGCACACCTTTAACCATGGATAGAGGAGACACGGGACTGCCATCTTCCTAAGGACTTGACCTAGTGCAGGAAGTCTCGTGACCCACATCAGAACTCCTTCCCACACTAGGCGAAGAAGGCTGCTGCTTCCATTTCTGTCTCTAGCTCTTGCACACTGACTTGAACGGGGACTGCCGGCTACATGAAGCCAGGCTTGGTCACTGAGGACCCAGAGTGTGAGTGGAGGAGTCAGAACTGAGAGGCAGAGCACAGTCTGGCTGTGCTCAGGAAGGCACAAGGAGCCCTGGCGGAAGGAGGGATGAGAGGCAGCCAGGCTGCCTCTCTCCATCACCAACCACACAGCCACCTCCTGGCTCCTTGGGATGGAGACATGAGACACAGCCAGGAGACGTGGAGCAGGAGGAGGAGATGGGAGGTACTGCTCCAAGGGAAGGGGAATTCCCAGTACCAGGTCCCAGGCTAAGGGACAGAGATTCTCAGAAGAGGCCAGACATTCAGTGTTTCCATTTGCTCTCTTTTGGGGATCTTTGATGAACTTTAAAATCTTCTCCAGAATCAGCACAGCCTTATCTAACTAAGGCCAGGCTTGACAGGAGGGCAGTTGAGTGGACCATCCGTCCTGTAGAGAAGCCACCTGTTTTCATGAGCAGTTCCTTGGTGGCAAGCTGGACACACATCTAAGCCTTTGTTTTGGATCTTATAACCCAATATTGAGAAGAGCTGAATGTGGCTGGGCCTCACCATGGCAAGGTTAGGACTTACTGACATGAAATATATATATGTCATATGTAATATATACAATATATGCATAATGAGTACATAGAACCAAATTTATAGTTCTATACTTACATGTTATATATGTATTTATTAGGGCTTGCTAAAGGGATTAATATGTATCATTACCTATTAAATATATTAATTATATTTTATATAACATTCTAAAAGTATATTTTATATTAAATATAATGTTATAATAATTGTAATGTGTTTTCTTATATAATTATATATTTATATCATTATCTATAATATGTATTAATAACCTTAGCAAAACCTAATAGGTACAAATACATAATTGTGTATTACATATTATGTAATTATCATTATATATTATACAATTATAAAAATATATATTAGTTATAATTATATATTATGTAATTATGATTATATATTGTGTAATTATAGAACTACAACTGTTACCTAATTATAGTTATCCATTATATATTATTGATCACATAATTACACATTGAATACTATTAATATGCTAATATTAACATATTATTACTATGCATAGTTTATTAGGCATTGATTCCGTAACTCTCATGTTGTCCCCCTCTTTTATCTTTGCTGATTCTGTCTGACAAGCTCCAGGACTGGGAGGGATCATGGTTGCTGGCACCTCTCAGTGTGCCTCTAGTAAAGAAGGGGCTCTTCTGCAACACCAGTTCAAAGTCCTGGATAAGCATGGTCTTGGCCAGCCTTGTGGCACGCATGTCCCCCATGGTGAGCCCTCCTTTCCCCCACCAGGAGCACATATTTACAAAGGGGGAGGAGCGTTCCTCAGAGAAGACACAGAGAAGCTTCACCAGAGGAGGGCATGGCGAGATATGAGATATAACTCCCCGTGCCGGCAGCTTCAATTCAAGAAGTCCTTGAGCTTGGTTTCTTCATTTATGCTGCATGGAGTGCATATTCCATGTTGTTCCCACTATTCTTTTTAAAGTTTCTCTGATAAAATTCTGTTCTTGAAAATGATGGGCTGTACAGGTATCTTTTACTCCAGGAGTTTTCAGAACGATCACTGGGAACCATCTAGAAACTAGGGAAGAGTGTTTCTCAAACTAATCTGATTACAGAGCCTTTTACTTTGTTCAACATCTTTGGGACAAGGATTCACTCCAAACTCCTCTTAGTGGAAGGACTTGGGGCCGAGATGCAGGGCTCTTCCCTTTGTCAGTACCTCATCCAGGTGAACCACCTGAACCGGCAATTATCATCTATCCATCTTGACCAGGATGAAGGTACAGCTCCATTTCCTTCAGGCCTTTCTGCTCTGAGAGCCCCCCACCCCCCGACTTTGCCTCATACTCTCCATCTGTCTGCTTGCACAGACAAATGTTCAGATCATTCAATCAGCCCATTTGAAAGCAAGGAGAATTATGGAACCAGGAACATACAGGTTCACTGACAGGGTGCCAAAGCACGTGTGATGGCAGCCATGATTGGTGCTGGTCAGCAGAGTACTGGCACCAGGGATGGCACACCAAGTGCCCAGCCACAGAAGGAAAGCAGCCAAAGATGAAGGGCCCAACATTGCATTCCAATGAAGGGGTACACAGCAGTTCTGGGAGGTTCCTGCTCTCTCCCTCTCTAGGAGCTCCTCATAGTGTAGCTTAAATCTCAGGTCAAGCCCACCAAACCTTGACCAGAGCAAGTTAGCAAAGTAAACTAAGGTACAAACCTTCCAAAAAGCCTCTCTGTGTCATTTTAGAGACCTTAAAAGATAGACAAATGGACCAAGGTTTGGAAATTTTTTTCCATTTGGTCATCAAAATCATTATTAATCTGTGTTTTGTTAAGCACTAATGAGGTGCCAGGTAGTGTGCTGTGCCTTATTTACACGATTTAATTGTCACCTCACAAAAATGTTCCTAGAGGTGCACATGTATACCTCCACTCACACAGGAGGAGATGAAACACAGACTAAGTAAATTATCAGGGGCTTCGTGATGCCAGGGTGCACTGTCACCCAGCTTCATCCAACTTAGACTGGTGATTTTAAGTCACACAGCTACTCAAGACAGCCTGCAGCAGGTCATGCAGACACAAGTGTCTACATTCTGTGAGTTCCCACTGTTGGAACGATACGATAGAGCTTCTGGGAAACCTTGAAGAGGGGAAGGTCTAGGTGCTGACATCCATCCCATCTCAGAGATTGGCATACATGCCCATATGTTTCCTCAGTGCCCTTGCTAGACCCAGGTCCTGCAGCTAGGGCTCCATTGTCTGTGAGCATGGCCCTCTGATCTTGCCCAGAGCCCACATCCGTTCTCTCCTCCCTGAACATCAGGACAGTGGCCCTGGAAACCCTCTAACTATAAACTCAGCCTCTCCCAAGGCTCCACCTCCACCCTGTCTGCCTCTGATCAAATCATCACCAACTTTAACAGTCATTCAGCATTTGCACAATCAGGTCACAGCTGCTGCTGTTTCATACATTCATGTGTACACACATGTGTACCTGCAAATGAACAATGTGCACATCTACCTATCTGTGCCTTCTATCTTCACGGTTCCTTGGGAAGACCACTTACTAGTCATTCCATCACATTATTGGACAATCTCCCTGAGCTTTCGCATCCTCATTCATAAAATTGTGGTCACGGTACCTTTCTTAAAAGACTTTTGTGATAATTAAATGAGATCATCTCTGTCAAGCGTCTACCACAAGGTCCAGCCCTTTAGGCACTCACTAAATAATAACTGTCACCATGACTATTCCAACACCCCCTAGCGATAAATAAGTGGGTCACACCCTTATCCACTCAGACTTTCCTTTTATTCAGTGAGTGAGTGCATTCATTCATTCATTCAGTGGTGCTAGGGTCCAGCCTGGATGAAATTCTCCAAAATTCGGAGTGAGTCTGCTCTTCATCTCCTCACTGCAGACTTATGTTTTTTCTTCTTCCAGAAAGGTCAAGGGCAGGAAGATGTACAAAGATTTGTTGAGTATTTATTGAGATTAGGACTTCACAGGTATTTTCCAATTTAATTCTTCCAATAACCTCATGTGGAAAGTATTGTCACTCTTATTTTATAAATGAAGAAACCAAGTCTAAAGACACTATGTCTCCTGTCCAAGGTCACACAGCTGATGAGAAGCAGAGCCCAGAATCCTTCATGGATGTATACTCTGAATACTGTGCTTGTACCACTGAGCCACAGGTGGGCCACACCACTAGGGACCAGTCAGCCTTGAAGAGTAAAATGTCACTTTGGAAAAAATGGAGTGTGTGCAGGTATCAGAGCCCAGTGACGATCATCGTTTTCCCTTTTAGCACCTTGGGCTAAAACACACCAGATAGGAACTGAAAAGCTCTAGTTAGACAACTGGAGTTCCAAAAATAAAATGAGTGTTAAAAAAACAATGTGAGCCAGGGATAGACTATCAACCAGCAGAGAAGAAAATTATGTGAAAATACTCACTTAGAATCACGGACAAAAAGGTCTCCTCTCTTGGAACAGTAACAGGGTAACCCAGTCCCCAAGGTTTCTGTGGATCTCATGTCTTCAAACAAACCTACACTGATCCTGAAGACACAGAGCAACCTGGAGCCTTCAGTCACTGATCTCTTCCTTGCCCAAGGACATTCTAGAACCCCTTCCTCAGCGCCTCTTCTGAACCTGCTGAGCACCAGGGATGCCCTAGCACCAGCACCCAGCCCTCCCTGGATTCACAGTCTCTGGGAGAAGATGGATGATGGTTACATAATCTTATAAGTAAGTGTTTAAGTGCACTTAGGACCAGCACTACAAAGGAAGAACATCTGGAACAATGAACATCTGTATTCGGGTGAAATCCCATAATCAAGAAGGCCAAAATTTCCTTTAAGAAACAACGGGCAAGTTGAGGGTAGGGGGTAGAGGGGTGAGTTTTCAAATGTTCTTAGCTGCAGATGAGAAAGACACCCTTAGCTATTCTATTTGTGAAGGAATATGAGACAGCTCACAGAGTCATTGGGAGAGTAGAGAAAGCGAGTTTCTAGAAACACTTCCAACAGCCCCCTTTCCAGCAGAAGTAAAAAAGGGGCATGCCTACTGATGTGGGCTGATCATCTGGAAGGATCTTTGCCTTTTTTCTATTTCTTCCTCTAAGGCTTTCATGCCAGACTCTCCCTGTGATTCCCCCAATCTCAGCAGGGATGACCCACCAGAGTGAGCATCAGTGCATGTGAAGAAGGCATGGCCACACTCACACATGGGCTCCGATTTCATCACTCAAGTGTGGGCTGCTCCCCTGCCTCCCATCCAAGACAGCCCCATGATCTCGAGATCATGGCGTTAACGAGCTGGATACCACCTACTTCCAACAGACACCACACTTGCCTGTGTGAGATCCCGCAATCCAGACCTCATCCACATGTCCATCAGACTCAGCTAGGCAAGGGGTGGGGACAGTGACAAGCGACCAGCGGGAGCAGGCTGCTTTCTGGAAAATGTAGCTGTTTATCTTCAACACAGGTGATGGGCAGCCACACGCCTCCTCTGACAAGACGGTGTTTAAAAATTGGAAACCGCATTGGGGTATTTTCCTTCTGTTAATAAATGATAAAGTAACTTCTCACTTTATAAAAATACACCCGCTCTCTCACTTGGTAGGAGAGCACTTTGATGGAAAAAGCCCTCTGTGCAATCTCCCGCTCTCAACGGGAGCTGGAACGCTTTCATGAAAGCCCACTTCTAACGCGTCGTAACTCAAACACAACTTGAAGCTCTGTCCCCAGTCGAAGATGCATTCCACTTGGAGACAGTGTCCCACAGCAGGGCAGGACAGACTTTTCTCACTGGTATTAATCTCTGTTGGTGGGTTTCCAGACGGGCAATCTGTGTGTGTGTGTCCAGCATGTTTGGACCAGTTTTGCTGCCAAATTTTCTCAACTCATTCAAGCAAGGAAAAAAAAAAAAAGCAAACATCAAAGTAAATATCATGTCTAGACCCAAGGATATAGGTGGTGTCGATGAGTGTGTCTCTCTGGGTGCACTGAAGAATAAATACTTCCAGCTGAGAAAATAAATTTAAGGTAACAGTTTCAGAACTGTGTGCTGCCTAGAGTTGAACCCCCCCACCCAAATTCTCCTAGTGTTGGAGGAGTGCGTTCATCCTGCAGTGTTGGCCCATCTCGAAGGCAACCTGGGATTTTGCAGGAAGGACCCCAGGAGGATTGAATCTGTGTGCAGTGAAAATCTTAACCCAAGACAGATGGCTTTAAATGCATTCTTCCCCTGACATAAATGTCCCCTGGGGAGAGCTCAGGCAGGCTAGCCTAAAGGAGAATCTCTCCTGAGTGAGAGGTGAGGTGTGAAGGGGCAGCCCAAGGAGGTCCCACCCAGGAGAATGTGACAATTTATATGCATGTTGTGTGACTAAAGGCTTTACATGTTCTGGGATGAAAACTATGTCTCTCAAACTTAATTTGTTTTAGGTAGAATTGTGTACCTTAAAAACATCCTCCATATCACAAAAGTTCGATTTCCAGAACACTTATTTTGACTGATTTAACAGGGACAGACAGAAGAAAGGTGGAAAGGAAGGAGGGAAGGAAGAAGGGAAGGAAGGAGGGAGGGACAGGTGGAGGGAGGAAGGGAAGTGGCTGGAGCAGAGTCATGCACCTTCCTCAGTTCCCTTATAGATGAAATTGACTATCAGATTGGGAGTTTTATCTCAAAAACAGTAGAAAATACTGTAAATTTTTGTCAATTTAATTATAAAAAAATTACAGTAAGCACACACACACACACACACACACACACACAGAGTTGAAGTTAAATTAACCACTCCAAAGAAATTCTCAGTTAAAAACTAACTCGACAGATTGTTACATAATCAAAGTGATAATTTCTTTAAAATTACTTCATTCTGCACAGTGTGTGTGTGTGTGTGTGTGTGTGTGTGTGATAGTCAGGAGGTACAGTTAGCTAACACTTGAAATATTCTGAACAGCGATCCACACTCCAGAGAGGCCTGCTTAAACTCTTCAGATATCATTATCAAAATCTATTTGAGAGGTTTGTTTACCAACTGAGAAAAATCAGAAATAGTAATTTTTTTCAGAACCCAACAGAAAAACTGACAAAGGAAACAAATGATTCACAGAAGAAGAAACTTGGGACACACACACACACACACACACACACACACAAAACACACATAAAGATATCCTCAAATTCATTAGTAATTGCAGAAATGAAATGTAAACCAAAATCAGACATCAAGGACCCATTAGATTGTCAAAAACTGGAGAGCTGGGTAGCACCCTTGGGGGTGGAGCCCAGAGCCTCTGCAGCTGGTGGGAACACAGACAGGGACAGCCATTCATGGAGCAGCCATGACTGTGGCCTTCTGAACAGCCCCTTAGAAGCTTTCTCAGAAGCACGTGATAAATGGGCATATTTTTTTGCAGTATCTTTGACAGTACCGAGGGGTTGGAGTCATCTGGGAAAACTGATGATACATAGCTATGGTAGGACAGGAAGCAGAGACAAGAAGTAAGAAACCAGTACAATTCTTGATGCTTCCCAGCCCTGTCACCTCGTTCTGGACTCAGGAACTCATTTCTCCCACTCCTGCAAGTGCTGGCCAGTAATGGCTCTCAATTGCATCTCCCTCTGAAAATTTCTCTGAGTCAAAGTAAGACCCTTCATGCCTCATCCCTCCAACACAGCCCATGGCTAATAACTGGTGGATGCCTTGAAGTAGCTAGATTCCTTCCCTGAAGTCAGGGCCGCCTAGCTGGGACATCCCAGTTCCAGAGCCCACTGTGAGGTCCCCATGATCTGCAGCACCAGTCAACTCCTCTCTGCCCAGGCCTCTCTCCTCCCTTCATCCTGAGGGTTGATTCTGAAACACAAAGGGGTCCCTAAAGGTCTTCACAATAATCGCTGTCTCAGGGTCTGTTTCCTTGAAACCCCAACACACAGCAACATGGGAAGACCATGTGAGGACACTGACCTGCATCCAATCAATGGGTGATGGGTAAAGAATCAGAGGACTCTTCCCAGGAAGTTTCTAAAGGCTGAGCTGGGAATGGTCAGCCTCAGTTTCATGCACATTTCATGGCTAGAACACTGTCCCCAGGACCGCCCACTGGGAACTGCTGGCCGAGAGGATGGAATCTCTAATTCAGTAGTATTGCTGGTTGTGCTTATTGTTAAAGACCCAAATCAACCACATGGCAGAGACAACTAGCTCTTCACCATAGTATAAGGAAGAAAAGAATTAAGCAAGAGAAGGAAATCTTTAACCCAGTAGTATTACTACACATTAACAAAAGATGCACATAAATTATACCTGTTTTCAAGAACACATACTTGTAAAATAACCTACATGAACACACTGATGGTTGGCCTTTGTGAGGGAGGTGGACATAGGAGTGGAAAGGGGCCTTGAACAGAGACCAGTGATGACAACCTGATATGACCCTAAGGATTCATTAAATAAACCCTCTTGTACCTGACGTCCAAACTGGTAAAAATATAATGATTTTAATTGATGAAATGATGGGTGATTCAGAGTATGTAAACATGGCAAGATCTTTATGACACTTGTATTAACAATGGGTAAGAATGCAAACACAGAGAGGCTTTCAGATGGAGACAGGAGAATAGAGCAGGTCACTTTCCTGGCTACTCAGTGCAATAAAACCAAGAAAGCAGACAGGCAGCTTCTCAGCAAGGTGGGTTAAAAAAAAGGATGGGGGAACTTTATTGGAATTTAATATTAGACACTCAAAACACAACAGGAACTCAGGAGTTTGGCCATAATAAAATAAGGAAGAAATCTCCAGTGCCACAGTCATGGCCACAGTTGGAGACCTAGAGAGATCCCTCTGGGAACACAGTGGGGGATAAGGGAATGAAAGGAACCCACATTCTTAGAAGGACTGAGGTGCATCTGGATACAGAGAGTTTAAGATCAAAGGCACTGCCCACCTAAACTCAAAGGTGCACTGTACAATATCCTTGTATGGGAAAGAAACTGCTTCTCTCCCAATGGTGTGCAGAGGACAAAGGAAGGAACCATTTTGCAGATGTGGCCCGGGCACGGCAGCTGAGGGAGCCAATTCCTGGCAAACCCATCTGGCCCAAAATCAAGGCCTGGCAAACCCACAATGCATGATGTAGAGTGTGCCTAAGTGACCAGGAGAAAGTCAAAGGTGGAGAGGGGTTTACATGGGGGGAATAATGGTTGTGGAAACCCACCTGACTCGCCCTCTCCCCCTCCAATCCTGCTGCCTGCAGGACCTGCTGGGAGAGATGTGCCTGGCCTGGAAATTTGGGGTCCACAGGTAACCTTATGGACTAAGAATTGGCTCCTCCACCACATGAGTAGAACCCAGGGAAGATTCCTGCAATGCAGTCTTAACAACAGGGACTAGCAATTGCTGGGCCCTGAAGGTGTGCTGACTTAAAACCTCCAGACAAATTGGCATCCAGCAAGGAACCTGGGCCTCAGTGAGGCTACCCCCTGCCTCCAGGAGTCCTGCCTACTGGAGTGCCTCTCTCACTCTAGCAAGCCCACCCTGAAGGTGAAGCAAGCATCATACTCCAGACAACCCCACCTAACTGTGAAGAAGGGAAGCTGAGAATCTTTTGAACTCCAATGGAAACAATTCTTGAAGTTTTCATCAAGATCATTTTTTTCCTTTTCTCTTTTCTCTGCTTAATTGTGACCTTAATGGACATTAACACATCCATATTTTTTCCTTTTCTTGTTTCTAGAATTTTTTAAATTAGTTATTTTTCATGGATCAATTTTTTTTGAGGACTAGGAAGTTTGATTAGAATATTTCAGTTTTGTTTTGCATTTTTTTTAACTTTTAAAAATTTTTACATTATATATATTATATCTCACTTAACTGTTTCCCTTGAATCTCTTTTTCTCTTTTCTTCTGCTAACAGCCAATCTCTATTGTCCTTTCACTCTTCCTTTAATTTTTACTTCTATACTCTCTCCTCCTCCCTCATAATCATCACCTCCTAGATCACTTCTGTTCTTTCCCTGTCCACCATTTGAAATTGTAAGCCCTTTTGCAAACCTGCTATTTTTATTTTTGATAATAACTGGTCATACCATTTCTGTTTATTGTGATAACATTGTAGATGTCATAGCAGGAACTATTTGGTTTAATGCAATGTATTGTTTGCATTGGTTGTTGTTATTATCTGTCTCACTCTAAATGGTGAGGTACTAGAAATCTTCAGGCACACTGTAAATCCGCAGGTTAGAAACTCTACTGCCTCAGATCCACACTATTAGAGGGTAGACAGACAAACAACATGAAAAAGCATGGGAGCAAATAACCCCAAACAAAACAGGATACTTCAATAACTGAACCCATCAATAACATAGTGGAAAAAAAGTCAGAGAAGGAGTTTAGAATGTACATAATTAGACTAATCTGTGAGGTAAATGATGATATAAGAAGTGATATCAAAGAGAATATATGGGTACTGAAAGACCACTTCAATAAAGAGAGATTCTTAGGAAAAAATAAGCAAAAAATCCTTGAAATGAATGAATCAATAAACCAAATTAAAAATTCAGTGGAAAGCCTCACCAAACAGACTAGACCACTTGGAAGACAGAGCTTCAGGCAATGAAGACAAAATATATAATCTTGAAAATAAAGTTGATCATGAAGAAAATACATTAAGAGACCATGAGTAGAACTTCCAAGAGCTATGGGATAACATGAAAAGACAAAATTTAAATTTCATTGGGATAGATAAAAGCTTGGGGATGCAGACCAGAGGAATGCATAATCTTTTTTGATGAAATAACATCAGAAAATTTCCCAAACCTAAAGAATTAAATGGAAAAATCAGATACAGGAGGCTTATAGGACTCCGAATATATAAAATTATAACAGACTAACATCAAGTCACATTATTGTGAAAATGACCGACGTGCAGAATAAGGATAGAATTTTAAAGGCTGCCAGAGAAAAATAAAGTCTCATTTAGAGGGAAGCCAGTTTGGATCACAAATGATTTCTCAACCCAGACCCTCAAAGCTAGGAGGTCCTGGAATAATATACACCAAGCTCTGAAAGAAAATGGATGCCAGCCAAGAATACTACACCCAGCAAAATTTAGCTTCAGAATTGATGATGAAATTTAAAAACCTTACATGATAAACAAAAGTTAAAAGAATTCACAACAAAAAAGCCTGCTCTCTAAACAATAAAATATTTCATGAAGAAGAAATAAAAAATAAAAATAAAAACCAGCAAAGGGAGGAACTACACCAGAAGAATTAGTCAATCAAAGGAGACACTAATTCCAATTGAAAACCAGAAATAAATTTAAAAGACAGAAAATGAAAATCATATCTCAATAATAACATTGAATGTAAATAGCCTAAACTCATCAATCAAAAGACACATATGGACAGAATGGAATAAAAAACAAGACCCAACAATATGCTGTTTCCAAGAGACCACCTCACAGGTAAAGACAAACAGACTGAAGGCAAAAGGATTGGGGGGGGGGATCATTCATGTGGATCTTGTAAGCAAGCAGGGGTTTCTATCCTCATATCATAAAAGTGGTCTTAAAGCAAAAGTTAATCAAAAGGGACAAAGAAGGACATTTCATACCATTTAAGTGAATTAAACATGAATAAGACATAACAATTATATATATATATATATATATATATATATATATATATATATATATCCCAAAATGATCATTAAGTACATCAAACAAACTTGTCTCATCTTCAAGAATCAAATAGACCACAACACAATAATACAGGGTGACTTTAACACACCTCTCACACCAATGGATAGATCCTCCAAGCAAAAATAAAGAAGCTATAGAACTAAAAACTCCAATGAATAATTTATACTTAACAGACATATATAGAATATTTCATCCAACTATCAGATCATAGTGGAATGAAATTACAAATCAACAATAAAATAAAGAATAGAAGGTACTCTAACACGTGGAGACTAAATAATATGCTATTGAATGACCAATGGATAGCAGAAAAAATCAGAGATGAAATAAAAAAATACTTAGAGGTAAATGAGAAAAGTAATACAACATATAGAAATCTCTGGGCCACTATGAAGGCAGTGCTAAGAGGAAATTTCATTGCATTAAGCTCATTCATTAAAAGAATAGAAAGTCAATAAATAAATAACCTAACATTATATCTCAAAGCCTCGGGGGGCGGGGGAAATCAACACCAAAAAGTAGAAAACAGGAAATAAATAAAATCAGAGCTGAAATCAATGAAATTGAAACAAAAGAAATAATCCAAAAAAATCGACAAAACTAAAAATTAGTTCTTTGAAAAAATAAATAAAATTGATAAACCCCTAGCCAAGCTAATGAAAAGAAAGAGATAGAAAACTCAAATTACTGAAATTCACATGAAAAAGGAAATATCACAATGGACACTACAGAAATGCAAATGATAGTCAGAAACTATTTTGAAAATTTATATTATAATAAAATAGAAAATCTTGAAGACATTGACAAATTTCTAGAGACAAATGACTTACCCAAAGGGAACCAGGAGGACATAAAAGATTGAAACAGATCAATATCAGACAATGAAATTCAAGGCACCATCAAGCCTACCAACAAAGAAAAGCCCAGGACAAAATGAATTCTCTGCCAAGTCCTACCAGACCTTCAAAGAAGTATTAATGCCACTCTTCCTCAATTTTTTCCATGAAATAGGAAAGGAGGGAACCCTTCGAAACTCATTCTATGAAGCTAGTATCACCCTGATACCAAAATCAGATAAAGACACATCAAGGAAAGAAAATTTCAGAGCAATGTCCCTGATGAATGTAGATACAAAAATTCTTAAAATATTGGCAAATCATGTACAAAAATATATTAAAAAGATAGTGCACCATGATAAAGTGGGGTTTATTCCAAGGATGCAAGGTTGTTTCAACATATGTAAATGTAATTCACCACATGAATAGACTTAAAGAAAAGAGTCACATGATTATCTCAATAGATGCAGAAAAAGCATTGACAAAATATAGCATCCATTCATGTTCAAAACACTAGAAAAACTTGGAATAGTAGGAACATCTCTCAACTTTGTAAAAGCTATCTATACTAAACCCAAGGCCAACATCATTCTAAATGGGGAAAAATTGAAGGCATTCCCTCTAGAAACTGGAATAAGACAGGGATGCCATTTTAAACCACTTCTATTCAACAATAGTCCTTGAAAAAACTCAAGCCAGAGCAATTAAACAGAAGAAAGAAATTAGAGGGCTACAAATAGGAAATAAGAATTCAGTCTATCCCTGTTTGCTGATGACATGATTCTATATTTAGAAGAGCCAAAAAAAAAAAAACTCCACCAGAAAACTTCTAAAAATCATGAATAAATTCAACAAAGTAGCAGGATATAAAATTAACACCCATAAATCAACTGCATTCCTATACATCAGTGATAAATCAACTGAAAGAGAAACTCAGAAAACTATCCCATTCACAATAACCTCAAAATAAATACTTGGGAATCAATCTAACAAATTTACAATTTACAATGAAAATACAGAATCCTGAAGGAAGAAATTGAGGAAAACTTAGAAGATGGAAGATCTCCCATGTTCTTGGATAGGCAGAATTAATACTATCAAAATGGTCATACTACCAAAAGCACATACAGATTTAATGCAATTTCTATTAAGGTCCATAGGCATTCTTCATAGAAATAGAAAAAGCAATCATGAAACTCATTTGGAAATATAAGAGGCCCAGAATAGCCAAAGCAATTCTTAGCAAGAAAAGTGAAGCAGGAAGCATCACAATACCAGGCCTTAAACTATACTACAGAGCTATAGTAACAAAAATGGCATGGTATTGGTACCAAAAAGGACATGAAGACAAGCGGAACAGAATAGAAGGCACAGAGACAAAACCACATAAGTACGGTTATGTCATACTAGACAAAGGTGCCATAAATATTCATTGGAGAAAAGATAACCTCTTCAACAAACAGTGCTGAAAAAACTGGAAATCCATATGTAACAAATTGAAATTGAACCCCTATCTCTCACCCTGCATAAAACTCAAATCAAGGTGGATCAAGGACCTAGGCATTAGATCAGAGACCCTGCACCAACTAGAAGCAGGCCCAATTAGTAGACCCAAATCTCCATTGTGTTGGCTTAGGAACTGAATTCCTCAACAAGACTCGTAAAGCACAAGAAGTAAAATCAAGAATCAATAAATAGGATGATCTCAAACTAAAAAACTTCTTCATAGCAAAGAAAACAATCAAGAATGAGAAGAGAGCCTACAGAATGGGAGAAAATCTTTGCCACCTGCACCTCAGATACAGCATTATTCTCCAGGATATATAAAGAACTGAAAAAAAAAATCTCAACACCAAAATAAATAAATAAACAAATCAATAAATGGGCAAAAGGATTGAACAGACACTTCACAGAAGAAGAAATATGATCAGTCGACAAATATATGAAAAAATGTTCAACATCACAAGCAATTAAAGAAAAGCAAATTAAAACTACACCAAGATTTCCTCTCAATCCAGTCAGGATGGCAAT
This sequence comes from Urocitellus parryii, assembly GCF_045843805.1. NCBI lineage: Eukaryota > Metazoa > Chordata > Mammalia > Rodentia > Sciuridae > Urocitellus > Urocitellus parryii. Next base: position 104,218,200 of record NC_135532.1, read on the forward strand.
TATCAAGAATACAAATAAGAATAAATGTTGACGAGGATGTGGGGGAAAAGGTACATTCATGCATTGCTGGTAGAACTGCAAAAATTGGTTCAACCACTCTGGAAAGCAGTATGGAGATTCCTCAGAAAACTTGGAATGGAATCACCAATTTGATCCAGTTATCCCACTCCTTGGCCTATACCCAAAGGATTTAAAATCAGTATATTATAGTGATGCAGCCACATCAATGTTCACAGCAGCTCAATTCATAATTGCTAAGCTATGGAACAAACCTAGGAGCTCTTCAACAGATGAATGGATAAAGAAAATGTGGTACATATACACAATGAATATTACTCAACCATAAAGAAGAATGAAATTATGGCATTTGCAGATAAATCGATGGAACTGGAGAATATCATGTTAAGTGAAATAAGCCAATCCCAAGAAACCAAAGGCCAAAAGTTCTCTCTGATATGCAGATGCTGACTCAAAATAGACAGGTGGGCAAGGGAAAGGGAGGAGTGCAGGTTTACCAGATTGGACAGGGGGAGTAGGGGAATGGGAGGGGGGGTGGGAATGGGAAAGACAGTAGAATGAATCAGACACAACTTTTCCATGTTCATATATGAATACATGACCAGTGTAACTCCACATCCTATACAACCACAAAAATAGAAAGTATATAAATACATTCCACTGTCATGTACAACTATAAAGAACAAATAAAAAAATAAAGAAAAAGAAGAATGCAAGCACAATAACCTACTTCCTTCTGGAAAGGCCTCGAGTTGGGCTGCCTCTGTGAACCCCCAACTACCGTTATACCGCCCAGGCTTCCAACTAGAGGGCTGGGCCTCAGATCTTTGGTTCTGCCCTGGGGTGACAGAACCATTCAAGGCTCAGCTAGGTCTACAGATAGAGCAGGGACATTCTTGTTTGCAAGCACAAGTTGTATAACTATTTTTGTGACCACTGTACTTTTAGCAGAATTCAGTTTAGACTTTGTTTTTATTGATATTTCTGAAAAAAAAAAACTGTGGAGGACAGAAAAATGGCTCCACCAGCCTCTAATTGCCAGACACAACTAGTTAAGGACCCAAATCAGCCACATGGCAGAGATAAGTGGATTGGCTTATTTCATTTAGCATGATATTCTCCAGTTCCATCAATTTATCTGCAAATGCCATAATTTCATTCTTCTTTATGGTTGAGTAATATTCATTGTGTATATGGACCACATTTTCTTTATCCATTCATCTGTTGAAGAGCTCCTAGTTTTGTTCCATAGCTTAGCAATTGTGAATTGAGCTGCTGTGAACATTGATGTGGCTGCATCACTATAATATGCAGATTTTAACTCTTTATCAAACCTTCCTCTTTCTTCTTCCTGGCAAGCAGGTCCCAGTGTGTGGTCCTGGGAACAATATTCTCCCCGTGGAATGCACGGAAGAGAGGCTGGCCTTTCCCAGCTCAGCCCTTAGAATCTTCCTGGGAACAGTCCTCTGGTTCTTTCCCTACCACCCACTGGATCAGCATGTGAGCTTGGAATATTCTGGAAAGGTGATAGAACTTAACCTTGGAACCCCTTAAGGAGAGCTGCCTGCAGACCAGGAACACTTGGGTTGGGTTTACGAGAGCAAGTTCAAAAGGAATCAAAACATCGGACAAGGCCGGGGCCCCGACATTTTATCGAGTAGCCCTTGGATCTATGTGCTGGGGCCTCTAGCATTTCCTTTGTTACATCTGTTAACATCCACCTGCTTCTACCCCACAAATTAACCAAAAGAGTTTGGTAAAATATAATCAAAGTTTCTTTTGCAGGACAGGACTCTAAATACTCCAGTATCAAATATAGAAGATTATGAGAATAGAGGTGGGAAACGCTCTGACACAGCCCTCTTCAAAGGAGAAAAAAGAGAAAAGGTGGCCAATTATAAATAACACTTAATAGGACTCACATACGGGTCAGGAATATACGCTCATGATAAATGTTTAATTGCATGAGTACCTTCATTTTGACTCCTGTAAGCTCCCAAGTTAACTCTGCTAATTGCCTGCTCCACATCCACGCCCACTTTCTAGCTTACCACTCAGTCTCCAGTTGCCTTTGCAAACAAATGTGGCCACTAAACTCAGTTCTGGCCAGTGAGAGGTAGGCGGAACAATGAACCCTGGTTTTATATACAATTATCATGCACTAATTAAGATAATGATAATAAAAGAAAAGAAATAATAATAGAATAATAATAATAGAAAAGAAATCAGTAGCATAGAGCAAGTGGGTGGGGGAGGGAAGAGGGGGGGAGAGAGGGACGTGAAAGGAGAATGAGATTGATCAAGTTATGTGATATGTGTGTACAAATATGGCACAATGAATTCCAACTATTATGTACGATTATAATGCACCATTAAACAGACAAAAAAAAAAAAGATGTAGAGGAAACACCCTGGAAGAAGATGCTGTTGTCTGAATTTAAAAGCAAAACTTTGTGGCCCCTCTCCTTCCTGCTTATTCCTTCCTGGAACTTGGAGGAGATGATTTGGAGGGTAGTGGCCACTTGGGAACAAAAAGGCACCAAGCCTCAGGAAGAGGTCTGTACCTTGGGGTGAACAAAATGGAGAGGGGAATAGAGCTTGGCGCTTTACGAGCCACTGTGACAGCCTGTTCTCCCTACTACCCATCAGACCCCACCTTCCTCTTATCTGTTGAACAAATATTAGTTGCTTTACTATTATTTGCAGAAAAATGGATTCTTAGTACCATATTAATCTTTCTGCACACTTTCAAATATAAGGATTTGCTTTTTGTAAAAAAAAAAAGCTGTGAACTTAGTACTCTATGATTCATACACATGTCCTAGAATTTAAATTAATAATTTAAAAATGACCATTAGACATTATAAGAGAGACAAAGAGAAATAGATGGATAAGGGTTTCTCCTGAAGAGCCAATATGAATTTGTAATTGGACATCTAAAACCCCATCTGGGGTAAAAATGTTTCTTAAAAATTTCTTTAGAAAAGTCTGCTTGAAAAATAAATGTGTCTGACAAGAAAAAAAGAGAAATATATGTGTTTGTTAAAAAAAAAACTTCAAGATAAATTTAAAAAATCAAGAAAGAGGTGTCATTATAATTAAACTGTTTAATTAATGATTTTACTTTTAAATATGATCTTTCCATGAGAAAGAAACTTCTGTGAAAACTGGCAACCTTCTAAAATTATGCTAAGGTATAAAAATAAGAGCTTAAAATATATAAGAATATGAGAAATTCTTCTAGGGTTAAAAATTCTTCTTTAAAAATGAAGAAAAAAGTGTCACTTTCAATCATGCCTATGAAAAAGTAAATTCCAAGCCAAGAAAAAAAATTTTAAAAACACCCTATTCCTGAGGGATAGTAGGGGATAGGAAAGGTAGCAGAATACAACAATTACTAATAGGGCATTATGTAAAATTGTGGATGTGTAACCGACGTGATTCTGCAATCTGCATTTGGGGTAAAATTGGGAGTTCATAACCCACTTCAATCTAATGTATGAAATATGATATGTCAAGAGCTTTGTAATGTTGTGAACAACCAATAAAAAAAAGGAAAAAAAACACCCTATTCCTTGACTTTTCTTTTAAGAAAATAAATCTTATGTATCAGGCTTTATTTTATCTAAACAATTGGTAATTCCAGATTTGGAAACTTTTTATTGAATGCTTTTAGTTTTAAAGAAATAAAATTTGTATTGCATAATAAAACTAGGAAATTAAACAATTCATAGTCTAGTAATTTCCTTATAAATTGGAATGAGAAAAAAATATATATTGGTAAATGAAGTTTTTGTTGCAACTCAACTCTTTAAAAAGAACTGTGGTTTTTATCTCTTTATTCTTTGTGCAGTTACTACAGAAAGCAAGGAAAGAAATATATCATGACATATTTTAATTCTGCCAACACTAGGTTTTATAGCAAAGGCAGAGTAGCTGAAAGTTTTTATGACTGTGATTTCTAAAAATTTCCTATACTTATTTTCATATAAAAAATAATAACAAACAGTTTAGTTATTCTTAATTATACTTATATTGGAAAATACAGAAATGTAATTCAATGTGGTATTATAACTAACATGGCAAATATCTCAAAATCCAAATACTAGGTTGAAAATAAGCAAATTGCTTCTGATGATGTCAAACTTTGGAAATTTATGTACATGCATTTCCATGCTTACTTTGTTTAGATAATTTTCAAGAAAAAAAATTTTAGTAATATATTATTAATATTAATTGTAAGGTACCTTATTGTTAATTTATTGATATTCTCTCAAAATGAGATATGTCCCACCCACCAGGTACAGATGTGTTCTTCCATGCAGTTAGATGTGGGTGCATAATGAGGCCTGGCCATGGGGCTGGGGATGGAACTGTCCCTTCTGAGACATTGTAGAGTCAGGATGGGACACAGCACTGGCTAAAGGAAGCCAAGTGTTCCAGATGATGCAACTTTAAGATGGTGGACCTTCTGTCAGCCTGGATCCCTGAGTAACCACGTGGAACACAACTCCACCGACCCATGGTAGATATGAACGGTGAGTGGGAAACTTTTGTTGTGTCAAACTAAATAGCATCATTCTGGCTAATTAACTGAGATAATGAATATATTTTTTTTTCATATAAATAGAGTTCATCACAAAACTAGGATAGAACTTAGATAATAAGAGTAAACACACATGTGTATGCAAAAGCTCAGTTTACATTTCAAGCTACAGGGATTAGAGAGTTACAGGATAATTTTAGGCAAAAATCTCAATATTTTGTACTTGAATATACTCTGTACTAATTGTCTATACCAGATACTGAAAATCTTATAGTTTTGTGTTTTTTTCAAGTTCCTCTGAGAAAAATAAAAATAAAAAGAAAGAAAACAGGATTTCACTTCAAATTACTAGCACAATAGCAGACAATGCCAACATGGAGAATCATCTGGAAGTGTCGATGGTGAACATACCATTATTGGGCCTCACCAGCTCTGAAGCCTGCCTGGAGAGCTCTGTCTGATCTCTCCTGCTCTAAGACCATGCTCAAACTCAGGAGCCCCCTGGAGACCCACGCGCCCTCCACTCTGACCTCAGCTTCTCAGACTCATTCTGAATACTCCCCCTCCTTCGCCATCCATAGGTCTTTCAGGATTGGTCCCATGTCCCAATTCTTTTACCCACACTGTCTCCTGTGGAGAGGTCATCCTTGTCTGTGGCTTCACTGGCTTCTGATCCTCCTCCTTCATGGCAGACCTGGCCACAGCACTGTAGACCCACCTGGTGCCCCTGGGATACCTCCACTCACGAGTCCTGCAGGAACCACAAGCAGTTCTTCCTCCAATAAACCTGCTCCTCTTCCTCCGTCCTCTCAGCCCCACACCTACCCCATTCCTGTCCAGCTCAACATCCATTCAGTGGTCTTTCTCAGTGTGAATCTCGCCTATGTTTTTCAATACCTGCCCATCACCTGGAGACAGTCCCCTTGGCATGGCCCTCCAAGTCCTCTGTGATCTTGTCCCTGGTTTTCTATTAGCCTCAGTCCTCGCCACTGCTCTCCCTGGCATCTGAGTTCCAGCGATCCTGAGCCCCTTCTAGGTCCCTGGAACTGGGTGCCCTCTCCTTTGTTCCTGCCTGTTCCTGCCTGGCCCTGCATCTGAAGTGCCCTTCTCCTGTTCATCAGGCTAAACAGTAAACATCTTTCAGCTTTCACCTTGGGGACTGCATCCCCAAAGACACCTCACTGTCCTCTGGGAACGTCTCAGCTCGTGCCTGGCATGTGGGTGGTGCTCAGTACAACAGGGTTTTCTCGTGCTGTCTCCTTATTCTAGGCCTCCGTGTCTCCCTAAGCCACTGCACCCCGTCTCACTTGATTCCTCTGTGAACCAGAAGTCCTTTCTTGTCCCAAGGGCTACAGCACCAGGACTGAGTGATTATTCTGCCTCGGGTTCTGTGGCTCCATCATCAAACCTGAAGGGCGGCCTGCTCCCCACAGCAAGCACATGTCCTGGGGCTAGATTGTTGTTGTTTATTTTTGTGGTTTTTTTAAATCTTTTTAAATTTTTTTTGCATTACAATCCTTATTACACATACAGAGCACTATTTTTCATATTTTCATATCTCTGTACATACAGTATTTTCATACCAACTTATGCCATTATACATGTACTCTATTTTTTTTTTTCATTACAATTCTTAATACACATATATACCACAATTTTGCTTTTAGGACTTTGCTTTTAAAAAAAAAAAAAAGCTGTGTTAAGTTCACAGCAATATTGAATGGAAGGTTCAGATTTTCTATAAACCCCCTCCGTGACAAAGGCGTGGCCTTTGTTATCGTCAATTTCCTTCAGCACAGGGACACGTTTGTCACAACTGGTGAAGCCACATTGACACGTCATAATTATCCAAAGTCCATGGTTTACTTTGGGGTTCACTTTTTATTAACACCTATTAAGTGGTGGTATTAATGAAGTTCCAGGTGATGTTCCCACACAAGCACACACACATGCATGATCCGGTCCACTCCCCCAGGGCCCTGACCAAGCCTTTAGAAATCACTATTGCACTTTCAGGTCAATGATTTTTTAACTTCTACATATGAGCGAGAACACACAGTGTTTGTCTTTCTGTGTCTGAATTGTTGCATTTAATATAAATGGCTTCCGGTTCTATCCATTTTGCTGCAAATAGCAGAATTTCATTTTTCTTCATGGCTGAATAGTACTCCACTGTGTGTATATACCACATCTTCTTTATCCATTCACCCATTGATGGACTCCCAGGCTGATTCCATATCACTCATAGTGTTGTGCACTCTATGGGTTTAGACAAATGTACAGTGAGAGACTTGGTCCAACAATACAGAATCATGCAGAATATTTTCACTCCCTGAAAAGTTCTCTGAACTCCACCCATCAATCCCTTCCTCCCATAATCCCTGACAACCATTTATCCTTGTGTTGCCTTCTTAGTTCTGCCTTTTCCGGATTGTCTACAATTGGAATCATATGGGATGTAGCCTTCCTGACTGGCTTCCTCTGCTTAGTAAAATGCATTTAGGTTTCCTCCTCGTCTTTTCATGGTTTGTTAGCTCATTTCTTTTTAGCACTAGGTAATAACACATCACCTGGGTGCACCATCGAGATCCATTCACTTACTGGAGGGCACCTTGATTGCTTCCAGGTTTGAGCAATTATAAATAAAACTGCTGTAAACACCGGTGTGCGGGTTCTGTGTGGACATAACTTCTAATTTCTCTAGGTAAATACCAACAAGCAGGATTGCTAGATCGCATGATAAGACGATGTTTAGTTTTGTAGGAAAACACTGAAACTTTGCTTCTCATGTGCACAGCCAGCAAAGAGCCCCATCTGGAGGCGCCTACAAGACACTGGGAAAAGGGCGGCCTCTTCAAAAACGGTCCTGGGAGCACGGACTCTCCCTATGAGGAGGACTGAAACTTGACGCTGTCTCTCCCCTGCACAAAAATCAACTCAACATGGATGAAAGCCCTAAACATAAAAGCCGCAACTATGAAACGGCGGAGCATGCTTCAGGACATTGAATGGATCAGAATATTTTATATGACCCCAAAGCACAGGCAACAAATGCACAAATAGACAAATGGGACTTTGTTGAACTACAAATCCTCTGCACAGTAATGGAAACCATCAGCAGAATGAGGTGTCCCCCCTACAGTGGGGGGACAACACTAACCAGCTTCTCATCTGACAATAACAATGCCCAGAATATACACAAAACTCAAAAATAATAACAACATAAAAATGGGCATGCGATAGGAATAGGATAGGATAGGATAGGATAGACCTTAAGGACAATGCTGTCAAGGACATCAGCACTGAGGGACAGCCCTGCATTACTTCCCTGAGATGAGGTGTCTGAAATACGAAAACTCTGGGAGGAGAGAGTGTCAGGTGCCCTGGCAGGGGAAGGACCATTGAGAGCCTCCATTCAATAGGTTTGAAACCTCAGCTGTGCAGCTCTAAAAATCTGCTGTGTAGCATCGTGTCTGTAGCTCAGTGTAGTTTCGTATATTTAAAATTTTTGTTAGGAGGGTAGACCTCATGCTAACTGTTCTTATGACCATAAAAAAAAATCAAGGGATGCTGGGTAAATAAAATGTGGCATATACATAAAGTGGAATATGATTGAGCCCTAAAAGAAGAATTAGAGTCGTCCTCTCTTACCCACCATTTCTCTGTCTCCCGTGTCAGTTACCACTGTCCCAGATTCACGTTTAATCTGTAAATTAAGACATAATTATATTTACTGTGTAAATTAAATATGAGCCTATTTAATATGTAATGTTCACAGGTAAAATTCTCCAAGGAAGAATCATAAGTTAAAAAGAAAGGCACCCCACCTCTGCGAGCAGATGGTTTCCTGAAGCTGGAGTGATGGAAATGAACCGTCACCTGTCCTACAGGCCCCCGGTGCACGGCCCTGCCCTGTGGTCGGTTCGTAGGCTTGTTCATTTGGAGACTGAACTCTCCTGTTCAGGCATAGACATCTCCAGCTCTCCCAGAGCCACTCAGGACAGGGGACGCTCAGCAGGGAGGCTCAGCTCACTTGGTCTCCACTGTGTATTTTCCTATTGGCCTCCTGAGTTGGAGGCAGGGTCTTATTCACCCTCCTGCTTTGGGAGTTTAGTAAACTGTTAAAGGTCTTTTTCTCGTCGGCCCATTTCAGTGGACCCAAGGGACTGGAATGTCTTGCCTGAAATGGTACTTGCCAAAGGCAGCCTGCTCGGCTGGCTGACTTCCTTGAAGGTTCATGTGCTGCTGCCAATTGCCCCCACCCAAGTGGGGATCAGAACCCACATTGGAGCCCCACCTCCACCAGGGGACCAGACTCCGGTCCCAGCCAGAAAATAATGTTCATGTGGAAGGTGCAACTGTTGGGAGGATGTCAGCCTGCACACCGAGGGCGCCTCGCGTGGTGATTTCTCTCTCTGTGCTGTATTTTTATAGTTAATCCCTTCAACTACATATGAGGTTGTTCTATGCTCGACCCTATTTTGCAGATGTGAATACTGAGGCCCAGATGGATTTAGTGGTGTGCCCGAGGGCAAGCAGCTGGTAATATTAAAACAGACCTTGCTTTCAACTCTGTCTTCTTAACTGTAAAATAGCAGTGATTATAGCAACGTTGATTGATCAGACACCTTTGGGGGATCCAGACCCTGTGCAGGGAAATGGGAGTCAAAAATGAGAAAAAATGTTTTCTCCACTGCCTTTAATGAGTTGTTGGGGTGAGGTGTGGGACAGAGACAGATGTTTGAAGAGGGGATTTGCAACACAGTCAAAATAAGCACAATGTGGGTTCCCAGGTAAGAAAAACTGAGGTTCAGAGAGGTTAAGAGACCAAAGCCGAGTCACAAAGCAGAGCCCAAATCTGAATGCAGACCTGCAGATCTGCCACTTCCATGTGCTCCTCAGCACCTGACACTACCTCTTCTGGAATACAGCCATCACACATCTGAGGGAGCCCCATGCAGGACCAGGAACCAGAGAAAATTCCAGACTTCGTGGGAGGTTTTGAGTCCTGTTTCCCTGCTTCTCTTTCTCCTCCTGCCCAACCACAGCCGCTTTACCTTACCAGGCTCGAGATTCATTGCTGTTGGTGTCCAGGCCTGAGCTCAGCCCTCCAGGGACCACACTGGAGGAGCTGGGTGACTCAGGGCCTCCACTCTAAATTCCTATTAAGCACTCTAGATTTAATAGCTGCTATTAATACAAATTATGCTTCATTAAGCATGAAGCTAAGGAGAACACGGCTCTGAGGCTCCAGTTCAATATGGGCTGAAGGACAAACAGAACAGCTATTTTTAATGCTGGCAATGTCAGTGGGGAGAAAGCAGCCTGACACTGCATGTGCCTGGCGCTGCTGCTGCAAATTGAGTTTTCCGCTTTCTCAAATAAACAGCCCTCCTTTTTGGCTCACAGCGCATGAGACAGGTGAACATTTCCCATCTTTGAGGAATGAGAGCGCCCAGAACATTTTTTCCTTCCCCAAACTTCTTCCTACAAAACCTGAGAAGGTGCAGGGAGGGAGATGCTATCAGCAGGTCCCCTAGCAGGAGGCTCTGTTAGAAATCTTGCTGAAGATCCTGCTCCCCACCTCCGGGGAGCCTCTGGCTCTCATGGACCAGGGGCTCGCACTCCTTGCCAAGCAGCCTGGGCTGTTACCTAGTGGGCGTTCATGGATATGTTGTATCCACAGGCAGCTCAAGAGTAGGCAACACTTACAACCTGGAAGTTCTGCTAAAACAGGAGTCAGCAAACATTTTCTGTGACAACCCCGAAAGGACATACTGCAGGCTCTGTGAGCCTTTGATCTCTGTAGTGACTATTCAACTGTCACTGTAACATAAAAATCACCCAGCCACAGATTACACATCGAGGAATGTGCATAACTTCCTTCCAATAAAACTTTATTGATAAAAACTGGGTGAGGGCCACATTTAGCTTACTGGCCATTAACTCCCACTCTGTCTGATTCAAATTTTTGCCTCAACATAGCCGTTTCTGCAATGGGCGTACCCTTAGTCTTTTAGGAACGTCGTTATGACTATTATCTGTTTACTCACTAAGTTGTGACATTGGCTGTTTCTTAAAAAAAAAAAAAATTCTCAGTATGTGATCTCAGTGCAGGTTCACGCCATTGCTGTGTCTCGACTGGTTGACTTTACTTATGAGCCCCACTGTGCTGAACCAAGTCTGTGTCACGGTCATGGGGGTTCAACTTGCAATTCATGTTTTTATAGAAAAGAGTTTGCATATTTTAATCTAGTAGATAAATATGTTAGTCATATTTTCATTGCTGTGACCAAAATACCTGACAAGAATAACTTAGAGGAGGAAAAGTTTATTTGGGGCTCACAGTTCCAAAAGTTCAGTCCATGAACAGCTGATTCTGTAGCTCTGAGGCTGAGGTGAAGCATAACATGGTGGAAGGGTGTGGTGAGGGACAGCTGCTCAGCTCAGGGCCGCCAGGAAGCAGAGAGACAGCAAGGAGACAGGAGGACGAGACATAGTCCCAAGGGCACAGACCCAGTGACCTGCAACCTCCAGCCTGCAGTTACCACCTTTCAAATTATTAATCCACCAAGTGGATTAATCCACAAATTGTGTTACAGGACTCATAATCTAATCATTTTACCTATGAGCATTCCTACATTTGATAACCTATGAACTTGGGGTGAGAACACCTCATATCCCAGGCATAACAAAGATCATTTTTATCTTATTTTTTTCCAAGAATTTGACAATGAGCATGATGAGTTCTGCTGATGGAACAGGCATTCATCCCCTGGAATAGTCTAAACATTTGCTCAGCTAATGTTCACTCCTGCCTCCACTGAAGAAGTCCCTCACCCTTAAGTGTGATGTGATTGGATATTCAAGGTCACTAGGGAGGAGACGCTTGAAACAACAGGGTTGGGGTTTTGCACCATAAGTACATTTGAGTAAGATGGTAGAGCTCCTTCTAAGAGCAGGTGAGGAACGAGGTTTGCATAATCCCATGAATAAGAGATGTTTTTCAGCTTGGCATGGTGCATGCCTACAATCTCAGCAGCTCAGGAGGCTGAGGCAGGAGGATTGTGAGTAGCCTCAGCAAAAGCAAGACACTAAGCACCTCAGTGAGACCCTGCCTCTAAATAAAATATAAAAATAGGGCTGGGGATGTGGATCAGGGGTGGAGTGTCCCTGAGTTCAATCCCTGTTACAAAAAAAAAAAAAAAAGAATATCTCAATAAGGTGGCTAAGGAAGAAGAGGGAAAGATACAGGGGAAAAAATTGCCAGTCCAGATGCAAAAGTTGTTTGCTACTGGGCAATAAAACTTGGGGGAGAGGGATTATTTATTACTAAACAAGAACAAGTTAGCAGGTAACTTCCCAATGCCTGGGCTCTACTACCTGGTAAAGAGCAAGGCAAACCATTCTGGTGGATAATTAGTTCTTGTTGAGGCTGTTAACAATTGAAAGGTCAGTGCTTGCAGATTCGCCTGAAGTCATTTCTCTTTACAGTCCTCTAAGGGCCACAAAACAATCATGGGAGGGATCTGGAGGTCGCACATGAAAGTCAGTATCCTGGATTCAAGTCCTGGGAGCTTCTTAGGAACACAGACCTGTGGACACTCACTGATGTGGCCACTGGTGCAAATGAACCAAGTGGTTGTTGCGTCCTGATGCCTGAGTCGTTCCACCTGCTGGAAGGGGATGAACAGAGACAGACTATGTGACGAAACATGGCACAGCTCATTCCCCGTGTGTGGCTCTCATGGGACAGGCTCAGGCTGAATGTCCACAGCCCTGCTGTGTTCCTTGACCATTCAGCCACCAGGGAGGAGTGAGCATGTCCAAATGTTAAGAAGAGCCATCAAGAGCAGTTACTGGACTTAGTAGGTCTAGCAGAATGTCACTGAAGTAAATAAGACAACACCCCAAAGCTTTCACAAAGATGCAAACGATAAAAGCTATTTTCCAGGCTCACTGGCGCACACCTGTAATCCCAGTAACTGGGGAGGCTAAGGCAGGAGGATCACAAGTTCAACGCCAACCTCAGCAACTTAGCATGATCCTCAACAACTGAGTGAGATCCTGAGATCTGACTCAAACTAAAAATAAAAAGGGCTGGGATGTGGCTCAGTGGTAAATTGCCCCTGGGTTTAATCTCCAGCACCAATATTTTTTTTTACTATTCTTAATGGCACAATATCTTCCTTTAATGCCCATGAATTCTGTCCTTTCCTCTTTACGTGACATCCTTTAGAGGGGATTAATGTGCACACCTAAATTATGAATCCCCCTTGACTGCCATACACAGGCAAAGTGAAATGTATCCAGAATCATCTTACAATGTGCATACAGAAGGCTCAGCCCTCCCACACCCAGGACATATATGAGACAGACTTCAGAAAGCCTTCCTGACTCTCTCAGGGCTTGTGGGAGTCTTAAGTGTCTTCTACGGAGCACACCAGAGAGACCAGGGGCTGGTCAGATTTTATTGCAAAGGGTCAGAGGGTGAGCATCCTGGGCTTCAGGCCATAGGGCGTCTACTGTAACTACTGGACTCTGGCCTGAAAGCAGCAATGGACAAGATGTCAACAAATGAATGTGGCTGGGCTCCAATCACTATAAGAACAGGCAGCAGCAGCAGAATTTCACCATGGGTCCTATTTGCCCACCCTGCGCTAGCCTAAAGCAGACTCCCCAAGCCATCACGACAAGGGCCCCCCTCCTCATTGTTCTATAGCCCTGAGACCCCTCTCCCTACCGATCCCTAACCCTCATAGGACTTATAGCTTAAAGCTAAGTTAACTATTGGTTACCACTGCTGCCTCTGCTGTGAGCTCCCTCATTTACACACAATTAACACAGTAGTTCCCTCTCCCTGGCAGCAGTGAGGAACCGCCCACAACCACAGCTCCCTAAGTGGGCGAGGGAATGCAGTGGCTGAGAGACAACATCTGCTGCAGAAGACAGAATGTTACAGATTCCAGGTCAACTCACTGAAGGAGGAGTAACCCATAACTGGTGGCTTCAAAGGGTACCAACTTAGATGATGGGTCAAGGACACCAGGCATCACCTGGTGCGTGCTCCTGGTGCTCACAGACAAGTTTGGGGGTTGACAGAGGAGTCCTTGGCCAGCCCCAAATCAGGCCAGCACTTATCTGTACCCCATGCCACCATGGGAGATAGAGAAAAGACCCTCCCCTCGCCCTCTCACGGCCCTCTCCACAGAGGATCTGCATGCACAGAGGTTCCTTCAGCCAGCAAAGAAGCTGGGTGTGTCAAGGGGTTTACGCCCACCCATGCTGTTTCCAAGTGTCAACTCACACTCCAGCTCATCCACGTGAGAAGTAACCAAGATTTACTTAACAGAACAGAAACTCATTGCTCTGGAGATCGGTTCTGAAGATGACGTGGAAAGTTGACCTGGGCTACAAAATCTGCTGAGACAGTCACCTGCCAAATGCTCAGAAGCCGAATATGCAGGTCACCCTGTTAAGTGGAATCTGCATCTTGTGGGGGTGTTTAAGGCACATTACTGTTTTGAGGTTCACATATCCAGAAGGGTCGGGAGAGGTGGGCTCCTCCTTCCTTCAAGCCAGGGAAACTCTGTTTATCTCCTTTAGTCTGAGTTTAGTCCTTCATGCATTACATGATGCACATCCCATAATTTAAAACAGGAATGGGACTTGGATCAAAACAGTATTCTAAGTACATCACTTGAAGCCCATTTTCCTTCAGTCTGAGCACGTAGAAATGACAGATGAAATATGAGGACAAACTGTAAGGTCATAGCCAAGTTCAAAACCAAGATGACGGTGTCTGCAGATATAAAATGGAAGAAAGATCCACACTGATGAGTAGAGACAGAACCGGCTGTCCTACTAAGCTCTCCATTAGCCTGGGAGATGTCTCCAGTTTTATTCTCGAAGCATAGTAGAAAGTGTAGGTGTTGAACACCAGGTGAGGGACCCACGCACGTTCAAAGCTTCTAAGGAAAATTTTCTTCCAAAAAGAAAAGTATTTGTGGGGGAAAAGGCTTTCACTTTCAGCCTACGTCTCCCTCTCCCCTGGGCTGCTGCTGTGTAGTAGAACACCTGAAGCCGAGACCACCCATGAGAGTGTGCAGGAAGAGGAGAGAAACCGACCTGGAGTCCTCAGTGGACCCTGGAACACCAAGCCCCTCAAGCGTAAAGTAAATGATAATGTCATTATGAGTCATCCATGGTTGGTTGGGTTCCTTCCCCCTTACCTGAAGCCAAATGCATCCTGACTGAACTGTGTGTGTGTAGACAAGGTGAGCCAAGTCCTCCTTCTTAAGATGAGTCTATGAACCAAACTTCCAAAACACACGAAGAAATCAAATGCAAGGAGAGGAAAAAAAATAGGCTGATAAATAATCAAACATGAATGCTCTTCAGATAACAGTAAGGATCATGGACAGCCTGGCAATGACGTCAATGACGATGTCTAGGAACTTCAGTGAGACTATCGATAAAAGGGTCAGAAGTCAGGAGTCAAAATCAGGCAGGAATTAAAATCACAGTAAGCCATTGAAAAACCAACTCAAAATCCTGAAAATTAAACACAGGGTTAAGGAAATAGACTGGATAGGGGAAGTGTGCTCATCACTGGTTGACTAGGAAGGGAAAGCAGGATCTGTAGACAGAGGAAAGCAGCACACTTTCTAGGATTTAAGTGGGACTCAAGATCTCACATCAAAAGTTTGCTGTGAGCCCACAAACAAATAAACAAAAATTAATCCCCAATTCAATATGTCATGGTGAAAAAAGATACAGGGAACAATCTTAAAGTATTCAGACCTCCCCACAAAAAAAAAAAAAAAGAAGAAGAAGAAGATGGCTAACTATGTGAGATGAGGCTCAAAGCTCTGTCCCATCTGTGATTTCCTATCCCTCCCCTCACTCCATCCCCCAGTTTCTTCAATATTCAAAACCCTGTCCCCTCCTCATCTCAAATTTTATAACCTTACCCCCCCAACCCATCCATCTCCACCTCAGCCATTCTCCCTCCAAAATACCATCCATTGTCCCTCTATTTACACTTCTATCATTTTTCCAAATAGAATTTGTGGTGCCTTTCAATTCTGTGTATGACACACATCAGAGAAATTCATTAACCAACACTAGTATATGGCCATGAAGCCAAAATTCCTAAAAATGCATGTAATACAGCCTTTCATATCTAACTAAGATCACATGGCTTGATGGGAGATTCCAAGTAGCCAAGGCAAAAAGGAAAATGTAGTCATGTATTCAGTGCTGTATTTATAGTTCTCGTAGCAGAGAGTGTACCGGTTGGTGAGGAGAAGAAAGCTTTTGCTGTAAGAAAGAGAGATGGGATCTTGTTGCAGGTTCTCTTTTGTTTCTACCCTCAACCATTTCTATAGCTCCAAAGCAGGACAGGCAAGGATCTGGAAATCCAAATCTCTCATGGCCTGCTTGGGCATTTGAAGGACTCAGGCTGGAAAACAGTGGCATTTAATTCAACTATGTGGCTTCTCCCACCAACTAGGATGCAGTTGGTGAAGGTAGACAATTTACCCAAATGTGAATCATTACAAATACATATTAGATGTGAAATTCTTCGCAGTCAATGTGGTCTTTGTGTTGTTTAAAACATTTTCTTCATTTCCATTATTTTTTTTCTATTTTATCTATTTTTGAGCCTTTTAAAGATAACAAGCCAATTCCTCTAAGGGCATATCAGTTTTATTTAACCAGAAATCTTATATCTATTAAAGAAAACAAGGCAGGAAAAGATGCCTTGAAGAACGTAGAAATTACATAACAGGCCAAAGCTGTCTGATTTTATGATGCTCTATACAACTATTTAAGCACATATGTCATTAGATGAAACAGGAATAAAACAAGCTTGATTGAAGGTTTCTCAAATGTGACAACAAACCTAAAAATTATACGACTTTTCCACAAATAAAGTGTTAAATTGAAAGAAACATTTCTAAAACTATCGATAATTTTAAAAAAGTAAATCGAGAGCAGCCATGCTAGAGCAAAGACTGAATTACCATTTAATTATCTCTACAAACAATGACATTACAAAATTACTGACATATGAAAAGGCAATCAAAAGTGTGCAGTTGTAAATGTCGTGG
This sequence comes from Urocitellus parryii, assembly GCF_045843805.1. Taxonomy (NCBI): domain Eukaryota; kingdom Metazoa; phylum Chordata; class Mammalia; order Rodentia; family Sciuridae; genus Urocitellus; species Urocitellus parryii. The sequence continues at coordinate 104,234,880 of NC_135532.1, forward strand.
GGGAAGGGGGATGTAGCTCAGCGGAAAAGCGCTTGCCTAGATTACATGAAACCCTGGGTTTAATCTCCAGCCTGAAATAAAGAAAGAAAAAAGGACTTAGTGAGAAAAGCTCAGACCAGAAACTTCCCTGTTTATTAGATGAGGGTGCTGAAGGCAAGAGTTGCTCCATATCCCCACACCTGATGAAATGGCCAGAGCCAGAAGTTGCATCCCTAGCCCTTCAGCCCAGTTCCCTGACCATGACCCTGCAAAGCCACCTACTGCTGCACGGGGGACACAGCTCAGATTTTGAGCACTAGTGGTAAGATGCTCACCTTGCTCTGTGACTTGCTCTTCCACACACCTGTGCCTCTCTAGGTAGCTACTTTTCCCATTTCAAGCTTGTAACATGCAAATCAAAACTTTCTGTCCTTTTGCCAAGTATTACCAATAGATCTGTGGTCAGGTAAATTTTTATTCACTGAATCTGAAGTTTTAGCTTTTGATTTCAGCTATTTTATCTTGAACCCTGAGGCCAGTACTGATTAATGAAGTTGTTCCAAGCAGGAGCAAATACCAGCCTTTTGCTTGAAAACTATTTTGCTAAGGCTGAAGTCTGAAAGACAGCCACTTCCCATTTTCCTCATTCCCTCTAGGTTTACTGGGTTGTATTTCAGATACAACTTCTATGGAACACAGATCCCCAAATGTTGTATAGCTAATCACGACCCAGATGACCATTTCTACAGATGCCAGTCCTTCTGGATGTGACCCAGCATTGCATTGTTGGTGGCCAAGGGACTACTCATTCAATCCATCCCCCCTAACCCCCAGCAACTGAACATGGAAAGAGAGTCATTGTCCTATTGGAGAAAGAAAAAGGAGGTAGGTACAAATTTGTTGCCTAGGAGGCCTAGGGCCACTCCCTTCATGGTGAGGATCAGCACCAAGGAGAATCCCTGATACCTGAAAACAGGTTAGTTAATGTGAAGAAAGTAACTGGGACCACTTCAGACCTAAGTGAAGGTTTGTTGGGATGGAGTACCCCTTTTAGGCACTACCTCAGTCTGTTCAACACAACATAATAACTGCAAATTTGGGGACTTGGACTTGAAGTACCCTTTAGTGTTGAAACAGTAACAATACACCAATTCAATTCATCCAACTCTACCCCAAGAATATTATAATCAAACTCTCTAAGGTTAAAGACAAGAAGAAGTTTCTTAAAACAGCAAGAGAAAAAGAAACAATACATAAGGGTGTTCAATTTACCTGCCAACAGACTTTCCCTCAAAAACCTGACATGTAACGAGAGAGTGGGATGAGATTTTCACAGCGTAAAAAGAAGCAGGGGTGCGGGGGACAACCAAGATTAACATACCCAGCAAAGCTATCCTTTAGAAATGAAGAAGAAATGAAGACATTCCCAGATAAAACTGAAAGAATTCATCATGGCCAGACTTTATCTACTAAAAATGCAAAAGGGAGTCCTTTAAATGGAAGGGAAGAGACACTGATGAGTAAGAAGAAAATATTAAAAAGGATAGAACATACTGGTAAACCTAACCATGTGGACAAATGCAGTATGCTCTAATATTATCAATATGGCAAATAAACCATTCATATCATTAGTATAAAAACAAAATATTAACTATAATAACTACATGAATGTGTAGGGAGGTAATACAGAAAAAGATATAAAATCCAACATAAAATATTCAAAATGTAGGCAGGAAAAGAGTACAGGTGTAGAGATTTTTTATTAGCATTTTGCCTCTTTCCTCCTTGGTTTTATTCCCGTATTCATGATCAATGTCAAGAGGCTATTATTTCAAAATAACTTGTTAAAATCAAAAGGTATTTGTATTGAGACTCATGGTAATTCTGAAGCAATAATCTTGGAAGTTAAAAGTTGTCTTCTAGACAAACCAAAAATAATAATCAAGGAATCAAAATACACTACAAAGGAAAAACTACTTAACCCCAAGGAAGATGATAAAAAAGGGAGAAAGAAAGAAACTACAATAATATGTTTTTTTTAAAGCAACAAAATGGGAATAGCAAGGCCTTATTCTATCATAAATAGAATAAATTCTCCAATTAAAGGACATAGAGTGAATGGATACTTAAAAATAATCCACCATATGCTACTTGCAAGAAACTTACTTCACCTCTAAGGACATGCACAGACAGAAAGTAAATGTATTGTCACTGTTTGCAGATGACATGATTTTATATATACAAAGCCTCCAAAGACTCCATCAAAGAAAAAGGTAGTAGAACTAGTAGAGAAATTAAGCAAAGGTACAAGGAAAAAAATCAATAGCTTTCTATATACCAATAGCAAATTATCTGAAAAAAGAAATCAATAAAGTAATCCCATTTACTATAACTACAAATATTAAAAACCTAAGAAAAAAATTTGACCAATGAGATAAAATTTCTCTCCAATGAAAACTACATAATATTGAAGAAAAAAACTGAGAAACCGCCCCCCCACCCCAGCCAAAAATCAAAGGTATACAATGTTCATGGCATAAAAGAATCAATATTGGGCTGGGTATGTGGCTCAAGCGGTAGCGCGCTCACCTGGCATGCGTTTGGCCCAGGTTCAATCCTCAGCACCACATACAAACAAAGATGTTGTGTCCGCCGAAAACTAAAAAATAAATATTAATTCTCTCTCTCTCTCTCTCTCTCTCTCTTAAAAAAATAATCAATATTATAAAAATGTCCATACTATACAAAGTGATCTACAATTTCAGTGCAATCCTTATCAAAATACCAATAATATTCTTTATAGAATTGGGGGGGGGGAATCCAAAAGTTTATATGGAACCAAAGAAAGAGTCAAAGCCATTTTGAAAAAATAGCAAAAAAAGAAAGCGTTACACTCTTCAAGATATACTATAAACCTACAGTAATAAAAACAGAATTGTATTAATCTAAGAACAGACAGAGACCAAAGAAGCAGAAATAGAGCCTGCATGGCATCAGAAAGTACAGAGAGCTCAACTCACCAGGGACAAAATATAAACCCCAAAGGCAACACCCCTGATCTACCTCCTACCACAACCTACCTGCCTAGAGTTATTGCCCAGTTAATCTGTACTAATGGATTAATCCACTAATTCATGCTCTCACCTTAAAGATAAATGTCTAAAGAGATAGCGATGTTTACCTGATTTAAACATCACATACTGTATACATGTATAAAAACACTACATAGTACTCCATAAATAGAAACAGTTTTGTGTTTTATGTTTTATTTATTAAAATAAATCTAAATTAAAAAATAAAGTAAATAAAAAGAAGCCCAGCCCCATCTGCCAAAACAGCCACACACATGATGAATCAGTAATGTGATACTGTACACACTCAGTCACGTACATTACCAATCAAGACGGTTTAGAGTAGCATGTCATGCACTAATATGATACAATACATCAGCTCTTTGAATTGGGCTTGTGGGAAATTCCTTTTTTTTGTTTCTTGGTCTTCCACTAAGAGAAAATTGAGTAGACCAGATGCTGCAACCTTGAACCAAATCCGACCTGCAGTGGGCTCAGTTAGACCTCGACAAAACTTATATTAATTTTAAAACCATTCAACAATAAAGACGATATTTCATGTTTAGGCTCACTTTTAAATTCAGATTTCCCCCTCTTTTGTACAAAATCAAGGGAGCTGACCACAGGGAGGCTAGTTCCCCTTGGCAAACCTGGCTGGAGCTGGAACTGCTGGTTTCTTTAGACGGGTCATACTGCCCCCGCCTCAGTTCCCCACAGCCTCTGCTTGCCTGATGGTCTGCTCCCCAGATCTCTCCCTCTATTATAGTACCTGCCTGGCCCCATAGAAATTTGGGTTTGTGATCCTTCATGACAGAACAAGTACTGCCAAGCCAGAAGAAGGCTAGCCAAGAGGAAACCAGATGAATGGAATCTCGCCTCTCTAAGGGCCTCCTGTGAAAGCCAGTGCTCACTGGCTGGGTGACTTCTGACAAGTTCTATCACTTTCAGGAGCCTCACTTTTCTCCTGGGTAAAATGGGGCTAATGGTATATGGATCCTGCAGGATGTTTATGAGGATTAAACTGTATAATGTTTGCACAGCACCTGGTAGCCATTATTATGATTAGTTTATTCAGACATAAGCCATACTCCATTTGGTTAAGATGGGCCTAAAGCCAGCTGGGGCCTCAAAGGGATCAGAAACACACCATGAATGCCACTTCATTGTGCAATGTGTGCATTATATAGTCTGAGAACACATTTTTAGATCTCTCATTAATTTCTCAGAACAATCTTGGGAGATTGCAATTGTTATTACCTGTATTTAATAGGTGAAGTTGTTGAGGCTCAAGAGAGCCCCATTTCCTCTACTATTCAGAATACATCTTTATGTCACAGCACTTGCCAAATGCATTGTAATAATTGTCTTTGTCTATGTCTGCTTTCCTTCCTAGGCTGTGAAATCCTGAAAATTGAAGTATCACGGAAAACGAGCTACCTAGCCCTGAGAATCAGCAAGTGACCACAGTGAGTCAGGAACAGCCCTGGCTCAGCTTCCAGAATACCATTTTCTCCCCTTCACAGTAACACTGATGTGTTTCCTTTCACTTCCTCCAACTGCAGTGGGGCCCACTGATACTTCTTCAGATTGGAGTGAGGATTTACACCTGCACACTCAAATGCAGATCCCAGGTTATTGATGGGGGCTCCAGTAGAAAGAAATATGCATCCCTCATAGCTGCTAAGGAAGAAGGTTCCTTCTTCTGAGCTGCAGACCCTGTGGCCCAGGCTGCTCCTCTTTCTTCATAATACTCCACCGGGTGTCCTAGCCCAATCCCTCAAGCACTCTGCAATAATGTGGGAGCTCAAAACCAAAGCAACAGCAAACACTGCAATGAGCTTAAAGTTAGGTTTATTGAAGTCTAATTATATGCAAAAAGTGAGCCATTTTAAAGTAGACACTTTGACGATTCTTGACAAATTGTGGACAATCTTGCAATCACCAAACTCAGGTATAGGAAATTTTCATCATCACCAAAGTTCCCATTGGTGCCCATCCCAACTTCCTGGCTTTAGGCAGTGACCCCTCTGCATCCTGTCACTATAGTTTGGCTTTTTCTAGAATGTCATAAAATGAAAGCACAGAGTAAATGGTCTTCCATCTCCGGCTTTTTTCACTTAACATGATGACTTTAAGATTCACCTGCATTGTTGCATGTATTATTAGGTTATTCCTTTTTATTGCTCAGTAGTATTGTATTGCACAAATATACCCACTTTTACTTCACCTTCACCTATTAATGAACATATTTGTTGCTTCCCGCTTTTGTCTATGTTGGATAAAGCTTCTATGAATTTCCATGTACAAATCTCTAGATGGAATACATTTTCATTTCTCTAGAGTACATGTCTAGAGTCAGAATGGCTGGGCCATGTGATAGGTCTATGTTTGACTGTAGAGGAAACCACTAAACTATTTTCCAAAGCCACTGCTCAATTTTTCTCCCCCACAAGCAATTCACAAGGGTTCCAGGTGCTCCATGTTCTCTCTTCAAAATCTGCCCCTGCTAATGTGGTGTCTCCCTGAGGTTTTAATTTGATTTTCCATTATGACAAATGATGCTAAGTGTCTTTTAATATGTTTACAGAAGAAAAATGGGGGGAGTGGATTTTTAAGTCTCAATTCTAAGTATTGAGAAAGGTTTCTAAAAATATATTTTGCCTACAAGACTTTTATCCAATACATGGTTGACAAATATTTTGTTTCAGTTTGAAGTTTGCATTTTCATTTTAACAGTCTTCCAAAGGATAAAAGGTTTTGGCTTTCATTAAATCCAATTTATCAAGGATTTGCTTTTTATAGTTTCTGCTTTTTTATGTTTTATCTAAGAAATTTTTGCCTAAGTCAAGATCATAAAGATTTTCTCCTATATTTACTAGTATAGGTTTTAAAGATTTAGTTTTTATATTAAAGCAAGATCTACTAGGATTAATTTCTGTATATGACATAAGGTTGGGATCAAGGTTCATTATTTCCCATATGAATAGCTGATCAATTCAGCTCTGTTTGTTGAAAATATTAACCCTTCTACATTGAATTATCATAGCACTTTTGCTGAAAAATCAATTGAGCATTATGCCTGGGTCTATTTCTGGACATTTTATTCCATTGAGTTATATGTCTCTCCTTATGCTTAGCAAGTGTGGAAAACAGGTACTGAGGGTTTTCTGCTATCCTTCTTTCTTGATTAAATGGATTTCTGTATGCCATGTTCTTATAGAATCACTTTCTGAATTTCAACCAACAGTCGGTTAGGATTTTGATTGGAATTGCACTGGATCTAAAGATAAATTTTAGGAGACATCTTAACAATATTAAGTTGACATCATAGCAATTTTAAGTCTTCAAATTCATTCAGACAGTGTATTACTCCATTTTAAACCTTTTAAATTTTTTCCCAGCAATGATTTTTCATTATACTGAAAACACATTCAGTATATACAGATTTTAGGTATGTTTTTAAAAAATTTCCCTGAATATTTTTAAATTTCCCTAAATAACTTTATACTGTTGATGCTATTTTAGATGACATTTTTAACTTTTATTCTGAATATTTTGTGCTAGGGTATAGAAATACAATTAATTTTTTGATATTGATTTCATGTTTTGTAATTCCATAAAATCATTTAGCAGTTCTAACAACTTTTTGTAGCTTTATTAAGAGACAATTATGTCATCTTTCAAGATGGTTTTAATTCTTTTCAATCTACCTGCCTGATTGTTTTTTTTGTTTGTTTGTTTGTTTTGTCTGTTTGTTGTTCTGTTTTTTCCTGCTTTATTACACTGGCCATGACTTCCAGTATAACGTTAAATAAAATGGTGCAGGAGTGGCTAGGCTTCCCTTATCTCCTTACTTAGGAGGAAATAATTCAATCTTTTACCACTGATTATGATGTTATCTGCAGGATTTTCATAAATGCTGTATCAGATTGAGGAAATTCTATTTTATTCTTGTTTTTATCAAAGAAGTACTATTAAATTTTGTCAAATGCCTTTCTGCATGTTTTTACATGAATAAATATTTTGTGCTAATCTGCTACTGTGATGTATTATTTTGATAGATTTTCAAATAATCAAGACAACCTTCTGCTTTATCCCAAACTAAATAAGATCCATATGTCAGTAAGACAATGGTTCAACATTGTGGTTTACACATACCCTTCTTCTCAGTTTTCTAACAAAGATCAGAAAGAATAAAAAAGACAATGACATGGGCAAATCACAGACAGAGAACCTGAAATTGCTAGTGAGTATGTGAAGAAATTTTCAACCTCACTGGTAATCAGAGAACTGTACATTAAACTAAGAAAACACCATGTTTTACCTAGTCATCACAACAGTCACAAGCTTCAGGCTGCTTGCTTTTCAGGGGACAAAGAAGAGCTGATACCAAGATAGGACACCCAATTATTGACAGAAATTAAACAATTACTATCTAGTGCCTGGCTGGGAAAGGAGCAGTTTGGCTTGTGTGAGTGACAGAAAGCAGTCCTATGCTCTGTTACATATCTGGAAAAAACTCCTACACAAGCCCAAGGACAAGAAGAAAAGTGCAAGAATGTTTACCAGTGTGTTGTTTGTGATAGCAAGAGAAGAAAACAACCTAGCTTTCCCTCTCTCTGGAAAAATGATTGTGGCATTTACCTATAATGGAATAATATCCTGGAGAAGGAATGAAAATGGATTTCAGTTTTATATAGCAACATGGATCTATCTATAAAATAGACTGAGCAGAAAAAGTAAACAACAAAATGAAGACTCTAGCACGGAACCATTTGTTTAAATTAAAACACATACCACATTGTATATATTTTAAGAATAGAGTTATCTGAATAAACATGTGGAAGGTGAATTGAAAGGACACACATAAAATATTCTAGAATGAGCTTTTATGGGGGGAGGACATTGGAGTGGACTTGTGAAATAAATGAAAACAAATTGAAATAAAATAAACGAAAAAGAGCCCTCACACCAAATAAAGGATGATAATGGGCTTTTAGCTGAAGCATATGATTAAATAATCCTGGATGCCTGCATTTTTAATTCTTTTTTTTTTAAGTTTTCAATTTGAAATGAAATTTCAACCACTGAGACAGACCAGGGGGACACACATGGGCTACCAGGTGTTCCATGGAGTTCTGCCAAAGACCAGAAAAAAAGGAGCTGTGCCTTTAACCAGACCCAAAGCTACAAACTGTAAAACTCACCAGTCTGGGTGATTTCTTGAACTGAACTGACCCCAGGACATGCTCAGACCTATTTCTTTAAGTGTGTGATTTTGTGGCTTCTGCTGATGATTAAATCCCAATGTCTACTGAACTGAAAGGGACTTTAAAAATCCAGGCATCTCAGAATCCTCTCATTTTCAGTCCCTCCAATATAAAAACGACTCTCTCTCTGCACCTGCAAGAGGAAAGCCCTTCCTGGGGTCCCCTGAAGGAGACAGAGTCCGGGTCACCCTCTCTTCTGCAGGGCTGGTGCAATGAGTCAAATCACAATCGAGAGCAAGAGCAAGCAAGGCAGACGTGCTGCTTTTTAAATTAACTCCACACGGCAAGATACTGGGCTCCAGTTTGGGTGGGTAACTTGCCAGCATCAACTCTTCTCTGTCCCATCAAAAGGAAAAGCTGCCAACCGCCTGTGTCTGTCAAGATCTCTGGGAACCGTGGCAAAGGCAGAGAAATTAATTGCTTGATCTCCTTTCCCTCCCCCTCCCCCGCCCCCTTTCTCTCTCTCTCCTTTGTCAGCCAGCATTTCATTATTATGACCAAAACACATAACAAGAACAACTTCAAGGAAGAGAAGTTTCTTTTAGTTCATGGTTTCAGTGATCTCAGTCCATAGTCAGGGATTCCCTTGCTCTAGGCCTGTGTTGGCAGAACCTCAGGGCAGAAGGGCGGGGCAGAGGGAACGGGTTCTGTTCCTGGTGGCCAGGAAGCAGGGGTTGGGGTGAACCATTCCAGGGCTTGCTCCAGCAGCCTGCTTCCTCCAGCTAGGCTCACCTCCCGTGGTCGTTCAGCTATTGACAGATTAAGAGATTGACCCATGGATGAGGCCAGGTCCTTCAAGATCCAGTCATTGCCTAAGAGCCCTGCCTCTCAATCTTGCTGCACTGGGGACCCTGCTTTCCACATGAGACTTTGGGGGGACCTTCCACATCAAGAGCATCTCTTTCCCCCATCTGTCAATCTATCTCGGTGACAAGGAGATGACTTGATTACTTGATGAGCAGATGACTCTGTAATGATTCCCTGCAGAGAATGAAAAATCAAATGAACAAAGAATGAATGAATGAGAGAGGAAGGAAAGAGGATATGTTATTTACTCACATACTTCATTTCATACTCCGTCTTTGTCATTTACTTCAGTGCTCAGTTAAACACCTCTGCAGACTCAAATAATATCTTGCCTTTGGCAAATAGTAAGTACGTTTATAAACAATACTTCGCAGCATTTGGGCTTATTACTATTTAATATGAATTTCTGGTACTATGCTTAAAAGGCCATTTATTAATCTCAAAAAGAACAATGAGTTGTGCATTCCAGTGTCATACCCATGCCAGCTGTGGCTCCCATCTGGGTCGTTGAAGTGGATCTGCTTTGTCTGGCCTGGTTTTTTCCCTTCCACATACTCACCACAGGGACACACTTGCTCCTTGCTCTGGTGAGAAAGTGACTATTAGTCCTGAGAGGCCCTTGGAGGCTGCCCTCTCTTCCTCCCATCTACCTGTGAACACCTCATTGTGTAGCAGGCACAAGATCTGAGTGAGATTAACCTCTTACCTCCATTGTGATTTGGGACCCAAGTTTTTGAAGAAAACCCCCTTCTCCTCACCGGAGTAATTTGTCCAATTAGATTAAAATTCAGGACGTCCAACTGTTTGGGAAAGGAGAAGCTCTCCTGCTCTGAATGGAGAATGGAGTAGTACGTGGCTGTGAAGCCCCCAAATTCCAAGTTAAGTCACTCTGACAATGCAGTAGACCCACAACACAACTGTGATAGTAGGAGCAAATGTGACTCCATTTTGTTTTATGACTTCATCCTGTAAACAATCATGCCAAGTAGAAGAGTCATGACTGGGGCAAGATGTTCTTTTCCTTTTGCTATAGAAACCTTTAAGAACACAGAACTACCTAATGGGACATTGTTTCTGTAACTAGGGTAACGGGGCTCTCTTTCTGTAACTGGGGTGACTGGGCTAACTGTGATTGGTTAGGCTTCCCTCCACTTGACTGCACTGTCCCACTTCTGTAACCTGGCTTGCTTGCATTGGCTAGACCCCCCGAACATCCCTTTTGCAGTTTTCAGGCTTATAAGGAGTTCCCTTGCAATTGTTCAGGGCTGATCAGGGGAACAGCTTTATGTTCTGGTCAGCCAACACCGGTGTGCTTCAATAAAGGCTTGGTTCAATTATACGTGAGTGGTCTGGAAGTCAGTTTATGAAACCCTGGGAAGAAGCTTTAACTATAACACAACAAAGCAGAAAGGACATCAGAGAAGCGGAGCTAGAGCCCCCGTCAGACTTGCCTGAAGGCCTGACTCTCTCCCCCTGGGCACTTTAGCTGTGTCAGCCACTATTTGTTGTGACCAGTTTGCTCTTTTCCTTTCCTTCCCTTGGAAACCAAATGCATTCTTAGCTTCCTGCCCTCACAGTGCTGAAGATAACCCCAGGAGCTGGAGGGGAGTGACTTATTTCACAGAATCCTTTTTCCCACTTGCTTATCCAGCATGTCGTCTCCTCTTCAGGAGCCGCCTTTGCTCATTTGTGACACAGACCAGCTAATAGGGAGCGACTTTTCCCTTCTAAACCCATCTCCCTCACTTCCAGTATCTCTTCCTCACTGGTGACCCGATATAAAGACTTAATGTGGATATAATTTGGCTATGGGACCCTCTTGTTCTTCTTCCAACAGATGGTGCTAAAGGAAAGGGGCTAAGAGCGTCACATCCTCAATCACTGGCTACCAGACCCTGAGACAGCAGAAACAGTTGGTGGCAAAGCCTTGCCAGTAGCAATTATGGAAATGGAGCCCTGTAGGTGGGCCTGTCTGTGGAGGAGGCTAAGGAGACTGACCCCAAAGCTGACTACAGCAGCTCACCAGTCTTGTGTCTAAAGACTTCTGTTGCCACCACATCCCAAAGACAGAGTCCCTTCCTGGTTGCCATCACAACTTTCCATTACTACTACTCCAAGAGCCCCAGTCCCAGCACCAGAGGCCTCAATAACTTGCCTTCCTCCACCCTTAGCACACCCAATGCTTCATTTCCTTATGCCTGGCCTTGCTCTTCTGCCCTCTGCTGAGTCCTCTTATCCCATGCCTCTCCATTTCTAAATTCCACCTGTCCTCCATGGCCCTACTCCTGAGTGACATATGTTTAGGAAAAAGACATGAGCTTTGACATCAGACTGACCCTGGTCTAAATTCTATGTAAGACAGTCATGATGATGGAAAGAGGCTGCATTTTTCTAGATCAAATGTACCAAAAACTCAGAACCTTGTTGAGAGCCACAGCCAAAGGGGCCCCAGCAAACTTCCAGCTGCCAGCTGATGATTGGCTCACAGCAGCCCCAGCAACATCTAGCTGATTGGCTCCTCTGCGGTGATGTTCATTGGGCTGTTTCCCTGCCCTTCAGACTGCCAGCTGATGACTGGCTCACAGCGGCCCCAGCAACATCTAGCTGATTGGCTCCTCCACGGAGCTGCTCATTGGGGGACTTCTTTGGCTCCGCCCACGAAACCCAGCCAATCAGCCTCAAGAGCAGGAGGATTGTGGGAGGTGGAGAGGGTTGTGTGGGTGAGAGGCTTGTGGAAGCCAGTGGTGGCAGTTGGGCTCTGAGGGTTTTTTCCTGAGGAGCTGTTTTGCTTGGCGTTTGTAGTTCTAAAAATAAAGTTAGTTTCTTTTGACAAGTGGCTCCTGAATTGTGCCCAGCCAGACTGCGGCAGAACCTGCTTTTGTTCAGCCACCTGTTCTTGCTTCTACACCCTCCTCCACAGGATTCTGTATCTCAGGAAGAACATCCTGAAGGAACATCATCATATGTGCTGCCATCATCAGAAAGGTGGCCCCACTTCCACTCTACCCCAGGAAGGCAGGCTGAGCCACGTGGGGGCTGCTTTTGCCTGAGCAGAAGGTGACCATAAGCCAAGTCATCTAGGAGGCTTTCTCTCTAGAACTCAATTCTCCAAAGGGAAAAAAGATAACCACAAAGGAAAACACCCCAAAAATAGGAGAAAAGGAATTTATAACACCAAGAACAGAGTTTCTCTTTTTAGCATGTCATCTAGGCCTTTTCTGAGTGAAGCAATTTCTGGACAGCTAGGACCCTAACCTTTACGTACAAGCCCACAGGACTTAAGAGACTGGGGAAAGAAAGATGAAAGTCGGTTGGCAGATTGGGCCTTACTGCTCTGACTAAGACGAGACCACCAGCCTCTACTGCTTATTTCCTTCTTGACCATTTAAGTCCCAAGCTTATCCCTTAGTAGACCTCAAGATCTTCAGAGCAACCATTGGCCTTTTGGCAAAAAAATCCTTTCAAAAAAGTAATTCTCATGTGAATTTAACTTACAAAAAAAATAAATTTAATTGGGAATGGAACCACCATTTGACCCAGCTATCTCTCTCCTCGGTCTATACCCAAAGGATTTAAAAACAGCATACTAGAGGGACACAGCCACATCAATGTGTATAGCAGCACAATACACAATAGCTAAACTGTGGAGCCAACCTAGATGCCCTTCATTGGATGAATGGATAAAAAAAATGTGGCATGTGTACACAATGGAATATTACTCAGCAGTAAAAGAGAATAAAATCATGGCATTTGCAGGTAAATGGATGGAGTTAGAGAAGATAATGCTAAGTGAAGTTAGCCAATCCCAAAAAACCAAATGCCAAATGTTTTCTCTGATACAAGGAGACTGATTCATAGTGGGGTAGAGAGGGAGAACCCGGGAGGAATAGATGAATTCTACATAGGGCAGAGGGGTGGGAGGGGAAGGGAGGGGGCATTAGCAATGATGGTGGAATGTGATGGACATCATTATCCAAAGTACATGTATGAAGACATGAATTGGTGTCTACATACTTTATATACAACCAGAGATATGAAAAATTGTATTGGATATGTGTAATAAAAATTGTAATGCATTCCACTGTCATTTTTTAAAAAAATCAATAAAAATTAATTTAATTTACAAAAAGAAAATGAAAAACAAAGACCTTCCAGTCCAGTGATTCTGTAGGCAGGACTCCAAAGGACAAGCGCCCTAAGAGTTCATGGGTCTACTTCAGTTTTTATCTTTGATGAATTTGCCCCAATACTTCCTCTAGCTGACAGTGAGATCCTGCCCCAATACTTCCTCTAGCTGACAGAGGTTTCCCAGGAAGATCTTGTACTCAGCCACTTCATCTTACCCACATCCATTACTGTCCAGTCTGTGCCAGGCTCTCTCTCCTCACCACCACCAGATCACTGCCCTGACACAACTTCACTGTTCTATATTTGCCCCTAAATATGTGCAAAAATAATAATGAATATTTCATGATTAACAATTTTGTTTGCCCTTTTAGAATTCTGAAGAGCTTTGGGGGAGCCACAGCCAGACCTAGTCTGTTAATAAAAGATGCCCACCAAAATCTGTGCTGAGGTCTCTTTTCTCTATCAGTTTTGCTACACAAGCAGAGGCACACCAGTACCTTTGGAGGTAGAGGTGTTTCTCTTCAAGTTACAATGACAAAGGTGGCATCTCTCGCACTGAAGCCATTAGCAAGGAGCTTACTCAACATTTGGCTCCCTTACCCTACCCACCTCCTTCCTTGGATCAGCTGCTCAGATTCAGATAGAACGGTAAGGTAATGTGAAACAATCATTTCTGTCTCTGTCAAAGGACTGAATTGACACTTTGTTGGCAGCCTTCAGAGCACTTCACACTTCTCTGGAAGATGTTGAAAGCAATTTATAGTTTCTCAGCACATATAATAAATAGGTTCTCAAAACAATATCTCTCAAAATTGCCAACAGTATCCAGGCTGAGCGAGATAGTATTTTTCCTCTGTTGGTTCCCCCTGGGAGATATTACCAAATAATTATAAAGACTATAAAGATTGAGGTAGCAGTTCAGTGACCATAAATCACTGATTTTCTGTGACAGACTTATCATTGCCCAAAAAATATGTCCCAGAAAGGACAAAGTCCTAGGATCATATTACCTCTCCCGACCTGGTTTTCTATTCAGAAGTTCAAAAATGCTTGGTCAGACCAGGAGGGGTGGGTATCTGGAGTCTTTGCCTCCAACCATCCATCAGCATTATGCTAATAACTTGTCCACTTCTTCCTCTGGAACCGCCTCCCTCCATAGTCCTGGTACGCTGGGTCCATGTTCAGCCCATGCCCAGCTCCAAGGTGAACGTGTCAGGTGAGTTTAAGCCAATCAGCACGTTGCATCCTCATGGATTGATTCAAAGATGTTCTCATGACTCAACCAGAGCCAACAAGATGTGATAAGATGCTGTAAGGCTACTGGGAGGAAAACAGGGGTCTTCATTGAAACCTGAAGGAGGACAGAGTATATGCCTGCTGCTATAGGGAACCTGACCTGAGACCATGGCCAAGACAGCCACAGAGAGAAACTTGGTTTTGAGAACACTGAGCCCTTAGATTCAGCTGTTCCTGAAACCATCTGTAACCCTGGACTCTTTCATTATAGAAGCCAATTTTTTTTCTCTTGCTTAAGCAAGTTTTCATTAAGTATTCTTTTACTTCAAAACAAAACCAAAAACCATGAATACCCCACTATGTACCTTGATTTTAGGTTTAAAAAACACTCAATGAAGGAGAAAGTGATGGGACAATGATTGCCTATTTTCATATCCCCTAGGGTATCTAGCATCTTGGGTACACGATAGCTTCCCAAGACAGCATATGTGTGTTTCACTAATTGAATGAATGTACACAGACAGAAAGTTAAGAATATCTGGGAACCCTGGATTTTAAAGCAATGATCATTGAAATTAGGATCTCTAGGGTGAATATGCAGCTGCTGACCAATCAAAGAAATGGAACTCACTAAATACTGAGTCAAAGGTTAAAATTCCTGGAGCAAGATGGCGCTCACTGACTGAGCTCTTGGTCAGGTCCCATGTTTCCCTGAAACAGGGAACAACTAAACATGAGGAAAGTCCCCTTCCCACTGACCCCCATTTGAGATGCACTGATGGAACAGGAAACAATCAGATTCAGGGCTTCTGAGTGTCTCCCATCGCAGAAGGTGGTGTAGGTGTAGACTGAAGGGGCAGCCTCCATTTATAGAAGAAGCTCATGAAGGTCCATGGCAGCCTCCGACTGACATGAGCAAATCAGACATCCTGGAAACTATGAAAACTCTTTTCAGATCTGGAAGACCCAGAACTCCAAGAACAAAGCATCCTCATAAGACCCCCAGAGTAAGGAAGAACTGGAATCTGAGCAGGAAAGGCTTCACAAAATGGTTTTGTTCTCATCCACTGTGGCTGGTGTGTTTTCCGTCTTAGCACCTTATTCCTGGAGACCAGGCCTCTTGTACATCTTATTGGCCAGAGACTACTTTTTATAAAAGATTTGGGAATTAGTGTGAGTAAAGGAACACCAAGAATAGAAAACCAAAGAAAAAGAGAGATGCGTGGAATGAGGCCAGTGGTGAAATTTCCCAGGCACTGACAAGTCAATCCCAAAACCTCCTTGCTATGATTTAGGTGTGAGGGGACAGGCTCATGTGTGAGATGATGCAGGAAAGTTTAACAGGTGAAATAACTGGGTTATGAGAATCTTCATCTAATCAGTGTTTTAATCCCCTAATAGGAATTAACTGGTGACTGTAGGCAAGTAGGGTGTGGCTAGAGGAAGTGGGGCACTGAGGCGTGCCTTTGGGGTACACATTTAGTCCCTTAAGAGTCTCTCCCTCTGCTTTCTGCGTGCCATGTTTCCAGCTGCTTTTCTTAGCCAAACATTTCCACCATGATGTTCTGACTCACCTGGCATCCCAAGGAATGGAGCTGGTTGTCTATGAACTGAGACCTCTGGAACTGTGAGCCCCAAAATAAACTTCCCCTCCTTTAACGTTGTTCTTCTTCAATCTTTCAGTCACAGAGGCATAAAAGCTGACTAAAACATTTCTTTTTTGAACAAAGTATGAGATTCCACTGCCACAGTTGTATTCTTTCAAACTTTTGGATTTTATCATTAAAATACAAATCTCTTTGAAGACAAACTAGTTGAGACATTAACCACTTCAGTCATTTGGTTCTCTGTGTGAAAGCTCTGTGACTACAGAGGAAAATGTGAAAACTAAGAATGCAGACACACCAAGAAGATGAGGAAATGAGACTCCACTGAGAGGGACTTACATTTGGACAAGTGGTACATGGAGGGGCAGATCATAGACTTGGGTCAAAAAGACCTGGATTCCAGTATTAACTCCGCCACCTACTGTTATCCTGGCTAATTCCTTAACATCTTGGAAATTCACCCATTTTCTCCATGAAGTGAGAATAAATACCTACATCCATGACCTTGAGCATTGAATGCTCTGTCTTGAATACGCACATGCTCTTTGCCATTCACCTGGCTAACTCCTGTTACTACAGGACTGGGATTTCTGGGAAGCTGAGGCAGCACAAGACCCCCCCCCCTGACACACACACTTCAAACCTCAATTCTTACACAACAAGTCAGAAAGATTTCAGACAAGTCGCTCAGTAACAGGCATGAGTTTATTTGAAGGGACAGAAAAGAGGAAAGAGGGACATTCTCAAAGTGAAGCGTGGGGCCTTCTCACGAAGAGAGGGACAGCACGCCTCTCTTGCTTTCCAGTTTTATCAGGGGTCCCAGAGAAGTTTCCAGAGTGTCTTCCCAGGTCCCCTTCTTGAGTTTTGACTGACAGCAGAGTGACATCAGACTTTCAAGTCCTGACTGCCATGATAATTCTAGGTCCCTCTGGCCCATGTTGACTGGTTTTAATTGGAACCTGTTCTTAGAGAATTTGTGGTTGGGGCACTTATCTTTATCTCCCTGAGTTCTGGGATCTGGTCTGTGTAAGGGTCACAAAACTTCACCCCCCACCTTTAGAATAATTCATGTTCTTTCTATCAGCATTTCGGGGCCTGCATTTCACCTGCAGATAACAGGTAGTTTGCTGAGGAATGTGACATATCCTGTCAACTTAAGCCAGTCAGAGCTGCAGGTAAATTGGGAATCAGCACCCATTTTATAGAATGCTTCCCTTAACTTTATGCTCCCACTGTGTGTCCCCTACCACCATGAAGCTATCTCCATGTCACTTCCTTCAAACGACTGGATTGGGGAGGTTCCCCTCATCTGGGTCCCAAAGAATCCACCTTCATAGAGCAGAAGCTGTATCAGTTGTCCCTCTTCATGTTCTGTGCTGAGACTTCTTCCTGTCTCCACCAAAGTAAGAGAGCTTTAAGATACGTTAGTAAGCACCCTGTGCTGAAGAAATTTTCTCTTGCCTATTTTTGCCTATATTTCCATCTATTCCTTCTGCTGCTTCTGCTTTAGTGTGCATTATAATAAACAAAGTTATTGGGTGCGGGAGAAGCACTCAGGATATCATGCAGTGCTTTCTCAGTGCTTTGAAACCTTGAAAAAACAAAGAGAGACCTGAAGGGCTCTCACCTGGCAGAGACAGCAACAGCTGGGTGTCAGTGGGCCAAGGCAGAGCAAGGACACTCAGCAGGAGGCTCTCCCTAGACCAAGCAGGGAAGAGTGCAGGCAGGGCTGAGAGGGAGAGGGGCAGCCACATCACTTCTGTTTTTCTCAAACCAGCCTCCTCACCTGGAAGGGAAGTTTGAAAGGACATAAGATGGAATTGAGATGCTGTTATTAGGTAAGTTGAATTTAAGGTCAAAAGCATGGCATGGGGGTAGAAGCAGTCACTTTATAACAATAAAGGCTGCAAACCAGGAGCTAATGCAATCGTGAACCATTAGGAATCAAGGAACCAGGCAGCAACATTTGTAAAGTAAAACCACAGGAAGTGGAAGAGAACCTGACCAAAAATGTAAAAGTAATAAAAGGTTTTAATGTTCCTCTTTAGCTCTCCAACAGATAAAGCATATGAAAATAAGTAAGGAGATAAAATGTGTAAACAATGTAATAAAAATTATGTTTTCCTAGGTTGCTATGGTGCATTTACAAAAATTACCGTCTTTGTAGGCATAGATTCCAAGAAGCTGTTATAATACAAACCACATTCTGAGACTGCAATATAATAAGACAATAAATAAACAGCAAACAGAAGCACAGAAAAGCCAAGCACTTGGAAAAGGGGGATAAAAACATCTTTCCTACTTAGCTATTGGGTCAAAAATAATAGATACATTGCAATCGTTAAATATCTAAAAATTAAAACAATAACATTGCATGTTAGAACCGGAATACATCAAAATTATGCCCAGAGGAAAATTCTTATCCTCAGACATTTATATTACTAACCACAAGAGCATTCAAAATAGAAAATTAAAAAAAGGGAAACAATTTAAGAGAAACGTTCAAGGAAACTATAAACTCAAAAAATAATGAATCAGTAATGAACAAATAATAGAATAAACTAATTTTAGAGCAGATATTTTTGTAGCAAAAAAATCAATACAACCAATAGAACATTAGTCAGCTAATCAAGAATAAGAGAGAAAGCATAAAATTGTAAAATTAGGAATAATTGTAAATCAGGAATAAAGGGAAATAACAAATGCATGGAAATCCTAAGACACAAAAGAAAACACATTGCCCGACAATGTTAGTAGATTTGAAAATATGAATAAAATGTATGGTTTTCAAAGGAAAAATATAAAATAACAAAACTGAAAAAATAAAAGAGAAGAAATCATGGCGGAAAATGTGATGTCAAAAGCTACCCTCTCTACATCTCCCATCCACCCAAAATACTAGGGCTAGGTGATTTTACAAATGAATTCCAGCATATATTTGAGAGGAAGATAATCCTAATATTTAAAAAAATATGGCCCCAAAGAAGACCTAAAGAAAGAGACAAATTCCCTATCACTAGACAAATGAAGTCACTGGCTTACATTTTAAAAAGAGCACCTGGGACAGGAGACAGTGTTTTGGCCACAATCAGAAAATACAGTGTCCTACTCTCATGCCTGCAATTGTGGTCTTCTTCTGTAACGGTCCTTGTCCAATGCCAATCCAGTAATGGGGGGACTTGGTGTTGAGAAAAAGGAAAAAGGTGGTTTATTGCTTTGCTAGCAGAGCAGAAACACAGGGGACTTCTGTCTCAAAGGCTGTGATTCTGCCCATCAGCAGGAACAGGGGGCTTTTAAAGAGGTGACCATGTGTTCCCTGTCTGGGTTGTAATTCACTTGTTAATTTGGGAGAGTCGTTTCTGAGATCTTCTAGTACCATCTCCAAAGTCTGGGTTACTTCTTTCCTACGGTGGGTTTGTACTCAGGGACAGATAACTCTGCCTAGGATGGAGAAGAAAGGCAATCTTCCTTCCCCTGAGATTAAGGAGGGGGAGAGATTAGGGAGAAGCAGACAGAGAGGATGAGAAAGAAACATGTCCTTTTTAAAAATAAGTTGCAATGGTAAAGCAGCAATGGCTATACTCAAAGCATAAAGTGGACCACTGTTATAGCTGGGTCATTAAAGCCAAGCTTAAGACACTTTAGAAGATTGAAACCTTGAAGGGTGTGTTCCTGACCACAGCACACAATGGAATTAAATTAGAAAAACACACGCATACACGCACATATATTATATATGCACATATACACATATATACATACATATTACATATTATAAATTAAATAATGCATTTCTAATAACTCTTGGGCCCAAAAAGAAATCACAGGAACAATTAGAAATATTTAAAAGTAAAATAAAAATAAGATGTAACATCAATATTAATGGGATACAGCTAAAGAAGTTATTATTTGGAAATTTATAGTTTCCAATGTTCAAATTAGAAATGAAAAAAAGCTACAAAAAGAATAATCTAAGTTCCCACCATAAAAAGCTAGAAAATAATAAGCAAACTAAGCTAGATGCTGAAGCAAGTAAAAGGAAAGATACAATAAAAATAAAAATAGAAACCATTAAAAAATAGATAACATATAATAGAGGAAATCAACAAAACTGAGTTGGTTTAGAAAATATTCATAAATTTTAAAACCCCTAGTAAGACCTAACAAAGAAAAAAAGAAAAAGTTTACAATACCAGAAATGGAAGTAGGAAAATCAATACAGGTCTTGTAGACTTTTAAAAATAAGAGAATATTATGAATAAATATGCCAATATATTGAGCAAGTTAGAAAAAAAACAAATGAATTCCTTTGAATACATAACATGGCACAACTGACAAGAGTTAATATAAAATAACTATTCTCATTTAATTTGTAATAAAAAATTTTCCTACAAAGGATAGATGATTTCACTAGTGATTTAAAAAAAGACATATCATTTGATTGCCTTAATAGAAACAGAAAATTATCTGACAAGATTCAATATCCATTCATAATTTTAAAACTAGGAACAGAAGGAACTTACGAAATTAATATATGAAAAACAAGGCAAAGTTGTCCAGTGTTCAACACCGGACTCCCAGGAGTCCTAGCCTATGCAATAAGGAATGAAGATAGATGTTCATAAAAATTGAAAAGGAATAAGTAAAATGTTTATGCACAGTTGACATGACTGAAATTTTCATGAAAAATAAATGAATTTAGCAAGATCATAGCATAAAAGTTCAATGCACAAAACAGTAAATATTGGAAAATGAAACAAAAATGTCAACTATAATACAGTCAGTAAACATAATTTAATAATAAATTTAATATAAGGTGGGCAATACTACTGTCATTTTAATGGCTCCATTATTTTAGTAAAAATAATGGGATCCAGAAGCTGCAGAGGCCAAGGGGTAGAACTTAACTGTCAGAGCCAAGGTTGGTATAGTTAATGGCCTGGGAAACTGAGATGACATGGCTAGCAGAATGTTTTGACTCCCCTGGACTTTGGCAGTGGCTAACTGATCACAGCATCTTCAGGAATAAGTTGACAGCCTACTAAAAAAAAACCATTCCATCTATAAACTGGAAATACTCTATATCTGGCAAGAATAAGCTTGGTGAATTGCTCTCCTCCTTGAAAGCAAGATTGGGCCTCTCTTGGAATGTCCCCATGACACATCCACCATGTATGATGTGTATGATGTAAATATTTGCACAAGTCTTAACCCAGAAGGACTTGTGGTCATTTACTAGGGTTGCTTTGCCCTGGGAGGAAAACAGGTGGAACTTTCAGGATTAGTAGTCATGGGCCCTTCATTGAAGTTCGTAACACAACCCTATTGGCACAGCATTTAATATTGAGGCATGTGGAGACCTGGTGACAAGTAGGTGGGGCCTGGGAATGTCTCAAAGTATGTCCAGTGGACCTACAAACACCCTGTGGTTACTTCCCCATTTCCAGCACAGCACACTCAGCAACTGGCAGAAGCCCCACACTGACCTCCTGAACTACAGAGGGGTGACTATCACGGTCAAGGGAGGTAAGTGGAGCTTCTGGAACTTCCTTGCTCTGCCCAAATAATTATTCCAAAAGAAACCTTGCACCCCACCAGGATTCACAGAGACTCAATACAAGAGTGCTAATCCCTTTATCATTCTCACCTAACTCCTTTGTTTGGCCTATAAAGCAAACAACTGGATCTTAGAAAATGAAAATGGATTTTTTTAAAAACTTGATCAGGTGGTGCTCCAAATATATCTGCTTTTAATGGAGCAAATCAGTACAGCCCTTGGCAACTGCAGGCAATTATTGATTTGGCAATGTTCTCTCTTGCCCTCCCTCTTGCCTTCAGAGGTCATTTGCTCTCATGTTAGGGACAACAATACACCTATCCTCTCTTGCCTCAAGGCTATTTTAACTCTTGTTTTCTGTCACAATCTTGCCATAGGGACTTAATCATCTTACCATTCTATAAAATACTGCACAGATCCACTATACAAGCGACAAATCATGCTGATTGGACATGGTAGAGAGGAAGAGGAAAACACCTATTACTCATATGCTAGTCGATAAGAAATGAAGGTGGAAAAGCTCAGGACTGGCACACTTTCTAGGGACCTAATGGTCTGAGATTTTGTTGGGATATTCCCTCCAATAAAAATTGTTTCTCTCCTTGCTTTGCCTACCAGGGAAGAAGAGATCCAATACTTGATAAGCCTCTTGGATTTTGAAGGCAATTATATATGACATTTGAGTTGCTGCACTGAACTATTTATTAAGTAACCCACATGACCCCAGTTTGACAGAACAAATGAAGGCTTTTTAGCAAGTCCAGTGAAGTTCAAGTTATTCTGTCACTTAGATCATGTGCCCCAGCAAATACAGTGCTACTTGGAGCAACTGAGACAAATAGGGGCACTAAATAAAGGCTATGATATTCTCCCAGAGGATCATAACATAAGATCCGGGGGGTTGGTAGCAAAGCCCATGAGCACTCCATGCAATTAACTGTTCAGCTTCTTCACAGACAACTTTTAAGCTTATAGCCCCAGAGAGATGGAGTACCTACCTGTGAAACAACAAATGACCAGAAATGAGCTGCTCTTCATGACCTTGGTGGCACTTGATCCAGGCTTGTGAAGTGCTCCATCATGTAGTAAAATGGTATATATACAAGATCTATTTTTATCCGGTCCTATGGACACAAGTCAATCACACAAGCAAATAATTGAGATGTTTGTGTCACCTCCCCTCAGCTCAAAGCTTCAGGATTATGGAAAATATTATGACCAGTTGATAAAGAATAAAAACTTAGTTCTGGTTTGCAGATGGGACTGCACAATATACGTGCACAAACAGACGGTGGGCTACTGCAGAATTTCATCCCAATCAGAACTATCCCCGAAGATAGTAATGAAGGGAAACCAAGAGGTACTCAGGCCATCGAGAAGAACTTTCTATTATCGATTTTTTCTGTACAAGATTGCTAGAAATTCCAGCCTACAGTGATTCATAGACAGTGGATGACAGTTTGGCGATGGGATCAGAGTTTAGAAAGCAAAAGGGTGGATGGGGGTCAGATAATGGGCACCCATGGACTGCTCAATGTGGAACCCAAATTGTGAATGCCTGTGTCCTATCAGTCTCACTCAGAGGCCATTGTTACAATCAAGTGGACAAATAAAATCTGCTGATGTCAGTCGACCTCTTTCCACAGCCATTGCAGGGCTTGTGCAAGAGGCACGGTCACAGGAATGGAGGCTGCACAGGAGATCACAAAGGAGCTCCCTGCAGCCAGCCTCATCTGCCTCCCACCTCTGCGTGTGACCTGTCCACAGCAGAGATCAATGCTGAAAGCCTCATGTGGTGTCGTTTCCTGGACAACAGTCGAGTCACATGGGGGCAGACGGATGGCAGTGGACCCCTTCCATTGAAAAGGGCAACAATTTGTCCTGACTGAAGCAGACCCTTCTGCTGCACAGGGACAAGCCCACGCTGCCCACAGCTGTCTGTGAATGTACAAAAGGCTTATTCGCTCTCTTCTTGTCCCTCATGACACTGCTTCTGACCAAATAACTCATTTTCACAGCCAAAGAAATACGATGGTGGTGTGTGCTCGTGGAACTGCATCTCGTCTTACAACATCCCCCAATCCCTCAAAGCACACAGACTGATGGACTCAGAGAAGGACCTGTTGAAGATTCAATGTGGGGCCAATTCAGAAACAGTCTCTTGCAAAGTTAGGGGCTATCATAAAGGATGCTGTTGAACCCATATCCAAAAAATGATACCATTTCCCCAAAACTAGTGTCCATGGGTCTGGGTACTAGATGGGGAAATGGGCAGAGCCTCTGTCTTTATTACTCACTATAATCCACTTAAAGTATTTATACTCCCTGTCTGTGCACTTTGGGGCTCTATTAGTAATAAAGTCTTAGATGCCAGGAGAAAAATCTTGCCACTGGACAACAGAACAACATTTTTTCTGACTGAAGTCAAAATTGAGATTGGTGGTGTTGGCCTCTGCATGCTAGTGGTCCAACAGGCAAAGAAGTGAATTACTCTTTTGCCTGAGATGATTAGTCCCAACTCTCCAGGGGAAGTTGGGTGGCTGCTGGGAATGTACATATCTACCACAGAAACTTCTACTCAATAAATGCAGGCCTTGAGAGCTGGTGAGGACTTAGATTATTTAAGTCAATAATGTCGACCAGTTATTATTAAGCAAACTCAGGAGTGTCATAGAATATGTCTAGATAATAGGACCGATGTTCCCTTTCCTATAATTAACACAAGAGAACCCTGTGGTTTGGGGTGTAACTTGCAGCCAATACAAAATAAACATGTATTTTTTTTAACTTGATCCAATCAAGAAACTACTTATTTTCCTACATAACTCAAAAAACCTTTGATTGCAAGTTAAACATGTGGATATGTCACAGGAAACGATATAGCTTGCCAGCTGGGAGTATGAAAATTGGTTGGTCAATAAAAAACAATTAAAATGATTTCATAAAAAGAAAGCAATATTTCAAAGAACATGGTCCCCGGCCAAGGAATATATGCCCAAGTGAATCTATGTTTCCTGAGGCTTTACCACATATTAGCTCAAGAGTTTCCCAGCAGCTAGAGAGCTCCCAAATCAAATTGAGAGAGGCCTCCTCAGGCAGAAGCTCCCTTCAGCCCAGGAGTACAGGGAAAGGCTGGGGCCCAGGGGTTGCAGGAGTGTTCCTGGCTGTACCGGAGCCTGAGCAGATGACCACCATGGTCCATTCCAGGCCTGCTGGTGTCAGTGCTTTTTCTTGGGGTCCTCTCCTCCCCTTCTTACACAACTGCCCACAAATTGTTCTAACCACTAATTAGAAGCAGCCTGTGCTATGCCAAAAAGGCGGTAGGTCATGGTCAGGAAGTCTAAGAAATACTTTGACTTCAGAAAAGCTTCTAGAAAGACCTTTCCTTATCCCAAACAAAATGTCCTATTCCTCTGTTTTCTTTACCATGGGCTTATTACATCTGAATGGCAGTCTCTGGAAAACTATAATAGTCATTTTAATCACATGCAAGACATAGGGGACTCACCAGCAGCTCATTTATATGTAAAAATGACCCATAAAGTAGATACTGTTATCGCTATTCTCCCTATTTCACAGATGAGCAAACAGCAACTTTGGGAAAATTGATTCATGCAACGCTACATAGCTAATTAGTAACCACACTCACTGAAACTTCACCCAGCCTAAGGGAATCAAAAGCCACACCAGTGTACCCTAAAACTGCACTACAGCTGCACTTTCGGGGTTCTGCCTCTGCACAATAGTGTAGGTCACTATAAATTAGCACCTATGAAACTAGGCACTGAATAAGGTGCTACATAGATAAAGTCCATTTGATTCCCACTACCATCCAACAAGATAAATATGACAATTTCCATTTTACAGAAGAGAAAACCAAGGCACAGGGGCTTAAGTGCTTTCCCAACATAGGATAGTTCTCAGAGGCAGAAGCAGGATTCTCACCAGATGTGGCCAACTCCCTGATTTCCTTAACCTTCACCAAATTACCCTGATCTATTTGTCACTCTAGGACATTCGAAGGTTACTTACAGTACAGTAATTCATGCATCAAGGAATGAAATATTCCCCAAGAAAATTAGGCAGTTGCAGACGATAGTCACTAGAGAAGAAATACTGCTGCAAACTCGGTGCAATCCTGTGCTTTTGATAATTCTCTTAAGGGAAGACACATTGTGTTAGTTTATCATTTTAAATAAATTCTCAACGAGCTATTTACCTGTCAGTCTGCGTCTGTGGGAATTGTTTTCGTAACATCAGATAAATGAGCAATTAGAGAGTTTAAAAGCCTCTAAAATGTGGTGGCGCTTGTAAACCTGAATTCCCAGGGATGGTAAATGTCACATCAAATGTCTTTGGTACACACTTCCTGTCTACCCTTCATTTCGACAACTGTATCCTGGCACTCTTTACCCTAATCTGAGGATCTTCCCCTGCCCTCCCCCCTGCAGGATACAATGGGAAAACCAGAGGCCTAGAGCATAAGATTCTAGACCCAGCTGTCCTTGGGTGACCTTGACCCAGTCCATATTTTTCTCAGTTATTTTGCTAATAAAATGAGAAGGTTAAAACGAGATCTTTTTTGAGAGCACTTCAACTTCTTACATTTTATGGCTTTACAAATCTGTGACTTTAACTATGTATAGCTTTGTTCTTTAAAATTTCCTAGTCAGGATCCTAAACCAAGACAAGTTTAGCCCTCAGTAAATATTAGTTACCGTCATCATTGTCATCCTTGATGAAGTAGGTAAGCCTATGTAACCAAAACCCAGCAAAACCAGCAGGATCTAAACTTCTGTCATTAGAGGCTCATTTCTTTGCTTTTCAGGGGGTTTAAACATATTTCAAACAAGAGGAGTGCTTTAAGACAATGGGTTATTTTTTATATGAAATCCATTATTGAACATCTGTATGTAAATCACAGAAGTGAATTTTTGTGACTGAACCAGGAGATGGGGTAGGCGAGTGGGCAGGAAAATCTAAGTCCCTCCATTCACATCTCCTTGCTGCTCACGTGGGCCCCAAGAGGCTGCCTCTAAAACCCAGGATTCCTTAGAAGACCATTTAAAACTTGTTAATTTAAGCCAACACCAGCTCAAACTCTTGAAGGACTGAAGAGCCAGCAGGGATCAAGATGAGTGTTTGGGAATGGAGAAGGGAGGGGTGGGTGCAGGGGAGGCCCCTCCAGGAGGAAGAGAAAAGAAAGAAACCAACCTTCATGGGGGGATCATCTATCCACAGGGTATTTTGCTAGACTCTTTAAATGTGCAATAAGAGGAAAGTATTTAAATCATACCCATCCACAGACACCTGATAGCCAGGCCTTAGCTTTCTGAAGCTTCTCCTTGTGCACCACATCCATCCCCCTTCTCTACATAGGATGCTGCCCCAAGAGGCTCTCTGCTCTCTCCTGTCTCAGTCCCCACGAGGACCACAGCCCTGGCTTTCTAATGACTCCTCCACTCCATTTATAATGTATCCTCAAACTAACCACCCAAATCACCCTTCCCCAAGTTGGATCACATCTCTACTCCACCCAGAAACTGCAATGGCTTCCCATTTGGCTCAGAGTAAAACACAATGCCTTTCACAGGCCTCTGGGACCACAGGTTCTGAGCCCGATGCTCACACCCTACTGTGCCCCCTCATTCTCTTCTTGACTCCACCACTCCAACTTTCTGCTGGGGGACCCCAAGTTCACTCCCACCTCAGTGCCTTTGTATGGCCGCCCCCACTGCCTGGGTGCTTCTCCTGGTTATCCACGTGGCCTACTCTTGCCTCCTCAACTCTTTGGCCCAGTGTCCCCTTCTCAAGGAGGCCTCCTCTGACTCCCCTGTTTAAGGCCCCTCCCCACCCACCTGGCCCTTCCATCTTCCTTCCTCTTATGTGAGTTCATATGTTAAGGTACCCCCAGTTCCTCAGAATGAGATTTTACTTGGGAAAAGAGTTATTGCCCCTGTCATCAATTGAGGTTTCATTGAAGTGGGTGTCCTTATAAAAAGGGGCATTTGGAAATACTAGAAAAAGATACTGATCAGATTATATCATTATATTTTGTGCATGTATGAGTAGGTAATGACAAATCACACCACTGTGTATGACTATAATGCACCTATAGAAAATGTAGGGTGAAATAAAGTAGGGACAGAACCCCACACAGGGCCAGGAGTGCGCTGAGCTGGGGGCCACAAGCCATGAATGCCAGAAGCCAGGAGTGGAACTTGGGACAAAGCCTTCCCCAAGTCTCAGAGGAAGCACTCCCTTCGGTCACCCTGATCTCAGACTTCAGTCCCCAGAACCGGTGGATACATTCCTGCTTCTGGGGCCTCCCAGTCTCTGGTCGTCTGCTACAGCAGCCTTAGCAGACACACATCTCCCCAGCTCTGCTCTTCCCGTTTTCAGTGGAACATTCTATTTTCCTACATATGCTGGAAAAGACATTCATTTCAATGTCTATTACCTCTCTCCCTTTTTTGGTAACCAGGTCTACTTTGTTCACTGATGTATAAGATAGTAAGCATTAAATGAATGCTTTTGAATGGATGGATAGATGGATGGACAGATGGATGGATGAGTTGACTTCCTTTCCTCCATGTTCTCAAGAAACCATCATAAGATCCTACCTTAACCCTTTATGCCTTAATTTTTAGACTTGCTTTTCCATGACTTCTCCACCTTACACATTCCCATATTCCAACCTCTAGAGGTAGAAAGAGCAAGTTGGTTTGTCCCTTAAGATGGGAAGTGGGTGACCCAAGAAGGTGCGGTTATATCTGTGTTGCACATATTGAATTCTCCTAATAGCCCTGTGAACTGAATGTTATCATCCCATTTGATGGACGAGGAAACTGAGGCTCCTAGAAGTCAAGCAGTATACCCATAGCATCCTATGCATAAAATGCAGACCTTAGCATGGCAGCTTCTTAGGGGCAAGAGTGGTTTCTTTGCCTATGTATTATAAGCTCCCTGGCCAGGTGGGACACCAGGCCAGGTACTCCCCAAACACTGCTGAACTCACCCCTAGGTCACCCGGGCATGAGGCAAATCTGGACTGGAACACAGCCTGACCCCACAGCCCACACTCTGGCCATCGAGCTCGCAGGCCTGCAGAACACAGTCACATCACAGCTTTCTCTCATATATGCCAAGACTTTCAGCAGCCTCACCTCCCTGCCATTCCTTAAAACACCATCCCACTCCTCCAAACCCAGGTCACCCAGGATGACCACCTGATGGGCACCCACGTATATACAAATATGCATGTGTAGGGTTCTGTCTTTATTTTTTTAATGAAGTCCCATGTACATATGTGCATTTTGCAGTTTGGCTCTAGAAGATTCTCTCAAATGGCCACATGGTAAGAAAGGTCCACACTTTATTTAACCATATGCCATCATTAGCTATTCAGTTTACTTTCAGGGTTTTTTTTTTCTTTTTTGTTAATGTAGCTACACTAAACAATCTTATAGAGATGATATGTATACATAGATTACTTGGATTGAGGTTATCATATTAATTTTCTAACACAGCAGTAAAGAAAAGAGTGTACTAATCCCCACAAACTTACTGCCCATTTTCAGCAGTTATCAACTCTTGGCTAATTGCTTTTATTCAGTCCTCCACTCATTTCCCCATAGTGCAGATTATTTTGGAGAAAACAAAAACAAAATGTTTTATGACTTCATCTATAACTTTATTTGTTTGTATCCCTAAGGTTGGGGATTCTTCAATAACATAGCCACAGTACATTATAACTTGAGCCTCCTAATCCAAAAATCCAAAATCCAAGATATTAATCTAAAACTTTTGGAGCATCAACGTGATGCCACAAGTGGAAACATTATTTTCACACGTAAAATGGTTTAAAATATTGGATAAAATTACCTTAAGGCAATATGCATAAGGTATATGTGAAGCATAAGTGAATTTTGTGTCTACACTTGGGTCCCATCTCGAAGATATCTCACTATGTTTATGCAAATATGCTAAAAAATTTTAATAAAGACTGATAAATACTTCTGATACCAAACATACTGGATAAGGAATACTC
This sequence comes from Urocitellus parryii, assembly GCF_045843805.1. Classification (NCBI taxonomy): domain Eukaryota; kingdom Metazoa; phylum Chordata; class Mammalia; order Rodentia; family Sciuridae; genus Urocitellus; species Urocitellus parryii. The sequence continues at coordinate 104,264,585 of NC_135532.1, forward strand.
AGCCTTTATTATCTAAAACTTAAGCAATAATTTCTTCCTATCTTACATTCTTTAGTTTTCAGATTAGCTCAATTGAATCATAATATTTTGCAGATTGTGCAAATCAAGATCTAAATAAGATTCATGCATTGTAATTGGTTAGGAGGCCTGTTATCTTGGAGGCCTCTCTTACTGTATAAATTCCCCCCTTCACATCTCTCTGTTCCTCCTCTCTCCTCCTCACTCTTCCTCTCCCTCGCTTTCTGTCCATATCTTTGTCGAAGAAAATCAGGTCATTTGTCTCATTGGTCCTATTCCATTTCCACAGTCTGAATTCTGGGAATTGCACTGTCACAGCATCATTTAACATATCCCTCTGTCCCTGATGATTGGTGCTTAGATCCAGAAGCTTGATCAGAGGCATGTTAGACTTTTCCACAAAAATACTTTACCAGCAGTGCTGGGCATTTCCAGCAGGGGGCGCAGAATATCTCTTTGTCTCCCTCTGCGGCTGGTAGCAGGCTCTGGTGACCAAGGCCAGATTCATCCTTTCAGTAGAAATTACAAAAGGGTCATTTCTTAGTTCTGTCCTTCCTCGTTTATCAACTGGAATATTTCTAAAAGGAGAAAATTCCCCTTATCAACTCATTCATTATCCTAAGGCACAATACAAAAAAGTCTGGATACACTATCCTTTCCTTTTAGTTGCTAGGTTTCAAGATAATTTCTTTTCTATTATCTTCTGAATGAGGGTTGTTGGGAGTTTTATGTTGTTTAAGTTATCTTTATGAACTCAGTTTTTATATAGCTATTAACTCATATTATTTATATATATTAATGGGTCTCTGTGACATTTCCATGCATGTACATATCATGCTTTGTTCACAAATATGAACGGAGAATTAATAAAACTCACTCTCTTTCTCTATGGAAAAATGACCTTGAATTGACTTTCCAGCTCTGTTCTCCTGGAAACTAATAAAGGTGGAAAGTCAGCCATGTTGCTAGGCAACATTGCCTATGGTAAAAATGACCTCTGGTAATTAAACTGATGTGATTCCGGAGGACCGTGAACAAACTATAAATACCCAGTGGCCATTCATAGTTTGAGCTTCTCTGAGTACAGTGTGTTTTTGCAACTGAACTTGTCCCTTTCAAGGACTCCTGGAAGCTATTTCAATGAGATGAATGGATAAAGAAAATGTGGTATATATACACAACAGAATATTATTCAGCCATGAAAAGAATGATGTCCTATCATTTGTCGTGGAATTCATGGAATGGAGGACATTATGTTAAGAGAAACAATTCAGACACATAAAGACAAATATTGCACGGTCTGTCATATGTGTGTGTGTGTGTGTGTGTGTGTGTGTGATATTTTATTAGTCTGACTAAAAGTAGCCTCAACACAGAATAGTGATTGCTAGAGGTCAGGCAGGGCAGGACCCGGGAGGACAGAGGGAGGTCGTGTAAGGGCTATCAAAACACAGTCAGAAGGAATGATTTTTAGTTTTTTATAGCACAGTAGGGTGACTATAGTTCAAAATAACCAATTATGTGTTTTAGGAATGACTAAGAAGGGTCAAGGGCTCCAAACCCAAAGTAACGATAAGAAGATGGAAACTTGAAGCTGGGCACGGTGGCACTACATATATATTTATAATTTTTCTGCTCATGTTTATAGCACCTGAGTATTTTTGTTGGTTTTGGTCTTTGTTTTGTTCTCTAATATAAATTAGGTCTTTTATATTGTGTGACTCTTTTTGTTTGTACATATAAAGGCTAATGCTTTTTTTTGTATGTTGGTTTTGTAACATGATACTTTACTAAACTTTGATATTGTTTATACTGCTTTTTAAATTAATTACTTTGAATGGAAATATAGTTATATCATCTACAAATAGAGATGGTCTCAGCTTTTTTTAAACTACTTCATGAGGTAAGTTCGACATACAAAAAGGTGAGGTGCACATACTTGTATGTAGAACTCGATGAATTTGGGAATAAGTGTTCAGGGGTGGAAACATCATCCCAAGCTGTGCTATAAGCATAACCACCACCTGCAAAAGTTCTCCTGATTTATTATTTATTATTTTTATTGTAGAAAAACACAATACCTACTCTCTTGGCATATGTTAAGTATGAAATACAGCATTCTTAATTACAGACACTAGGCATCATAATGCCTGTGCTTATATACTTTAACATGTAATAAAGGCAGCATCTCAAACTGGTGAGAAAAAAGATGGAGTATTTACTATGTTGGGTTAGGAAGGCTAGATAGCCTTATGTTAAAAAAAAAAGAGATGGAACTATTCCTCATTTCATAGGCTCATCCATCTTGTATAACTGAAACTCTATACTATTTAACTAAATTCTCTCTGTTCTCTTCTTTCCCCAGACACTAGCAACCTCCATTCTACTCTTTGTTTTTATTAGTTTGACTATTTTAGGTTCATTCTATAAATGATGCCATGTACCCTTTGTTCTTTTTACTTAGCAGATTCATTCATATTGTTATATATGGAAGAATTTCCTGCTTTTGTAAGGTAGGATAATATTCGTGTGTGTGTGTGTGTGTGTGTGTGTGTGTGTATGTGTGTGTGTGATGTTTTCTTTATCCATTTATTCAATGATGGACAGTTACACTTCTTCCATGTCTCATGAATGATGCTACAGTGAACATGGAAATGCAGACATCTCTTTGAGATCCTTTTTGAATTCTTTTGGAACACCCCTAAAAGTTGGATTGTGGGGTCATACCATAGTTCTGTTTCTAATTATTTGAAGAAACCATGTTATTTCCATAGTGGCAGCAACTATTTACATTACTGCCAACAGTGTGCAAGTATTCCTTTTTCTCCACATCCTGATGACAGTGGTTACCTCCTGGGTATTTTATAATAGCTATCCTGAAAGGTGGAAGGCAGTGTTTCAATGTGAGTTTGATTTTCATATTCCTGGTGATCAGTGATATTGGAAACCCTTTCATGTGGTGTAAGCCATTTGTACATATTCTTTGAAGAAATGTGAATTCTGCTCTTTCTGCCCATTTTTAGTCATGTTATGGGGTGTTTTGCTATTGAATTGGAGCAGTTCTTTACATATTTTGGATATAACCCATTAATCACAGATATGGTTCACAATTATTTTCTCACATTCTGTAGTCTGCCTTATTCTGTTGATAGTTTCCTTTGACTGTGTAGACATTTAGTTTATTGTAGCCCTGCTTGTGAATTTTCCTATTTTACTCTTTTGGCCTGTGCTTTCTCTTTTTCTTTCCAATTTGCATTTCTTTAACCCTATTTTCTCTTATTTAGGTCTATTGACTATTATTTCCAGTTCCAGGTTAAACAGTAAGTGGATGCTAAGTAAACATCATTGTCTTTTACTGGACATTTGCTGGAAAGCCTCTAGTAGTTTCTAATATTAAACTGATCTTGGGATTGAAGAATTTATATTTTATCATTTTAGAAAAGTAATCATGAATTCCTATTTTGAGTGTTTTTAACATTAATGGCTATATTGTGTTAACTGCTTTCTCTGCACATAAAGATTATAATATGATTCCAATAGACTCAAAGATAAAAATCATATGATCATCTCAATAGATGCAGAGAAAGCATTTGACAAAATATAGCACCCTTTCATGTTCAAAACACTAGAAAAACTAAGGATATCAGGAACATACCTCAACATTATAAAGGCTATCTGTGCTAAGCTCCTGGCCAACATCATTCTAAATGGAGAAAACCTGAAAGCATTCCCTGTAAAAACTGGAACAAGACAGGGATATCCTCTTTCACCACTTATATTTAGCATAGTTCTTGAAACTCTAGCCAGAGCAATCACACAGACGAAAGAAATTAAAGGGATACGGATAGGTAAAGAAGAACTCAAATTATCACTATTTGCAGGTGATGATTCTATACCTAGAAGACCCAAAAAACATTCCACCAGAAATCTTCTAAAACTAATAAATGAATTCAGCAAAGTAGCTGGATTTAAATAAAATCAACACCCATAAATCAAAGGCATTTCTGTATGTCAGTGACAAATCCTCAGAAAGGGAAACCAGGAAAACCACCCCATTTACAATAGCCTCAAAAAAATAAAATACTTGGGAATAAAATTAATGAAAGAGGTAAAAGACCTCTACAATGAAAACTACAACATGCTAAAGAAAGAAATTAAAGAAGACCTTAGAAGATGGAAAGATCTACCTTGCTCTTGCATAGGCAGAATTAATATTATCAAAATGACCATACTACCAAAAGCACTATACAGATTTAATGCATTTCCAATCAAAATCCCAATGTCATTCTTTATAGAAATAGAAAAAGCAATCATGAAATTCATCTGGAAAAATAAGAGACCCAGAATAGCCAAAGCAATCCTTAACAAGAAGAATGAAGCTGGTGGCATTAGTTTTTCAGAACTTAAACTATACAGCAGAGCAATAGTAACAAAAACAGCAAGTACTGGCACCAAAATAGACCTATAGACCAATGGTACAGAATAGAGGACACAGAGACTAACCCACATAACTACAGTTAATATGAAGACTCTAGTTATTGAGCCAACTTTGTGTTTTTGGAATAAATGACAACTAGTTAGTTGTATTATTTTCTTGAAGTACGATCACAGTCTGTTGAATATTTTATTAAGAGATCTGCATTGGAGTTGCATTAAATGAGATTGGCTCTACTTTTCCTTTTTTCAGGCAATTTTTGAAAGTTTAGGTATTGTGACTTCATTTTGCTATGTAAAAAGAATTAGGAAGCTCTCCTTCATTTTATGCTCTCTATAATTGTTCCTGCCACATGAGATTCTGTAATCTCTCAAGGCTTTTTCAATTCTTCTGTAAGAAGTCATTTGAACTTGGTGCTTATGTGAGGGAACTCTTCCATTATTTTCTCTACTTACCCTATGAAAGTGGATTTATTTAGATTTTCTGTTATTACTAGGTTCAATCTGGTAAGTTTAAAATTACATTTTTCTAAAAAATTGTCTATTGCATATAGATTTTTAAATTAATTTGCATAGTTGTGTGCAGCAGCTCAACACAATTTTTATTGATTGATTGATTGATTGATTGGTACAGGGGATTGAAACCAGGGGTACTTTACCACTAACCTACATCCCCCAGCCCTTTTTATTTTTTATTTTGGACAGGGTCTTGCTAAGTTGCTCAGCGCCTCTCCAATTGCTGAGAATGGTCTTAAACTTTCAATCCTCCTGCCTTGGCCTCTGGAGAAGCCGGGATTACAGGTTTGCACATTGCACCTGGCCCTCAATATAATTTTTAAATTTTTACCCTCTTAATGATTACTTCTTTGTAATTTTGTTTTGCTTTTGCTTTATTTTTTATTTAGATGTATTTTTAACTTACAGATGACAAAAATTGTACATATTTTGGGATACCATATGATGTTTGGCTACATACATATATTGTGTGATGTTTAAACTAATTAAACATTTTGATCTCAATGATTTATCATCTCATTATGGTAAAACCTTCAAATTCCTTTCTTCTTCTAGATTTTAAAAAATAAACATTATCATTATCTATACCCAGTGTTACACAAGAATACCTTACTTCCATCTAATTGCAACTTAATACCCATTGACTGACAGCCCCCAATCCTTTCCCCACCCTCTACTGTCCCCATTTCCCCTCTCAACTTCTGTGAGATCCACATTTTCTCTATTTTACATGAGAGTGGGACCATGAGGCCCTTGTCCTTCCGTAGCTGCTCACTTCTCTTCATCTAATGATCTCTAGTTCTACCCATATTTTCATGAATGACAGAATTTCCTTGTTTTGTAGCTCAACAGTCTTTAATATTAATAAGTACTAATAGTATAGTGGACATGTGCCACATTTTCTTTATTAATTCATCAATTGGTTGACAGTTTGTTTCCATTTCTTGGCAATTGTGCTGTGCCACAAACATGGGGCTGCAGATGTCTCTTCAATATATTGATTGGACTGCTGGGTCATATGGTAGTTTTATTTTTTATTTTTTCAGGGCCCTCCATACTGTTTTCCCTAATGCCTGGATTTACATTCCCACGACCCTCTTGTCAGCACTTATCTTTTTTCTTTCTTTCTTTCCTTTTTTGGGGGGAAGGAAGGGGAATACCAGAGATTGAACCCAGGAGCACTTAACCACTGAGCCACATTCCCAGCCCTTTTTTTATTTTATTTAGAGACAGGGTCTCACTGAGTTGCTTAGGGCCTCACTAAGTTGCTGATGCTGGCTTTGAACGGGGATCCTCCTGCCTCAGCCTCCTGAGCTTCTGAGATCACAGGTATGCACCACTGCTCCCAAAGCATCTTGTTCCTTTTTGATGACATCTGCCCTTACTAGATTGAAGTCTATCCCATTGCAGTTTTGACTTGCATTTCCTTCATGATTACTGGTATTTAGCCTTTTTGTTTTTTTGCTATTGAGATTTTGGAATTTTTATATAATATGAATATTAACCCTTGTCAGAAGTATAGTTTGCAAATATTTTCTCCCATTTTGTAAGTGTCTCTTCACTCTGTTGCTTCTTCCCTTTGTGGTGGAGAGCTCATTAGTTTGATATAATCCCATCTGTCTATTTATGCTTTTGGTTCCTGTAATTTTTGGAGTCTTATCCAAAAGATCTTTTTCCATTCTAACGTCCTGAAGCATTTAATCCATTTGGAGTTGATTTTTTGAACTGATAAGAGGCAGGGGTTTAGTTTCATTCTTCTGCATGTGAATAGCCCATTTTCCCAGCACCATTTATTGAAGAAACTGACCTTTCCCCACTGCATGAGCTTGGCATCTTTGTCAAAGTTCAGCTGGCTATAGATGAGTGGGTTTACAGCTCTATAATCTACAGCTCTATAATCTAGGCTCTATAATCTGTCCCATCTGTGTCTGTTGTAAGGCCAACATCACAAGTGTTTATCACTAGAGCTTGGCATTATATATAGAAGCCAGGGGGTATAATGTCTCCTGCTTTATTCCTTTTGTTCAAGACTGTCTTGACTATTTAGGGGCTCTAGTGTTTCCATGCAATTTTTATTCTCTTTCTCTTTCTGTGAAGAATATCATGAGTATTTTCTTGGGGACTGAATTAAATCTGTAGACCACTTTGAGTAGCGTGGACATTTTAACAACACTGATTCTTCTAATCCATAGGATATCTTTCAATTTTTTGTCTTCTACAATTTCTTTCATCAGTGTTTTATAGTTCTTACTACACATAATTTCACCTCCGTTTAAATTTATTCCTAGGTGTTTTTTTAATATTTTTTAATTGTAGGTGGATGCAATTTCTTATTTTACTTATTTATATGTAGTGCTGAGGATGGAACCCAGGGTCTCACACATGCTAGGTGAGCACTCTATGCTGAGCCCAGCCCCAACTTCTCCTAGATGTATTAATTTTGTAGCAATAGCAGTGGGGTTGCTTTCTTAATTTCTAGTTCAGATCAGTTTCTATTAGTGTACAGAAATGCTACAGATTTTTGTATACTCATTTTGTGTCTTGAAACTTTCCTGAATTTGTTTGTTAGTCATAATAGTTTCTTGATGGGGTCTTTGGATTTTATTACGTATGAGATTGTGTCTTCTGTAAACAGTGACAATTTGACTTGCTGTTTTCCAATTTTTTTTAATTTAATTTTTTAATTTGTTCTAATTAGTTATACATGACAGCAGAATGCATTTCAACTATTTTCCAATTTTGATGCCCCTTATTTCTTTCTCTTTCCTGATTGCTTGGGCTACAACCTCCAGTACAATATTGAATAAAAGTAGTGAAAGTGGGCATCCTTGTCTTATTCCAGATCTTATAGAAAAAGCTTTCAGCTTTTCCTCCTTCAGTATGGTATTAGCTGTTGGTTTATTACATAGGCTTTTGTTGCGTTGAGACATATTTCTTCTAGAACTAATTTCTCCAGGTTTTATCATGATATGATATTAAATTTTACAAAATTACCTTTCTGTATCTACTGAAACAATCATATGGTTTTTGTCCTCCATTCTGTTGACATGGTATATCATGTTTATTTATTTGTGTATGTTGAACCATCCTTGCATGCCAGGAGTCCACTTGATAATAGTGAATAATCTTTTTAATGTGTTGATGGATTCAAATTGATAGTATTTTTGACAATCTTTGCATCTATGTTCATCAAGAATGTTGGCATGTAGCTTTGTGTGTGTGTGTGTGTGTGTGTGTGTGTGTGTGTGTTCTTGTCTGATTTTGATATCAAGGTATACTGACCTTTAGAATGAATTTAGAAGAATTCCCCCTTCTCCAACTTTTTGAAATGATTTAGGAAGAATTGGTAGAACCCAAAGGAAAAGTCATCAGGTCCTAGACTTTCCTTTGATGGGAGATCATTTTAAAATATATATATATTTTCAGCTTTAGGTGGACACAATATCTTTATTTTATTTTTTTTAATATGGTGCTGAGAACTGAACCCAGTGCCCCACATACGCCAGGCAAGCGCTGCACCACTTGAGCCACATTCCCAGCCTCTAATGGGAGATATTTTTTATTGATTCAACTTTATTATTCTTTAATGGTCTGTTTTGTTTTTCTATTTCTTCATGGTTCAATTTTGGTAAGATGTATAAGTCCAGAAATTTGCCCATTTCTTCTAGGTTATCAAATTTTTTGCAAATAGTTTTTCAAAATGATACCTTAATGATATTTCTGTGATGTCCATTATAATTTCTTAGTCTCCATTTCTGATTTTATTTGAGTCTTCTCTTAGTCTGGCTAAGGGTTCATCAAGTTTACCTTTTCAAAGAATCAGCTCTTCATTTCATTGATCTTTCATGATTTAACTATTTCACTTATTTCTGTGCTGAGCTTTATCAGTTGCCTCTGTCAATTTTGATTTGGTTTGGTTTGATTTTCCTAGTTCCTTGAGATGCTGTGATAGGTTGTTAATTTGAGGTCCTACTTTTTAATATAGGTTTTAATTGCTATAAACTTCTTTCTTGGTACTGTTTTGCTGTACTCCACAGGTTTTTGATGTTGAGTTTCTATTTTGATTTCTTTAAAAACTTTTAAGTCCTGTTCTTCATTTCTTCTTTGATCCATTTGTTGCTTAAAATTTGTTTAATTTCCATGTATTTGTATAATTTCCTAAGTTTTTTTCTTATTGCTTTCTTCTTTTTCATTTTTAATTTTGTATATTTGCATTTTTTCCTGTTTTTTCCTATTACATATATCAGGTTTTTGTCAGTGTAATCTATTTATTGTTGAAGAATCATCTCTTATGTTTATCTATGTTATTTTTCTTTTCTTGCTCATTAAATTAGACTTTTTAATTGATTTATTCCCTCCGCTTTTTAGTTCACTTTATTTTGCTTTTAAAAAATTGTTCACTTTATCTGTTCAATTTGCTTTGAGTTGGAACTTTAACTCACTTTCATGTTTATTGATAAAGAGTTACACAATTTTCTTTGAAAATTGCCTCAACTATAAACAATAAGTTGAATGTCATATTTTTTTAATTTTTATTCTTAATAAATTCAATGCTTATATTGGCATTTTACTTTCATCTAATGTTATGTAATACATATTTATTTTTTAAGTTCTCAGGAGAAGGGTCTTCGGGGTTTGTTTTCTAGCATTAATATCTATTCCTTGGAATTTATTATATTTTGTTTACCAAATATACATAATTTTCACAAATGGCCTATGCACATTTGATAAGATTGTATATTGTTTATCAGGATCCAGAATTATTCAATATGTTGATTATATCTACAGTTTTACAATTTTTTGCATAATTGATCTCTTTTACTAAAGAGCTGTATTGAAGTCCTCTAATATTAATATGATCTTATGTCTTCCTTCATCTCCTGTTTTTGCATTATTGAAGCATTGCCAGGTTAGTAGATGCCTAAGTAAACTGCTAGATCTTCATTGTAAATCTTGTTTATTATTATAAATGTCCCACTTTGTCTATTTCAAATTCTTTTTTTTTTCTGAATTCCACCTTATCCAATAAGATTGCACCCACTGTTTTCTTTTTGTTTGTATTTTCTAGTGTATATTTTCTGAATTGCTAAATTTTAGGAGCGTCTTGTATTTGAATTTTACTTTGCTAGCCAGATATTTTTATAGATGATTAAATGTATCTACATTTTATCACTATGTCTGTTTTTGGTTTTATCATACTGTTTTATGTTATAGTTCTATCTTTATTATAAAGACTATATTTAAATTATATATGTGTTCTTTTACTTTTGTTCTCTTTTTGGAATATCTTTTTTGCATTCAATAAGTTATTTGTTTCCAATACTTATCATACTCGACTAAAAATCATGGCAAATTCTAGGCTACACTTCTTACTGAGAAAATCTTATTCTTCTCCTAAAATCAGGTCTGGCTTTAATGACTTCTTGATCAATAGAATGCAGGAGAAATTGTGTTGTAAGATGTCAATAATAGGTCATAGGATGCCTCACAGTTTTTACCCAGTTCTCATGAATGATTCTCCATGGGAGTTTGATCTTCCATACAAGAAGATTGATTACTTGAGACCATCAAACCTAAATGACAATGAGAGTCTTAGCTGAATGCAATCTTTGAATGAACCCTGCCAAGGCTCCAGAGAGATGAACAAAGCCAACTTGGATGTTTCAGGTTAGGAGATTTATCATTTTCAGATTTTTTAGAGAAATCTCTAACCAAACATTAGCCAACCACTAAGTTAATGGTATACAGACTTAAGAACATTTGATAAGATTGTGTATTGTTTATCAGATCTTACATAATTAATTCAGAAAAGTCACTAAACAACAACTATAAGCAGCAACAATAATTAACCCTGGGGAGTGTGAAGAATCTGAATTCCAGAATTGTCACATTATGTTATATGAAATGTCCAGCTTACAACAACAACAACAAAAATCACAAGACATGCAAAAGAGAAGGAGGAGGAGACAAAGAAGAAAGAAAAAATGTAACCTATTAATAGAGAAAAAAACAATCAGCAGAAACTCCCTGAAGTTCAGACATTGTATTTTTTTCATTTTTTAACTATGAGGAAGGATCACAATTAGCAACTTTAAATAAGTTAAACAGAAAAAGGAAATTATTCACAAAGAACTAAATTAGCATGGGAACAATGTGGAAATATGAGTAAAGAGACAGAAATTATAAAAAGCAATCAAATAGAAATTCAGAACTACTAAAGTGCAATAACTACAGAACATCATCAAGTATACAGGTATAAAATGAGTCTAAAAGCAAAGAAGCGGGAGAATGGGAAAAAAAGAATATGTGAAGAAACAATGACTGAAAATTTCCCAAAGTTGATGAAAAATATTCATCTACCTATCAATGAAGCTCATCAAATTCCAATAATAAACTCAAATCATCATCAAACTATTGAAAGATGAAGAAAATGATAAAAATTTGAAATAAATAATAGAAAAGTTACAAGTGTACTTCTCTCATTAAGAAGTGACTTGCAGACAAAAATCCTTAATGAGGTCAACAACAAATTTTCCTCAGGAATAATGGAAACCAGAAGGCAGTGCAATGATAAATTCAAAAGAAAACAACCATCAATCAAAACTATGCTTGAGAAATTGTGGCATTCCAAAATAAACAAAACCTGAGAGTTAATTGTTAGCATATATACCCTACAAAAAGTAGTGAGTTCTTCAGGCTGAAATGAGAGGACACAACACAGTAAATTAAATATATATATAAAGAAATTAAGAACACTTGTAATTACATAAAGAAATTATGTGATATGAAGAAAAATATAAATACATTTTTGCTTATAACCTTTCTTCCTATCTGGTTTGAAAGATAACTGCATAATTCAATAACTATCAGTCTATGTTGATGGTTATATACGATACAAAGATATAATTAGTGATGATAACAGCATACAGGGAGGGAAAGTGGACTGTATACAAGCAAGGTTTTTACACATCCATTGAAATCAGTAGGTGTTTTTCAGAATCACATTGTTAGAAATTACATCGGTGATTGTAACCTACAGAGTAATCACTAATAAAATAACTATATGCATATTAAAAGAAGCAGCAAGAAATTTTAATTGCACATTAGAAAGTACCTAAATAGGAAAAGAAGGGAATAATGGAGGAATTGATAAATAAAAGGATTTTTAACAAATAGTAAACAGAAAAATGGTAGACTCAAATCCTATTGGCAACTTCATTAAATGTGTCTAAATTAAACCCTCAAAGGCAGATATGGAGAATATGTTTTAATTTTTTTAAGATCCAACTGACCATAGTGAAATAAAATTAAAAATTAATAAAATAAGGAAATTTTGAAAATTAACAAATATGTGGAAATTAAACAAACCCTCCAAATAACCAGTCACAGAAGAAATCACAAGGGAAATTTAAAAACATTCTGATATGAATGGAAATGAAAACACAACATATCAAACTATCTCAAGTGGCTGAGGCAGAAGGATCTCAAGTTTGAGGCTTGCTGTAGCAACTTGGTGAGGCCCTAGGCAACTTAGCAGGACCCTGTCTCAAAATATGTATATGTATATAGAAACAAAATAGAGAAAAATCAGCAGACCCAAACTATTACTTGAAAAGATCAACAAAACTAAGAAACATCTAGCTAGAGTTACCATGAAATAAGAAAGAAACGACTAAAATAAAATTTGAAAGAGAAGTCACTACCAATCTTATTGAAATAAAAAGGATTATTTAAAGATTCTATGAACAACAGTATGCTAACAAATTAAATAAACTAGAAAAAAATGAGAAATCTTAGACATAAACTACCAAAGCTAACTTAAGGGAAAATGAAAACTCCTAACAGGCCTATTAAGAGTTCTATAATAATCAAAATATTTCACACAAGAAAGAGCTCAGACTAGAGGATTTCAATAGTGAATCCTACTAAGTCTTTAAAAAACTTAATAAAGTCTTCCAAAAATAGAAGAAGAGGAATCCCTTGCTAAGTCATCCTACATGGTATTTCCTTAATACCAAGACTAGACAATGATATTACAAGAAAAGGAAACCATGCATGATATTCTTTATGAACATAGGTTAAAAATTCCTCAACAAAACACTAACAAACTATCTGTTCATCTTGTATTCCTATGACAAAACACCTGAGGCTGGGTAATATATAAAGCAAAGAAATTTTGATTTGTGAGTCTCATGGCTAGTGGGACCCAATACCATGACACCTGGCTGCATCACAAACAAGGCAAAGTAGAAAGAGAACCAGTCACATACAGAAGGGGCCAAGCATCTGGGTGGCCTCCTTTAATAACAACCTACTCTTGCAGTGCTAATTTTGTCCCACGACAGCTAGAACTCCCACAAGACAGCATTAATCTACTCATACCCCCCATGGCCTAATTACCTCCCACCAGGTAAAGTTCCCAACCTAATTACTTCCCAACTCTTAAAGTTCCCAACCACTATCCCACTGTCACACCGAGGATCAGGCTTCCAGTAGATGAATCTTTGGGAAGCAAGCCATATTGAAATCACAGCACAAACCAAATGCAACAAATAAAAAACTGCATGATGGCCCAGTGGGGTTGGTGTTTGTTAACACCTGAAAAATCAGACAATGTAATGCACCACAATGAAAGAAAAAAGGACAAAATCCATGTAACACCTGTGGAAAAAAGAGCATTCAATAAAATTCAGTGCCCTGTCATGGAAAAAGAGAAGAAAAATCCCCTCAACAAGCTAGAGATGGAGCAAGCACTTCCTGCACCAGATAAAGGACCTCTGTGAATAACCCACCCAGCATACTAGGGGTGGAAAAAACAGAGGTTTTTGTCTTAGGATTTGAAACTACACAAGGATGTCCACTCTCACCACTACTTTGAATGTTGGATACACACACACACACACACACACACACACACACACACGAAGGATTTATAGTGATTAATGAGTTCAATAAGGTCGCAGGACACAAGGTCAATATAAAAAAATCAATTGTTACTATGCACTAACAATGCACAATTCAAAATTAAGAAAACAATTCTTGCACAATTAAAAACTATTTTAAAAAATGAAAAGACAACCCACAAGACAAAAATAAAAAGGCAACTTGATTTTAAAAATAGATAAAGAGACATTTCTCCAAAGACATACAGATGGCCAAAAGGCATATGAAAAGATTTTCAATGTTATTAGCCATCAGAGAATTTCAAATCTAAACCAGACTGAGTTCTCACCTCATACATGTCATGATGGCAATCAAGCAGGGTGGGGGACAATAACAAGTTTGAGTGAAGATATGGAGAAATTGTACCCTTCCTATATTGCTGGTGGAAATGTAAATTTGTGCAGCCCCACTTTGGAAAACAATTTGGCATTTCCACAAAAAGCTAACACCCAGTTATCATGTGATCCAACAACTCCATTCATTCCTATATACATAAACCCAGAGAACTGAAAGCATATGTTCATGCAAAAATGTGTATACAAATGCTCACAGCAACTTGTTCATAACAGCCAAAAATAGGAAACGATGCAGATGTCCATCAACTAGTAATGGATAAACAATATTATTCAGCCATCAAAAAAAGTGAAACACTCATACATGCTACAACATGGACGAACACAAGAAACAGACACAAAAACCACATATTATCTTATTCCATTTATATGAAATGTCCAGAATGGGAAAATACATAAAGATAGAAAATGGATTGTTTGCTAAAGGCTGGAGGTGATGAAAAAAAAAGAATTTTTAATTAGATAATGGTGATAGTTATACAATTCAATGAATATGCTGAAAACTACTGAATCATTCACTTAACGATGGTGAATTTAATGGTAAGCAAATTATATCTCAATTTAAAAAAAAAACTTATTAAAAAAATAAGTGGGGGCCTTCTAGAAATCAAGTGTTGAAAATTCACCATACCTAGGAATGACACTCAAACTCTGTGCCTCCAGAATGGAGAGCAATAGTGATAAAACTGAGTTTGGGCAGACACATGGGGAAGGTGTCTCTCGCCCGTTGCTGGTATTAGCATACACTGGCTCTCTATTTGAGTACGCAATTTAGCAATAGCTTTCAGAAGAGGTAAAGCCCACGCCCTGTGATCCAGGATTTTCACCTGTAAAAATCTAAACTCAGTGTGGGGCTAGCACAGTCAGCACTCGGCGGAAGTTCTTTCCCGTTACAAAGGTGATAATCATAGGGAAGAAAGAAATGAATTCACATGCAATGAACTAGTACAGCCACATCTGGCTCTCTCTTCTGCTTCTATTTGGAAAGATAATAAGACAATGTTCATACTTATAGTGTGATATGACCTGGAAGTTTCTGCTCTCTTAAAAAGGAAAGTAAAATTCTCCCCTAAAATATAAGCTCTTATTCTAGGGCTCCTAAGTAGCTACTACCAGCCCAGTTAATGATTCTATGTACATTTCTAGCCTTTTGAGAAAAGGGACATATTGGGATGGGGTGGGGGCAGCCTGTGCCTTAGCCAAACCCCCCAAAAATCTGGAAAAAAAAAACAAGAAATATTCTGAGTGTCTTATGAATGTCGCCTCGTGAAAATGAGCAGTGGCTGTGTGGCAACTGACAAGATCAATGACTCCTGGAAGAGGTGCCCAAGGAAATCTGTATCTATTGGTCTTTTCAGTCTTTCCCCAAGCGGTGATGTCTCTTTAAATATGACTTGCTATTAATTGCAAACACTGCGTTCTGCTTTTCAAATAGACTTCTATTAAAGGAGAAAATGCCCAAGAAGAGGAAAATCATGTCAATCTGCTTTTCCAAGTCATGATACCCAGGCCTCGCCACTAAAGAAGACATACCTGAGGCAGGAAAAGCACCAAGCAAGGAGAAACAGCTTCTAAAATCTGCCCCGTAACCTGAAAGGTGACAAGTGACAGCTAAGCCTCCGGGATGCTTATTGCATCACCATGCTCTGGAGCTGGTCCAGGGTAACCGCTAAGTGTCCGTCAACACACCTGCCACCCTCCCCCAGTGTCCCTGCTCCCTGCCCTGTATGGTGAGATATGGTGGGGAGCAGGGATTGTGACATAAGCAAATGCCCCCAGCTGCTAGATGTGGATGCCAGCCCATGAGCTTCCTGTAGGGACACCACCTGTGAAGGTCCCATCAATAGCCAGCTTCTCGAAACCCCCAAATTGACTACCTCACGAGAGGACCAGGGACCTTGCATCGTAGAACGGACAGCAGGATTCTGGTAGAGGAGGTGTCAGGGTCCCTGGGACCCGGTGGCCAGCATGGCGGAAATCATAGACACCGCTATGTGCGTTTGCTCCCCGTGTTGCACGTGGCAGAGGTGTTGTCCCCGGCTGTGCTCCTGCCTGTGCTGCAAGTTCATCTTCACCTCGGAGCGGAACTGCACCTGCTTTCCCTGCCCCTACAAGGACGAGCGGAACTGCCAGTTCTGCCACTGCACCTGCGCTGAGAACCCCAACTGCCACTGGTGCTGCTGCTCCTGGGCCAATGACCCCAACTGTAAGTGCTGCTGCACGACCACCGGCAACCTCAAGTGCTACTACTATGAGAGCCGCTGCTGCCGCAACGCCACCGTCACTTTCCACAAAGGTCGCCTCAAGAGCATCCGCACCTCGTAAGTGCTGGCACCCATGTGGGTTCCCACTGGCTCAGGAAAACTGGGGACCTCACACCAGTGGAGGGGTGCCCAGGACAGACCAGTGTCTCCCTGAGTCCATTTCTAAGTCTGGAAAGAGAGGAGCAAGAATTCTGTAGCCAATCAGTGTATCCTACACAGCCACTAACCAAGTGACACTGAGATCCAAATCCAAGCTCTGTTAACCATGCAAATGGGTGCTGGCCCTCTGAGCCCCACTCCCTCTACTGTACAGAATCCTCATAGCTAAGGCTGAGTGTGTGAGCAACCACCAGCCACTGCCTGTGTGACCCCCCTAACCCTCCCCTGTGCCTCTGAACCCTGAGAAAAGGGAACCTCAGAGAGGTGGAGTTGCCTGGGATCACACAGCTAGTAGGCTGCGGAGTAAGGACTTGAACCCAGAGCCTACTCTCTGCACTTTAAAATGCTATACAGCAAAATGGAGACAGTGACACCTGTCATGTCGTGGTGGTAGGAGGACTAATGTATGTGCTTTGTAGTCTCTTATGTGACAGTCAAATATGAATTACTGTTCTTCTTCCTTGTATGCACTTTTGATATTTGCAACATATATTGGAAAAGTAAGAACTTCTATGGCCACTTTTGACCCCAGGAACCTAGATAAGAATCTTAGATGCTTCCATATGGCTAGATAAGAATCTTAGATGCTTCCAAGGTATCACGATTGGGAGGGACAGAACACTGGGAGGCAGATTATAAGGCTTTCAAGGCTGGAAAAGCAATATTCTGTGTGCAAAGCTTTTGTGAGTCTGGGGGAAAAATGTGATTCATTATGAATTTCAGCACTTAGTAGATGCTCAATAAATGTTACTCTTCACCAGGGCCTTCTCATGATAATTTGCATGAATAGAGAATCTAGGATTCTGCATGCAAGTCCAGGAATTCTAAGGTGTGGACAGTAATGTGCATGCTCCTGTCTTCTCTCAACTGCCCAGCCTTGGAGAGTCCCTGAGCCCATTCCAACTGAAGAGGGATGAAATTGGTGCTTTGGGAAGATGCCTTAGGCATCAGTAGCTCCCAAATTTTGCTGTAAATTGATTGAAATCACCTGGGGATCTTTAAAAACTATCCATGCCTGGTCCCCACCCTAAATATTCTGATTGTATTAATCTGGGATGTGACTGGGGCATCCAAAGCACCACAGCCTGCTTGGCAATGCCCTTCAGGTAATTACAAGGTGCATAATGGCCTGGAGGGGGCGAGGGGGATGCTAGGAGACTTGCCAGCCAGGTGAGACAGACAGAACCAGGTGCAAAGAGAGCTGGCCTGGGCTGGGGAGAGGCAGGGGGTCTATGCAGAGAGCAGAGGCAGGAGAGTTCAGCAAGAAGACAGGATGCTGGGCTTGGGGACTTATTTTGACATGGAAGCATGGTCCTTGAGTGCCCATTCCACACCTGAATCTTTGGGAGGGTGGGCAAGAGGCTATCAGGTGCCGGGGGCCTGGGGCGTTTGTGTTCCATCTCCCAAGGCTCCTCTCCCAGCTTCTGAAGCCTGCTCAGCTGACCATCCCACCTTATTCTGATTTCCTCACCCCCTGGCCTCTCTTTCTCCCTTCCTTTTCCATCTCTGCTGCAGCTCTCTGGGCCACTGACACCTGTCCCCTAGCCTGGACACACTCTTTCCTCTCACAACCCTTCCCTTCTTCCCTCCCTCCCTCTTTCTGACTTCTTACGCAGTTCCCCTGTGTGTCCTACCCCGCTTCTCAGAGTCCTGTGTTTTTATTAAGTGAAGAAGGCCATCTGCTCCCCCATGTATGACTGGCCTGTCCCTAGGGGCCCACACAGGAGGCTGCGGGGCAGAGAGGAAAAAGAACTGAGGACAGTGGGCCCCTAGGCTGGACCCAGCCTCCCTGTGCTCAGGGATGAAGCTCCAGGTGCCCGAGCCTGCAGAATTGAGCGGCTCTCAGTCTCTCCAGGCTGCTTGGCAAATGCTCTGACTGCCTGGACTCCCAGACCCAGGCCCCTGGCCCAGGGAAGACAGAGACGCAGAGAAGGTGAGAGGGTAAGAGCAAAGGAAGCCCAGCTAGCTAGGGTCCAGACCAAACATTCTGTGAACAGAGAAAAGACAGGGACAGCCAGAAAGGGTGTCGCTGTCGCCACCTCCGTTCCCATAGCCAAATCACTTATTTTCATAAACTGCTTTTGCTTTGACTGTAACTTAAGCCTGTGCACTTGAATTTACAAGGACGTTATCCCTCCTTTTGTAGTTCTTATAATTAAATATATGAACTTGAGATGTTAGACAAAGAACCTTTACACGCACAATGGTAGACATGCATGCTTTCCTGGACCTGACCTCTAGTTCCTTCTCTACTGTGTACATTAGGGGGTGGTAGCAGAGGGGAGGCACTGTAGAGGCTTACTATCCACCAGCACTTAAGCACCTCATATAGATTCCCTCTTTTAGACTTCCTGACAACCTCATGAAGGAAGTAGCATTGTGGGCTTCAATTATAGAGAAGGAAACAGAGGATGAGATATTCAGAAACCCTTGTCAAATGTGCAGCTAGCTCTGAAGTGGCGCCCCATCTGAAGTGCCCCAGGAGCCCAGGCCCTGATCCTCCAGAGTCAGATCATAGGAGTTCTAGGCCTGTCACGGGTATTGACCTCCTGGTATCATGAGAAGGACACTTAGTCACCCTCCCATGTCCCATCCTACATACAATAATAGTGACAATGTCAGTGCCCCCCAGACAGAGCATAAGTGTACACCTATAACTGGCAAGATCGGATTTACTGACTCATTGCAACAGGTGAGAACACATCTCCTGGGCCAGTGTACGTTATCTTGGTAAGAAAGCATCAGTAAGTTATAATGGGATTTGGACTCTTCTTAGGATATGGAGGTAATTTTTCTATTGGTTATCTTAATAAATCTTATCTAGAAGGTGGGAAGAACAGAGTGAGCCTAGAGCTGTAATTGAGAAAAAAAAAAAAAAAAAACAGCACTCATTCCCATTAACTCCGATAAGAAGATGCTGGGTCATTTTTGTGGTTTGGACACTGTTCTTGTCTGAGTTCCAGCCTGAGGAAGTGGTCTTGCTTCTGCCCTAATCTCTCACAGTCACACATGGGCCCTGTCTGATGCTGGTGTTCTGGGATAGCACCAATGTCCAGCAGAACGCCAAGGCCTACCTGTCAGTGCCAGGCCAGTGTCCTGCTTTTTCCTTGCTCAAAAAATAACCGCAAGTAATTGGAGTGCTACAGTCCTAGGAGGACTGCTCTAGGTCCTTACAGGTGTTAAATTCAAATTTAATCCTCTCAAGAAACTCAGTGGCCTGGGTACCAACTTCATGAAGTAACAGACAGGGAGAGGTTACTTTCTTGCCTGAGGTCACCCAGACAAAAGGGGTGGAGGCAGGCTTGGAAACCAGGCTTCCTGCAGGAGCCCATGTCCTCCCTACCCCCCTCAGCTGCTGCCCAGCAACAGAACTGGCAGAGGTTGAGAAATGGAGCCAGCTCTTGAGCCTGTCTCCTGAAGCCCTGTGTGTCTCCTTTCAGGTCCAAGACTGCCCTGCGGGTGGGGAGCAGCGACCCACAGTTGGATGAGGTGAGGTCATTACCAGCTAGCAGTCACCTGGTGGATCACCTCACCTGCCCCATGTGCAACCGGCTGCGCCTGCACTCGTTCATGCTGCCCTGCAACCACAGCCTGTGCGAGAAGTGCCTGCGGCACCTGCAGAAACATGCCGAGGTCACCGAGAACTTCTTCATCCTCATCTGCCCGGTGTGCAACCGCTCGCACTGCATGCCCTACAGCCACAAGATGCAGCTGCCCGAGAACTACCTGCGCGGGCGCCTCACCAAGCGCTACATGCAGGAGCATGGCTACCTCCGGTGGCGCTTTGATCGCTCCTCGGGACCCATCAACTGCCAGGTATGCCGCAGCCGCCGCATCGCCTACAAGCGCTGCACCACCTGCCGCCTCAACTTATGCAACGACTGTCTCAAGGCCTTCCACGCGGACGTGGCCATGCAGGACCACGTCTTCGTGGACACCAGCCCTGAGGACCAGGACGAGAAGATCTGCATCCACCACCCGTCCAGCCGCATCAACGAGTACTGCCGCAACGACAATGAGCTGCTCTGCACCTTCTGCAAGATCGCTTTCCACAACGGCCACGACACCATCAGCCTCATAGACGCCTGCTCCGAGAGGGCCGCCGCCCTCTTCAGTGCCATCGCCAAGTTCAAAGCAGGTCTTGCTTCACTTCTCACCCCCTCCTAATTCAGGGCCTGATGGGAAGGTGGCTTGGGGCCATCGTTAGAGAGAGCCTGGTCTCCACCTGGTGGAGGGATCCAGACCTGGGAAACCCAAGCTCCCTGCAAGTCCGGGTGTCGACACCTGACAGCTTCCACCAGCCACAGCCTCACTGGGGCTCGGTTTCCTCATCTATAAAATGGGATTAGCCTAGTAATTCCCTCACTGGGTTGCTGTGAGGATTAAATAAGCTTTTTTATAAGCATACCAAAAAAAAAAAATCTACCTGGCATAGGGCATAACAATTCTATAATCTTGGTTATGATCTTTATGTCCTTTTGGCCTCATTTTCCCAAGAAAAATGAAGAGTATGATCATATAGTGTCCTGAAGCTCTGTAACCCTTTTCAAGGTGTTTTCTCAGTGAACTTGGATTTCTATCCCCTCTCCCATTAGTCTGCAAAAGGGAAATAAATAAGCTAATGCTGAGAATCAGTTCAATTTTAAAATTCTCCTCCTCCCATGAACTTTTCCCCAGAGTTGCAGACAGCAAAGTAAATGAACTGATAACTAAGACATAATTATGGGGAAACTCAAAAATAGCCAAGAACATTCTAGTCAATGCCTTGTCTTTTCTGAGTATGGCTGTTCATAGTTGTTTATATTGGCTAATAGAATTTAGTTGTGGTCTCTATAAGGAAAACTGACCTTGGCTTCTGTCATGGAAACAAGTACAATAATAGTTCATAAAGTTCTGTAAAGTGCCCCATAATTTCTGGCTATATCTCCATCTGGTTAGGTATGAGGAATCTGGGCATCCTCTTTTCCTCCAGGAACAGAAGGCAAATGTGTGTAAGCCTTGGGAACATGTCATGTCCCATCTCAATCATCCAACAATACAGGGCATCAAAATCCTCTCCATTGATAAGACAACTGTGCTTCAAGGAAATAATCGACACGAGGCAGCTAATAAGAGGCAGACCCCATAGATCTGACTCCATTATCCACATTAATGCCACAGCACTCATTTGACAACCTACTCTGTGTTGAACAGTGGCCATGATCTAAAATCTAACCTAACTTCTGTGGTCTGTTTCCTTAAGGAGTGGCCTACTGGCAGTGACCAGGGGCACCAGATCAGCCCAGCCCCTTCCCTTTGCCATGTATTTTGCTGTCCACTGCAACAACATGCCCAAACACAAGGGAGGGGGTGGCTTTGCCCTGAGCACACAGAAAGGTCCCACTAGGTATTAAGGGGAGTTGGAGACAGATTTTGTTCCTGTTCTTGTTGCCCAGGATCTCTCAGCAGCCTGGATAGTTCAAGAGTGACATGATTTTCTCAAATGACACACACTGGGAACATAACTGACACCCTCTTCAGCTTGGGAACCTCCAACAGGAGAGTCTTATGTTAAAGAAAGCCTGCAGGAGGCCCATTGCTCAGGAAATGGTTGGCTCCTAAAAGGTTTTCTTGAGGTGGGACTCATTGCCTGCCCAAACCAGGACTTGACCAGATTCTTTGGGGTCTCAATATGGGGAAGAAACTTCTGCCTACAGTCTCTGTGGCTCCCATGCAGCTGTAGGTAACCTGGGTTACACAGGACAGTCAACACTAGGATAGTTTTCTTGGAATCTAGAACACCTGAAAGTCAGACAGCCAAGTTCAATTCAAGGTTGAGGGACAATACCAGCACAAATTCAAGGAAGCCCAGAAACTGAGAAGGTGGCAGGGCTGATAGGTAAATTAGATATCATATATGGGTAAATAATTTAATCTGTTCATCAGTGCTGAAGGAAGAAAAGTAACGTTTTGGAATCAGAGTTTGAACTTGTTCTTGACCATTGGGCTCACATATAGGGAGTACCATAAATCTGCATTTTTTTTAAACACATATCCAGGTTATTCAAAAGCAGGTGACTTGAGCACATTTGTTTTAAAAAAAAAAATTCTGGGCCCTACAGAGAAGATCCAGTTCAAGAGTTTCACTAACAACTTATGCCCTTGTCCGTCCCAATAGGCTGAGCAACAGGGATACTTTTAAAGCTCCCCATTGTGTTGTAATATGCATTTGAGATTGAGAACCACTGCACTGAGGGAGCTCAAAAATTTAGTTCCTTGCTACTCAAAGTGTGGGGACCAGCAACACGGGCATCACCCAGGCTTGTTAGTAATGCAAGATCCCAGCTCAAACCCAGGCCTATTGCATCAAAATCTGTATTTAAAGCAAGAGCCCAGGAGATTCCCTGGAATAGATTCCAAATCTAACTGGAAACTGCCTAACCAGGATTTCTGGGCCCCAACTTAGGCCAATTGATTCAGAATATCAGCAAGTGAGGTGAGAGTACAGTGTTTTTAAAGCCCCCAGGGTGATTCTGGTGCTCAGAGAAAGCTGACAACAGGTGCAATTAAGAACATAGCCAGGTGTGATGGTGCACACCTGTAAGCCCAACTCAGGAGGCTGAGGCAGGAGGATTGGGAGTTCAAAGCCAGCCTCAGCAACTTAGCAAAGCCCTAAGAAACTTAGCAAGACCCTGTCTCTAAATAAAATGTTTTAAAAAATGGCTGGGCATGTGGCTCAGTTGTTGAGCACTGATGGGTTCAATCTCTGATTACCACCCCACCACACACACACAAAAACATAGTCTTTGGGACCAAAAAAGTAGAATTCAGGACAGGATGCAGTTTCTCCTATTTACTTGCCACATGACTCTGGGCAGTCACTTAACCCCTCTGAACCTTAGTTTCCTCATCTATAAATGGGAATAATAGCTTACTGTATAGGAAGATCCATGTAATACATGATAATATATGGATCTGGTCCATAATATGTATAATATATGATAATACATGAATCTGGTCCATAATAAATGTTTAATAAATAGTAGTTAGTTTTCAGTGTGTTGCCTGGAAAAGACCTTGATTTGCCTTTTCTCTAATTCCAGCTCTTGCTAAGCCATCATATTTGTGAGGTTTGGGTCTATATGGGGTCTATTGATAGATGAATTTGTTCTATATGGGGTCTATATGAAGGATGAATTTGTCCTCCTTCAAGTGTGACAACAAACCCTGTCTTTCTGTTCTTCTCTCCTGGTGCTGCCTCTTCTTGCTCATTTAAGACATTTTTATACTCCCTCCAGACTTTGCTCTAATCAACTTAACTAATTCCCAATAAAGCCAGGAATTTCCTACCCAAGTATCATTAGCAAAGGATTGCTATTGACTAGTGAAAGAAAATAATACCTAACATAGAATTTCAGGTACCACAAGTCACAGTAGGCTTGCATTTGGGGAGTTCAAGGAGCACTTTGAAGCCCCTGATGAAATTAGATGAAATTAGACCCCAGGATTTTCCCTTCAGCCTAATCTGCATGGCCTCATGTAAGGGAGAAGGTGGGCAGAGATGGGGGCTTTGGGGAATAGGCCAGAAAGTGACATTGCTGACATTTGCCCCAGAGGTATTACAAAGATATTACAAGCACTTTTGACCACCTCTCCCTTACTGCTCATGGTGGCAACTGTGGTCCCTGTTCTCATGCTCCAGTGGAACCCTATGTTTTCTGTTACTCCAATGCACACCATTGTTACAATGGCCACTATTCACAGAAGCCCAGCTTCCTGTGGACCAAGGATTATGTTAAGAGCCAAGCAAAATAAATCCAGTAATCCTCACTATTAAATAAAATTTGATGAGGATTATATGCCCATTCCGTGTAGCAGTGGCCTTCTATGTGGAGAATCTTACCTATCATAGAGACCCCTATGCCTACAACCCTCTAAGTCAACAAATATTTTCATCTCAAAGGTTGGAGATGGGCCTCATGCTCACTCTCCCATGCATCCTCCTATTGCAGTACCGTCAGGTGTATGAAGAGAGGTGCCCTCTCCTACTCACACCTGTATTCCTCATGCCTAGAAATACAACACGTAGCAGGACTCCTAATATCTGTTGACTGAATAACTAGGTGAACTTAAGATCCAAATGCCACATAAGAAGGTCCAGGGTGAATTTGTTCTCCTTCAAGTGTGACAATAGACCCTGTCTTGAAAACGAATGGGGAAAAGGCAAGAAAGGGAACATAGCTGAATCTTGAGAGAGAAAAAGGGTGTGTAAGAGAGCTAGCTGTCTCCATGGAGGAAAACTGTGGCTAATTTCCTGCTGTTGTTTGGTTTGGATTCCTGGTGAATGAGACTAGGCAGCATTTACAAATAGTCACCAGATAACAAATCCCACCAGTATGTATAATTATAATGCACCTAAATAGATGAAAAAATAATAATACCAAGCAGTCATCAGAACTTTAATCTCCTGCCACTGCAAAAGCTTAGATTTCCTGCAGGGAAAGAGAAGGCCCAGTAACTTTGTGCCTTCGCCTCATCTCCAGTCCAACCTGCAACCAAGTGGAATCTGGTGGAAACTAATATGGGGGGTGGCCTTGAGCTTGTAACCTCAGCTTCAAGGTCACAGGGATCACCCTGACCAGAGAAGGTGCCTGGAGAGGGTGGTTGTGCTTGAGGAGGAACTAGAGGAGGAGGCCAGAAGGAGGGAGCTTCTGTTTCAGCCCAGCCACAAGTGACTCCCTTCTCGCTCCCTCAGTCCTTGAAGCCCAGGGTGTTTGCTGCAGCCTGCTGTGGCTGAGCCATCTGGGGAGAGGAGCTTTTTTATTTTATTTTTGTAGTTGTAGATGGACAGAATGCCTTTATTTTATTTATTTTTATGTGGTGCTGAGGATGGAGCCCAGGGCCTCATACATACTAGGCAAGCGCTCTGCCGCTGAGCTCCAGCCCAAGTCCATGGGGAGAGGGACATTTTAACAGAAACTAACTTGGTTGTTTTGCAGTCCGATATGAAATTGATAATGACCTCATGGAATTCAACATTTTAAAAAACAGTTTTAAATCTGACAAGGAGGCAAAGCGGAAAGAGATCAGAAATGGGTTTCTCAAGCTGCGCAGCATTCTTCATGAAAAGGAGAAGAACATCATGGAGCAGATAGAGAATCTAGAAGTGTCCAGGCAAAAGGAGATTGAGAAATATGTGTACGTCACGACCATGAAAGTGAACGAAATGGATGGCCTCATAGCCTACTCCAAGGAGGCCCTCAAGGAGACAGGCCAGGTGGCCTTCCTGCAGTCGGCCAAGATCCTGGTGGACCAGATCGAGGATGGCATCCAGAGCACCTTCAGGCCTGACCCCCATCTACGGCTGCACTCCTTGCACTGCATGCCCTTGGACTTCGCTGAGCTCTCCAGTGCCATGCATCAGCTCTTCCCCACAGGACCCAAGAAGGTATGCTCCTCGGGCGATTCTCTGCCCTCTCCCTATCCCATGCACTCTGAAATGATGATTGCCAGGAAGGTCACATTTAGCACCCATAGCTTTGGCAACCAGCAGATATACCAGCGAAGTTCCTCCTTACTGTCCTTCAACACTGCTTCAGAGAAGGCCAAGGGGGGTCCTGAGGTCTGTGGGAGAGCCCAGTCTGCTGCTCCCGCCAAAACCACAGATGGCCTCTACACTTACTGGAGTGCCACGGCTGACAACCAGGCCCCTCAGAACAGCAGCAGCTTCCACAACTGGTACTCTTTCAATGACGCCTCTGTGAAGACCCCAGGCCCCATCATTATCTACCAGACCCTGGTGTATCCAAGAGCTGCCAAGGTAAGAAATGGGGAAGGATAGGGCACAGGAGGGAAGTGGGCAGTTGGTAAAGAGTGTCCATACCAATCTGACCTCTAGGATCTGGTCAACCCTCTCTGCTTCTCTGGGCTGTGTGGTCAGCCCATTCAAAAATAGGAAGTTCCTGAAATCTTCCAAGGTTGGCTTAAACCAAACACCGTGTATTTAGCTCATGGAAAGCCCCACTCCCCCTGTAAAGATGGCCCCTGTATTGAAAGAGATCCCAAGTTGGATCCAAAGGAGTTTGAAGAGACTGCTTGAAGAGTGAAACATTTCCCAAAGGAAAGGTGCAGAAACAAGTCAGAAACCCAGGTTCCATTACCTGTCTACCCTGGATTCTTCCAAATTTCTACCTTCCCCCAAGAAAATAGGCAGACTCATCATGATTTGGAACAACTGGAGCATCATCCCCAACAGAATTAAAACTCATATCTCCTGAGATACTTTTTGTTTATTGAGGGGAAAGGTGGAGAGTGGGGTCTTTCATGGTTCTCCACAACTTCCATGATCTGACCTCAGGAGACATGACTCCCCTTTGACCTTCCTGACCTGACATGGACAAATATTCAATCCAGCTGAACCTAAAGTGAATTGCTTATTAAATACTTTATTAAAATTCAAAGAGGCAAAAAAGAAAACCTGTAGCCTGATTTCCCATTAGAGTGTGTCTTGCCTCTTTTTCAGGGTCCCTGCAGGACTACCTCCCTCACCAGCCTATGGCCTGCTTCCATGTGGCAGAGCCCATCTTTTGTCCCCATAATCTAGGAATACCCCTAAGTAAGATTAGTATCCTCAAAGTCTAAACTAGTGTTTCTCAAACATTAATTTGCTCCCGGAGATCTTGCTAAAATGCAGATTCTCTTTCAGTGGGGCCTGAAACTGTGCTTCTCAAAAACTTGTAAGTGTTGCCAATGCTGCTATCTACAGACTGCACTTAGGAAGGTCTAAAAATAAGAAAACAAAGGTCAGAAACAAGGCGAACTTATCTCCCATTCTCCTGAAGTGTCATCCTCTATTATTGGTGTCTATTATAACTGACACTTAGAATGACCATTCTGTGTGAGGTAGAACATGTCCTCCCAGATGCTATAAGAAAGCATCCCTGATTTTCCTATAAGAGGTGCACATAACTTAGCAGCTGAATTGCATATCCAAATAGTACTAAATCAGCAAGGTCTACACTGTGGGTGACATCAGCTCATGGATGGCAGTAAGTCTCATCTCCAAGTACACTCAGACGTCTTTGGGAGTTAGCAGGATCATGCTGTAAAGAAAAGGGGCTGGGGGACTGCTCTCTATGTGGGCTTGGGATAGTAACCCCATGCCACCTATCAGTCCTCCCAGAATGAACATAGGAGAGGGCCTACCCAGAACAAACAGTCAAGTTACTGACAATCAAGAGGGGACACTACTGCCAGACAGTGATATTTGATGTAAAAATGTCACTGATCCCTATTAGAATTGTGGGATGGAGCTCACGTGTGAATCATGGTGCTCCACCCTGTAAAAGATAAACTCTGTATTGACGACTCTCTCAAATGTTTAAGATTCTGGCATAGAAAATACTCTTGTAAATTGTTAATATGTTTTGTAAAAACCCTAGAGATTTTTAAACTCAATTTTATTTCCTGAAATCCCTTTCTAAGAAATTATTAAAAATTCAGATGAAGATTCATGTCCAAACGTGTTCATTGCAGTATTTATTATTAGAGTATAAAATTAGAAACAACCTAAATGTTCAACTGTAGAAGGAGTCAATTATTTATGGAGCAGTTTTTAAAGACGGTGCTTTGCTGAATATTTAATGATAAAGAAAATATATAAAATACAATAAGTGAGAGAAAGAAGGAATCAATACAACATAATCTAAATTAAAAGTATTTGCATATTTGTGTGTATTCCAATATTAGAAAAATATAACAGTGAACTAACTGGATTGCAGGATTATGAGCATTGCTTATTTTTTTCCCTTCTACTTTTTCTGTATTTTCCAGTTACAATAAGTATGTTTGTTTTGATAGTCAGAAAAAATTATGTTAATTTTTATTGTTTTATAACTTCATTTGTAAAATTTGTATACTTGTAAAATGGTAAATTTTCTCTCATAACATTAAAATTTTAAACATTAGATATCTGCTTTGAAAATACATTTATTATAAGATACTATAATCCCAGATACCATCTGCTAATTGAGACTTGTTAATATATATCTCTTCCCAGGAGTTGATATTTTGTGTTTTGAATATGATCATGGATTCACCATTATTGGATAAGTCATTTCACCACTCTGGATAGTTCCTTGGGTATAATATAGGCATTGGGATAGTTAAGCTCTTTATCTTAAAGGATTCTGTGGTTCCACTGAAATTTGCTAAATGTATCCATTCTGGGTCTATAAAATGGCATAATACAGTCCATCTTCCTGGAGTTGTGAGGATTACGTGAATCAAGGATGGTAATGCCTGACACGGAATTTGATGCATAGCAGGTATTCAGTAAATAGTAGCTGCTTTTGTTAGTGGTGTCTAAAGGATAATTGTCAATCCATGTTGACTGACAGTAAAACCCCAGAGTAGCATTTTTCTGTTTCTGAAAGCCATCACAAGCACCAAGCCAGGCTCATCCAAGACTGTGGCACAGGGTCTAATACAAAGCCCTCAGCAGCTACAGGGGCTGGGGTTAGTTGCCCCACAGATCGTTAACAGTTTAAATCTTTATGGGAAAGAAGGCTGAGTGGTGTGGACCAGTACAGCTAGCACCACACGGACATCTTCATTTCTCCCATAGGTTTACTGGACATGCCCAACAGAAGACGTGGACTCTTTTGAGATGGAATTCTATGAACTCGTCACTACCCCTCCTAACAATGTGCGGACAGAACTCTGTGGACAAATTCGGGACATAATGCAGCAGAATATAGAACTACACAATCTAACGCCCAACACGGAATATCTGTTCAAAGTGAGAGCCATCAATGACAATGGTCCTGGACAGTGGAGTGACATCTGTAAGGTACCATGCACACTGTTTCTCGGATAGATTGTCTTGATGGCCTCTGGATGTGGCTCTGTTAGAATGGTTATGAGATCACAGAACCCAGAAGAACTCTCCCTCTAAGCTCAAGAAATCTGTAACTCACAGCAGTAAATGGGGCTACTGGCCTCACCCAGACTTTGCAAATGGGGCTGAGAATTTTAAATTCTGCTTTATTCATAAACCATTTATTCCAGGTCTGGCATCAGGAGGCAGAAATTCAAAGGAAAATAAGGCATAACTCCAGCCTCCAAGGTGCTCAGGATATATCTAGTAAATGAATAATTGTTGTGTGAGAAAAATGAGAAATAATTGAAGTATAAGAAAAATTAAAATGGAGGGCTGTCCCTAAGCAAAGATAGAATGCTAAATTGAACAAATATAAATACAGGACACCCAGTTAAATTTGAATTTCTCACAAAACCATAGATAAATTTTTTAGTATAAGTTTGTTCCATATAAATTTTAAGACCATTCATACTAAAAATAATCATTTTTTGTTTATCTGAAAGCTAAGAGTAGCCATTAACCCCTCAAGTAGGCCCCGCCCTCAAAAAAAATACCAGATTGCTACTATCTGCTTTATGATGCAAAGCTGATTCTTCTTTATATCCCCAGGGGACACACACTTATAATTTTATTGATATTAAAAGGAGAAAGACAAGGCAAAAAAATATCAAGACTGCCCAGAGCTATCTTGCTGGAGAGCCATGATGGTATTCTTTGGAATCGGACTTTAGCTTGTGTCTTAATCAGAAATTCTTTAGAAGGAAAAAGGGCAAGTCCATTCATTTCAGCTTTTACAAACAGGAAACTGATGCCATAGAAAAGGAAGTCTCATGAGACCCCTGCCAGTACATACCTCTGAACTGATTCCCAAGGGGACTGGAAAGTCATCAATCCCCTTCCTGAATTCTCTTTCCCTCTGCCTCTCCCTGCCTCCTACTTATCTCTGCTTCTCTCTGAATCTGTACCATTTTTGCCTAGCCCTTAATCTCTGCTTCCCTAAATTTTTCTTGAATGTGGTTTGGGACAATCTTGGTCCAACCTCTGTGTGATCTCAACTCCAGGGCCAGAGAGCATCTCCCGGGCCCCACTCTGTCTCCTTGGTCAGATGTTTGAGGAAATGCATCTGATTGGTTGCTGCCTCTAGGCATGGGGGAAACAGGAAGTATGGCAAGGCAGGCTTTGCTCTTGTGTAGCAACTGGAATCATGCATGGCTTCCGGAGCCCAGCACCCACATACACATCACCCCAACTCCAAGATCAGACACTTGCATGGGAGGGAGATGAGAGAGCCCGCCTGGTCCTTCCACCTCTGCAGCCAGCCATAGCCCTGCCTGGTAATTGGCTCCCCCTTATCCTTGGTACCCTTCTCTTCAGAGCATGGAATGCCCCATAGCTGATGCCACATTTTGCACTGTGTCCTCTTCACTATGGATTTTTTCCTTTAATATCTCTGCCTTCTCAGAGTTTTTAAGAATCCCTCCAAAATATCTTGCCCATAAAGAGCATTTGGTGCTGTCATGACATTTTTAAAAATGCATCTTCTGTCGTTTCTAGGTGCTAGGAATAGAGGGGTAGAGGGACAGGAGCATGTCCTCCATACACCATCTCACCCTTCTGGGTCTTTCTTAGGCAGTTACTTTGTGGCTCCTCTGAAACTACGAACTCCTTGAGAACAAAATTCACAGCTAATCCATCTTTCTATTTCCCATGATGCTTACCACAGCAGTTTGCATCT
The DNA here is from genome assembly GCF_045843805.1 of Urocitellus parryii. NCBI lineage: Eukaryota > Metazoa > Chordata > Mammalia > Rodentia > Sciuridae > Urocitellus > Urocitellus parryii. The sequence goes on from NC_135532.1 coordinate 104,295,866, forward strand.
AGCAGTTCTTAATGGTTATTGAGTGAATACATGAGTGAAAATGTGGCCAAACAAATGAATATATGAATGAATGTCTACATTAAAAAGTGAAGAAATAAATTGATAAATAAAATTAATAATTACAAAGTACCATAAGATGCCTGAAAGCTAAATGTTTTATATAATCAGTCGAGAAATAACATTCCCCTGAAATTGTGTTTATGCGATTTAATTTACCCTCCCCCATAAGAGAAGGAAATGCATTTCAGTCCCTTTGCTTTTTAACACAATATCTAAATGAGTGGAGTCCTAATTAATGAGGTTTTCTGGAAGCTTCATTTTTATCTGACTCGAGGAGCTGCAATATAGATTTTCCCTTTGGCAGTCATCTTCCTCCCTTCTTGGTGGTGATATTAGCATTCCAGGGGAAACACTGGTTTCCTTAACATTTGTCATGATTTGCATAAGTAAAGGCTTCAGAAGCAAATGAAAATAAGATGGTGTGTTTGAGTGACATTTACAAAGCTTCATAAAAGTAATGACTTTAGCTCTTTCCTATAAAATCGAAAATTTTTCCTTTGGCATCAGGATGATGCAGGTATTCCTGAAAGGTTTCATTTAAATGCTGCAAAGAGGAAGCAGACTCATTTCTGATCCAAAATGCAATATTTCCATCCATATGCACTTTTGTAAAAGAAGCGAAATAACACCCTTTATATTTGATTTGCATAGTCTAAGACTTTTTGATTTTTTTAAGAGGTTTTCTTTGGAGTATAGGGCATACAATGGGAAGATTAACCTTAAGACTCTCTTTAAAGGTCCCAATTAAAGGTCAACTCTGCATCAGACTCTGTAGACTCATTATCCCCAATCATCCAAACCACTTAGCATGGAGGGATTTACTGCTCCATTCTACAGATGAGGAAAGTGAGGCAGCCTCCTGTAAGATCAAGGATGGACTGACTTGGAACCTGAGTCTGTATCCAAAGCCAGAGCCTTTGTCCACCTATGCCATAAACAGATGCAACAAGGTCTGGGGCAGGGTGGGCTCACCCCTGGGGACATACTCCAGAAGAATGTTGTCAAAGTCAACAGCAGGGAATTCCAAAGTTTTATTTATATGAGAGCTAGAAGATGCATGGGAAAGAGCATTAGGTTGGGGCTCATGTATCTGGGTGCAAGTCCCAAGTAGAGTAGGTCGCACATTCCATGGAGACGGGCACCATGCTGGTCTCACTCAATCCTCTTTGCCCATGTCGCCAGCTGACAGCTTCTAACATCAAAGAGCCTCACTGTCCACTTTGAAGGGTAGAGAAACACCTTCTCAGAGAAGTCATGCATTCTTTGGCCTCAGTTTCACTCCAGATCTTCCTCCAATCCTGTGCACACCTGCTGACCACCATTCACACTTTTGTGAACACACTGTTTCACTTGACTGGCTCCTGCTCATGTCAAGCCTCAGCTAACTTCCATGAAGTCTTCCCATGACAAAATCAAATTGTCCATCAGTGTATTGGTTTTCTATTGCTGCCATATACAAATGATATATGACCTTACAGTTGTGAAGATAGAAGTCCAAAACGGGTCTCCCCGGGTAAAATGAAAGCATCAGCAATGCTACATTCCTCCTGGAGAATCTAAGGGGGAATCCATTTCCTCTCCTTTACCAGTCTCTAGGGGCTACCTGCACCCCTTGGCTCATGGTCTCTTTCTGCATCTCCAAAGCCAGCAGCATGAGAAGGACTCAGAGTCCTTCTCATGCTGCATCCCTATGGCTCTCCTCCACCTCCACCTAACACCTGAAGAAGCCTTGCAATGACCTGATCCACCTGATGGCCCAGGAGGATCTCCCCACCTGGAGACCCACTGCCTAGAAACCTTAATTCCCCTTTGCCATCTAATATAGTGTATTCAAAGGTTCTAGGATTAGGACAGGGACATCTGTGAGATTATTCTGCCTACCACAATCTGTAAACTGAGTTCCTAGATGACACCAGATTTGGAGGTAAAACTTCAAGGCCAACAAAAGTCTCAAATTGGTGCTTTCCAGGTCTTTCCCTATAGCTCTTCAGGAAATGCAGCCACCCCTGTTCCCACCCAGCATCTCAAAGCCCTTCTCAGTCTGTCAACCGGGCATGTCGGGTGCTCAGGAGGTAGTCCTTGGGTCTCTGCATGCTGCTGCTCCTGTTGGAGCCACGGCCTCAGAACAGGGGTTCCTGGCTATCGGGCCTCCCCCTCCAGCTCTTCCTCTTTCCCTGCTGCAGAATGTCTCCCCAGGCTGAGCCACTCATTGTCAAGGGTTGAGGCTAAAGGACAGTTTGAGTGACTACCACCATTCCACACTCTAAAAACTACCCCACAGCCACCCACATGCTCACAGTGGGTCTGAAATGATACCCATGTCCTTTGCACTCCCTGTCCCCTTAGAATTCATTGATTTCTAAAGAGCCTCTGACACATGTCAATCAAACTTTACTGGTCCCTCCCTACCTGCCCTGCAGAGACATATGAACCCTGCAGCGCATATAACTTAGGCTCAGTCAAGCTGGACCTGAGTTTTATTTCATCTCATACACAAAGGGTTTAATTAATAATAGACCTCAGTTCATGATCCGTTAACACTGGTCTATGCAAGGTGATTTTCTTATTTACATATTCTTTTTTGTGACATCTGTTGTTTTATGTGTCTTTTTGTTTTTATGTGTTCTTACATGAGGCATATTGTGTTTTAATGCGTTACTGATTTCCACAAATAGCAGGTAGAATGTCTCATATCTTGCTTTGTTTCTTTCCCTCTTTTTTCTCTTAATACTTGTTTTTATGATCCATCCCTGTCCTTATGACCATCTTGTCCCTTTTCTATTCTAATTTTTTAATTTGTTCTAATTAGTTATACATGACAGTAGAATGCATTTTGACACACTGTACAAAAATGGGGTACAAATTCTCCTTCCTCTGGCTGAACAAGGTATAGTCACCCAGGAAGTATAATCATATATGTATATAGGGTAATAAGGTCTGTCTTCTACAGTCTTTCCCATCCCCACATCCCTTCCCCTCCCCTCTGCACAATCCAAAGCTCCTTCAATCTTCCTTACCCACCCACCCTCATTATGGATTAGCGTCCACATCTCAAGGAAAACATTTGAGGGGTTTGGCTTATTTCACTTAGCATGATATTCTCCAGTGCCATCCATTTACCTGCAAATGCCATAATTTCATTCTTCCTTAAGGCTGAGTAATATTCCATGTGTATATATACAACAATTTCTTTATCCATTCGTCCGTTGAAAGGCATCTCGGATGGTCCCATAGTTTAGCTATTTGTGAACTGAGCTGCTATAAACATTGATGTGTCCCTTATTTTTGATGTGTGTCATCTACTCATCCAGGATGGACACCCAGGTGACCACCAGTAATGCTGCAGTGAGCAGCCTTACCTGGGACACCTTGAGGGTGGCGTGGGACAGAAAAACATCCCTGAGTTATCATATGAATTTCCTAGGGCTCCCATAACAACAGGCTTCAGACTGTTGCTGAAACACAGAGATTTACTCGAAGTGCAAGAGCACAGTGTCAACAGGGCTGCTTCCTCCCGAGGCCTCCTTGGCTGACAGATGGCTGCCTTCTCACTGGTCCTCATGGTCTTTCCTCCAACAGGCACATCCCTGGCATGTCTCTGTGTACCCACATTTCCTTCTACAAGCACATCAGTCAGGCAGGAGCAGAGCCCCCTCTAATCACCTCACTTATCACTTCTTTGAAGTCCCTATCTCCAAACAGAGTCACATTCTGAGGTGCAGGTGAGGGGGCGGGTAGGACTTCAACATAAGAATTTTGGGGGAACCATTTAGCCCATGTCAGAATATTCAATGAGTGAAACTGCCACACCATAGAGTAGTGGGGTATTTAATTTGCTTACATTCATGAATACTTCCAGGAGGAATAGATGAGGCCCCATGACTTAAGCCCCACCCACATTCAGTGAGATCTAGCTTTCTACTCTTTGCTAACCCAAATGTTATAAAGTGGTATCTCCTTAATGTTTTAAATTTCATCTCATAGGTAAGTTTTCAGGATTCCCTCTTCAGTGAATAGTCTGTGAATATCCCTTGCCAGTTTTTCTACTGTATTTTCCTTTTCCAAGTGATTTGCAGGATGTCCCTTACATATGCTAGACAATGGCTTTAGACATTGCTAATACACTCTCCCCTTTTGACATTTGTCTATTTCCTTTGGTCATGGCATACTTCATCAAACAGCAGAAATCTTCAACTTTCATATAATCAAAGTCAATTATTTTTTTCCTTATGGTTTGACCTTTTGAAGTTTTGTTTTAAAAGTATTTCCCTTAGATCCAAAAGGTAATCTTCTATATATTCTTTTATTAAATTTGCTGTTTCACATTTCAAATTTAGTTCTTTAATCCATACAGACTTCAACTTTGAATGCAATGCTAAGTAGAAAGTTCTTGTTTTTCCATCTGGTGAGCCAGTTTCCCCAAAACCACCTACCAAGCAATCTTTTCTCTGAGTCTAAAACCAAGGTGCCACTTTAACCTTACATTAAGTCCCCTTAAGTCTCTATTATGTCCTGTTCATCTATGGACTGTTCTTATGCCAATGTCTGTTATGGTTTGAATGTGAGGTGTCCCCCAAAAGCTCACGTCTGAGACAATGCAAGGTTTGGAGGAGAAGTGATAGGGTTATAGCCTTGACCTAATAGTGAATTAATCCCTGAAGGGATTAACTGAGTGGTAAGTGGGGGCAGGTGGGGTGTGGCTGGAGGAAGTGGTTCATTGGGGGCGTGGCTATGGGGTATATATTTTGTATCTGGGGAGTGGAGACTCTCTCTGCTTTCTGATCACCCTGCAAGCTGCTTCCCTGTGCCACACTCTTCCACCATGATGTTCAGCCTCACCTGGAGCCCAGACCAATGGAGTTGGCATTCCATGAACTAAGACCTCTGAAACTATGAGCCCCCAAATAAACTTTACCTCCTCTATAGCTGTTCTGGCTGGATCCTTTTAGTCACAGCAGCAAAAAAGCTGACTAAAAATATGCCACACTGTTTTATTGTTTTTTAACTTCAGCTTTGTACCTTATCTTGATGAACTGCTCAGTTAAGTATCTCCATTACCCTTCTTTCTTTTTTATGGTCTATTTAGATAATCATAGAGCTCTATTCTTTTACAGAAGTTTTGGAGTAAGTAAATTTAATCCATTAAAAAAACACTCCAGATAGAATTTGACTAGGAAGACACTGAGTCTGTAATTAGGAGAAAATTAATATTGATATTTTTGAAGAATCTCTGGACATTTATTCAAACTAGCTTATAAGGGCTCTGCTAGGGGTTTTTTTTCCTGTATCAGTACTATGTATTCCTGGGTAAACCATATAGTTTAGAAAGCTAACAGTGACATAAAAACTATAGTTCACTGTGTTGTATCGTATACTGGAAATTTGCTAAAAGTTTAGGTGCTCTGATCACACACAAAAAAGGAATCATTATGTGAGGTGACACATATTCTAATTTGCTTGATTTTTATAATTATATTTCACTATCCATATTCATATCAAAACATCATGCTGCATACCTTAAATATATCCAATAAAAATAAATAAAACTGTCTACAAACTTTGTTCATATTATAAATGTTGTTTTCTATTTCATTATTTATCTAATGAATTCCTGGTTTGGAATTAAGACTGTTGCTGTCTGTAGACTAATCTTGATTTGAGAAATCTTTAAAAATTTTATATTAACTTTCTGAGAATCTAACCTGTTGATTCTTTTTTTTCCCCAAACATTTGATCGTATCATCTATAAATTATGATGGTTTTTATCTCTTGCCTTATAATATTTAAACCTGTATTTCTTTTTCTTTCCTAATAGCTTTGGTGAGTGCCTTGAGTCATACATAAAATGGAAGCAGAGATAGTAGGTCTCTTTGTCATAGTCCTCATCTTTAAGTTACTCCAATGAATTATTATTTTTGATTTTGTGGTATGTAAACCTTAATAAGTTAAGGAAATTTTCTTCTAAGTTTCTGAGAACATGTGCATAGTAAAACATTCATTTTTTGTGTATTACTTGAGACAGTTTTTCTCCTTTAGGCCTTTTTTGATAGCGTAAATTACAATTACTGATTTATTTTTTATTTTATTTTTGTTGTTGTGGTTGACTGAGATTAAACCTAGGCCCTTGTACAGGCTAAACATACATTGCACCATTGAGCTATAATCTAACCTTCAATGAAGGATTTTTCTGATACTAAATTCTATTTGCATTCATGGAATAGACCCTACATGATCATCATGTGTCATTTTTAATATACTACTTCAATAACTACTTCAGTTAGTTCCCTTTTAATTTAGATTATTACGTCTGTAATAATAAGTGAACTGGGTTTATAAATTTTGCTTGTATTATTTATCTGATTCTAGAATCAGTATTTCAGTGACTTAATAAAAGAAGCTGTGAAGCTTTTGTTCTCCTATTTTTTAAAGCAGCTCTATCATACAAGTTTGGTAGGATTCATTTGGAAAGCAATATGAGCCCAATGCATTTGGGACAAGGGAGGGGACGTCAAGTATAATCTCAGTGACTTATTCCAATTTCTGTCTTTCTGCTTCTATCTTCTGTTTATCTGGTCCCCTTGTTCACAGTCACACCTCAGCTCTCCCTGTTCTATTCTCATGCCACACACAATCTGTCTTTGTCTATCTTGACTATTGTATGAGGCAAAAGTTCAAATCCTCCTTTTCCATAAGAGTCAGATCCTAGCTGCTCATACCATGTGACCCTTTCCTTTTGCCCTCATGGTTCTGTGTGCATATCTTACCTTACTTTTCTTTTTTTCAAAGTTATTTTTATGCATTATTTCCATTTTTACCCAGCCATAGATAATGTCATGTATATAACATGAGCTTTACCTCCCATGAAACTTTGTTTTCTCTAAAAACAAAAATAAATTTTATAAAAGTAGAGAGCATAATGCTAGTAGGTATCTAATTTATTTTTGCCCTTTTCCTTTGTATACAAATATAGAAAGGTAAAAGTTTTGTACATGAAGACTCTGTGCTTAGTATAAACGTTCCTCTTCACCATGTACATCCCACCCTACCCCATCTGTCCCACAAGCCCTCATTCCAGGCAGAGCACTTTACCCAGTAAAATCTTTCCTCCCAGGGTCTTAACCTGACTCCCTAAATGTGTCTTCAGTGAGTGAGGATCAGGAAGGAATGAGACTGCTGCCAGACTGGAGAGGTGGAGAAACCACCACCTTTTAAAGGCAAGGCGTGGAGTCACATCTAAGCAGAGTCGGGGAGATTTCTAGGAGAGTCCTGCTTAGCACTCACACCCAGTGCAACCTTTTCTAAGATGTTTTCCCATTTCTAAGAAATCTCTTTTTACCATCACCAGTGTTGGGACTATGGAGTTGAAAAACAGTCATTTCTCCCATCCCCCAGTCACGGTGCTCTCACTCTGGTAAGAAAATCAAACATATCAGCAAGTTCCAGGGGCTGGTGAAAGGTGCCGGGGCTACTCTAGGGTGAGCCCACCTAGGGTGTAGCCCCGATGCCCACCTTCAAGGCACTTATGTGAGCTGCCTTGAAGGAAGCAGGACCTGGTCTGTGGAATCTCGGCCCCAGCACACTGTGAAAGCTGTCTGGTCGTCTCTGAACTGGGACTGACAGCACGTGCTCTTGAGGAGGACCTGAGGGTTTCAGAGCTGTGTGTGCAGTGTCTGGCATGGTAAGGCTGGGCTCATAGGAGCTGCTGTTCCTCCACAGCTGGTGCCAAGGCTGTCTGCTTCTCCTTGCAGGTGGTGACACCCGACGGGCGTGGGAAGACGCGAGCTAAGTGGGGCCTGCTGAAGAACATCCAGTCTGCCCTCCAGAAGCGCTTCTGAGTCCTCCGAGATACGCCACAGAAGAGACATATATATATCACACATGGAGATGTATTTTTCTCACCATTTTCTTTGAGGAGGTGGCGGATGAATGTCCCCAGTGCCTCTGAGCTTTCCAACAGAAGTCTTCTGAGAGCTAATAAAAGGACATGCCTGACCTCATGGCTGGCTGTTTGTTCATTATGATGAAACTAAGATTTCAAAACAAGCAGCAAGTCATCTGATCTCCCTTGGCTCAGGGGCAACCCTGAGCCCCAGATGGGATGTGCTGTGTGTGCAGCAAGAGCCAAGCCCCTGGGTAACAAAAAGAACATCATCTATGGTGGTGTTATGATTTTGGTTAGGTGTCCCCTCCAAAAGCTCATGTGTGAGACAATGCAAGAAAGTTTAGAGGAGGGACGATTGGGTTCTAAGAGGTTTAACCTTATCTGTGTATAAATCTCCTGACAAGGATTAAGTTGGTGGTAACTGAAGGCTGGCAGGATGTGGCTGAAGGAGGTGAGTCACTGGGGATGTGGGTTTATACTTTGTCCTTGATGAGAAGAGCTTTTTCTCTGCTTCCTTCATATTCCCAGTTGCTTTCCTCCACCACACTTTTCTGCCATGATGCCCTGCCTCCCCTGCAGTCCACAGCAATGGAGTCAGCCATCTATGGACTGAGAACTCTGAACCCAGAAGCTCCCAGATAAACTTCTCCTCCTCTAATTGTGCTTGGCAGGTCTTTGGGGCAGAGCAGCAGGAAAAGCTGACTAGAATAGGTGGGGACACCTGGGTGGGCATTCTTAAGCTGGCCCGACCAGCTATGGGGAAGTCACCGATTGAAGGGGAACTCATCACCTCACCTTGCAATCTATTTCAATATTAAGCAGCCAGCATTGTGAGAATTCTCTTCTTAATTATTAAGCTTTAACGTGTCTTTCCATGACTGTCACCCCAAGGTCTGCGTCCTGGCTCTGGACTAGAGAAGGAGAGTTATCCCTCTTTTCTCACTCCTTCTGTGCCCCACAGCAAAGGAGAAGCAGCGCAATGGCTGGCTTTATTACAGTATTGCAAGAATGGACACCCCAGAGAGCTTTGTTATGATCCTATTACTTTAAATGATGGCTTGAATCCACCATCAGATTTGGTATTACCATATAATCATTTCTGTAAAAAGCTTCAGAATCATCATTAGCATGGAAAGCAAATTAAATGACATGCCAGCGGGGATTTTACCACTGATAAGCTAAAATGAAATTAAACTTAAAAAAATTTTAACTGTATGAATATTGCATTATAATGATCACACCTCCTCATGGCACCAACGACAACTGGGCCATCATTTCATAAGCCACAGAACCCTGATCTTGCTTCTCTTGAGAACAGTAAACTTGCCTTCAGGGACCACAAGAGCTGGATTCTCTGCCAAGACCCTTACCCAGGACTGAGCCACTCTACCAAAAACAAGATGGGTCTCCAGTCAGCACAAAGATCCCTGGCATGTGGTTTGGACCCAGGCTAGGATTCCAATGGAAACACATACACACCCACACCCAGAATCTTCCTCAAGGTACAATCACATATGTGGATATAAGTACATATGTGGGTATGCTAAACATAACCAGGAGACTCTAAGTCCATGCTTATACCATGTTGTATACATATCCCACCATGCTGAGCCATAATCTCTCTACCTAGCTACATATTTCAATATCCCCAGCAGCTTTTCTTTAGAGAAGATCTATGGTTGTAGTAACACATGATTAGTAGCGAGTCTACTTGGGAACATCTCACAGTGCAATAAAACAGTTGCTAGTTCATTTAAGAGTGGGGGTTTGCACCTCTCTCTCTCTTTTTAATCCATCCTAGATTCATTCTTTTGTTGAGTACATCTGTAATGAGACCTGGGATTGTGGGGGTCACAGCAATGAATTAAACAGAAACAGTCCCTGTCCTGTGGGCTTACTTATAATAAGTGGGACAGATCAAGTAAGTAAAGGTTCAAACACAGAACCTAACTGGAAATGGAGAGAAGTGCTGGGAGGGAAAGGGGCATGGAATAGGGACAAGACAACCCAGAAGGTGTCAGCAGAGGGCTTCCTAAAAACATAAAACTTAAGCCAATTCCTCCACAATGAGAAGGAGCCAGGATATATTCCAAGTGATGTTTCTGTTGTGTAGCCAAGGCTGGGTTAGTTAGGGTTAGTCATGTTAGGGTTAGTCAAGGCCAGAGACACTCTGATTCAGTGTATAGTCTCACCATCATAAACGTCAGCTGTGAGCATGCAGGCCCTCATGTAACCTGTTGGCAGTGTGCCTTGTTTGACCTGCATATAAAAATTGACTATGGAAAATACTTGGGGCTAAATGGGAGCCAAAAATGGACTGGCTGATGACTAAAGCTGAAGGTGGAGGCCGGATGCTGTTGCCACCTCTGAATAAAGCATGTCTACTACCCTTAATGGTATCTTGCATCTTCTTCCACCTGCTGGGATCCCAAAGCTGCTTCCTGGGTCTGAGCCCCACATGACACACTCTCACCCCTACCTAGGGTTGGAGGAAAGGAAGAGGGAGGGGTTATCAGAGGCAGATGCTCAGAAAGAGAGGCTCTGAGCTGGGACTTAGATCTCTAAATGGGGGTCACTGCCTGGCTAGTGCGGGTGTATCTGAGGCCTTCCCAGGGGCTGGTTCTAAGAATGCAGAGGAAAACTGCCAAGAGCTGAGCTGCACAGTGAGGCCACACGGGGTGGTGTGCAACCACAGAGGACTTGCCTTCTCCCCTCCTGGGCTTTCTCTGATGTCTCCTAGTAGTTGGGCCCAGTGGAGCCAGGGGCAAAGGAAAAATGCCCTCGGTCACAGTCCAGCCCCAAACAGCCTGAGAGCAGATCTGAGGCTAAGAGTCAACAGCTTCATAATCAGCACGATTATGCAAGGTTGGGCCTCCAAGGACAGCCCTGGGCTGGACACACAGAGCAGGACATAAACACAGTTGTCAGTGGATGTGACTGTGATGTTCTAGAACACTAATGAAAGGGAGGGCCCTGAACTTAGCTGTGCTCTGCAGGGTAGACTAGAAAGGCATAAAGCTACTTCCTGTCTTAAGGCTGCTTCTTAACCATAAAATAACCACCAGAGCCAGGTACAGCGGTGCGCACCTCTACTCTCAGCAACTCTGGAGGCTGAGGAGGGAGGGTGGCAAGTTTGAGGCCAGCCTGGGCAACTCAGTGAGACTCTGTCTTGAAAAAACTGTTTTGAAGAGTGGATATACTGCTCAGTGGTGGAGTATTTGCCTAACGTGTGCAAGACCCTGGGTTCAATCCCCAGTGCTGCAAAATAAATAACAAATGTAAATAAAATACAAGAATAACAAAACAGCAAATCCACACTTGAATACGTGACTTTGTTTTTAGTCTCAAACTCAGATGAGCATTGCCATCATCTACGAAGCTTTTAAAAATACTAAGGCCCAGACTCCACCTCTGGGCTCCTAATCAGGTTCGGCAGGACAGGGGCCTGGGGGGGTTCTAAATGTTTCTGAGTGATTCTGACAACCAGCCCTGAACCAACCCAACAAGCACCCTGGTGGCCAAAAGATAGCTCCTGGCAGTGTTCAGACCAAGTTAGGTTTGAAGACTGAGCAGGAATTGGATAAGGAGAAGGCCAGGGTGGGCTGCCAGTGAGCGCAGGGCATCTTGAAAAGGACAGAGAGAACCAGGGGCAGGGATGCTCAGGAAACGCTCACTAACTGAGTGGTTAGACTCTTAGCATCCACCATGTCCAGTGCTCCCCTCTTTTTGTTTTGAGGGCTTTTGAGAAGCAAAGTGTGTGGGGAAACGTTGGTATTTTTTAAACCATTGCTATCATCTCCAGCTGCTCCCCTTCAAGATGAACCCGTAGATGAATCTCAGATTCCACCCCACGCGTGTCTAACAGGTACCAAGAGAAATGCATGCATTTAATCTGAGCCCTAGGAAGAAAGAGAGGGGGAGCCCAGAGCCAGGCAGGAGGTACACAAGAGGCAAAAAGTCAACGCAGCTCCCAAGGTGGATGGACATGGCCGCCCATAGCCATGGCTACTGGGACAGCCATCAGCAGCGCTGGGCCCCTCTCCCCAGGGGGGAACACAAGCTCAGACTCACACACACACACACACCCCACTGACAGGCCACCCACACTGCACCCCAGACATGCCTGCAGGCCCTGTCCTTGTCCACTGTGATGTCTGCACAGGTGAGCAGAGGGGGAGGGGACAGCCACTGTGGTGTAAGCAGAAGGAGGGGGTATATTTCTGGTTTTTCCAAATGTTCTGCAAAGCCATTTTGGCTGAGAATATGGTCTGGTTGCCAGTGAATAACCAGAAGGATTGGGTTGTACAGAAGTTCTCAGAAAAACCAACATGTTCCAAGGCAAATAACTGACTAAATCTGAGGGGGAAACGCAAATTGGAGAGATGCCCACAGGGTGTGTGTTGCTGAAGAGCTAAACCCGGCCCAGAGGCTTGAACTGTTTACACCAAGTTGTAGAAGTTAACAAAATAGGTTCACAACAGAGCTTCTCAGATTCTGTGTATCTGGGCCTGGCTTCATTTCCATTCCTTTGATTCCACCAGGAGCTATAATTTCTAAATTTTCCTTCAGGAAAAAAAAATCATTTAGCTCAGAAATAATGCTTTCTATATAAAACTGTGGCTGTCTCAGGGCTTAATTCTTTGATTTTTTTTTTCCTTCCAAGAAAACCATAATAAGAGAGTCTTTCATCTTAATAAAGCCAGACATGGGAAGTTTCTCTCTGAGCACAAAGCAGACAGCAAATTTACTCAATAAAAATTGACCAAGTGCTGCATGAGCCAGGCCCTTGGCATGTGGAGAAATAAAGTAATTCTGCCCTCTGTGGGCTTCCACACAGGGAGTGGTGAGGAAAAGTCAAGTCTTACCTATGCAGGCTTTGGAGTCCAGGCCAAGCTTCAAGGAAGGAGTGGAGCTTTCTTGGCTCATGAAAATTGAAGGGAATTCAGGAAGCAGGGAAACAGGGCTTGGGCATATTGGGTAGAGAGCCATCCTCTAGGGGCCAGGCTCATATGTCAGATGCATGAATGAGAAGTCCAGAGGAGCACTGGAGGCCAGATTGCAGGGGTCAGTGAGAAACAGATTTAGAGTTTATCTTGTGGCTCTTGAGGATCATATATAGACTGCTGAGCTGAGAAAAAATAATAGTAGTGAGTATAAAAGCAGTAGCTGACACAACTATGTTCCTGGCACATATCCAAGCATTTTATATATATATATATATATATATATATATATATATATATATATATATATATATATAGAGAGAGAGAGAGAGAGAGAGAGAGAGAGAGAGAGGGAGAGAGAGAGAGAGAGAGAGAGAGAGAGAGAGAGAGAGAGGCTCATTTGATTTTCCCAATAACTCTATGAGGTAGGCACTATTGTGTCCATCTTACTGATGAGGAAAGTGAGGCACAGAGAAGCTAAGTAACTAGCCCAAGATCACATGGCTTACAAATGGCACAGAGAGGTTGAAATGGAATGCAGACCTTGACCCAGAGGCTGTGATGGGTGAAGTTCCACCCTACCTCCACACTGGGCCCTGTTTCAGAGCTAGTCTAGAAAATGAAGCTAAAAAAGCAGATGCTCAAGTGAGAGGTGAAAGGGGACCTGACCATGTTCCTGCTTCTGCACCAGAATCCACCACTGCCCTCTCGAATCCTCCTTGTGTCTTACACTGGTTGGAGCAGGGGTTTGGCCATGGGCAAAATGCTTTATCTTCACCCTTATTATTAGCAGATTGGGGATCTCCTCAGCTTGAAACTGCCTTCCTCGGCAGCACCTGACCATGCCAGGCATGATGCTGGGGGACACCATGGTAAGGGAGACATTGTCCCACCCGGGAGCAAAGCCAGGGCCGCCTCCTCCACCAGAACTCTGCCCTACCTGCATGCTGTGGCCTTTTTTGCAAGATTTCTGGGTTTTCCAGACAAGCCCCTCCTTACCTCCTTTGCAATATTTCCTCACCTCAGTTGCCGGCTTTGCTGTCCACTCCACCATAACCACCATAAAAAACTGGCCACCAAGATTGCAAATTGGTGCAGCCAATATGGAAAGCAGATAGAGATTCCTTGGAAAACTGGGAATTAAACCATCATTTGACCCAGCTATCGCTCTCCTCGGTCTATATCCAAAGGACTTAAAAACAGCATACTATAGGGATACAGCCACATCAATGTTTATACCAGCACAATTCACAATAGCTAAACTGTGGAACCAACCTAGATGCCCTTCAGTAGATGAATGGATAATGAAAATATGGCATATATACACAATGGAATATTACTCAGCATTAAATGAGAAAATCATGGCATTTGCAGGTAAATGGATAGAGTTAGGAAAATAATGCTAAGTGAAGTTAGCAATCCCCCCAAAAAATAAATGCCAAATGTTTTCTCTGATATAAGGAGGCTGATTCATAACAGGGTTGTGGGGGGGAGTGTGGGAGGATTAGACAAACTCTGGCTAGGGCAGAGGGATTGGATGGGAAGGGAGGGGGAAGAGGGATAGGAAAGACCATGGAATGAGATGGACATCATTACCCTAAGTACATGTATGTAGACACAAATTGGTGTGAATATACTTTGTATACAACCAGAGATATGAAAAACTGTGCTTTATATGTGTAATGTGAATTATAATGCATTCTGCTGTCATATATAACAAGTTAGAATAAAAATTAAGACAGAAAAAAAAAAAGAAGGACCACCAAGGTCCAAAGCTGGTATGTGGTGCCTCTGACCAAAGTACTGGTTTCCCAGTTTAAAACAAGCCACATATTTGGTGTGGGTAAAAACGAACAGCTATGTTTAGAGTAATAAGAGCATCACCTTCTCCTGGGACAAGCCCAGTGCCTCCCTGTGTGAAAGGCGAGAATGTGCCTTTTGGGTAAAGGGACCTCACTTCTGCCCTCGCCTGGAAGAAGCAGGTGTTCACAAGGAACTGGTGTCAACTACAGAAACTGGGTCTTCCTTCCTGCCTCCCCAGGAACGTGGCTGATGGGAAGGGGAAGTCCTGCATGCATCTGCAGGATCCCAGGGGGACACCTAACTTGTAGGACTTTTTCAAGGTTCCTGCACTCTCTTGACCTGAGGCTTCATTCTGTGAAGGGACAGGAACAGTCATGAGTCCCACATGGATACACAAGGAGGACCTATCCCCAAAGCACAGTGCCTCAGGGCGGCGGGTGCCCTATAAGGACAATGGTTCCATTAATAACCCATGCATGGCCATCACTCAGCACACCTGAGTGTGAGCTGCCTCTGTCAAGGCAGAGGTGTCAGGGCAGAGGCCAGCTTAGGGACTCTCTTTGAGACTCTGGGGAAATGACTGGTCCTGGAGGAAAGAACATCCAACAAGACTTTGTGCAGGATTTCAGCAAAGTCAGGAAGCCCTTCATTCTACCTTCTGCTGCTCCGGGGTCCAGGGGCTCCGGGACCAGAGGCCCTGCCTTCAGGAGAACTTGCCCCATCTCTGAGCTCATTAGTTTCCATGCAGACCAGAGTGAGCTGGCCTCTTTGCAAGACAGCCAGGAGGTCTATCACTGTCTCCATCAAGAACAGCTTCCCGAGCTCTCCTGCCCCTGGGAGCCCAAAATCCAGGCTTCAGAGCACCTGAAGAGCTCCAGCAATCAGCCTGCACACCAGGCACCGGGCACAGATGAAAACTGACACCTCTTTGCCCACCCATGAGCTTGTTTTTCAAAGGCAGGAAGAAGCCACTGTGGCAATGAACAAATACAAAGTCACTAAAAGCGCAAGCATCAGCCTGTGGGGACACCAGGAATATGTTGACATTTAAGGAGATTCTGAGTCTTGACAGGGTCAAAAATTCCTGCTGAGGTCCAGCGGCCCTCTCCCTGGCCCTCGTGCAGGGTGGGCATCCCTGATGGAGGGTTGCCTAGGCAATGCCTGAGCAGCACGCCTCCGTCGCAACTGATGTAATTAAAACCGAAACCTTTCAGAGCAAGGTTTAAATAGAAGCGAATCATGCCACATTCAGGGGTCCCTTTACTTAACTCCTACAAATGAATCCCATCTCTAGAGATCCTGGGTCACCGTCTCTGCTCCTAGCCACTTGGCCAGTTTTCCATACCTTGACTCTTATACACAAAGAGAAAGGTTTGGGTTTAGTTTGTTTTTGATTCTTTTTCCTTTATCTTACCCTCTGAAAGACACAGACACTGAAGTTACATTTTTCAAATTCCTTTGTTAGATTTTCAAATTTAGGGAGCCTGTGCTTCAGTTTGTTCCCACACTGCTACTCCACCAAAATGGTAAGATAAAACTGTTTTTGATGGACTGAAAATGAAAACTTTTAACAATAGTAATAAGCAAGAGTTCGAGTAAATGAACTTCTCTGCAAGCCCTCGCCTTCATATGTATGTATTCGTCTTCTAGTTATAAGACTGCTCTTCTCTAAGACTGCACTTCTTCCATACCCTCTCCTCCTCTTCCTCCTTAAGCTTCCAAGGGCTTCTGTCTTGATTTAAAGGAAAAAAAGAAAGAAAGTGATTAAGTTTGTCATTTCTTTTTCTCCTTCCTCCATAAACAATTGATCACCAGGATTACTGCAATTCAGAAAACTATTTCTGCAGACCCAGCAATTACAAGGTCATCCCTCCCTGAAAGAAAATGGTTCCAGATCCTACCCAGCCCACTTTCTCCCTCCCTGCAGATACCAAGATCTAAAGATTCTCCAATCCCTTATGCAAATTGTGTAGTATTTGCATATAAACTCCCATAACTTTTATCCACCTCTAGATTATCACAACTATACATTTACATCTGGTATAAATGCTATATAAATGGATGTTATATTGTATATTTTAGAAAATGACAAGAAGAAACTATCTATGAATGTTCAGTTCAAATGCATTTTTTCCTAATATTTTCAATCCACGGTTGGTTGAATCTTGAGACGCAGAGACTGTGGATACAGAAGGCCAATTCTATTTGTATAATGTCAGATCCAGAACACCAACATCTGCACTTTAAGCTCCTAGGTGGTGGGATTATTATTAAATCTTTTTCTGTCTCTTTAGGCTTTTCCTCTTCTTTCAGAAGAGAATATATTCATTTGATAATTAGAAAGGAAATGAGTTGAACACATTTTCAAGTTCTTACAATATAACAGTATGATTCAACTAGCAAAGATGCAAAATGGATGCTTGGACATTACCTTTTGTTACCATTAAATATAAGGGGATGTGTTCCATAGTGCATATTCCATATTCAGGGACTCAGGATGTGATCCTCCTAGGGTTCTCCCTTTCTGCTAGGCAGCTGCTCCTGGTTTAGATGTCCGTCCTTGTCCCCACCTTCATGTTAATTTGGCTCAGGGGATGTGAAACAGCTACTGATGCTGAGGCAGAGCTTGCATCCTGGGGACTCCTGGGACTGGTCTCTCCCTTGACCTTAAGATGTCCTTTCAATCTTTTACCATCAGTCAGTGTGACAACAAATTTAAAGGGAGGAGAGGCAGAGAGGGAGCAACTGGCATGCTTTTCCTGCCTTTTACCTTTTCAACTCTAAATCAGAATGTTTTCATGGGCTTTTTCACCTCTGTGACTAAAGGATCTAAGCCAAACAACTGGAAAAGAGGAAAGGTTTATTCAGAGGCTCAGGGTTTCAGAGGTCTCAGTAATAATAGGCCAGCTCCATTCTTCAGGGCTCGAGGTGAGGCCAAACATCATGGTGGAAGAGTGTGGCAGAGGGAACCAGCTCGCATGGTGATCAGGAAGCACAATCTCCAATCTCCAGATATCCGTGGCTACATCCCCCATAGCCACGGCCCCGAGGAACCACGTCCTCCAGCCACACGCCACCTAACTTAATCCCTTCAGGGATTAATTCACTAATTAGGTTGAGGCTATAACCCAATCATTTATCCTCCAACCATCTTGCATGGTCTCACATGTGAGCTTCTGAGAGATACCACATCTAAACCATAACACAGACCTACCACTGGGGCTTTCCATTTTTACACTAGAATTGCCAATCTACAAAAATTAAAGAGTGATAATGTTGCCTACAATAATGGGTGTAAAGAAATGTTATCTGCAAGTATTATATTGAGTCTGACTTTATCCATGAAAAATAAAAATTGACACAATCTGTGTTAAGAGTTTATTGCTAATCCAACAATCCCACTTTTAGGAACATATTCTATGGAAATAAAACAAGTGTAGAAAGATATATACCAGGGATGCTTATCACAAAGAGGAATAGGATCTTAAATATTAAATGAGTTAAATTACTTTAAAGTACTATAAGGTCATCATCCCAAGCAATGAGAGAAGTGCATATGTGTTGGTATCCTCTGTTCAGTATCAAATTGGGGAAGCAGATAAATAGAGAATTATAGCATCATTCTACGGAAAAGGATTTTTCCTTTGGTTGGAAAGCCCTTAGACCAGCTAAAGCCCCAAGCTGAGAACAAAAGGTGATGCATAGACAACCATCCTAAAGAGAATCCCTAGACACACCCAGGCAGGATTTCCTGAAATTTAGCAAAACCAGTCCAGTGACTGCTACCCCATCCCACTCATCCATGAGAAGAGGA
Organism: Urocitellus parryii; assembly: GCF_045843805.1. Lineage (NCBI taxonomy): Eukaryota > Metazoa > Chordata > Mammalia > Rodentia > Sciuridae > Urocitellus > Urocitellus parryii. The sequence continues at coordinate 104,314,368 of NC_135532.1, forward strand.
GTCATTCCAGCGGAGTGCATTGAACCCAAGTAGAATCCTCTCCTCCCCTCCGTGGTGATAGAGAGAAAGGAGCGCCCCCTCCAGGTAGGAAGAAGAAAATCACTTGAAGACATGGAGATGGTTGGAAACTGAATTGCAGAAGTTGAATACCATCTCTGTGACTGTGGTAAACTAGATTTCTACTGAGCAACTATTCCCTCCCATCAGCCATCTCCAAGGGAATGTTCTTTCCCATTTCATTGATGTTGGGCTTGCTCGTGACTCTCAACAGGGCAATCCTGCTGCTCCACCTCTGGACCGTGGACTAGTGCTCTGGTTAGTGAGATATTAGCAGACAAGGTGCAAGCACAAGTTTAAAGTATGCACACATGTTTAGGTCATGTCTGTCATTGGTGTTGCTTCCCCAATATATCTGATTCTCCTTCCCCTTGGCCCAAAGGGAATACACATAAAGTAAATATGAGCCAAATCAACCAGGAGTCAAGACTAACTGGAACCACGGCTTGTAGCCATGCTGCCAGGCAGGCCAGGTGGCATCAGCTGAGCTGCAGCTCCATGGTGGTGAGAGTAACTACTTAATGCTGCAGGCGCAGAGTTTGGGGTGGTTTGTGGAAAAGCATTCTTGCAGCAATGGCTATTCCATGTGACAGTGAGAGTTCTTCAAACACCCTGACAATTTCCTCTGGGAGTTTGTGACACAGTAAGTCTAGGGAACTCATAATTGATTTCTACTGGAACAATCACAAGCACAGAGCTGGGTAAAATGCTATTATGGTTTGGACCTTAATGTCCCCTAAGTCTCAGCGTGTTAAAGGCTTGGTCCCTAGTGCAGAAATGCTCTGAGATGGAGATCTTGGAAATGACTGGATAATAGGGCTCAGATGGCACCAGTGGATTAATCCACTGGTGGGTTCATAGCTTCTTGCTTTACTGGAAGATTGTGGAAACTGTCAGAGATGGGACATGGGTGGGGGAAGCAGGTCACTGGGCGCATGCCTGGAAGGATCTATCTTAGCCCTGCCCCACCCAGCCCCTACTTCCTCACCACCATGAGTTTAACACCTGGCTCCACCATGCCCTTCCGCCATGATGCTCTGCCTCACACAGGTCCACAGCAATGAGTCCAGCCAACTAAGGAATAAAATCTCTGAAACCATGAGCCAAATAAATCTTTCTTCCTTGACATTATTTTTCTCAGGTATTTTGTCACAGTAACAAAACACAAGTGCCCGTAATTTCCGGACAAAGAGAGAAAAGACAATTGGACAGGCTGCACTGCCACCATTTGGGGCAAGGATGTGTGAGATTTGTCAAGTGGATGCTACAATCTGACTACTCTTGAGACCCCCACATGAAGAGAAGGTCAAGAAAGTTACTGAGGCTCTGGGATGAGGCACCATCATGAAATTGAATCCTGCAGCCCTAAACTCTGCAGTAGAGACGGATCGTGCCTCCTTCTCCGCTTAGTTCCCTTGGCTCCAACAGTATGGCTCTTCCTCAGCAAATTTCCCTTTAAATGTTCACCCAGTGGCAATGAGATATTTTTATAGCTTTTTATTTAATATCCCCCTGAGAATTATCTTTTGCTTTTACAGAGTACTACCAAGAAATAAAGGCAACAAAAACTATCTTAATTGTTCAAGCAGGTTCAGATATTGAAGGAATCACAACCTTGGAGGGCAGAGAACTGGACCCAGGAGTCAAAAGCTGGGATTCTTGTCCAGTCAGTGGCTGAGAGCAACTGCGTGACCTTAAACAAGTTCCTCAACCTCTCTGGGCTTTATTTTCCTTCAAAGCAGATATTCTGCAGGAGATGCCCAAGCTTCCTACATACCAGGACATGGTTTGTTGTGGAAGAATCCTGAGCCAGGGTGGTAATCAGAATCTTAGTGTTCTAGCTCTTCCTACTCCACCAAGGGCACTAACATCCCAAGGAAACCATCTTTGAGCATCTTTTTCCTTAACAAGAAGCAAGTAGGTCATGTCTTCCTACCTCCCAGGTTTTAACGTGGGTTTATATTTTTTCTAACGCAATGTAACACCACCACAAAACACAGCAGCTGAACCCACCATTTATTTTGCTCCTGATTATGCAGGTCAAGAACTTGGGGAAGTCACTTCATTTGAACCTGTGTGGCAAGGGCTGGGCCTCTGGACTGCAGGATCCAGATCTACGATGGCACCTCATCCCAGGGCATCCCAGCTTTCTTGGCCGTCTGTTATGTTTTAGATGTGAGATGTCCCCCAAAAGCTCCTGTGGGAGACAATGCAAGGAGGTTCAGAGGTGAAATGATCCAATTATGAGAGGCTTCACCTAATCATTGCTTTAATCCACTGACACAGATCAACTGAGAGGTAACCGTAGGCAGGTGGGGTGTAGCTGGAGGAGGTGGATCACTAGGGGTGTGCCTTGGGGTTTATATTTTGTCCCCAGTTCCTGAAGCCCTCTCTGCTTCCAGATTGCTGTGTCCTGAGCTGCTTTCCCCTCCACACCCTTCCCCCATGATCTCTGCCTCATCTTGGGCCTGCAGCAATGGAGTTGGCCATCTATGGACTGAGACCTCTGAAACCATGAACTTTTCCTACTCTAAAATTGTTCTTGTTGGGTCTTTTGGTCACAGTGGCAAAAACAAAAAAAGGCTAACTACAACAGCTTCTCTCAGCAGGCTCTTTAGGAGTAGACTGATCATATGGGGGGCTGCCATCCAAGGGGCAGACAGAAAGCAGAAGCTGCCAGTCAATAAGGGCTCTTCTGTCTGCTTTTCTGTCCATCAAAGTAGTCACCGCTCATCCAGACTGGAAGATGCAGAGTCAACGCCACCTCTCAGGAGAGGCGAGGGCCCATTGCATAAGAGCCTATGGGATGGCCAATTCTGTCAAGGCCATCTTGGGAAAAGAGAATCTCTCACATATTGTTTGTGATAGATGCAGAAACTCTTTGAAATCTCCACTAAGTGCCATTTTGATCCTCAGTTTGATTTTCCGTTTTTAATCTACTCTGGCTAGCATGATTTTGAGATAAGCAAAATGTCCCATTGAAACCCAACTACAACAGTTTCCTGCACATTATCTGCCCTTTAGATTAACTGCAATTAAGGATCCAAGGTAATTCCTTTAATAGCGGAAGGTGGGGCTCTTAGAGAATTGGTCCATCATTCACAACATGATAGATTATGACCTAGGAAGTAACAACCCCAAAATCAAGGCTACAAGATAATAAATGTGTTTCTCTCTCAGTCCATCACAGGTTGGCTGAGACTGCTGTTCTGAGACACAGGATGACAAAGCATAGACCATCTGTAGCTTTGCTGGGTATCATGGCAAAGGCAGGGAGCAGCCAATTGTATACCAACTGCACACCAACTTTTAAAGACACTTGCCCAGAAATGAGCCAGTTCCCCCAGGCTCCCACACAAGTCACATGGTACACTTGGACTCAAATGGGGCAGGTGCATGCAACCCCACCACACCCGAGGGAGGAGACATCCTGAAATATTAGAGGACTGCATTCCAGATTGGGGTTGGCTTTTTCATGATCCTGCTCAAGGTCAACGCACAAGCACCTTCATAAAGATGCAGAGAGGAAAGCGCATGCCCCACTGCTATATTCTACTATGCCAATATGCTCTAATGGTTTCTGCTACTATTGTTGGGTTTTGGGGTTTGGGAGTTTGGAATTTTTTTTGCCAAGCTTTCCTTTATGTTTCATGCATGACATTTCTCAGAGTAGTGACAGTGGTGGAAATGCTGACCCTGCCTGAGGAGTCCTAGAGAACAAAGTGATCCCAAGGGAAAATTCCCAATAGTCTCCACCCACCAGGTGAATCTGCACCTCCTAGTACAAGCCCTTGCCTTCAATGTGGTGTGTGCCCAAGGGTCTGCACCACAGAGTAGACAGCAGGACTCATACTGCCTGGGCTCAAGACCACCACTCTCTGATGAGTGACCTTGAACCATGTGCTTAACTTCTTTAAGCCTGAGGTTCTCAGCTGCAAAATGAATATACTATTTGCCTTCTGCAGCTGTTGTGAGAGCCAAAAGAGATAACGTTTATACAGCACTTAGAACCATGCCCAGAAAATTTTAAATGGCTATTCATGCTGACGCTGGTGGAATAATCTAGCCCAACTCTGTGAGCCCGTGACTGGGTTGAACATGTGGTTGGTCTGATGGTTGTGCTCCTGTAGCCAGACTCTCAGTACTTACCTAGGATGGCATAGCAATAAGTATTATGAGCATGAAATTTAGAGAGAGACATAAAAAGCAGAACCCTTACATTTAATTGACATGAAATGAGATAGTTTTGTGCTGAGTATAAGGAGATAGTTACACTTCCTACCCCAAAAATCTTCCTACTAAACTGCCTAGATGGCTGATATTTTATCATTACAAAGTCATTCCTTTGTCTTCACCACTGCCTTGTCTATGTAATTCATAAATGTTGATGGAGTGTATGGGGGACTCACGGAAAGGACTTAACAGGCTCTTCTAACAACACTTCTATGAAAAGGACTAGAATCTTCTCCCAAAAAACTCAGCAGAAGTGGCTAAAATTCAACCACATGTGATGATATTTAAAATTCTTACTAAAATGGGTTTTTTTCAATGGCACCACTGACAGTCGGCCCCTCCAATCCAGACTTTCAGTTACTGCCAGAGACATTATCCTGCCTTGCCCTGTTTTTGTAGCATTTGCTCCCAGAAAGACACTGGCGCCCCCGCGTGGATGGGGGGGGTGCCACCACCCCGCCAGGGCCGCCCCCAGCTCCTTGGCTCCACCCACCTCCCCAGGCCTCCCACAGTCTCGCCTGCCCCGAAGCCCCACGTTCCTTACCCGTCGCCCTCAGAGGCTCAGTCCCCTGCCGGCATCACAGGTAACGGCCACCGCGGTGCTGAAGGGGGACTCTCTCTCCCTCAACACTCTCTTGTGACTGCTGAGGGACCAATGATCACAGCACTTCTTCCTCCCAGACCCAAGCATGGGCATGTGACCCAGGCACAGCCAATCAGGGGACTGCTTTCCTTGGACCACGTGATCCAGATGAGCCCAATCAAAGCCTTTCCTCCTGGCTTTCCTAAGTGAAGGGAATTGGTCTGGTCTTTGGGGCCTCCTTGCTCCGGGATGTGAAGTTAAGCAGAAAAGGAGATAGAATGGAGGGAAGGAGGGAGGGAATGGCAGCCCTCGCTTCACCCCGGATCCAGCCAAACCTAAGGTGAGGTTAATTTAAAATAATTTAAAATATACCCACAAATCAATCATTTGAAGCTCCTCCCTTCTAATGGAGAGGCTGATTCCCCCGCCCTCTGTGTGGACTAGATTTAATAAGCAGGATGTGGTAGAAATTAGAGTGGGACTTTTGGGGGGTAGGGCCTTAAGGCTTCGCAGCACCTGTCTTGTTCTCTCTCGGATGACTTGTTGTGGGAAGACTTTCAGGCAGCCCTGCAGAAGGGGCCACGTGCTCCTGCCCATAGCCTTGGCAGGGACACCGTCCCTCCAAGTACAATCTCCACCCCTGGTCAAGCCTTCAGATGCCACAGGTCTAAGGTCTTATCTGCAACCTCCTGAGAGACCCAAAACCACTACCATCCAGCTAAACCCCAGAAAGACCCTAAGCCAGTACCACCAAGCAGTTCTCAAATCTTGACCCTCAGAAATAATGAAATAACAAATGTTGTTTTGAATCAAAAGTGTTGGGGCAATTTATTGGTCAACATTAAATAGCAAATACCTGAAGCAATTCCAAGTTTGTGCTGGAACAGTCTGTATTTTTTTCTTAAACTGAAGTTTCTATCTTTAACATCTATAATTTCCTTGAATACCACCCTTCCTTCCCTCTCCAACTTCTTCATTTGGCTCTGACCCTCTGAACTCTCAGATCCTTACTGGGGATCTGCCTCTGGAAAAGCTCCATCCCCTTCTTCTCAGCCTCTACTCCTGCATGTTGGGTAAAGGTCCCTTCTCTGAATCCTCAAGACCCTCAGAGCCTTCTTCCACTCAGTGCAGCCATGGTCATTGTCATGGATTTCCCATGTAGCCTCTGGACCCCTGAGGACAGAGATCATGTCTTGTTATCACTGACCACTGCATCCCCATGACGAGGAAGAGTTTACACATGTCAAGACCCTCTGTCCATGCAATAGATGGTGTCGGAGCCCTCACTTGAGCCAACCTCACCATCAGTGTAGACAGCTCACTCCAGTTTGTCCAGGACTCTCCCAGTTGTGGCACTGAAAATCCTTCATCCCAGAAACCCCTCTTTCCTGGGTAAATTCAGGTGGTTGGTCACCCTACAGTGTCAGTTACACCCAGCCCCAGGTCCTACTGGGAGAGCTGGTGCCATGAGCCCACGTCAGCAGCCTTCTCCAGACATCGTCTCTGGCTAGTGGGAGCTGCCTCACTCACCTGCTGGGAGGTTACAACATCACCAGGGGATCAATGGCTGAGTGATACAGGAGCACAGAGAACAGCTGTCACTTAGGATTTCTTGTAGGTGACTGTCAGTGGCAGGGGCTGGAACCACGAGGCTTGAGTCAACTGAATGTCTAAGACGGCTCAGTCACATGACTGGCAGTTAAGGCTGGCAGGTGGCAACCATAGCACCTGCACAGGTCCTCTTCCTGTGATGGTGGCAGCCAGGCTCTGACAGAGTGTCCCAAGAGCAAGCTTTCCAATAGGCACTGGAGAAGCAGCAAGGCTTCTGCTTCTAGAAACTGGCCTTGGGCACCACAGACTGCCTCCTCCTGCATCCTGTGGGTCAAGGCCAGCCCACATTCGAGGTGTGAAGATCAGGAATCACAGCTGACTGAGCATCATCTTTGGAAATCAGCTTCTGCAGCAGTGGGATCCAGGAAGGATGGGAAGAGGAAGATCAGCTCTCACCAAGTGCCTGCCCTGGGCCAAGCCCCTCAGAAAACGTCACCCTGAAGTCCTCACCACAATCCCATTTAGGTGTTTCTGCTCCTCATTTCAAAGAAAAGTCAACTGGGGTTCAGAGGGATGCCTGCTTATGCAAGGTCATAAGACCATAAAGTGGCCAGACCTGAACTCAGGTCTGTGGCCTAGCTCAGATCAGTCCAGGCTGCAGAGCTTCCCCGAGCAGCCACTTCCTGGCCGTTTCGCCTCAAGCAGCTACAGACTCCACATGCTGATAATCCCCCTCCTCTTTCCACTGGGACAAGTTGCCCTTTCACTGGAAAGCGAAATGACTTCCAGCTCCATCCAGCAAATTCCTTGTCTCCCTGCTCTGCCCTTGGAGACAGTGAGGCCCAGCCATCCATCACTAAGGCCTGCTTGCCAGCTCCTTCGCTGCCGTATGGGCTCACAGCCCTGGGGCCTGCAGGAGCAGATGCAGCCAGAGCTGCCTCCTTTCCCCTGCAGCTCCCAGACCCCGGTGCTCTGCAGATCTCCCGGCCAGCTGTGCAGACTGGCTTAGCTAAGGTTCCCTGACTTTTATAGACATGAGTGAAAGCCGGGTCATCAAGCCTGAATCTTCTGAAATCCCAGAGATTCATAGTCCAATCTAAAATCTGCAGTGGGTGAGGGGGAATGTACATACGGTCTGGCCCCTGGGGTTCAGAGCCTGTAACTGGGCATCTGAGGCGCTGAGAAGGCCTAGGTTAACTCCAAAGGACCCAGAAGCAGAAGACCAGGATAGGCCACAGCTCTGTTGAGGACTTGTGTGGAACCAGATACAGGTCAGGGCCTGCAGGCCCAAGATGTGGTAACTCTTCCCCTAGTAAAGGCCACCATCTAACCAGGAGCTGAATAATCACATCCCCAGAGGAGGTCAAAGCAAGATGGACAGTGGGTTTGAAATGTCCCCACTCAGTTCCTGCCTTATAGACAAAGCCTGAAATATGGATGAGGGCCAGATTCCTCTGCACAGAAGTGACCTCCATTGTAAATACCACAATACTGAGGGTTTGACTTACTAATGTGGCCCTCCTCAGATGGAGACCATGGAGCATGCGCCGGGACTGAATGTTCTGCCTGGAGACCTGAATGATGAGCACCTCCAAGCAGTGTCCCCATCGCCCATGGGGAAGGCCCCATCGGTCCTGGTTCCAGGAATCACTGTTTTTCCCAGAGTTAGGGCACTGATGTCCCTGTGTCTTGCCCCTGAGGGCCTGGGGGAAGAAGCTCACCTCTTCCCAGCCTCTCTCTCCCAGGAGCACAGAGCACCCTCCTCATTACTGAAGCAAGTGTGAATCTTCCCATTATTCCTCCTTTATACTAGAATTAAACTGTTTTAGCTCACTTTCTGCATCTGTTTGATGAGAGGCTGAGCTAAATAAAAGCCCCTCCCAGGTCTTCAATCTGTGGTTTTCATGTCAGAGCAGTGGGGTGAAGTTAGGTGGATTCATCCATAGACAATTACTTATTGCTTTTTTTTATTAGCGCTATCTCTGCTGCTTTCAATCCCAGGAGTCACTATGCTTTCACCGCTAGTGGTTTCGACCCCTGATCTGCCACTGTGTCACCTGCTGAGAGCCATTGCCAAGTAGGGATGACGCATCGAAATTTCCTTGCCAGCGTACCCCATGTTGCTTAGAGGAAGGACTCATGGAAACGGACTTGCTTTGGACATTTTGCAGTGACATTGCATGTATGTTTGAGAAAGGTGACCCTGCTCAAGGACCAGGGTGGATCCGGGTTTAAGGAGGATCCTACTGGATTAGGGCGGATCCGGGTTTAAGGCGGATCAGGTTTTAGGGAGTATCCGGCTCCTTGGGTTTAGGGCTGTTCCAGGTTTAAGGTGTACCCTGCCAGGAATAGGGCGTATCCTGCTGATTAGAGCCTGGTGGAGTACGTGAATTTTGCGGCAGAACGTGAATTTCCCCAGAACGTGTTTGTAGAGGGCCAGTGTGAGTTCGGGAATAAAGAATAGCTGTTTGAATCTACAAAGCTCTGAGTGGCTCGTGATTTTGTGCCCAGCCAGACTGCGGCAGTCACCTTGGGCATGTGACTTAACTCTTCTGAGGCTCTGTCTCCGCCCATGAAAACGAGGCTGAAGTTCACTGACTCAATATCATGACGAAGATCAAATGAGATAACGTCTGCCAAGCACCTGGCTTGGAATGTACTCAGGAGACACTACTCGGCACATGTAAATTGTCCTCTGGTTCCTCCAACAGGCCCTGCTCAGGAGAAAATCCCTTGGGAAATGCCCAGCCTCACCTGCCCAGCCACTTGGGTAGGGAGTGAAGTTTCTCCTGTCCCAGCCCTGTCCTTGCGGAGGTGGCCTTCAACCTGCGAGAGCTGACAGTGCCCATCTCTTCCAACTCTGCGTCCAGGAACCTCATGCTGGCAGCCTGCCCTCGGCCATGGTGGGCGCATCACACTACAGGTATCAGCGGATGCCTCAGATCAAAGATGGCTCCCCAGCACACCCTGGCTGGCGGGCTACACTGCTCCTCCATCGCCACCCACCCTGGCCCCTCAGAGCCCACGCAAACAGGAGGCAGGACATTGGAGGGAGCGATGGTCTGAAAGCACAACTTCCCTCCATAACAGCTTTGCAACAAGTTCCCCCGGGCCACTCAGAGGCCCCCTGGTAGCCAGCTGCCATTGATTTCCCACAAGAGGGGAAAGCGACATAAAGAGCACATGCTGAGAGGGCGGCCAGTCCTTTACACCATCGGGCGAACCCAATTGAACAAAAAGCTTTTGGCCAGGACAGGATAATAGAGACTGTTTCTGAAATAAAACCACTGTGCAGAGGGTCCTCTATACATGTACATGGATAAACTTGTGGCATTTTTTCCCCTCTTTTTGTGAACTCCAAACAAAACAAAAAATGTTTCTAAGAAAAATTTTAAAAACAGATACATTATATATAAGTAAATCTCCCTTCCAATATTAAAGACCACAGTTTGTGCCTCAGAATAACAATAATAATAATATTAACACATACATACCTATAGCCCTTACCATCTGTCAGGCCCTTGTAAGCACTTTAAAAATGTGTTATTAAATTCTCACAGTAATTCTCTGAGATATGCACTCGCATTATCCCCATTTTATAGATGAAAAAACTGAGGCAAAGAGTGAGGCCAGATTGACAAGCTTTGACATGGCAGCCCTCAACAGGCCTTCGGGGGTGCCGAGAGCTGCTTGCATCTCACCCCTCCCATTTGTTCCTATTCCCCGACCACCTTCTCTACCCAGATCATCCTCTCCCTCCTCAGTCTGACAGACTCCCGTTCCCCCTCAACCCTGCATTCTGAAAGGTGTGCAAGAGGGTTGCTTTTTCTCTAGCTCTCTGTCCTTCTCCTCTCCTCACTTCCTGGAAAGACATTAATATCATGATGTCCACTAAAGTACTGCTGGGCAGTGCGTGAATACGAGGAAGAGAAACTCTTGCTCATCTTGCAGAGCTTCCTGGAAGGCACTGGAAACTCCAAGCCTCCGCAGGATGCCTTGGGCTCCAGGTTCATCAGCATGACCCTGGAGGAGAGGGTGGAAATTCAGAACAGACTATGGTTGCCCTTCAACTCCCACCATCCCCAACTTGGGAGACTGCTCTGTGACTCACTGAGAAGAGTAGGGGGACATTTTGCATTGACACCCCAAAATCTCAGTGTAGACTCCCCAGCTAAGGCAGTGAATCACAGGTGTAGCGCTCAGAGCTGAGAGGTTACGGGACAAATTAAACAGCACGGCGGGAAAGTCGAGAGTGTATTCAAGTATTATTTATGTCAAATGGGAAATATGGAGGAACAAAGATTAAAAAAAAAACATCAAGCTTTCAAATCCAGCCAAACGATGATTTTTTTTACATGAATAGGGAGATTAATCTAAAAGAAAAGGAAAATGGAAAAACTAATATGTGATCGTGACTGAAAGCTCTATTTTAAATCCTGAGCCATAAGTCGAGAAAAATAGAAATGAATAACCCCATGTAGGCTTCTAGCTGATGACTCTACTATTTTCATGAAATTAGTGGTGTCACATAAGAATCAGATTTTGGAACAATGACATTAAAACTGTGTGGGACTGTTCTTTTCTTATTTTCTTTTCAGAAAATGTTACTCCTTGTCACCTTTTTCTTCCCATTCACAAATGCAATATTCTCTCATCTGAAAGAAAAACCTTAACTCCTGTTTAAGCTTGTCTGGTTCCCTTCCAGGCCCAAGTCTTCATTCATATATCTATATCTCCACCATGTTTGCTGTGTCACTAGGACCATAGTGTATATGGTATCCTGTGGTTCAGGGTCTTAGAAAATCTCTGTCGATACATACAAAATGACAGAGGTTGGGTTCCGTTCCATAAAGCGATGTTCTCATTCCCTAATGTACAACAGGGAGATGATTTCCAATTTTCAACTAATACAAACTATCGCAATGAATCCTGAACATATGTGTGCTCATTTAAGTATTGCCGAAGGGCAGACTCCTAGAAATGGAATTGCTAGGTCCAACGGTATGCTAGAGTGGAAACTGACAAATTCCTTTCCCGTGACGAGTTAGCAGTGAATCTCACACTAATGATGAATATGAATTATGGAATTTATAAGGTAATTTGAGAAGAAATGCCATATTTTAAAGAGTGTCTCTTCCCATTAGAAACATGGTATGTCTATCTGTCACCTTGAGCCTTCTCCATGTAGATGGTGTTCCTCTCCCCTAAACATTCAGACTTCTAAACACACTTCTGATTCTAATGGTTGCTCAAAACTACCCATTTTATTTCATTTTTTCTTGCAGTATTGTATTAAGTTATTTCTTTTTTTTTTCTCCCTGTGCTGAGGATTGAACCCAGGGCCTCTGCGTGCTAAGCAAGCACTCTACCACTGAACCACTGCCCAGCACATGACTGTTCACCTTCTCTAGGCAGCCTCCACTCACCCCTCACCTCGCTGCCTACAGGCAGAACTCAACCCAGTACACAGACATCCACATGCTCACATCCTCCTTTGTGAAAGTAGCTTTTGTGACCGCCATTTTGAATACGTATCATGTGCCAGGGACTGGGCTACACAAGCTATTTACACTCATAATATCCTTGGATTCCCTTATCTTAGCTCTGGAGAAGTTGCTATCATCCCCATCTTGCCAATGAGAAACCAGGTTCAGAGAAGCAGGGTGGTGATCACGGGTCCACACAGCAGGTACACTGAGGAGCTGAAATGGATTCTAACCCTCATCTGTTGGCACAAGACAGTACTTCACACACCCATTGAGCTCCAGCACCTTCTTAAGAATGGGAACTTACCTCATCATCATCTCTTCATGCCTTCTTCTAGCACAGTCTATGATATATCTTGGATCCTGGGTCTACATCACTCTTGATATGAACATCAGCTTGGAAAGGTTCTAGACAGTTTCCAATCCTTGGACAAAGTTCATCAGGTCTCCTGTGACCTGTGATGTAAGGAAGATGCTTCTAATAATGCTATAGGATTGAAGTTTCAAAAATGAACAATTAAAAAAATCTGGTAGAAGGATGTATCAGACACCTCATGTGCCTCATATCACATCCTCTTTGCCTGTGTTTCTATTCTACCCATTGTGAAGCCACCAACTGCAAGAAAATGTTAAGTAGACAGCCCTTGGATGCCTAGCTCATCTCTCAGTTTCTCTGCTCCTCCACCCAAGCTTCTCCACCCTCCACCTATGAAATGCTCATGGCAACACGCTCAACCTCTGTATTTGTCAGTTTTGCATTAGTATAATGACATACCTGAGATAATTAACATACAAACAGAAAAGTTTTGTTCTGACTCATAGTTTTGGAGGTTCTCGTCCAAGATTGGATGAACCCATTGCTTTGGGCCTCTGATGGAGTTTCCAGGAGGTCATGAAGTGGAGCATGTAGTGACAAAAACTGCTCACTCAGGAAGCAAATGAAAGAGGAAGCAACCAAGGCCCCACAATTCCCCCTTTAAGAGTAAGCCCCCAGTGACCTAAGGACCTCCACTTGGTTCCAACTCCTAATGGTGACACCACCACCCAACCACTGTACCCCCATGAACCACACTTTTAATGCATGGATCTTTGGGGACATTCAGCATCCAAACAATACTTAGCTAGTTGGAAGCATGAGCAAGTGTAGGGGCAAAGGCTGGTAACACCTCAAGTAATTCCTCCCTCTCCCCTAGCTCAAGGTGGACCATTCTGAGGCACATCCTAGACAGTGCCACAGAAGGTCCACACAGAATTAAATGGCGGTAGCAGTCCATGACACGTCTTTGGATCAGCTCTCTCACCTTCTGTTTTACTTCTCTTGAGCCTAATTCCCATTCCCCAGAATCACTTACCAAGGAAAATGAAGTATTAGTCCCTCCAGCATCGGGGGCTGTAGCAGATGACATCACTAAAAATCCAGCGTCTGCTGACCTAATGTCAATAAAAGCCTGTGCCAAGCCCATTCGAGATCAGTCACTTTTTCACTTAACTTTTTGTCCCTAATCTCTGGCCTTGCCTCCTCCCACTGATGGGAGGAAAGAAAACTAAAGGACAAAGAACAAGTCACAGATTGTGGTCATTGATCATACGGGAAAGAAGCATTAGATCATCTCATAATACATCTCACTAATGGTAAGGAGCACTCAACTGCAGTCTCTAACTTGTGACTGGACCCTCGGCAGGTCATGTCATGTCAATCAGTTCTGCTCTCAATAAGATGAAATTTTTTTTTCCCTAAAACAGCGTAGACTTCCCATTTTTTCACAAATTCAGAATTCTTTCCCCAGTTAACAAGAACCATGGATACCTTGTGTATCTAGGGGGAGGAGATGGGGGAACCCAAGACAAATGGACCAGCCACTGAGACGACTGTGACTTCATCACACCTTACTTCATTTAACGTTCACAGCCACCTAAATTCTTCACTCCCTTTTATGAGATTAGAGAGTTCAAGTAACACCCTCAAGTAATACCCTCAGCTGGGGAATGGCAGCACCAGATCTTGGACTCAAGTTTCCCTGCACCTGACCCCCTTTGATACCCCCATTCAAGACCACTGCTAACAACAATAGAATGTGTGGTTGGCATTCAGAGATTCCTGTGGGGTGCATCTCGCCTCCTGTGTTGGTTGATTTAGGGTGTTCTTAACTGGATGGAGGCTTACTCAATGGGGAAAGCATTATTTATCCCCAGTGCATCCAGAGACATCGAACCCATTCCTCTCCTGCTGAAAGGCAACTCGGCTGCTTTCCCTCCAGTCACACTTGGGCTGCCCAAGTGTGTCTGTGAAGGTGTTTCCTCGGGAGATTGGCATGTGAGCCCCACAACCAGCTTTCTGGTTCTCTGGCTTGAGGACAGCCCAATCCTGGGACTCCTCAGCCTCCATAATTGAGCAAGCTTCCAGGAGACCACGTATGAGAATTCTCTCCTGAGCTCAAATACTAACTTATAATTCCTACTTTTTAAAATAAAGGAAGGAAGGAAGGAAGGAAGGAAGGGAGGGAGGGAGGGAGGGAGAGAAGGAAAAGAAAAGAAGAAAAGACACTGGCAGTCTCTCCTCTGCGGAGGCTGCTTTTCCAGCCTCTGCATTTCTTGGATCATGGTCCTTTCTTCTATTTTCAAAGCCAACATCTTCTGACTGATTCTGCTTCTATCACGTGGCTTTATTCTCTTCTGTCAGTAGCCAAGTCTCCTTGCTTCCTCACATGAGGACACTTGTTGATGACATTTAGGAGTCACCTGGATGATCCAAGCTAATCTTCCTATCTCCAGATCCTTCATGTAAGCCGACCTTCAAAGACCCTTTTTTCCGGAAGGGGAAGGAAGCGGTACAGTCCCATCCCCCACAGCGGACACTCCGCCGAGGCAGTCAGCGGCCACCATCCGGGAAAGCTGAAGGATACACCGCCACTCTCCTTCAGAGTGCGACATCAAAACAGGTCGGTGTCATTCAGCTCACCCCCCAGACAGCGGGAATTCGCATAAAATCTCTCCTAGGCTTGCCGGGAGAGGGAGTATCAAGCTGAGCCTCCATACAGGCTAGGGGGAAACCAGAGACACCTGACCTCCAACCCCTCCTCCCAGTAGCAGCCAAAAGGAAACCTGGCTAGCCAGCGCTGGGGGAGGGGCAAGCAGAAAAAATCAAAGTGATAGAGTGCCAGGGATCCCAGCAGCCTGCAGCAGGGCCCGGAGACCCAGGCCAACTGATTCGCGTGGCCTGCCCTGTGGCTACAGAAGGCGTGGCGCCTCAGTGAAGCCATTAATTGGCAAGCAGGGAGGTTAGGGAAGGCCATTAGGTGGAATCCCACCAGCCAAGCCCACACGGACCCTTGGGCCGAGCACGGGTTCTCAGAAGGGGAAGGAAGCCGTACAGTCCCATCCCCCACAGCGGACACTCCGCCGAGGCAGTCAGCGGCCACCATCCGGGAAAGCTGAAGGATACACCGCCACTCTCCTTCAGAGTGCGACATCAAAACAGGTCGGTGTCATTCAGCTCACCCCCCAGTCAGCAGGAATTCGCATAAAATCTCTCCTAAGCTTGCCAGGAGACGGAGTATCAAGCTGAGCCTCCATACAGGCTAGGGGGAAACCAGAGACACCTGACCTCCAACCCCTCCTCCCAGTAGCAGCCAAAAGGAAACCTGGCTAGCCAATGCTGGGGGAGGGGCAAGCAGAAAAAATCAAAGTGATAGAGTGCCAGGGATCCCAGCAGCCTGCAGCAGGGCCCGGAGACCCAGGCCAACTGATTCGCGTGGCCTGCCCTGCGGCTACAGAAGGCGTGGCGCCTCAGTGAAGCCATTAATTGGCAAGCAGGGAGGTTAGGGAAGGCCATTAGGTGGAATCCCACCAGCCAAGCCCACACGGACCCTTGGGCCGAGCACGGGTTCTCAGAAGGGGAAGGAAGCCGTACAGTCCCATCCCCCACAGCGGACACTCCGCCGAGGCAGTCAGCGGCCACCATCCGGGAAAGCTGAAGGATACACCGACACTCTCCTTCAGAGTGCGACATCAAAACAGGTCGGTGTCATTCAGCTCACCCCCCAGTCAGCGGGAATTCGCATAAAATCTCTCCTAGGCTTGCCGGGAGAGGGAGTATCAAGCTGAGCCTCCATACAGGCTAGGGGGAAACCAGAGACACCTGTCCTCCAACCCCTCCTCCCAGTAGCAGCCAAAAGGAAACCTGGCTAGCCAGCGCTGGGGGAGGGGCAAGCAGAAAAAATCAAAGTGATAGAGTGCCAGGGATCCCAGCAGCCTGCAGCAGGGCCCGGAGATCCAGGCCAACTGATTCGCGTGGCCTGCCCTGTGGCTACAGAAGGCGTGGCGCCTCAGTGAAGCCATTAATTGGCAAGCAGGGAGGTTAGGGAAGGCCATTAGGTGGAATCCCACCAGCCAAGCCCACACGGACCCTTGGGCCGAGCACGGGATCTCAGAAGGGGAAGGAAGCGGTACAGTCCCATCCCCCACAGCGGACACTCCACCGAGGCAGTCAGCGGCCACCATCCGGGAAAGCTGAAGGATACACCGCCACTCTCCTTCAGAGTGCAACATCAAAACAGCGGACACTCCATCCAGGCAGTCAGTGGCCACCATCCGGGAAAGCTGAAGAATACACCACCACTCTCCAACAGCTTGCAACATCAAAACAGCCAGCAGCAGGACCCCGGAGATCCAGGCCAACTGATTCGCGCGGCCTGCCCCGCAGCTACAGAAGGCGTGGCGCCTCAGAGAAGCCATTAATTAGCAAGCAGGGAGGTTAGGGACTGCCATTAGGTGGAATCCCGCCAGCCAAGCCCACCGCCCACGCCCGGAACAGGCCCAGCGATCTGCCAGCATTGTAGTCACGACACCCCAATTGGAATAGGGACAGAGCAGAGCCGCCTTCCACTCCCGGAACAGGCCCAGAGAGCCGCCAGCGTGGTAGACACGTCACCCCAATTGGAGTAGGGGCACAGCCGCCGCCCGCACCTGCAAGGGAGACTTTTCAAGTATACAAGAGCAACATAAATAAATAGGGGGTAAATTTCAAAACACAACAGTTGCACCAAGCAGAAAGAAACGCGAGCAGTATGAAAAGACAAGGAAAGAAAGGACCACAAGCAATGCAGGTCAACTCAACTTTAGAAGAGGTAATAGCTGCAACAGATGGAATATCAGATAAAGAGTTCAGGATATATATGCTTCAGATGATCTGGAGTCTCAAGGAAGACATGAGACAGCAAAATCAGACAATGAAAGATCACATTGACAAACAAATCCAGGAAGTAAAAGATCAATTTCACAGGGAGATAGAGGTAATAAAAAACAAACAAATTGAAATTCTAGAAATGCAGGAAACAATAAACCAACTTAAAAACTCAATTGAGAATACTACCAGCAGAGTAGATCACTTAGAAGAGAGAACATCAGACAATGAAGACAAAGTATTTCAACTGGAAAAGAACATAGACAGCTCAGCAAGTCTGCTAAGAAACCATGAGCAGAACATCCAAGAATTATGGGACAATATCAAAAGACCAAATTTAAGAGTCATTGGGATACAGGAAGGCACAGAGCTCCATTCCAAAGGAATAAACAGTCTATTCAGTGAAATAATACGAGAAAACTTCCCAGAATTGAAGATTGAGACAGAATCCCAAATCCTAGAAGCCTACAGGACGCCGAATGTGCAAAATCATAAGAGATCCACACCTAGACACATTATAATGAAGATGTCCAACATACAGAATAAGGAGAGAATTTTAAAAGCTGCAAGAGAAAGAAAGCAGATTACATTTAGAGGTAAACCAATCAGGATAACAGCTGATCTCTCAACACAGACTCTGAAAGCTAGAAGATCCTGGAATAACATATTTCAAACACTGAAAGACAATGGGCTCCAACCAAGAATCGTGTATCCGGCGAAATTAAGCTTCAGGTTAGAAGATGAAATTAAAACCTTCCACAATAAACAAAAGTTAAAAGAATTCGCAGCTAGAAAACCATCTCTTCAAAAAATCCTTGGCAAAACATTACAGGAAGAGGAAATGGAAAACAACATTGAAAACCAACAATGGGAGGTAGGACAGTAAAGGGGGGAAAGTAGTCAAAGAGGATAACAAATCAGGTTTAGTAACATCAATAAACAAATATAGATAGAAGAACAAACCATATCTCAATAATAACCCTAAATGTTAATGGCTTAAACTCACCAATTAAGAGACACAGGCTAGTAGAATGGATCAAAAAACAAGACCCAACAATATGCTGTCTACAGGAGACGCATTTGATAGGAAAAGATATACATAGACTGAAAGTGAAAGGTTGGGAAAAATCATATCACTCATATGGACCGCGGAAACAAGCAGGAGTGTCCATATTCATATCTAATAAAATAGATTTCAAGCCAAAGCTAATCAAAAGGGATATAGAAGGACACTTCATACTGCTCAAGGGAACCATACACCAACAAGACATAACAATCATAAATATATATGCCCCAAATAATGGTGCAGCTGTATTCATCAAGCAAACTCTTCTCAAGTTCAAGAGTCTAATAGACCAACATACAATAATCATGGGAGACTTCAACACACCTCTCTCACCACTGGACAGATCTTCCAAACAAAAGTTAAATAAGGAAACTATAGAACTCAATAACACAATTAACAACCTAGACTTAATTGACATATATAGACTATACCACCCAACATCAAGTAGCTACACTTTTTTCTCAGCAGCACATGGAACCTTCTCAAAAATAGACCATATACTATGTCACAGGGCAACTCTTAGACAATACAAAGGGGTAGAGATAATACCATGCATCTTATCTGATCATAATGGAATGAAACTGAAAATCAATGATAAAAGAAGAAAGGAAAAAGCAAGCATCACCTGGAGAATGAACAATAGGTTGCTGAGTGATCAATGGGTTTTAGAAGACATCAAGGAGGAAATTAAAAAATTCCTAGAGTTAAATGAAAACACAGACACAACATATCGGAATCTATGGGACACATTGAAAGCAGTTCTAAGAGGAAAATTCATTGCTTGGAGTTCATTCCTCAAAAAAAGAAAAAACCAACAAATAAATGATCTCATACTTCATCTCAAAATCCTAGAAAAAGAAGAGCAAAACAACAGCAAAAAAAGTAGAAGGCAAGAAATAATTAAAATCAGAGCTGAAATTAATGAAATTGAAACAAAAGAAACAATTGAAAAAATTGACAAAACTAAAAGCTGGTTCTTTGAAAAAATAAATAAAATTGACAGACCCTTAGCCATGCTAACGAAGAGAAGAAGAGAGAGAACCCAAATTACTAGCATACGGGATGAAAAAGGCAATATCACAACAGACACTTCAGAAATACAGAAGATAATCAGAAATTACTTTGAATCCTTATACTCCAATAAAATAGAAGATAGTGAAGGCATAGATAAATTCCTTGAGTCCTATGATCTGCCCAGATTGAGCCAGGAGGATATAGACAACCTAAACAGACCAATAACAATAGAGGAAATAGAAGAAACCATCAAAAGACTACCAACTAAGAAAAGCCCAGGACCGGATGGGTATACAGCAGAGTTTTACAAAACCTTTAAAGAGGAACTAACACCAATACTTTTCAAGCTATTTCAGGAAATAGAAAAAGAGGGAGAACTTCCAAATTCATTCTACGAGGCCAACATCACCCTGATTCCGAAACCAGACAAAGACACATCAAAGAAAGAAAACTACAGACCAATATCTCTAATGAACCTTGACGCAAAAATCCTCAATAAAATTCTGGCGAATCGGATTCAAATACATATCAAAAAAATTATACATCATGATCAAGTAGGATTCATCCCTGGGATGCAAGGCTGGTTTAATATACGGAAATCAATAAATGTTATTCACCACATCAATAGACTTAAAAATAAGAACCATATGATCATCTCAATAGATGCAGAAAAAGCATTCGACAAAGTACAGCATCCCTTTATGTTCAAAACGCTAGAAAAATTAGGGATAACAGGATCATACCTCAACATTGTAAAAGCAATCTATGATAAGCCACAGGCCAGCATCATTCTGAACGGAGAAAAATTGAAGGCATTCCCTCTAAGATCTGGTACAAGACAGGGATGCCCTCTCTCACCACTTCTGTTCAACATAGTCCTCGAAACACTGGCCAGAGCAATTAGACAGTCAAAAGAAATTAAAGGCATAAAAATAGGAAAAGAAGAACTTAAATTATCACTATTTGCAGATGATATGATTCTATACCTAGCAGACCCAAAAGGGTCTACAAAGAAGCTATTAGAGCTAATAAATGAATTCAGCAAAGTGGCAGGATATAAGATCAACACGCATAAATCAAAGGCATTCCTGTATATGAGCGACAAATCCTCTGAAACGGAAATGAGGACAACTACTCCATTCACAATATCCCCCCAAAAAATAAAATACTTGGGAATCAACCTAACAAAAGAGGTGAAAGATTTATACAATGAAAATTACAGAACCCTAAAGAAAGACATAGAAGAAGACCTTAGAAGATGGAAAAACATACCCTGCTCATGGATAGGCAGAACTAACATCATCAAAATGGCGATATTACCAAAAGTTCTCTATAAGTTCAATGCAATGCCAATCAAAATCCCAACAGCATATCTTGTAGAAATAGATAAAAGAATCATGAAATTCATATGGAATAATAAAAGACCCAGAATAGCAAAAACAATACTAAGCAGGAAGTGTGAATCAGGAGGTATAGCGATACCAGACTTCAAACTATACTACAGAGCAATAGTAACAAAAACAGCATGGTACTGGTACCAAAACAGGCGGGTGGACCAATGGTACAGAATAGAGGACACAGTAACCAATCCACAAAACTACAACTATCTTATTTTTGATAAAGGGGCTAAAAGCATGCAATGGAGGAAGGATAGCATCTTCAACAAATGGTGCTGGGAAAACTGGAAATCCATTTGCACCAAAATGAATCTGAATCCCTATCTCTCGCCGTGCACAAAAGTTAACTCAAAATGGATCAAGGAGCTTGATATTAAATCAGAGACACGGCATCTGATAGAAGAAAAAGTTGGTTATGATCTACACGCTGTGGGATCGGGCTCCAAATTCCTCAATAGGACACCCATAGCGCTAGAGTTAACAAATAGAATCAACAAATGGGACTTACTCAAACTAAAAAGTTTTTTCTCAGCAAAAGAAACAATAAGAGAGATAAATAGGGAGCCTACATCCTGGGAACAAATCTTTACTCCACACACTTCAGATAGAGCCCTAATAACCAGAATATACAAAGAACTCAAAAAATTAGACAATAAGATAACAAATAACCCAATCAATAAATGGGCCAAGGACCTGAACAGACACTTCTCAGAGGAGGACATACAATCAATCAACAAGTACATGAAAAAATGCTCACCATCGCTAGCAGTCAGAGAAATGCAAATCAAAACTACCCTAAGATACCATCTCACTCCAGTAAGACTGGCAGCCATTAGGAAGTCAAACAACAATAAGTGCTGGAGAGGATGCGGGGAAAAGGGCACTCTTGTTCATTGCTGGTGGGACTGCAAATTGGTGCAGCCAATTTGGAAAGCAGTATGGAGATTTCTCGGAAAGCTGGGAATGGAACCACCATTTGACCCAGCTATTCCCCTTCTCGGTCTATTCCCTAAAGCCCTAACAAGAGCATGCTACAGGGACACTGCTACATCGATGTTCATAGCAGCTCAATTCACGATAGCAAGACTGTGGAACCAGCCTAGATGCCCTTCAATAGATGAATGGATAAAAAAAATGTGGCATTTATACACTATGGAGTATTACTCTGCATTAAAAAATGACAAAATTATAGAATTTGGAGGGAAATGGATGGCATTAGAGCAGATTATGCTAAGTGAAGCTAGTCAATCTTTAAAAAACAAATACCAAATGACTCCTTTGATATAAGGGGTGTAAACAAGGACAGGGTAGGGACGAAGAGCTTGAGAAGAATATTTACAGTAAACAGGGATGAGAGGTGGGAGGGAAAGGGAGTGAGAAGGGAAATTGCATGGAAATGGAAGGCGACCCTCAGGGTTATACAAAATGTCATATAAGAGGTAAGGAGGGGTAAGTCAAGAGAATACAAATGGAAGACATGATTTACAGTAGAAGGGGTAGAGAGAGAATAGGGGAGGGGAGGGGAGGGGAGGGGAGGGGGGATAGTAGACAATAGGACAGACAGCAGAATACATCAGACACTAGAAAGGCAATATGTCAATCAATGGAAGGGTAACTGATGTGATACAGCAATTTGTATACGGGGTAAAAGCGGGAGTTCATAATCCACTTGAATCAAACCGTGTAATATGATGTATTAAGAACTATGTAATGTTATGAACGACCAATAAAAAAAAAAAAAAAAAAAAAAGACCCTTTTTTCCATATGAGCATCATGGGTTCCAGGCCTGGGCATCTGAGGCCCATTATTTAGCCCATCACAGGCTGGTTCAGAGATATTTTGCATGACTTTCTGAAGCCAGGTGTAGCCCAAGTTCAGAGCCACTCTAGAAAAGCAACGCAGAAAGCTACTAAATAATCAAAAGTTACAGCCTGGGCTGTCACAAGCAGAAACTTTAGAGCTGTGGAAAGAAGACCAACTCAGGACACATTCATGAAACACCTCAGCCAAATTCCAAGACCTCCTGAAGCCTTCACCTGCCCTGCGGCCTCTGCCTGCTCACCCCGGGTGCCCACTTCCAGTCCTCTCCTCCTTCTTCCACATCAGCTGATTCTCAGGAGAAAAGGAGACCAGCAACTTACTCTCCCGAGGCTTTGCAGTCTCGGCTTCATTTCCACAGTAGTTGGGAAGCTCTATTCCCCTGTAGAAGAGAAGATTGGGAGAGAGACTAGGATCCCGACTCCCACGCAGGGGACCAGGGAGGCCCTTTTACTTTTTCCCTCATCAGGGGAGTATTCAATGTCAAGCCAGAGATTTCCTTCCCGAGGAAATGCATTTCCATGGTTGGCATCTTGGGCCGAGTGAAGACTCGCCTTCCCTCCTCCATCTCTAACTGCTCTGACACTTGCTGTGATTGCTAAGCTCACCACTCATCTGGGACGCCAGCTGCAGGAGTTGCAGCAATAGACAGGCAGGATGCACAGAGTGGGTGAAAAGCAGGGTCCTCAAGACGTTGCTGTCCAGACCCAAAAGCTGGATTCTCCCTGCCATCCCTGTCTCTGCCTCTGCCTTTCAAGGGCCCTTCGGTGACCTTCTGCCTGCCTACTGGCCTCAAGAGCTAGGGACATAGAGGGACCAGCCAAAGCTGACCCAGGCCCCTGCCCCTTCCAGGTTCCCATCCTCCTCCCAGATGCCTCTCCACTGATCTTGATCTCTTGCTAGTTTTGACAGGTCATGGAGGATATTAAGAAACTAAAAAACATTTTAAACTCAAAGGAAATAAGAACTAAAGATGACATTTAGGGTTCTATAACAGGCCAAGGAGGGAGATATTTGGGAGCAGGGAAGTCTTCCAGGCAACCTTGAAATAGTCCCCAATGGACAGTGGTCCCTTCTTTGCACATGCTCTGCTGGACCAGTACATTGTGCATCAGGCTTTGCTTGGTCGTTAATGAAGGGCAATTTGAGGAATTCACCTCAATCCAAGGTTCCAAGATGCATGCGTCTGGCCATCCCCCAGGCTGCTGCTCCTCCAGCCATGCTGCAGGGCCCCTGACCCTTCAAGAGTCATATTTGATTCAGTGCAGCTCTGACCCCAGAATCTGCTTTGGACACTACTCCCTTTGGGTGGGGATCCAGGTCAGCAGCTTGGATTTTTCACTTCCCTAGAGCTCAGCCAGGACTCATCTGGAAACTCGAGCAGGTTACTCAGTCTTCCTGAGCCTTACTCTTCCCCATATGGAAAATGGAAATAACACCTTGCAGGGTTGTTGGGAAGCCTAAATGAAGCATATATGTAAAACGAGTAGAGCACAGTGACTACTATATATGAGGCATTCAATAAATGCTCCCATTATTAATGTTATTTTGAATAATAACAATACAAATTCACGCTGCTAGTTTATAGATTATGACCTAAAGTCATAATCTATAGCTATCTGAGAACAAGAATAATGACCCTCACACTCTTCCTTTTTATGTTTTGCTATTAAACATCTCCCAGCCCTTTGAATATGGAGCAATATGTTTTACTATGTCTTCAACATCCATAAATATCTACTGAGTTCTCGCTGTGCGAAGGAAACACCACAAGTGTAAGGAATGGTGTTTAATCCCAAGGGAATCGCCACTTCAGTGAGGACCAAGAAACAACAGGTACAGGAAAAGTTATCTTTTTTTCAATGCCCATGTGTCAGACAGCTTCCAGAATGTGGAGAAGGTCTCTGTCCAGGGCAGGAGATGGACAATAGTCCTCTTTGAGAGCTGGTCCTTGAAGAAAGATAGGACATGGACATGTAGGGAAGAGTAAAGAGGCATCCTACACCAAGAACTTGGTGCCAAGAGTGCTGGAGAAGGAATGATAGGAATTTAGATTGGGTAGCCAGGCTTGGTGGGGCAAATTTCTAATCCCAGTGTCTCTGGAGGCTGAGGCAGGAGGATCACAAGTTCAAAGTCAACCTCAACAACTTAGTGAGGCCCTAAGCAACTTAGTGAGACTCTGTCTCAAAATAAAAATAAAAAGGGTTGGGGATGTGGCTCAGTGGTTAAGGGCCCCTGAGTCCACTCCCTCTTACCAAAAAAAAAAAAAAAAATAGAACTTAGATTGAGGACATTTATTTGTCCCCAGCTTTTTGTGACAGTCACCAAGATGGTGCACAGATGCAGAACTCTCGGTGACTCTGCAGTTCTGTGAATGGGCTCAGCAGTGAGCTGTGTGGGAAGTTCAGCCTGCAAGTTTCCCACTGGTTTGTGAAAAACTGTCCCTAGGAACACGCTGGGCCCCTTTAGCCGGCCGAGGGAAGGAGCAGTCTTGGAATTTTGCTTTCTGAAACAGATTTTTCTCAAATTAGCTACAGTGGTGTTGCTAATCCCCTTGTTAGGAGATGAGACCAGGCTGCACTGAGACCAGAGCCTGACAGAAACCTTGAAGGAGGCTGGATTCACCTCCTTCAAGTTCCAAGCAATGCAGCCTTCTCAGCCAGCTCTGAGGTCCTTGGCTGGAACAATGGCGCCACCTGCTGGCCACTAGGGTCTCTGTTTGGAAGGGTCTCCTTTTCATTTCCTCAAAGGCAATAGTAGGCAAACTCCTCCCTGAAGTGCAGGCTGGTGGGTCCCTGAGTTGCAGGTCCCCTGGATTCTCTCAGCCACAGTCCCTAGGAATTGCCTGGGAACAGGCAGGGACTGCCCTGCTCCTTACTCATTCATTCCACGTGGATTTACCATTTGCCTCGATGGACCAGACACTATGCTTAGGGCTGAAGATGTAAAACTGTTAAAGGGCCAGCCCCTGCCTTCTCTACACAACCAAGAGATAAAGACAAGACCTGCCACCATCCCCTGCACAGACCATGTGGCCCTTTCCAGGTCAGCAGAGCCTGCCTTGCCACCCACATCTCTCTCACCCTGATAGATGTGCCCCTCTGCCCGCCCCACTCCTGCTGCTCCTTTCAAACCCTCACCGGGTCCTGCACCTTTTCCTGGAGGAAACGCCTTCCTTGCACCTCAAGATGCTTCTCCTGGAGGCTCCAGGCAGGGAGGGCTTGTCTGGTGATGTTGGAGAAAATGACTTCTAATAGCAGATACCAACGTGAGCAGCTACAAATGTTGGTGACACCTACAGGTGGACAAACAGAGATGGACCTGGGGAGAACAGAAGCTGCAGCCCCTGGAGCAGAGAGAGAGGAGGGAGCCCTTCACAAACCCCTCACCCCCGTCACCCAGAGGCCAGAAGAGGGGCTGGGAATAGCAAGAGAATTTGCATTGAACATCTTGTAGCATGAGCAGATGGGAAGGCTGCGTGTTTTACCCTGTGCTCTGGTTTGAATATTTGTCCCCAGCTCATGCTGACATTTAGTTACCCTTGTAATAGTATTAGGAGGTGGGCTCTGCCCTCTTGGGTGGGGCTTGTGCAGTTATAAAAGAATGGCCTCCTCTGGACCTTCCCCCTTCCGACCATGGAATGAACAACAGGGCAGGAAGGCTCTCAGCAGATGTGGCCCCTCCATCCTGCACTTCCCGCCTTAGGAACTGCAAGCCAATCATTGCTGTTCCTTATAAATTACCTGGTCTGTGATGTTCTGATATAGCAGCACAAAATGGGCTGAGACACCCTCAAACTCAAAAGAAAGAGGAAAAGAGGAAGAGAGGGGAATCCTGGAGACCGTGAGAGGTGAGGGACTCCATGAGGTGTGGAGTGAGTGGAAACGTCCCTGGATGTGGTGACTGTAAGAGAATTTAAGGGAGCCCATGTCTAATTTAAACTTAGACTATCTGCATGAGTATATGGAAAGCTCCAAATTCTCAGGAAGGCTGCAACATTCACTTCAATGGAAACACTGTGTGGTTGGAGTTTCTGTTAGGGTCAGGGCATTACCCAATGAAAGGACTGTGTCTCTGTGCCTGGGGCATACTGCACAGTATGGAGAATGTGAGCCTGGAGGAGACCATGGGCACAGAAGTCCCCTGGAAATTCACACCCCCCCCCCGGGGGAGGGCTGTTGCCTTATGCAAGGCTCTGAACAGGGCTCTAAGCCAATTGGGTCACTGGAACCAGGAATCCCAGCCGATCTCTGATCCATTCTTGGTTCCCTATTTTCTTTCTCATTATGGACCCTTCATCTTGGTCATTGTCCCTCCATTTTCTCCTTGGGAACCTGATGTTTTTGTTTTTGTTTTTATGAGATAGTCTCAGTGTGTTTGCTAGACTAGTTGGTTAGCCTTGAACTCCTAGGCTCCAGTGATCCTCCCAACTTAGCCTCCCGAGTAGCTGGGACTAGGGGTGCACACCACATGCCCACCTCAGCCTGGCTGGGAGATGTGTCTCTACATGAGAGGAACAGTGTGTTATGAAATAAAGACGTTAGAGGTGGTAATATGTGAATGCCAAGTCCCAATTCCCCTTCTTCCTCTCCATATGACCTTTGTAAGTTGTTTGGTCTCTCTGAGCCTCAATCCCACATCTGTAAGATGTGTAGAAAGAATGTCTTTGAGGGTCAGCAACTCCATCCATGAGATTTGAAGTTCCCAGTCTTTAACAAATATTATCTAGTTGGGGTTTTTTTTGTTGTTGTTGTTTGTTGGTTTGGTTTGGTTTGGTGGGGGGATGTTTGTTTGGGTTTACTTTTTCTTTTACTGATTTTTGGTTCCCCGCCTCCATGCCCACCCCTACCAGTGCTGGAGATGAAGCCCAGGGCCTTGTCCATGCTAGGCAAGCATTCTACCACTGAGCTACACCCACAGCCCTAGATGTTACCCAGTGAGGAGCAGGTCCAAGAAGAGAAGGAATCAGTAGGGAGATCAGCTCCCAAGACTCACTCAATAGCACAACCTCTGAGAAGGAAGTGACAGGTGTCTGGGATTGACACCTGGCCACAGCACCACATTATCAGAAATACATGTTCTCTGTCCTCCATAAGCCTCTTGTCATCTGTAGGTATTTTTCAGACTTCATTGTCAGTGAGTGCCAGCGGAGCGGGAGTCTCTGAGATCATTAGCCATCTGTGGAGTGAATCTGGACTCTCATTACAAACACAATGGACACCTCCTGGATCATCTGCCTCCTGAGCTTGCTTTCTCCCCACCCACAGACTGCAGCAGAAGCTCCATGGGATAGTGTGGCCCATCCCTGGTTCCCATGGACCTGTCCAGGGTAAGGCCCTGCATTTGGAATGGGGAAGGAAGTCAGACTCTCTCTGTCTGGCTGCTCTACCCAGCATGCAAATTTGGTAGCAGTGACCACAATCTATGATGAGAACCGGGAAGTAGAGAAGGCCAGGCCACAGCAAGGCAGGAGAACACAGAGAGAAAGGAGGGTAATTGACAGAGTCACGGGCTCCCTGGCTTGGAGCCTCACTCAGGTGCCTCTGGTCCTGCTGCCTGCCTTCATCTCCAAGGCTGGACTCGGACACATCCTGAGAGTCTTCCCAGCGGTCCTTCTTCACTTCAAGCAGATGGAGTGGAATTTCCAGCGCCGACATGAAGAAGAGGCCCAACCAACATGCAAACCGAGGCCACCTCTGGAGCTGGAGCGGTGGAAGGACAAGGATGGTGAGTGCCTGTCTCCCGTGGTGAGGAACAAACTGCGCCCCAGCTCTGCCATCTGGGGAAACGTACCCCGACGTTGCACACCTCGGGAGCCCCTGTGCCCCCCGGAGGACAACTGCACCCGGACGCAGCAAAGCACTTGACTATTTAATGTGCTGCCTATAAAGGTTTCCTTCCACAAAGAGAGCCTTCCCTATGATAGGAGCAAAATGAATGAAAAAGGAGCCATTCATTCCACATGAAAAACAGGGACTTTAGAAAATGGAAACGGTGTCCATCAGGCTGAGTCACCAGCGGTGATTAAAGCCCCAGACTGTTCGCCTTGGTGCCAGCGCAGTGGACTCTCAGCCCAACACGGAGCCTGCCCACCTCGGGACATCTGAGGCACCCGGCCCTGGATGTGATGCCAACATGCTGTTATCGTACAATTCTTATCAGTCAAGTTCAAGCAAATTTGGGTCTTTATTCAAGGAACAGTCACAACACCTCACTCCACAGCTTAACTCAAAACGAGGCTTCACTAATCAGGGAGAGGAAGTCAGGCTGGAGCCCATCACCATTGCTCTTCCCAGGGCCTGAAGGATGGCTTATGGGAGAGAAGCCAGAGCCTCTAGAAAAATCCAGTTTCTCTTCCCCGTCCGCTGAGGCTGCTGTGACCAGCGGTGGACCACTGTTGCTGTTTCCATCCAAACAATAACCGAGTCCTCCGGGGCTCGGGGCCAGACATGTAAATGAGATGTGGTCTGTGCACACAAGGAATTCACCAGTCCCTGCAGGATGACTGTCCAGCAAAGGGACAGTTATTATATTAACCAGAGGCTATGGGTGCAAAGAGAGGCCGGGGTGTGGGAGAGCTCTGGGAGAAGGCTGCTGGGTGGTATTGCTGTCTCCAGGGATGAGCAGAAGTCATTCCTCAGAGGAGGGAAAGACCTCCCAGGACTAGAGAATGGCATGGTGGGGCACAGGTGGGAGGAGCCTGGCGCCCTGGGGCACGTGTGTCCACTGCCCATGCCCACCAGGACAGGCAGGGACTCTGCTTCCAGAGACGCTCTGGTTCCACTGATGGGACAACTAAGGAGAAGGTCAGAAGGGGTTGGCCCAATGCTCAGATGAACTGAAGGGAGTGGTCAGGAGACGTCCTGGCTCAATACCTATCAACTGTGTCCTTTCTGTGGTAGGTGCCACCACTGACCCTAATCTGAGGCCTCTGCTGAGCTCAGACGAAGCCAGATCACCATTTCAGAGGAAGGTGGGACTTCTTCCTGAAGTCCATTCCTTCCTTCTCTTCCTTCAATATTTGTCAGCAATTCCTCTTGGCTCTGCCTTCAGAATAAACCCCATACCTGCCCATGCCTAGTCCAGGTCATTGTCATCCCTAGTGTGGACAACTGCCACAGAGGGACATTTCATTCCATTATTAATCAGATCACAATGTTGTACTCGACCCCCTCCAGAGAACTTTTTCCCACTTAGAATAAAATCCGGCGCTTTCCCATGACTTACAAGTGCCTATCTGTGTAGGGCCCCAGCCAGGCTCTCCAGTCTCACTTTGGACCACCCCATCCACACTCTGCAGGTCACTGTTCTTTCTGTGCCCATTTGCCCAGTGCTTCCTTCTGTCTGGAATGTGCTTCTCACTGGACATTACTGCCCCAACAAACCAACACGATGTCCAGCTCACTGTCTTCATGGATTGATACTATCTCCTTATGGCTTCCTCTCCCATCCCTGCCAGATGGTAGGCCCCCTAGGAGGAGTGACCCGGGACTCTGCCTCCTCATGACTGTATTCCTATAGCAGGGTCCATCCCACAAGGTGTGCTGGAGGCACCTCTGCTGAATGAGCATTTCAGTGTACTTGCCCTCAAAGCTTTGGACACTGCGGACACCACAGCCCCTGGAATTTTCCAGGCCAGGACAGTGCCAGCCTTCTGGGGGCTGCTGTGATACCAGGGTGGGGAATGACGCACCCCCCAGATCTCCCAGGCAATGGGACTGAAGGCCCACTTGCCTGGTAGGCTCTGTGACAGAGCACTCAGACTCCTGCCACCCTGCTAGTCATGCCTCTGGGTAACTCTGCTGTGTTCATCAGGGTTCTCCAGAGAAACGGATCCGTAAGATGTCTGTGCACACACACAGAAAGATTTTGATTCATAAGGGGCCGGCTCACGTGATTGCATAGATTGCCACTCGATAAAGGAAGAGAGTGTCACTTCACAGTGCACCGGTGGCTGGAATTCTGTCTTCCACCTGGAGGACCCAGAGCAAATAGCTTCAGGGAGCACCTTCCTGGGAGTAGCCCATCAAACAACTGCAATCCCAACTCCACGTCAGTTCCTCAGGACCATGGGATGTGACCTGCATTTTACAGGACAAAAGCCACACCTGCTAAAGTATATAGAGCACTTGCTACATGCAAGACCCTGCCCCCTGTATTTTGCATGCATCCCAAGGCCATTTAGAATGAAGCTGCTGGTGTTTTCTAGGTGACTCTTTTGTGCAGTTGGGATGATTGGTTGTCTTCTAACTATTGGTGTTGGTTTATGTTTTATGACAGGTGTTGTTTGTCCATTTGTGTTGTCCTTTCTGTGATGGAACACAGCCTTATTTATTGACTGTGGCTGTAGCTTCCTGAGAATAATGTCCAGGATGCTCCAAAAGTAAAATCTTTGAGTGGGAACAGGTTGGTTGCTTTGAAAAGATAGGACTTTCTCTGGAATATGCAATCTTCACGATTCTTGTTATCTGAAAAGTTCCTTCATTTCCTGTGATCATTGGATCTCACCATCAGCCACAGCAGGAGGCTTTGATGGGTGAGGAATCCTCTAAACAGGAGCTATTGTTGTGAAGCAATTTGAGGAAGACGATCAAACTTTTCCACTAGTGTTTACTGGAAATCCCACCCACCTCACTCATCTTAATCACCCACGCCCTCACATCATGTGTATCCACTGAGCATCTACTACGTGTGAGACATCACAGAGGGAAGAAAACATGATCCCTAACTTCACGTCTTATATTTTACTAGGAATACTGACATTAAACAGAGGCATACACTGAAGCTTCCACTGCAATTGAGGAGCTCACCAGGGAGAAAACTCCCATGCGCTTCTTCATCCAGAGCTACTTACTGAGCACTGAGATTGGCAAACTCTGTCTTAGACACTTACAGGCAATGTGCCATGACAAAATCTGGGAGGTAAGAGATGGACCCTCCCCACAGGGAGATGTTTTTAGGAGTTCACCTGGCAGAGAAGAGACTGGAAGAGCCAGAGAGTCCAAGGATTATTATGGAGGGGCCCAGAGGGGCCAGGGGCCAGCAGGACTCGGGGAGGACCCAGAAGCAGGGCTAGAGCTCTCCAGGCTATGGTAGGGTCCACTAAGAACTGTCACTTCCGGGCTGGAGTTGTGGCTCAGTGGTACAGCGCTCACCTAGCATGCTTGTGAAGCACTGGGTTCTAGCCTCAATACCACATAATATTGAATAAATAAAATAAAGGTATTGTGTCTATCTACAACTTAAAAAAATATATAAAAGAAGAAGGAAAAAGAATTGTCATTCATCCTAAGGGTGGGGACAGCTTCCAGCTGACTTTAAGCTGAGGCAAAAGTGTCACCACTAACACTGCAGAATACTGTATTCACCTTACCAAGGTTCTAGATCCTACCAAAGTTCCTCACATCATCCAACAAAGGCACTGTCAAGCAAGTTCACATTTGAGGCACAGTAGGTGCTTTGGTGCCTTTCAATGTGATTTTTTTTTACTTTTCTTCCTGTTCAAGTTCTATTCATACTTCCACATGCAGCCTGGCCATTGATTCCTCTGTAAAGCCATCAGACTTTCCCAGACCTCGACAGCAACTGATACTCACCTCCAGACAGCAGTAGGTTCAGAGTGAGGGCCAGGGTGGCCACCAAACTCTTAGCCACCAGGGGAAAGCAAGGAAATTCTGGAGAGTGAGAGTATAGAAACTTTTAGAGCAATTGCACAGAACAATTTTATGACTATTGAATCTAATAATAAAATAAGGAGCTTGGATTTTGTGTGTCTTTTCATTTTGTATTTCTATGACTTGTTTTTATGCATTGATCCATAATAGATTGCAATTTATTAAAAATGGGGCCATCACTCCCCAATGGGTGACTTAAGAATCCTGTTAAGAGTGTCTCCTGCCAAAGGTTTCTCTCTCTACTGCTTCCTCTCTCTTCCTACCTTCCTGACTACTGCAAACTCACTACTGCCCATCACACACACAATGACCTTACAGGAAAAGGGATCCCTAGCTTTCCTTCTCTTTTTTGTTACAAATGAGCTAACTGAAGTGAAGTGAGGTAAAGCAACATGGCCTGTATTAGTTTCCTATTGCTGCTGTAACAAAGTATCCCAGACTTAATGGCTTAAAACTCCACAGCATCATCTTATAGTTTTAGAGCTCAGAGAGTCTCAAAAGGCTCAATGTGTTAAGATCAAAGTGTGGGCAGGACCATACACCTCCAGAAACTCCAGGGGAGAATGCATTTCCTTGCCCTTTCTAGGTTCTAGAGGTTTCCTGCATCCCATGGCTCACAGCCCCTTCCTATATCTTGGAAGCAGCAGTGTAGCCATGTAGCATCCCCTGCCTCTCTCTTTGTTTTCCCTCCCTCTCTCTCTTTGTCTCTCTCTCTCTCTCTCTCTCTCTCTCTCTCTCTCTCTCTCTCTCTCCTGCTTCCATTATCACATCACCTTCTCTGGCTCTGCCTCCCTCTTATAAGGACCTTTATGTTTGCAATGAATGTACTTGAATAATCCTCATCTCAAGATTTTTAACTTGATCACATCAGCAGAGTCCCTTTTACCAAGTAATGTGGCATATTCAAAGGCTCCAGGAATTAGGACATGGATATCTCTGTAGGGCCATTATTCTGTCTACCATAATGATCAAGATCACCCAGCTACTAGGGCAAACCCAGGTCTTTCCCTAAGAACTCCTGTGTTTTGTTTTGTTTTGTTTTTCCCCAATTCTGCCTTCTATTACACATGCACATTAGTTTTTAAAAAATACTTTGTTTGAAAGCATTAGAAAATAGCACACTATAGCATGTATGGAAAAATAATTTACACAGTCACCCCCTCTTCCCTTGGCTGTGCAGACATCAGAGTCACCTGCAGACCACCATGCAGACATGAGGAGCTGCCCCCACTTAAGCTGTTACCCACAGGCAGAGAGCCAGGAGTGCAGCCGCAGCTGTGGCCCAGGAAGACCTGGGATAGATCAGCTGGAGAGCACGCCCGCATGTCTCAGGAGAGGAATTTCTCCAGCAAGGACAATGCTCCCTGGCAGTGTTGTCTTTTCATTCCCAGGCAGATAGATAAATAGATATGTGATGCTTATTAGCAAGAAAAATAACCTGCACAGAGTTTCTCCAGCAAGTCATTAAGATAATCCAGCAGCAGCAATCTACTGCCAGCCCCCAGCCATTCCTCATGATAAACTCTTCTAAACCAACACAGAAACCCTCAAGAGCTTCTTCAGGGATGTCTTGGTTGATGATACTACCAGCGTCCTCTGTGTGAGGGTTGTTAAATCAGCGTCACCCCTACCCATCCATGCCAGCTCGTCCCACCTTGGGCCCCGAGACTCAAGGCTCCTCTCTGCAAGGACTGCAGAGTTGTCACCCCTGTGGTGTGTGGGAGGTGGGGGTAGGGGCCTCAACAGGAGCAGATGCATGGTGCCTCCTGTCCTCAAGGGCAAAGGTGCAGAGGCAGATGGGCCCCAGGCAGAGCCCACCTGACAAAGGAGAGCAGCCATCCTAACTCCTGAGAAACTCTTCAGGAATCTGGAATTTCAGCCTGTGCAATCCAAAGCATTTAGGGGGCCCAGGAAGCAGCATCAACCCCTCCCTCAGCACTTCCTTTCAGCACCTCACTCACCTATCTTCTTATGTCAGGTTGTTTATATCTGTGTGTCTTTCCTTGTCTGCATGGCTGCCATCTGTGAGTGCTCAGATTGTCCAAGGGAACCACAAATCAGCAACATCACTGAGGTCTTAGGCACACACATACCCATTCACTGAGAGCACACTGACCAGTGTGAGGACTCCAGTCCTCCAAGCTATGTGTTTACAGGGACAGCAGAAATGGACCGCCCTTGGCATGAACCTGCCATGGCGTAAACCACTGGCCATGTGCACACTCTGGAGAGGGACCCGCAGGCTCTTTGGCTCCCTGCATGCAGCTTCCCCTGTCCTGACCACACCCCTCTCACCCATCCGTTGCTCTTGGAGATGCACTGCTCTCCCAGCATCCTGCTGCTGACCCAGACCTGACTTCTTTGCCTGAACCAAGGGGACAGAGACAGGTAGGGACCTTGGAGTGTGCACCCCACACCAGCAGAGACGCTTGTGTGCCACAGCCCCATCCTGCCCACCAGCCTCCACAGAGCTCCCCAAGCAGATATGTGGCTGCCCGGCACAGCTGTTCAAACGGAACAGTGTACGAGCTTACTGGGTTTTTTACCTAAGAAAGAAGCACAGTTAATTTTTTTTTTTCAGAAAGGCACCTCATGTTCTAGCTTGATCATCCGTGTCGCCCACTTTTCCAGTGTGACAGAGTCCTGGAGAATTTGGTACTTCTTTGTGCCCCTAGCAACCAGCAGGTGATACGCTCTTAGTCTGAATGATTGATTGGAGAATAAGAAAGGAAAAATGAGAAGAAGGAAACAAGGGGGGGAATGAACAATATGGAGATGGATGGAGGGATGGATAGGTGGACTAATCAGTTTCCTATGTTGGTTAGACACAGAAGCTTTTTTTAATTTTTTTTTAATTGTAGTTGGACACAATACTTTTATTTTATTTATTTATTTTTACGTGCTGCTGAGGATCGAACCCAGGGCCCGCACATGCTAGGCAAGCGCTCTACTGCTGAGCCACAACCCCAGCCCCTGGACACAGAAACTCTTCCTGTTCTCCCTTACCCCTCTGTTTTGACCATTTCTGGTCACCTTCCACACTGTCCTCCTCTCTCCTGTCTCTCACATGTCCTCTGGGCTATCCCCAAAGCCACACACACCTTCTGGAGTGAGCCACCATTGGAACCCATGTACTGTCTTTCCACAGCTTTACCTGAGCCTCTACCCTCTTCCCACCTCTCTCCCAGGCTGAAGGAGCCCAGCCCTGGGAGCTGGACCCCTGGCCAGAGGGCATCCCTGGGGCTACTGTGCAATGTGACAGTACTCACCTGTCTTCCTGGGCAGCAGGGTGCCCTAGCAGGATCTCACTGCTGCCACCTCCCTTCTGGAAGAGCTCCCTCTTCTACCCAGCCCAGTCTCTCCAAGCTCTACTGTAGATTCAGCTTCTTTTTTTCTTTGAGAAGATTTTTCCCCCCTGCTATTCTTAGTGCCTAGTTCTAGGAGGTTTCCTGTGTGGCCCTTACTCCAGGGAACGCTGAGCATTCTCAAAGCTCCAAGATGCTGACTCCAAAATGAATCCCCTCAGGAGGCTCCCGTAGAGACTCAACCATTTGAAGGTGGGGAACATACATTTCGAGCCTAACATTGTTCTGTGCCCTGGGGAGCTGCTGCAGACAAATGGGTCCCTGTTTTCATAGAACTTCCAATTCAGTGGGAGGAGGGAGTAATGAATCATGAAACCTGCTCCGTTATTCAGGACAGACAGGAGCTAAGGAGGGGTTAAGAGGATGGGTTAGTGGTAGAAGCTATTTAGCTCAGGTGGCCTCGCTGCAGATGATTTAGACTTTTGTGATAAGAAGCAGCACCCACCAATGGAGGCAGGTGCGGGGAGAATGGGCTTGGAGAGTTGGGGGAACAGTCAGAGGCTAGTGTGGATGGAACTGCATGAGTAAGGAGAAGCGTGGACAGAAGGGAGCTCAGGAAGGTGGACAAGGACCTGATCAAACACTTAAGATTAATGATCACCCTACCATGCTGGTCAGCTTGCCATCACTGTGACAAAACACCTGAGATAAACAACTTAATGGAAGAAAGATCAATTTTCGTTCACAATTTCAGAGATGTAGGTCCATGGTCACTTGGACCAGCTGCTTTGGGCTTGTAGCAAGGAAGAGTGTCAGAGCAGGATCATGTGGTGGAGCAAAGCTGCTCACCTCATGGCAACCAGGAAGCACACAGAGAGACAAGGGGCTGGTTCCAACATCCCCTCAAGGGCACACCTCTCCATTCCTTAGCTTCCTCTGACTAGGCCCCGTTTTCTAAAGGCTCCTCCACCTTCCAACACAACCACCCACCCACTGGGGACCAAGCCTTCAACACAGGAGCCTTTGGGGCGGGGGGGGGGGGGTGAGATCCAAATCAAAGCACCTACGTTGAGGACTTACTATGTGTCAAGTTGCTCTAATCATCATAACAACAATGAAATTCCAGATGAAGGTGATCAGCCCATTTGAGCAGACAGGGATGGTACTGGCATGTTTTGAGCTCTCTGAGGAGCACGCCCTGGGCAGAACCCTTCGTGTACAATATCTCATTAACCCCTCGTGATAATGCTCTGTGTTGCAGCATTCTCGTTGCCCCTGTTGTCCAGGTGAGAACACATAGACTTGGAGCATTTAGATGACTGGTTCCATGTCCAAACCCTGAAAATCACATCACATCAACTGTAGGTTACCTGCTGAGGGCACGTGGGCGTTCCCTGTACCCGTCACCACTCTCTGGCGCCCTGCCCTGCGGTCTACCTGGAAGTTGGATGCTGGAAAAATCGAGGGCATCATTTCTGCCGGAGGAAAGTTTCTGGGGACATGTAAGGGATTTTCCTTTCATCTTGGCTCTTCCTAGGGCCCTGGGCAGGAAGCTGTTGGAAGGCCAGAGGAGCTGGTGTGTGGGAGGCTCAGGGTCCCTCTGGGGGGGGGGGGGTGACAGCCTTAGACCTCCCCCAAAAATGGACTTGGCCCACACTTCGTCTCCAGAGACCAGTTCCATCTGCTGCCGCCGGTAAAACTTCTACTGCATTTGAAGAATATTCTGCCTCTGAACTGAACCTCCTGAGAAAAATATTTCCATTTTTCTCTGTCATAGCCCAGACCAGGCCCAATCGACTTTAAAAGGATTTGCCTCCCAGAACTCTCCCAGGCCTCCCCAGCAGCCTTCGGGCCAATAGATCATTTGAAATGTTTCTATAACATAAAAATCCGTCCTTTATAGCAGGCAATCAGCTATCTTAAAATAATTACCCATAACTAAAGAGAAACTAAAGTAACATCAGATGAAATCTGATTAATGGACGGTAAGAACTGGCATTTTTAAGTAATTCCTTAAAATAAATTTCAGTGGAATAATCTCTCCATGAAGATATTTCTTTAGGGACTTAAGATAAATAGACTTTTTTTCCCAAAAAAAAAAACCCCTCATAACTAAATTACATAGCATTTTTAGAAGCTTTCTGGTTATTTTTCCTAAATAGAGAATTTTCTATGT
Source organism: Urocitellus parryii (assembly GCF_045843805.1). Lineage (NCBI taxonomy): Eukaryota > Metazoa > Chordata > Mammalia > Rodentia > Sciuridae > Urocitellus > Urocitellus parryii. Next base: position 104,351,911 of record NC_135532.1, read on the forward strand.
GCTTCTATTTTCCCTCAAGGCCATCACAGATAGAGAATAAAAATTTTACTTTCTCCCTGCAATTATGTAGCTGTATTATTTTTTTTTTTGTAATAGGCTTACAAAGAACAAGCTTCCCCAATGCAATTCTCCAGCTGAAGTTTACAGGGTCGGAATTGAAAGACAAATCCTCTTTGCTTCTTCCTGGACTTCTTTTGAAAAGGTCAGTGTTAATGACAACTCAGAAAACTCAATTTATCCTCAGATGCCAAGGTTTTGAAGATACATTCAGATGGAAATTTGGAGCATGAGTGAAATGGGGGGGTGGGGGCGGCCAGAGAGACCCAATTCTCACCCCAGCTTTGGGCCCCACTGGTCTTGTGTGTTGTTGGGCTTATAACATCATAAAACAGAGGGGGTGGGTCTGTGAAGATGGAGCACCTGGGAAGAGGTCTTGCCCAGCTAAAGAGGAAGGGCGGGGGAAGAGCAAAGAGCCCTCCAGGGGAAGAAAACGGAGTGGTGTTGGTCAGCACGAGAGAACAGAACATGCAGACACCAGGAGAAGAAACTGAAGATCCAGCTACAGCCAGTGGCCTTGTACAAGAAGAGGGGTCTTCCCACCCCTGGGACCAGAATGAAGGAGCGAAACTGGGAGGGGTGCAGGGAGTTTGGGAAGGTGGGGAAAGAACCCCCCTCTGGAAGGAAAAGAGGGGCAGACTTCAAATGATCTTCTGAGAGGTACAGAGAGCACTTCCAGGAGACAGGTTCTTCTCACAGAGCTGAGCACCTAACTGGGGTCGAGACCCTGAGTTTCTGGTGGCCCGTTAGCAAAACAGAGTGACTGACAGCCCAGCAGCATAGGCAGCAGAGCAGAGATGGTGGACCTCAGAGGGATCCAGGGTGGAGGGAATTCACTGTATGGGTGACACTGAAGGGCAGATTTAGTAGAGGGAGGGAAGATGTTGGCAAGAGAGAGAGGGAAGTGATGGGTCCCCAGGTCAGGAGTAGACTGGGAAGGAAGGAAGGAAATTAAAAAAGACAGAAGGATCAAAGGATTGGAAGTCAAGGTGAGCAAGGAGCAGATGTGGTGGGGGACAAGGAGCCATAGGAAGAGACAAGCATAGTCTGAGTATAACCACAGTCCAAGGCACAGAGAGGAGGAGAGCCAAGTGACAACAGGGCATGACCCTGGGAGTGACATGAGAGTAGACAAAGGCTTCTTGTGCTGAGAGCCACAGCCGAGTCGGAATGGCCCCTGGCATTTTGCTAATAGTATTGGTTGACAGGCGAGACATCACTATCCGCCTTGGCCGCTACTTTGGAGTTCTCATGCTACTTTGGAGTTCTTGTGGGGATTCCCAGGGATTCCAGGAGAGATCCCATTGGTTGGGGAAGTGCAGGAGGAGGGATTTCCGGAGGAGCCGCATGGCATTCGGGAGAATCCCCCCGGGAGCGTGTATGAAGTGTTTTGGTGGAGTTCAAAAGTAAAGTTTGTTCCTGCTTCAGTGGCTCCTGGTTTGTGCCCAGCCAGACTGCGGCATTCTTGAATTGTGAAATCAAGACTCTGAAGGGCAGAGCAAGGATCTGACTGCCAGGAGGATGCTGAAGTCCCCAAGAATGACAACAGGACCTTTCCAGAGAGAAGATTCTGCCCATTGAAATAATCAAGCCTGGGACAGTCCAATGTGAGGGACTGGGATGCACCCTCCTCCCACCCCCAGTCCAGAGAAGCATTTTTTGGACAGAACTTTATCCCTTTGATAACAGTCTGTATTATTCATGACCTGAATCTGTAGGTCTTAAAAGCAGGAGGACATGAACAGATAACGAGGTCGAGAGTAGAATTTTTTTTTTAATTTTTTAATATTTATTTTTTAGTTCTCGGCGGACACAACATCTTTGTTTGTATGTGGTGCTGAGGATCGAACCCGGGCCGCACGCATGCCAGGCGAGCGCGCTACCGCTTGAGCCACATCCCCAGCCCCGAGAGTAGAATTTAAAAGCAAGTGTTTAAAATGTCCTCTCCCAAATATTTCTTAAACTCACAAGCTCCTCTTACTTTATGTCCCCGGGTCCCTGATGCAAGTGACCACTATCCCCTGCTCTTTCGATGAGTTCCTACTGAAACTTCATCCTCAGCCAAAAATCCATCTCCGTAGTTCAGTTCTCTGTGTCTGGCCGTGTCCCACCACCCAGTGTTCCCAAACACCTCCTCCCACCCCAGTGACATCTTCTGGATAACTTACCCGGATGAACATAAGGTTGAAAGGGGTTGGACACTTTAGAGAGCTCTGCTTATTTGGCCTCAATCTCACTTGGCCATCTGCATTCCCATGAGTTTTTATGGTTATTTTCATGTCATTTACACGAAAGACCCAGAAGAGGAATGGCAATAGCATTTGACACAAAATAATAGAGTGGGTAGCATTCTATTAAGGATACAGTATAATACAGTAGTTATGAAGGGAGTTCAGGATATCCAGGTACTGGGTTCAAAACCCAGCTCCCTAATTTACTGTAGGATCCTGGGGAGTTACTTCGTCTCTTACCTCTCCATGTTCTGCTGTGGTTCAGTGAGGATAGTAACAGCCTTTACTACTTGTTCAAAGCTTCCACCAGTCATCAACGCTTGCTAGGATTGCTGCAGGTGTCCCTTCCCAGCAGTGTCAGGAAAACCCTGGCAGCCCCTCTTGCTCCATAGGATGAAATGTGTGTCCCAACAGGGGCCTGTCTGGGTGACAGGGGATGAACCCCACAGTCCTGGCCTCATCAGGCCTCAGACACTCAGGGTCACCTGGAACATTTATTTGATCATTTTGAGAGGTTTCACCTCTGATCCGCTTCCCGAAGTGCAGGGTTGTCAAACCTTGACCACATCACCCCTGACCTGTGCCGACAGCCCACAGAGCCAGGCTGCCATCTAAGAGCTAGAATCTCCTCTCCGGTCAGCATCTCCTGTCTTCCCTATGACATCAAGACATGGCTCTCCCCCTCTCTATCTTCCTTTCTCCCTCAACCCTTCTATGGGTGGTGAAGACCACCAGAGGAATGAGTTACTAAGCTTCAAATTCTCAGAGTAGCTAAGAAAGGCATAAAGTATAAATACACGGTAGGAAAGGCATAGTCACAAGACGAGGCTTGGAGTCACTAGCCAGTCTCCTCCTTGGAGTCTGTTCCCTTGCCTGATGCAGGAGACCCTGCCTCCTAGGGTCTCTATGAGGAGAATCAGTTAGATTTTTTCACATAAAGTTTAGAATAGCACCTGTCACACAGTAAGTGCTGGATACACACTTCCGCTGTGTCGGGGCCATGAGTGAGCCTTTGCAACTGTTGGTGGAAAATTGACACAAGCAGAAAGCAACTAGGTAAAGTTAGCCCAGTCCCTGACCCCCGAAAGGTGCAACACCTGGGAAACACGGGCTAAGGAGGCCAAGCTTGCCACTTGTCCTAGTTTGGATAGCCCCAGAATCAGACCCTGAGCCAAATATTGCAGGAAAAGCCACCCTTAGGGAGGGGCAAAGAAAGTGGTGAAAGGGAGGGTCAGTGGCCTGGGAGACAGAGGCATCCAGGAACAGGCACCTAGCAAGCCAGCCAGCACCATGGAAGAGCAATGCCTGACCCCCACCCCCAGGAAAAATGAGAATTGGCACAAGATTATACCCCATTTATCCTGGCAAGGGAGCTGGGAGACGCCTGCCCTCTTGGCACCCAGTTATCAAGGGCTGACTCTAGAGGGAAGTCGGTTCAGAGGCACTACCTGCTGGCCATGTACGGGAGCAAAGGGGTTCCCAGCAGCCCGAGGGCAACCCTGATAAAGATGCAGGTGCTGGCAACCAGAGAGCAGGCTAGCACAGGTGAAATGGAGGTAGGATTGTCACTTAACAAGAGCTAACTATGTGCCTGGCGTTGACCCAACACATCACCCACCTTATCTCATTTAATCCCCCCAATGGTCCTACGAGGTGGGACTGTTCCCATTTTGTAGGGGCTAAAGCCAACGTGGAAACTAGGTAAGGTCATTGCTCAATGTCATGGTCACTTGTGCTGGAGAGGGATTCTCCAGCTGTACATGTTCATCTTCTATCAGCTCTTCACTGGGAGGATGGATATGGTGCGATTGCAATGAGGTAATGTGGTAACGAGGCAATTGTAAGATGGTAATAAGAAATGTCCTCTTAGCCCCCACGGTCCCCTCCCACTTCCCTTAAGTGGGATTTAATTCAGTCGATTTTCTCATGAGAGCGCTAGTTCTGCCCCAGGTATGTGTTCTGCTGAGGATGCTCAGCGTGAAAGCTCCAGAAGTTTCCATCAGTAGAGGTTAAGGACCTGTGAGGAGAACACTGTACCCACTAGTACCCAGATGCTGAGCACTGGCCTTCAGCATCTTATTCTTTACATTGTCACTTGGGGGAGGCAGAAGAGGACTGAGCCTAAAGAAAGAGGAACTGGATTTTGCTGAGCACCTGAGTGCCAACACTGTGTGCTGTCTTTACATCTTACCAATGCACAGCCAGCCCTTGCCTCCCCCACCATGCTATGGCTTGGATCTGGAACACCCCTCAAAGGCCCATGTCCCCAGTTTGACACCATTGGGAGGTGCTGGAAAGTCTAAGTGGTGAGGCTTGGTGGGAGGTTTTAGGTCACTGGGAGCATGCCCTCCAAGAGGACTGGGGCACCTCGGTCTCTTCTTTCTCCCTTTAGCACCTTACCAAGAAGCAAACAGGCTTCCTCTGGCACACGATGCACACCAGATATCCAAAGGCAATGGAGTCAACCAATCATGGACTGCAAGCTCCAAAACTGTGTGATAATGTAACCTTTTCTCTTCATAAACTGATCATCTCAGATATTTGCTACAGTAACAGAAAGCTGATTAATACATCTCCACCCTCACCAGCCTTCCTTTTGGTGCCCAGGGTGGCAATTAATCCCATCTCTGTGTTATGTTACTTGAGCTGCTCTGCTTACAAATGAGTTTGAACAGCTTTTCATGTTTATCATTCCCCAGGATTTTAACTTGAACATCATCTCCTCCCTCAACCTGTGTAGACCACGTCTCACCTGTTCATATCATTGTTCCCCTGGGAAGTAAATCCCAGATTCAAGACACAGTTGAGTCGTGTCCCCAGCCTGCCTGTGCTCACAACAGAACCCGATACAAAGGGCAGAAAAGAGGGGTCAAAGCATTTACCCCAGTGTCTTTGGGGTGGATCCCTTCCTGCCCTTGGCTCTGAACTTGAAAATGACAGCCTGGATCATTCTGCACTTCCTGCCACCCTCCATTCTCTGCCTTGAATTGTGCCAGGAAATGTCCTCTGGGCACCACGTCACCTGGGGCTCCCTTGCTTTCTGGCTTCTAGGAGGGTCTGGTGATTGACAGACACCGTCATGAGAGAGGGAGGCAGGAGGACAGAGCAGAAGGAGCTTTTCTGCCCCAGCCTGCATTAGTCTCCCGGGGCTGCCACACAGTTCCCACAGGCCTGGAGAGCTTCCACCAAAGGAATGTGTGCTGTCACAGCTCTGGAAGACAGAAGTCTGCAACCCAGGTGTTGGGGCTTGGTTCCTCCTGGAGAGTCTGAGCAGGGGCCTGTCCCGCAACCCTCTCCTGGCTTCAGGTGGCTGCCTGCAAGCCCTGGCTTTCCTTGTCTTGTGGACGGGTCACCACCCTCTGCCCCCATCTCCACGGCATGTTCTCCCTGGGTCTGAGTCAGTCTCTTTTCTTCTTCTTACATGGACTTTAATCATATGGATGAGAGACTACCCCAATCCAGAATGATCTCATCGCAATTCATGACATCTGCAAAGACCCTACTCCAAGTGAGGTCACCTTCAGATACCAGGAGGGTCATCGGACTTCAGAACAGTATGTGCAGGGATGTCATTCGGCCCTGCCACAGGCCCACCTGGCCACTGCTGTGTTTTTTACACCTGTCTAGTGGCCTGTCACCACCGCAGTACTGTTCCCTCTCCCAACCCTTTCAGGACACAGTTCTAGTACCTGGAAGCCTCCCCACCTCGTGTCCACATCCTGCCACACCTCTGTGCAGACACCCTTCACAGAACCCTCCTCCCCTGCACTCTGAGCGCTCAGCCTTCCTGGCGGATCCCTGGCCCCCTGCCAAACTGTGAAGTCAAGACCATCCAAGAAAACACGGAGAGCACCATTGACTTGACCTGTGTCTTTGATGAGTGACAGGCACAGAGACAGCCGAGATGCTGAATGTGAAGGAGCAAGAGGCTGGCTGAAGTAGCCCAGGCCAGCCACCCGTCACCCACAGCACTGCATCCCCAGCACTCCATCACAAACCAGTGGGGCCCTTCGATGAGACCAAGATCACACTCTATCTTAGGAAAGAGACCCCAGCCACAAAGGGCTTTCCTCCCCCATCTCCCACCCTCCTAGGAAGGAGCAAGAGGTGGTTTGGGGAGGAAGCTGGGGGTGGTGAGAAGAGCAATTCAGAGGAGAAACTAATTGTGCCCCTAGCTCCACACGGTTCCTGTACTGCAAAGGGCTGAGAGCTGGAGAAGCATTATCTCAAAGCAAGTTCTGAATTTTAGTGACTGCTCAGGAGTAAATATTGCAACTATTAAGATGAGACAAATATCATGTGCCGAAAAAGTAAATAAGGGTGGCTTTAAACTAAGAGGGACAAGAAAAGCCACGGAACCGCACAGTGACTTCATTCAAGAATGGTCCACCGAACAGGTCTGATGGGACACTGATGGAAAAGAATAAATACATCTACATACTTGCCTCTCCCAAGTGCCCTGTAGGGTTCCAATCATTTCGAGTGTTTGAAAGAAGAAGCTAGCGCAAGAGATACGAATATAAATATAAACCCCAGACAACATCAAAACGAAGGATGAATTAAATAGAAGTGATCTGAGAGACAGCGCTCATAAATTTGGGGTTCACAGGGTCATACGCTGGCAAAAAGCCAGACTGCAAATATGCCTCTGAGTTTCCTGGCAGCCAAAGGAAGACGATCAATTACGGAACTGAGTCTGTCCACAAAAAAAAAAAAAAAAAAAAAAAAAAAAAATCAAGCAGAGGAGCTTCTTGGATGAAACAATGCCTTTCTCATATTCAAGCCCTCCATTTTTCATGCCGTTCTTCAAACAAGGCCTGCTGATTTAGTGGACAATATCCTCACCAACAAGCTACGATAAATACTGTAGAGAGTTTCACCCATCAGTTTCTTACCCCATCCATCAAAAGAAGCAGAAAGCAGGGCAGAAAAAGCACATTTGTGGCAAGTTAACACCATCGGATACAAGTAGTAGCTCCCCACTGTCAGGCCTGATAGGTTTTTTCCCAGTTTGGGTTGTGGGGCCATCAGAATGGGACTCACACACCAAGAGAAGGGGGCAACAGGGGCCGAAGGAAGGGTGCTGTGCAAGCAGTAGGGTCACTATTTTTCATCATCCACCTTCCCTAGGAAAGAAAATCCATCCATCACTCACGGAGCAAATGCTGGCATGAGAAGCCCAAGCGGCTCAGGTGCAGAAGCAATCTCAGACCTTCCAGGACACTGACCCACAAGGTATCATAGAGAACAAACACACTGCCTTTCTGAGACACATTTTAAAATTTTCTCTCTCTCTCTCTTTTTTTTTTCTGGGTTTCTGGATTCACCGAAAACAATTAGGAGCTCCTTCGTGTTAATTGCGACTGCGGTTGAACACTGAAGCTGAATGATGTTAGCAAATAGAGTGACATTCCATCCAGATTGAACATGTGCACCCTGAAAGAGTGGGTTTCAGAACTATAACTATTCTTACAGGGAATTGATTTGGATGTACAAGTATACGGTTATTCAAATAACTTTTGAACATAACGGAGCTTAGAGAAAAAATGCCATTTTCTACCTCAGCAGAGCATGTAATGGTTTGTCACTACATGTAAAGTTTTAATTTGTACAAAGACACAATATGTCTTCCTGGAGGCCTCGGTCTCTGAGAGCCAGGCTGGGCTGTCTGGGCCTCCTTTGTCCTCTTACGTCTCCGTCTACAAGTTCTAGGAACCGATGTCTGGATAGAAGAGGGTGTGTTGTCACCAGCTGGGCTGCTTTCAACTCCACAAAACCGAAAGGAAGGTCTCTGGAAGGACAGTCCCAACAAGCAGAGCATGACCTTGGGTGGGAACCGAGCTGATCAGACAGAGAGAGGGACCCCTGGGGGCAGGTAGGTACATAAGGGCATCCACAAGGCCAAGACACAGCAGAGCCTGAGGGCAGATGTGTTAGGGACCCTTAGTGGAGTCCTATGTGGGGAGGGTCCTGGATGCACCCAAGGGCCAGAAAATGGGGCCAGAGCATTGGGCAGGTCCCTCCTTATGTGTGCTCCAAAGAAGTCAGCTTTTCTTTCTCCTGAAGATGAAGGAAGACAGAACTAGGTACTGACACCAACCATCAGAGGGCCAGGATGAGTATGTCCAGGTAGAAATCCCACCTCCACCTCCGAAACAGCAGCCACACCCAGACACCCCATTTGAATTTTGTTCATTTGTTTCAGGTGTGTGCCTTCCTCCACACTGGAATGTCAGCCACCAGAGGACAGGAACATGTTTTCTGAGTCCCCAGAGGGTCCTGGCCCCGTGGTTCATGCTTCCTTGATAAGCAGTCCCTCTGTGCTCTTAGCACGTGTGGCCTGGGCCCCCCTCAGCCTTGCTGGAGGTTTTGGCTGGTCTGTTCCCTTCTCTGGCTTCACTACTAACCTGGAAATTTCTCACAGAGCCAATGCCCTCATTGTACACAGGAAGAAGCCTCCTCCCTCCAGTGCCCCCGCCAGACGCACAGAGCCAGGGTACGTGGCTGTGCAACAGGCCAGGCCGGATCTCAGCCCCACCAGAACCCTCTAGCCGGTGCCCACTCAGCCAAGCCCATTCCTCCAGGTCCACACCTCTAGGATGGCGCTCCTTGTCTCCTCCCCCTCGGCGACTAGTGCCATGTCAAAGCCATAAGAGCACACCGACATCGGATGAATGATTGCTCCAAGTCCCTCAAGCCAACACAGATGGGATGCTCTTGGGGGCAGAAATGTGCTTTATTTGTGGTTTGGAGGTGAGTTTATGTGTACATTTTTTAAAAAATGGTTAGGGAGGATACGGAGCAAACTGTTAGGAGAGGTCATCCTGGGGAAGAGACTTTTATTTCATTTTGTGGTTGTTTTTTATAACAAGCATGTGTTACTTTTAAAATGCAATATTTTAAGCTAAAAAAAAATATCCTTCAAGGCTCAACTCAGGCCCCAACTCCTCACATTCCTAGATCCAGAACCCTCTGTCCTTTCCTATCTCTGAACTCCTGCTGGGCAGAACAGACCCTCAAGCCCAGTCCAGTGCCACATCCAACCTGATGCCACCCGTCCATCCATCTCTCCATGAACAGAAAGGGAACCAAGATCTTCCAGGTTGGCTCTGAACCATCCCCACTGCTGAGAGACTTAGGTGCTCAGTGTCCCTAATTATAAAGAGAGCCCCAAGATGCTGGTTAAGAAAGAACCAAGTGGCCCTGCTGCCCGTCCCTACCCTCCCTGATACAAGATGAGAAGGCCAAAGGAGGCCATGGGTGGGGGAGGGCGTTTTGCCAAGACGGTTGTGGGAAGGGAGGTGAGTGTCCCTGTCTAGCCTGGGCCAGGTGAGGAGGACTCTTGGAGCCCTACTCAGAGAGGCAGAGGATGCTGCAGAAAGGGAGCCTGGACACCCCTCTGCAGCGGGGTGCTTGCTGAGTTCTAGAAATCTCCATCCTGCCCCAAGTCTGCTGCTGCGTGAGGAACATCGAGGAAGCTGGACAAGGGTTGCCTGACATTTTCAGGAGACAGGCGGTCATTTCCTGGACCTCACCAATTCTGAAGACAGGACCCTGAGCAGAGCAGCCCAGCTCCCTCCATAGAGTTTGGAGGGCCAAGGGTGGACCTTCCAGAGGCCAAAGTGGCCAGTAGAAGGAGAGCGTGTGATGGGCAGGAGCTGGGGAAAGGCCAAGAGGCCATGCAGGGAGGCACAGCGGGAGGAGGCCAGGAATGCAGAGAAGACCCCCTTCCCCAGGGCCTTCTGAAAGCCCACCCAGGCACCTCTGGTAAGTGAGTGCCTTCCTGCCTGACACCAGAGACCATTACAACCAGCCCTGAGCCTAAAAGTGACCATGACAGCAGCTCCCATAGCTGTGGGAGCTGACTTTGGTGAATTGACTTTGGCCCTTTCCTTCTAACTCACACCCTCCTGCCTACCCCCAGAAGATTCCCAAGATGAACAGAGAATGAAGGAAGACCTAGGCTCAGGCCCACCCTGAGCTGGGGAGGGAGGAGCTTTGCACAGGAGAGAGGCCAGAGCTGTCATTCAACTGGAAAGGACCTTCTGCTAACTGAATGGGAGACTTGATTGTCACATGACCACTTCATGGCCAAAGGGACCACAAAACTACAGGCTGTGCCCGAGCCGTCCTCAAGGGAAGGGGAAAGGAAAACATCGGAGCATTCCAAAGGCTGCAGTTGGAGAGGAATTTTTAAATTTTTGTACTCCAGAGAGCTCTGAGATCCAGTTGCAGGTAAGTCTGTGCATCTCCAAGAAGTTGCCATCTCTTTACAGGAAGGGATTGCGCTACCTCCGTCCATGGCATTACCCCACCCGTCGTGGGGAGCCTGGAAACACCTAAAAAATCTGCATGAGTCAGTGGGTGCTAGTCTGGTGCAGGAAGCTCACTACCCAGACAACCTCCCCCTCATCTGGAAACTCTGACCTCAGCAGGAAGGAAAAAAAAAAAGTTTAACTTTTTTTAACTAGAAGAAACCCTGTTCTTTACTATGGCAATGTGAGTACCCACTCTGTTCAGGGGGATGAAATACGCAATTTATTCCAGTGCATACCCGCCATGCATTCCTATCATTAGAACCTTTGATGATAAAATCTCACAAAACCAGTTAAGGATGCTTAGAAACTACTGAGCTGACTCAGCATCTGCCAGGGCAGCCCCACCCCCACCCCACCCCTGCCAACCTTGGGATCCTCTTTCTCCTATTTGACCTGAAAACACTCTAGCAGAGTACTCTGCACCCAACAATGCTCCAGGTGATGCAGACAGGCAAGGACAAAGCAGGCACGGTTGTTTTCCCTCTGCACAGGAATGATGAGTGGGAAGGGAGACCATGCTGGGAAGGACATCTGGGAGCGATGGCAGTCCCTGAGAACTGGAGGTCCAATATAAAGTAGAGGAGAGGAGAGAGAACTGGAGGGAACCCCCAGCTGGAGAAGCAACATGCAGAAAAGGTAGGAAAAATCTTGTGTACCTTCCAAACCCAGGTTGCAACCCCCACCCCCACAGTACAAGATGCTTAGGAGGAAAAAATACACCAAAAACCAAACTGCACTTTAGAAGTTCATTGAAGGCTACAGTATGCACCAGTGATCTCTTTGTTTTGGAGGAACCACTAATATTCCCCAATTCCCCTTCCATGCAGTGTCTGTGGACAGGAAACTACTCTCTGGCACTCTCTCTGACCAGTCTGGGCATCCAACAGCTCATCTGAGGAGGCGGCATTGATGGATGTGACACAGTTTTCCTTTATTGCATGACCCAATCTATCATAAGACATTTTATAAATTAGTATTCTTAAATTCCCATCGTATGTCAGTGTTCTTTGATTTATATAATATAGGTCTGATTTATGGATCATTGCAATAATTTATGGCCCAGATAACTAACTTGTCGACCCTAGCACCAAAACGTATAAGTCTCTAAGCACTTTTCTGAGTGACATGGATAGTTCCTAAATGATTCAGGTAATTTAATAGCAGGGGACTAATTCATAGCATGAGACCATGGAAAACCCAAACTTCAAGTGGGAAAATCACTCTTCTCCTTAAAATCTCCCAAAGGATGGTCAATGCCCTTTAACCCACACACTCCATTTCCAGAAATTTAACCTAAATGAAATAAGTAGTTTAAAATTAAGAAATGGCTTTAAGAATGCCTCCTGTAGTAGAGTTTATAATGGAAAATGTTAGAAGCACCCTAGATGTTGAACAAGAAGAAATAATTTGTTCGTGTAATGAGTCATCAATTAAATGTATATACTAGGCAGTGAATAAAAATGATTCCAAGAATCCAGTGGCTCTAAACTAGGAAATACTTTACCTCCAGTGGAACATTCAGCAATATTTTTTATTGTCCATACCTGGGGGATGGAAATCTACTGGAATTTAGTGGGTAGAGACCAGGGGTGTCACCATGCATCCTATAATGCTCAGGACAATTCCTCACAACAAATAATTAGCTGGTACAAAATGTCAATAGTTCTAAGATGAGAAAACTTGATATAATTGTATGCAACATAAACAAGCTGTTTTATTGATATAAGTGGACTGTCAGATTAGAAAATCATATCCATGTAATTACAGCTTCAGCTATAAAAACTGCACATGCATGTGAACCAGGACTATGGCAGGGGTGGGGCATGTAAAAAGATAGTAGATGTGTGGTTATGGGGGTGGAATTCTATAATTCTCTTAAATCAGTTTATTATTTTTTCAAAGCAGTTTTACAACAGACAAAATAAAAAAAATACTTCATAGCAAATGAATGATGTCAGAAAGGAAGGAAACAGATAAGAAATTAAAGGAGAATGAAAAATATATGTTTCAGAAACAAAACAGGTGTTCTAAGCAATGGTTCACCAATCAGTCTGAAATTCAGAATCCTTTGTAGAGATGTTTAATCCACAATGCATCCTCTCACTATGCAATGACACTTTTATTTCTCAGATGTTCCTTATATGATCTTAATTAAGCCATTCTAGTTTTATTATGCTTAGCATTTTTAAGGTATATATATTTTTCTTATTTTACCTCAACCAGTTTGTTGCTTATTATGTACATTTCAAGTGTGTAACTTTGAAACAACATAGGGTTAGATGTTGCTTTCTTATCCACTCTGATAATCTCTGCCTTTTAAACAATATGCTTGGTCTGTTTACATTTAATGTAATTCTTATTTTCTATATATTTTCTCTGCTCTTTTTTTCCTGTTGTTTCTCCTTTCACCTTGGTTAATCCAGCATTTTTAAACTACATTCTATTTCCTCTATTGGCCTTTTAACTATAACTTTGTTTACATGTTGTGGTTACTGTCATAATTAAAATATGCATCGTTATCATAGTCTGCCTGAATTAACATCACATCACTTCCTGTATAATAAAAAAAATGTAAAACATTTCATTCTATTTACATTCCCTCCTTCCCTTTGTACTATTATTGTCTATTTTACTTCTACATATATTTAAAATTCCTGACATATTGTTGTCACTCTTGCTATAAACAGTCAATTGACTTTAAGGAATAGAGAAAATAAAGAAAAATAATATTTTCTGTTTACCATATGGATTGGCTTTCTTTCTTTTCTTTCCCCCACCCCTAGTACTGGGTATTGAACCCAGAAGTGCTCTACCATGCAGCTACATCCCTAACCCTGTATTTATTTATTTATTTATTTTGAGACAAGGACTTACTAAGTTGCCCAGGTTGGCCTCAAACTTGTGATCCTCCTGCCTCAAACTTGTGATTCCACGTAGCTGGAATTACAGGAATTTGTCACCATGCCCAGCCTTCATTCCTTTCCATAAATCTGAATTTCTATCTTCTATCATTTCCCTTTCACATTTTTTAATTTGTTCTAATTAGTTATATATGACAGCAGAATGCATTTTGACTCATGGTACACAAATGGAGTACCACTTTTCATTTCTGTGGTTGTGCACAAGGTAGAGTCACACCATTCGTGCAATCATACCCATACGTAGGGTAAGAATGCCCGTCTCATTCCACCATCTTTCCCACCCCCCATACCTCTTCCCCTTCCCCTTCCTTCCCTCCCCTCTGCGTATTCCAAAGTTCTTCCATTCTTCCCTTGACCCCCTTCCATTATGGATCAGCATCCACTTATCAGAGAAAACATTTGACCTTTGGTTTTTGGGGGGTTCCCTTTAGCATTTCTTATAGCAAAGGTATACTGTTAACAAATATTCTCATCTTGTGTTCATCTAAAAATGTTTTATTTCACCTTAATTTTTCACCAATTATTTATTACAAACATTTTCAAATATGCAGGAAAATTGAAAGAATTTCACACCACATATTCACTACTAAGATTCTACAATTCACCTTATTTCTATATAAGCAAGCTGCAGACATAAGTACATTTTACCATAAATATTTTAGCATTTATATCAAACTACAGTTCATATTTATGCATATTTTTTCTTTTGAGATAAAATTTACATACAGGGAAATGCATAAATCTTAGTTATACCACTTTATGACATCTGACATGTACATATGAAGCCCAAAACTTTTTCAAGATCTAGAACATTACCATCACCCCAGAAATTTTCTTTATGTCCTTTCCCAGTAAATCCCTGCCCACCTCCCACTGAGACCATAACTGTTGTTTTCTTCCACCATAGATTTATTTTTAGTGCTTACTAATTCATATAAATGGGATTATACAGTATGGGCTCTTTTTTTGAGGCTTATTATGGATGCATGTATTAATGATGCATTCATTCTATTTCTGAGTAGTATTTAATTATTTCCTATGTGTTTGCTACTTGTCTCCTCTGTTTATCATTCCTCTGCTCCTCCTCTCCTGGTTTCCTTTGAATTAAATAACTTTTAGGATTCTTCATTGGATTTTTAACGATGCCTCCATGCATTGTATATTCCTGTTGTTGCTATAGGGAGCACAATGTACCTGCTTAATTTTTTTACAGTCTACTTAGAGGTAATATGCTATCATTTCATGTAAAATGTAGACATCTTGCAGATTACAGGTCCATTTATCTTCTGTGACAAGCAGAATCTTAAAGATGCCTCCTGAAGATTCCTATCTCCTGGTTCTTCAGTCAACACTCATCTAACTACGGTGGTGGGGGGAAATCTGCACATGTAATTGAAGTCCCCAAACTCTTCACTTTAAGATACAGAGTTTATCCAGGTGGAATTGACCCAATCAGATGCTTCTTTTAAAAGCTGAGTGTTCTGCAGCTCATAGCAGAGGAGAAAGTTACTGAAGTACAAAGGGAATTTCAAGTGCCCCTGCTGGCTTTAAGACGGAGGGGACCAGACGCCATGGAATGTGAGAAGTCTTTAAAAATAGAGCAGCCCTTGGCTGACAACCAGCAAAGAACCAGAGACCTCAACTGATGCCTGCAAAGAACTGAATTTCACCAACAAACCGAAGAAGCTTGGAAAACGGTTCCTCCCCTGAGCCTCCAAATACAACCCCAGCCCAGTCAATCCCTTGACTTTGAACTTGTTCAACCACAGAGCAGAGAATCTAGCTTAACCATGCTGTACTTCTAACTAAAAACGACAAGATCATAAATTCGAGACGTTTTAAGCCATAACATCTGTAGTAATTAGTTATACAGCAATAGAAAACAACAAATAGACTCATTCTCCATCCTCTACTCTATAGATTTGCATACATATTATGTTAGTATGTATGAAAAGCCCTACAAGATCTTGTTATAATTTTGACTTGAAGGCTCATAACTATTTTTTACTCAAGAAGAAAATAGGGTTTTATACTTTACTTACCCACACATTCAACATTCAGGTCCCCTTCGCTTCTTCCCGAATACTGGAGTCTCCATCTAGTACAGTTCTCTTCAGCCTAAAGAAATCCCTTTAGCAGTTTGTATAGTGCAGGCCTAGTGTCCATTCCTTCCTTAAGCTTTCCGTGTGTGTGTGTGTGTGTGTGTGTGTGTGTGTGTGTGTATGTGTGTGTGTGTGTGTATTTGTGTTTATAATCTGAAAATGCCTTTATTTTTGCCTCCGTTCATGAAAGATATTTTGGATGGACACAGAATTCTGTAACGATCCTTTTTTTCTAATGTTTTTAAGGTTTGTTCAGCTGACTTCTGGTCTCCTGGTTTTGGAGGGGAAGTCAGTGCTCCTCTGGAGCATTGTTACTCTGTGGGTCCTGCATCATATCTCTCCACATGCCTTCTAGATTTTTCCTTCAGCACTTTGTCCATGTCGTGCCTGGATGTGGTTTTTCCTTGTCATTATCTTGCCTAGAGTGTTTTTAGCTTCCTGGCTTTGTAGGTTGTTTGTTTTATCAACTTCAGAAAATCTCCAGCCTGCATTTCTTCAAGGAATTCTTCTACCCCATTCTGTCTCCTCTCCTTAGAAATAACAATTTGTGTGCCTTTTATAGCACTTGGTCACTTAGTCACTGTTTATCTTCTTCCCAGTTTTTTCCACCCTGGGCTTCTGTTTAGACTCCTTTTATTGCACGTCTTCATTCTTAATGCTCCTGTTTCAGTTGCATGTCTAACTGGCTCTTTCATCTAGTGAAATGTTTTTAGGATATATATTTTGATGTTAGAATTTCCACCTGGTTTCTTTTGTAATTATTATATCTTTTCTGAAATGAAATGTCCCTTTGTTTTTCCTTTTAGTACCGGGGATTGAACTCGGAGGCACTCGACCACTGAGCCACATCCCCAGCCCTATTTTGTATTTTATTTAGAGACAGGGTCTCACTGAGTTGCTTAGCACTTTGCTTTCTGAAGAGGCTGGCTTTGAACACACCATCCTCCTGCCTCAGCCTCCTGAGTTCGAATATCCTCATTTTTTAACTCACTACACTCATCTTCTCCTGTTCATTTTGACTGATCTTTCTTTTTTTGTGTGTGATTTCCCTTCTCCTGCTTCTTCCTTTGTCCCCTAATTTTTATTATATGTTGAATAATGTTTATAAAATAACAATAGGAACCATATGAAATGCAATCTCTCTTTGCTTTTCATTCCAGATCTTTCAGGGCATCCTGAGTGGTCCCATTGATTTCATCAGAAGTTGTATTGGGTGAATGTTTGGGTACGTCTTCTCTGTAAATATCTGTCTTCAAATACATAGGCATCTCCCTAAATTGCAAGAGGGTAGCTGACTGAATTGTGGAATCATAAGACTGGACAATGGATAACATAATACCATGGGACCTCCATATTGCACATCCAGGAAATTACAAAACTGCAAAATCGAGAGACCACAGGACTTCAAGATCACAAGATTTCTAAACTGCAAGACTCTGTGATCACAAGATTTCTTTCTGCTTTCCCACCCTGCTCCCCCATCTCTGGTTATTCCACAAATTTTCTACATGAGAGAATTACTGAGAAGAGTTGATTATTTTTCTTTACAATTAAGGTTCCTCCAGATTCGAATCCAAATGCCAGCCATACACTTGTCAAAACTGTAGCAGTACAGAATGGGAGAAAATGTTTACCACCTGCATCTCAGATATAGCATTTATCTCCTGGATATACCAAGAACTCAAAAAACTTAACATCAGAAAAATAAGTAACCCAATCAATAAATAAATGGACATGTCACAGAAGAAGAAATCCAAATGGTCCAAAAAATATATGAAAAATGTTCAACATCACCAGTAATTAGAGAAATGCAAATAAAAACTACACTGAGATTTCATCTCACTCCAGTCAGAATGGCAGTTATCAACACAGTAAGTGTTGGCAAAGATGTGGGGGGAAAGGTACGCTCATACATTGTTGGTGCCACTGCAAATTGGTGCAACCACTCTGAAAAGCAGTATGGAGATTTCTTAGAAAACTTGGAATGGAGTTACCATTTGAACCAGCTATCCCACTCCTTGGTTTATACCCAAAGGACATAAAATCATCATACTACAAAGATGCCATCACATCAATGTTTATAGTGGCACAATTCACAATAGCTAAGCTATGGAACCAACCTAGGTGCCCTTCAATAAATGAATGGATAAAGAAAATGTGGTATTACACACAATAGAATATTACTCAGTCATAAATAAGAATGAAATTATGGACTTTGCTGGCAAGTGGATAGAACTGGAGGTTATCTTGCTAAGTGAAATACACCAGTTCCAAAAAGTAAAGGCTGAATGTTCTCTCTGATATGTGGATGCTAACACACAACAAAGAGGGTGGAAAGGGAAGAATAGAAGTTCATGGATTAGGGTTGGGGTTGTGGCTCAAGGTAGAGTGCTGCCCTGGCATGTGTGAGGCACTGGGTTTTATTTGATTCTCAGCACCACAAATAAATACATAAATAAAATAAAGGTCCATCAACAACTAAAAAAAACATTTAAAATATTTTTTAAAAAGAAGTTCATTGGATTAGACAAAAGGGGATGGGGGAAGGGAGGAGGATATGAATAAGAAAGACAGTGGAATGACTTGGACATAACTTTTCTATGACCAGTGTAACTCCACATCATATACTACCACAAGAATGGGATCAAAATTGGAATGGGTTGCACTCCATGTATGTACAATACATCAAAATATGCCTGCTGTTGCCAGGTGTGGTGGCACATGCCTATAATCCCAGAGGCTCTGGAGGTTGAGGCAGGAGGATCTCCAGTACAAAGCCAGACTCAACATGGTGAGGCTCTAAGCAACTTAGTGAGATCCTGTCCCTAAATAAAATATAAAATAGGGCTGGGGATGTGGTTCAGTGGTCGAATGCCCTTGAGTTAAGTCCCCAGTACCAATAAATAAATAAATAAATAAATAAATAAATAAATAAATAAATAAGCAAGCAAGCCCTAATGTCATGTATATCTAAAAACAACAAATAAAAATAGATAGATAAGTAGATAGATAGACAAAAACTGTGGCAGTTGTCCTCACCCCAGCCAAAACTCTGGTCTCACTTCTTTCCCATAATATCCTTAACTGGCCCCAGATAGGAAAGTTTCCTCAATCCCTTGCCCATCCGGAAAGAACAGATTGCTCTGCCATTTAAATTTTTGTTTCTATTTCTTTGCACCTTCAGCTTTTTGAGATGGATTTATATATGTATGCTTCTGAGGCTTATCCAGAAATTTCTTTTCCACAGTGAGGTGGATGGTTTTCATCTTTTGCCTTTCCAGTACAAGGCAAAACTCTCCACCCTAATTTTTTCTGAAATATGTCGTATACCACCTTTCCCATCTTTTCTTTCCCACTGCCAAGAACACTTTCTGGAATCAATCTTAGGAGAGAGCTCTCAGGTTGAGCTGATCATGTGTAGCTGGCACCCCCCTGGAAACTCCAGGACCCAAATAATGGTGGGACAGTCATTTCCTGAGAAGCCAGTTGTCCTCAGGTAGCCAACTGCTCAGCCCACCCTCCCCTCAGAGCCTCTCTGGAGTCTGTGATGCAATCATTTTACTTCTGGTAAGATTAACTATATCACTGGCCTCAATCAATAGGCTCTCTGTATTTCTTCTACTGCTAAATTTATCTCTTCCACTTTTTTGAAGAAAACTCTCGAATCCCAATATATGACATAATATAAAAGGTTCTTAATCAGACTCCTGGTTATGGTTTGGATGTAAGGTGTCCCCCAGAAGCTCACGTCTGAGACAATGCAAGGAGGTTTAGAGGAGAAATGACTGGAAAATAGCCTTAACCTAGTCAGTGAACTAACCCCTGATGGGATTAACTGAGTGGTAGCTGGAGGCAGGTGGGGTGCGGCTGGAGGGAGTGGTTCATTGGGGGCGTGGCTATGTATTTATATCTGGTGAGTGGAGTCTCTCTCTGCTTCCTGATCACCATGCCAGCTGCTTCCCTCTGCCACACTCTTCCGGCATGATGTTCAGCCTCACCTGGAGCCCCAAGGAATGAGCTTGGCTGTCAATGGACTGATACCTCTGAAACTGTGAGCCCTCAAATAAACTTCCTCCTCTACAGTTGTTCTGATTGGGTCTTTTAGTCACAGCAGTGAAAAAGCTGACTAAAAACTCCCGATTCATTACAGGAAAAGGGTTGATTCAGATGCAAAGCATGTACCCCCACGCCTCACTCCATTCCCTCCCAACACTGGTGGTCCCTGGCCTGTTGTGGGTCACTGCCACAGGAACTGCCTGGATCTGAAGTCTGGCTCGGCCACTTATAGGCCATGTGACCTTGCCTGGCTTCTTAACCTGTTTTCTTCTTAACATCAGTTTTCTCATCTTCCAAATGAGGATTAAATAATGAGGCCTATCCCTTGAGTCATCCTGGGGATTGAATGGGTTGCTAATTGCAGGAGGTCTTGCGTGGCTGGGGCTACACTAATCGCTTCCCATCCGTTTTCTCATTTAAACTCACAAAAACCCTTGGAGGTGCACACGGTTATAATCCCTATTTAGCTGATACGAATCCAGTTTAGACCGGTGAAGTTACTTGTCCAATGTCATAAAACTAATATACGAAAGTACTGAGACTCAAACCCAAGTTTGACCAGACCGAAGCTTTTAGCCATTCTGCAAATGATCGCTGGAATGCCAGAGCTGTAGAAATGACAGACTCACAGACCCAAACCCAGACCTACAGACAACTTCTCTGGGGCAGAGCCTAGGAATCTATGTGGGCCTGAGATGGCTCATGTTAGTACAGTCTGGGAGACGTCACATCAACTCTATCCAACAGCCCCCCCACCCTCTGTTCAAACACCGAGTGCTACATGTCAGGTCCTGGAAGACTAGCCAGGTACACCATAGTTCTGAAAAATGTTGCAGTTCTATTTATAGCACTAAGCATGGGCATTTGGGGAGCACTGAGAGGCAAATCATGCTATCACCATGTCAAAGGTTTTCTTTCAACTTGTAAATGGACAGAATCAACAGGCTTTATTTCTCTTGCACAAAACTCAAGGATATGTATGTTCACTCCCAGGAGACACACACTGCAAATGCATCATAGGAAAGAAGGATTTGATGTAGGCAAAATTTATGCAAGTGGTCCCTCTGTGTCGAGAAAGCACACGTGTTTGTGTTTTAATGTTTTTATCATATAGTACCAAGGCGGGGGATGTACCCTTCCCGGTGTTTTAAATGCAATAAGAGAGTCATGATTAGATGTCACAGGCAAAGCTCCCCAAACGAGGTAGCAGCATTTCAATTGCATCTCACTGGTGATCCAGAATTTCTACCCCAGGAAAGTAATAAGAACAGGGCCAACCCCTCCCTGCTTTGGCTTAACCTATGGCTGTCCTCGTGTGCTAGCAGA
Organism: Urocitellus parryii; assembly: GCF_045843805.1. Lineage (NCBI taxonomy): Eukaryota > Metazoa > Chordata > Mammalia > Rodentia > Sciuridae > Urocitellus > Urocitellus parryii. Next base: position 104,372,922 of record NC_135532.1, read on the forward strand.
GATCCAGAAGACACCAGGCACCCACTCTGTCACCCACCCTGAAGACAGATGGCAAACCCATACATAGCACTTACAGCACACCAGCCCTGTTCTAAGGGCTTCACAGGTAACTCACTGATCTTTTCAATGACACTATGAGGTGGGTGCAGTGGTCTGAATTTTGTATGAGTCCCCCAGATTTCATGTTGAATCTTAAACCCCAAGGTGACAGTATTGAGAGAAAGGGCCTTTGAAAGGTGACAAATCAATGATGAATGAGATGAGTGGCATTATAAAGAAGACCCCAGAGAGCTGTTCCCCATGGGAGGTTAAAGGGAGAAGACAGGCCTTCACCAGTCAATGAATGTGCCCTGGACTTGGAATTCCCAACCTCCACAACTGTGCAGAGCAACTCGATGCTGTTTGATCCACTGATACTATTTTGTTCTAGGAGGCCCAAAGGACTAAGACACCAGGTGTGAGGTTAAGTACCTGTATTTTACAGACAAGGATATGGAGACATAGATTAAGTGACAATGTATCCACTACTAAGTGGCAGAGCTGAGAGTGGAGCCTGGGCTGTATGAGTCCGAGTCACTTCTCTGGGTCCCCCACTAACTGGGCAGCATGAGTGTGAGCGGTTATGAGGCACCACTGCAGGTTGTCGGTGCCTGCCCCTTGGGATCCTCAGATTTCTGTCTCGTGGCAATCCCAAGGATCAGAATGTGCCACGTCGTCAGAGAGGAAAGCCCAAAGACCCACGCTGAGAGGTAAATGATGCACTAGGAGGTGAAACATTTGCTATTTAGCAACAGTGAAGAAAGAAAGCTGAAGGCATATCAAAGATTTGGAGTTGAGGGAGGCTGGAGGGAAGGTCTTCCCAGGTCTCCTGGGTCACTCTACCCAGGTGCCCATCTACTCAGTCTACAGCCAGGCTGATGCCAGGTTCGTGTGGCTGCCTTTATGGAATTCTTTGAGTTCAATTAACTGAATTCCATTTACAGAGCATCTACCATGTTTTAGGAGCTGTTTGATGTCCTATGAATACCAAAGTGAACGTAGCCCTCGGGGAACTCAGAATCCAGCAGGGGAAGTAGACAGGGTGATGGTTGCCATGTGTTTGTAGAAGCCAAATACTGAGAATTCATCACATTTCCATGAACAGAGCATGTTATGGAAATCTGTCCCCCAAAAGCTCACATGAGACCATGCAAGAAGGTTCAGAGGAGAAATGATCAGGTTGAGGGAGCCTTAACCTAACCAGTGAATTAATGCTCTGACAGCAATTCACTGAGTGGTAACCAAAGTGGTAGGTGGGCTGGAGGAGGTGGGAATTGGGGCGTGGCTTGGGGTATATATTTGTATCTGGAGAGTGGAGTCTCTCTCTGCTTCTTGATCATCATGTGAGCTGCTTCCCTCCGCCACACTCTTCCACCATGATGTTCAGCCTCACCTTGGGCCCTGAGGAATGGAGCCAGCCTTCTGTGGACTAAAGCCCCTAAAACCATGAGCCCTCAAATAAACTTTTCCTCCTCTAAAATTGTTCTGATCAGGTCTTGTAGTCACAGCAGCAAAAAAAGCTGACTGAAACAGAGCATCAAGAAAGTTTGGGTCACCCATGGAGCACCAAGCAGCTGTAATGAGGATCTGGATATTCCTATAAACAGGAGTGGAAAGGGCTTCAGGATGCACAGAGCAGAAGTAAAAGCAAGGTATGGCAGCAAGTATGTTACCTGAGACGTAAAAATGGAGGAAACTAGAGTATATGTTAATATGCATTGTGTGAGCACAAAGACACCCCAAAAAGACACTGAGAACACTACCAATGCTTCTTGTGGTTGGTGTTGGGGTTCAGGGAAGTCTGATCAGGGCTAGAGGTGGAAAAGTCTTCCCTGTTATATATGCTATTTTTTATTTTATTTTTATATTTATTTTTTTAATTTTATTTTTATTTTATTTTGGTAGTATTTATTTTATTTTGGAACTTAGGATTGTTTTCAAAATTAAATTAATATCTGGGATGACTGGCAATAAAAACCATCTCAGTATTATATACTCCATCACACTCCAGTGCTGAGTCCCAGCAATTTGACAATAAACAGTGGTGAGGAGAAACAGTGGGTGCCCGGGAGCCTCCCTTCCCCTGGGTGAGATCTGACCCCCACCAGCCTGACACCCAGAGTGATCTCATGAGCAATGACGTCACACCAGCTCCCTCAAGCCCATCCCTGCAACCCCAGCCTCCTGCCCCATCAAGAGCGTAAGAGCATGATTTCAAAGCAAACCCTTAGTGCCCACTGGACTCTCAGAGGCAGGGGTGGGCTCTGAAGGCATACCCAGCTAAATGTTTGTGCTTCTTGCCTCTTTCCTCTTTAATTACAGCATAATTTGCATTTATATGATTTCATTCCGCCATTGGGTTGTGGGGAGCGTTGATGACTGACATTCCATAATGTCCCCTCCTAGCCGGAGAGCCGGGAGGGCAGCCTGCATCTCCAATAAAACCCTTTCCAATTAAACAGTTCATTGGACATGTCGTGGTTTGAGGTTCTCGTTATCCTCGGATGTGCACATCTCACGGATATTTCCTTACACCCATCATCATAATAAGGTTTTAGCACAGATGACACTCGGAAAATTATGCTCCCCCACTGAGTGACTGTAATGACATTGACTTAAAAATGGGTCTCCTTAGATTTGCATGAGAAGCAGAGCATCTTTGTCTAATTGGACTGCTCTGGGCTTTGCTCTCCCAGGTCTTTTGTCTAAATGGTATCAGATGCTTCGCATGATGAAACATGCCAAAGACGTCGACAAAATACTGTGGGACCATTAACAGGGTATGGCTCCAAGGAGGAAAAGGCACGTCCAGTCAACATTCCAGCAGGCGCTCTGGGCTCCAGATGGTGTGGCTCACCTGGCTGGTACAGTCCACCTGGTCAGCAGAGTTCACCTGATGGCTCACCTGGTTGAAATATAAGATCACCCTTCAAAGTCCCGGTAGGCAGTGTAAGTCTCACCCAGCTGAGATGATTGCAAACACATTGCCTGCTCCAAAGCCGCAACCCACACTGCTGCCAGGTACCCACCCAGAGCATTGATCCAAACACATCACTGTAGCTCAAAGCTCTGGGGAAAGCAATATAGTTACTTGAAAATACCAAAGACTTCAAGCAAGATGGGTTGAGGTAGAATTCTGGCTTCATGCTATTATGGTGTAGATGTGAGGTGTCCCCCAAAAGACTCAAGTGTGAGAGAATGCAAGAAAGCTGGAGGTGACATGATTGGTCATGACAGCCTTAACCCCTAACCTTTGGCAGCATGTCAGCAAGAGAGGACAAAAATCTTGTCTTGTTCCTACCAGACATAACAATGCTTAGCACAGCATGGAGCACACAGTAGGGCCTCAACTGTAGTTACCACTGGGAAATATGATGACTGATACATTTTTATTTCTTTTCTCAATTCTCTTGTGTGCTTTCCAAATTTTTATTTGTCATTTTGTTTTTATTGTTTGGCACATTTAATGTTCTCACAAAATAATACTCATAGCTATTTTTAAAAGTTTAAGAACCTTTTTTATCACTGATTCTGTGGCTATACGGTGATCAAAGAAAAAAAATAAGTGCCACAGTGACCTCTGTTTGTCACCTTTTCATTGCTGTGACAAAATACCTGACAAAAAATAAATTGAAAAAAACAAAGATTTATTTTGACATTTCAGTCCATGATCAGCTGACTGCAGCACTTTGGGGCCTGTGGTGAGGCAGAAAGGTCATTGGCAAAAGGCTGTGATGGAGGAAAGCTGCCCACGTCATGGCATCCAGGAAGCAGTGGAAGAGAGGAAAGGCTGAGGACACTACATAGTCCCCAAGGCCACACCCCCAGAGACCCCCTTTTTCCAACCAGGTTCCACCTCCTACAATTTCTGCCACATCCCAATAATCCATTCAGCTATGAATCCATCTGTAGTTTAATCCATTGATGATACTGATGCTCTCATGATCCAATTATTTCTCAAAAGCCCACTTCTGAACATCGCTGCACTGGGGACCAAGCCTTCAACACGTGAGCCTTTGGGGCACATTCAAATCCAAGCTCTAACAAGACCTGTTCAATAGTGGCTTCCCACATCCTGTGCATTTAGGGACAACTAACATACCTATATGTCTGTCCCCCATGCCCATCGCATCCCACTCCCCACTAATCTACCAATGTGAACTTGAAGTTCACCAACCCCAGAAACCACCCAAGACCTCCCACTTCATCCCTGAACCACGCTCTGTCTGGCTCGCCATTTTTCAGTGGGGACCCCTTCTCTTCCCCACACTCCATGCCATGTTCTTGGCATTGATTTTGACTTTGACTTAGACACTGGTCTCTGATTGTTTCTACCCTAGACCACTGCAAGAAGCCCCCTCCCAGTACTGGTGCCTCAGTTGGCACTCTGATCCTTGGGGGATAGGGTGCAAGGTAATCTATAGATGACATTGTGACAAGTGGCTTCAGCCATGCTGTGTGGGACCCTAAATAATAAGCTGCTTGGTTAAAAAAAATGAATATAGCTTTCCCTAGACTTCCTCCTCCAAACACTCATTATGGCTCTTCTTTAAGTTCAAGATCTCATCACGGGTTACAGCAAGAAGTAGCGAGAGACCCCCAGGTGGGAATGAGATGTTCATGAGGTTCAGACAGATGTGTCCAATGCTCTATGGTCCACCAACCCTGGGGCCACCCCTCTCCCTGGACTAAATGGTACTTCGGTCACTTTAAATTAGGATAAAATGAAAGTGTTCATAGGTAATAGAAACTGGCCAAAGGGTTTCACATGTTTTTGTTGTTGTTGTTTAATTTGTGCAAATGAAAAATTTGAGGAATGTCTTACTATTACCTGCATTCTACCCAAATGTTTCCCTAAATCACAGAATGTTCCCTGATCTAAAAATCCTTGACCCCAGATCTGACATTCCTCTCTCAGTGACAGAAGCCAGAGGCAAAGGAGTTGCCTGCAATTTATAGCTTAATCCCCTTCGGCCCAGGCAAACTCTCAGGACAAGGGGGAGAGAATTGAATGTAGTGACCTTCTATATCACTTTGGCTGGGCAAAACTTGGGTTCAAAGCAAATCTCAGTTACAATTTCCTTTTGCCTTATTTGGGCGTCAAAGAAACAAATGCCTCTAATTATTTATCAACAATACCAAAAATTCTGATGCTTGTGACATTGGAGTACCAAAATTAGAAGAGAAAGAGATTGGTTCCAAAAATTTTTGCAGAAATAATGACCAAAAAACTTTTCAAATTTTGCAAAAGATAGGAGAATGAACCTCTATGAATGGCACAGGATGGAAAGATAGTTCTGTTCCATGTGATGACTCAATAAATAATATCAACTGCAGAGGATATTCTTCAAAACATGTTCAAGATGCAATGTTTTGGGGATACCAATCACCCTAATGTTTTATCATAGAGTGTTATGAAGTGGCCATGGTGGCAGAGAGGACAGCTTTACATGGGCTCAACAATAAGGGCCTCCCCTTACCAAGGCTATTACTATTAGCTATTACTATTGCCAAGGGTCTAAAGGCCAATAGCAAAGTCCAGCCATGATTCCTTGATATGGTACAGTCTCCTAGGTGGACTAGCCAGCCACCTACTAGCAAGCTGATTGTATTGCATCCATTTCATCATGGAAAAGGAAACTCACTGGATTAGGTATATATTTTGGAGATGAATTTTTCTTCTCTAACTGTGCTTCTTTGGGTACTGCCATCCATGGAATTGCAAAATGCCATATCAACATCAAGCCATCCTACACTTATTATCTCTGATCAAGAAACTCATTTCATAGCAAAAGAAGTGTATCTGTGGGCTGACGTCCACTGTACTGCAAGCTCCATCTCTCTAAAACAGTAGGACTGATAGAAGGATGGAGAGGTCTGCTGAAAATTTTAGTTCCAGGAGCAGATGGCAGATGACACCATGAAAGGGTGGGGCTCTGTCACAGGATGCAGTATACAGTGTGCATTGGAGACTAACATATGGTGCTCATTCCTCCTCAGCCAGAATACATGGATTCAGAAATCTAAGGGTGGAAGGGAGATTGGCTCTTTTCACTACTATACCTAAAATACAGTAGCATAAGTTTTCATTCCTGTTCCTAAAACTCTGAATTTTGCAGGTGTGAAAGGTCTTCATCACCCAGAGCACAGAAATACTTCCACTACTGAATAATGGTTTCATTTGTTAAGGGCCAGACTATATGGGCAATGACCAAACAGACTCTATTTTACCCTGAGACTCCATATCATATAAGAAATGCTTCTCCTATGGGAAAGCCCCACCTCTGTACCCACTATTTTAGCATAGCATACTTGGCAACACAAAATGGCAATTCTTACACACTGTAAAATTATTCTCTTTGGTTCCCATTTTTCTTGGACAACATACCCTGTCAGAGATTGATTGTCTAGATGTTAGTAGCCATTCTCTAACTTGTATTCAACTAGGGTCATTTTGATCCACTTCCCTTCTGCTTGCCTGCTGCTATGTCAACTTGGAAAGTCCCATAAGAAATACCAAGGTACCCATTACACGGTCTCGCTAACTGCCCAGTCCAGCTTCTGTACCTGCTTACTTGCAGCTAGGTCAACTAAGATGTGGTTTTTGCCTTTAAAGACCCTGAAATGCTCAGGCTCGGAGCTGTTCCTTGCAGAGACAGTTATGGATCCTGCAGGGGACAGTAGCAGCCAGCCAGCTAAATAAAGACTATCCAATTCAGACAAAATGAACTTAGTATGTTTTCCAAGTGTTCTGCCCCACATCACATGGAATTGGAAGTTGAGACAAGTCACATGGTCATTTGGTTTTCCTCAAACCACTGGAAAAAAAAAAAGGTGGAATAACCATGTCCTGTGGAATCAGTGAGCTTGAGTATGTGGGGGAAATCAGGCTCCTGCCACTCAGTGACAAAGAAGACTATGTCTAAAACACAGGCACCTCTGTTGTAGACCACCATTTAACAGTTTTATGTCCAACAGTGAAAGTTAATGGAAAGACTAACAACAACAATAATAATCACCAAAGATTCAGGACCTTCAGGAATGAAGGTTTCTCTCCACCAGAGAAAGAACATGTAGCAGCTTAGTTTTCCTAAGGGCAAAGGAAACATGGATAGTAAAAGAAAGAAGTTATAAATAAATATCAGCTATAGCCTGGTGACCAGTTATAGAAACAAGGATTGTAGCAGCTGTGCATGTTTTTTCTTTCTTATTACACATTACATTGTGTGTGTGTGTGCACACGCGCATGTGTGTTCTTTCTCTGTCCTTCTTCTTATTATTATTTTTGCAAATATTGATTTGACAACTTAGTTTTAAAATAGATGATTCAAAGAAGATTGTGTCTGAATTGGATTGGCTGAATACATTAGAATTGTCTTCCAATGTTTGCTAAAATTTTATATCTCTTCATGTTCAAAAGAGGAAGGGAGACTCTTTGTTTATACAAAGCATAATTGAATCTTTTCAGGTGAGTTGTTCATAGCAACTTTACTAACAATAGCAGAAAAGCCAGCAACTGCCCAAATACACATCAAATGTAAATAGGTAAAAAATAATGTGGCATTTCCATACAATAAATTATTACTTGATAATTCAAGGAACAGCCAGGAACTTCCACTTCAAAAAGATGGACTTGATGAGATTTTTCCCTATTGCTCTAAGTATGACTATAAAGTCCATATATTATATGTATATATATATATAATAAAAATGAGAAGACTTTGAAAAGTATAAAAAAAAGAAGAAGAAGAAAAACTAGCTGGAGAACTTAGCATCCATGATGTCATCTATGGTGTTAGAGGAGACTTAGTGGAATATCAGGAGTTTTGTCACTGCCCAACAGGGTTATATAAGTGAAACAAAGATGGTCTTTCTATATGACCCCTAGATTGTTTACTTCTTGACAGCAGGCTGAGGTTCATTAGCTCAAAAGTTCAGTATTATCAAACTTACACGTTTGCAAATCCTATTGTTTTAACAGCTCAGATTAGCCTCTCAGCCAGTTGCATCCTGCCTACTTTACTAGGTATAGATAAGATAAACCCTTAGCAGAAATAAAGTCCTCAAGCCAGTGCTACCCTTCACAGTTCTCCAAACCAGAGATTCCCCGAAAGATCACCTAGCTATATGAGTCCTCTCTGCCCTCTTCCCAGGAGTTCCTTCCTCTTTCCCTTTCTGAGTAGTGACCACTGCAATATAGCCTCCGTAGAGTGTCAGGCTATGAGGGACTTCTCCTGTGTGCAAGCTTGTCAAAACATCATCCAACGTATAAAGAACTCAAAAAACTTAACACCAAAAAAAATTAAAAACCCAGTCTAAGGAAATGGGCTAAGGAAATGAACAGACATGTCATAGAAGAAGAAATACAAATGATCAAAAAATATACAAAAAAAATGTTCAACATCTCTAGCAGCTAGAGAAATGCACATGAAGACTACTCCATCTCACTCCAGTCAGAATGGCAATCATCAAGAATACAAGCAACAATAAATGTTGACAAGGATGTGGGGGAAAAGTCACATTCATACATTGCTGGTGGGACTGCAAATTGGTGCAACCTCTCTGGAAAGCAGTATGGAGATATCTCAGAAAACCTAGAATGGAACCACCATTTGACCCATCTATACCACTTCTCAGTTTATACCCAAAGGACTTAAAATCAGCACACTACGGTGATGCAGCCACGTCAATATATATAGCAGTTCAATTCACAATAGCTAAACTATGGACCTAACCTAAATACCCTTCAACAGATGAATGGATAAAGAAAATGTGGTATATATACACAATGGAATATTACTTAGCCTTAAAGAAGAATGAAATTATGGCATTTACAGGTAAATGGATGGAACTAGAGAATATCATGCTAAGTGAAATAAATCAATCCCAAAAAACCAAAAGCCAAATATTCTCTGATAAGCAGATGCTGATCCATAGTGGGGGGTGGGGATAGGGAAAAATGAAGGAACTTTGATTTGTGTAGAGGGGAGTTAGGGGAGGGGTGGGGCTGCAGGGATAGGAAGGATGGAAGAATGAGACAGACACTATTACCCTAAATACATGAGTGATTACACTACTGGAGTGACTCTGCAGAGGAATGAGAAGTTGTGCTCCATTTATGTACACTATGTCAACATGCAATCTACTGTCATGTATAATGAATTAGAACCAATAAATAAAATAAAATAAAACCTAGGGGGAAAAATGGAAAATTTTGGCTAAGACATAAACACATGAAAAAAGAACCAAATGAAATTTTAGAACTGAAAATTACAATAATTGAAATTAAAAACCATCAGTGGATAGTCTTAATAGCAGTATGAAGGGAACATTAGTAAATGGAAAGACAGATCAATATAAGATAAACTATAGAATTACACAGGGAAAAATAGAATGAAAAATAAATGAACAGGGCCCCAGGGACCAAGGGAACTATAACAAGATCTAACATTCATGTCCCAGAATGAGAGAAGAAATTGGGCAGGGCTGAAAAAGTACTCAAAGAAGCAATGAATGAAAATTTTAACTCATGAAATAGAGAAAGAGAAATAAATTATCTTCTCCAGAAATAAAAGAGGGGTTAACGCTTTCCAATTCACTCTACAATGCTAGGATTGCCCAAATTCTGACAAAGGGCAAAAACAAAACAGAACAGAAAAAGAAAATTACAGGTCAAAATCTATAATAAACATACACATGAAAATCCTAAGTATTGCTTTGGCTATTCTGGGTCTTTTACTTTTCCAAATGAATTTCATGATTGCTTTTTCTATTTCAATGAAGAATGTCATTGGAACTTTAATATGGATTGCATTAAACCTGTATAGTGCTTTTGGTAGTATGGCCATTTTGACAATATTAATTCTGCCCATTTAAGAGCATGGGAGATCTTTTCATCTTCTAAGGCCTTCTTCAGTGTCTTTCTTTAGTGCTTTGTAGTTTCCATTGTAGAGGTCTTTCACCTCTTTTGTTAGATTCACAAGTTTTGTTTTGTTTTGTTTTATTTTGTTGGCTATTGTGAAGGGCTGGTTTTCCTAATTTTTCTTTCAGTGGAATCATCACTGATGTATAGAAATGCATTTGATTTATGGGTATTGATTTTTATATCCTGCTATTTTGCTGAATTCATTTATTGGTTTTAGAAGTTTTCTGGTATAATATTTTGAATCTTCTAAACTTAGACCATGTCATCGGCAAATAGTAGTAGTTTGAGTTATTCTTTTCCAAAAGAATAACTCTTTGTATCTCTTTAATTTCTTTCATCTGTCTAATTGTTCTGGCTAGAGTTTCAAGGACTATGTTGAATAGAAGTGATGAAAGAGGGCATCCCTGTCTTGTTCCATTTTTTAGAGGGAATGCTTTCATTAGCAAGCATAATCTTGCAAAATATATTTTTTAAATTATTTGCCATGACAAAATTGGTATTATTTCAGGGATTCAAGTCTGCCTCAGTACTCAAAAATCAATGTAATAAAATTTAGATGTGATATTGTATTGTGTTATTTGTCAAGAAACCTGCCTTATCTGAGATAAGACTCTGCCTCCCACTTTATGCCATGTTAGAATGGCTCCAAAATATGCTAGAACTGAGCTCAATTAGAGTTGTGTTCAAAAGATCAAATAAACAGGGAATATAATACATAACTAAATAAAGGTTTAAGATCATAAAAATCATTTTCTTGGTTCATAACAATCAAACTTTTTTTTTGCTCTGTTTCTTCAATTTTATAAATCTTATAAATTTTACTACTGTTGCCTGTTAGTGCTTAGCAGAGGCACTGCATCTAATAAAACAACTTGTGTTCATTTGGGATAATAAGACATACAGATAGGATATGATGCTGATTTCTAGTCCTGATACTGACCCAATGAAGTGAAAGGGGTAACTGTAAAATTATAGATACTGAAGTGATCTATAACTACTGTAACTACTGTATGCTGTAACTACTACTGTAACTACTACTTTAAAACTGGGAAACTGGCCTGCTGGGTGTTTAAAACCAAAAGCTTGGAAACCAAAGTCAAAGAAGTAAAAGGGCCATGGAAAGAGCAGCCAACATTTTGGTCCTTGCCCTCTAAGGGCAGCTGGGACCCAGAGAATCATGGAATCCCTCTCTGGACTCTGCAACTCAGCTGTGTCACCCTATCTGCTGATCAGGGAGATGGAGAGGACCCTAGAGAACAAGAAACCAACCAGTGCACATTCTGCAAAGAGAGAGTCATTGGAGAGGGAAATGCCCCTGATGCTTGCAAGAGAAGCCACATATGGTCAGCCCTGACCCATCCTGGCAGATGGCACCACTGGTAAAGGAAAGCTAAAAAGTCAGGAGGCTTCACAAACGTCCCCAATAGTGATCTCTGAGGAATCTCGGCTGACTCTTAAGAGTAGATAGGAAAAATGCCAGTTTTGACCAATTTGGTCCTAAATATCTGGCAGGAGAGTACAGCCTAAGCCCAGTCCTACACGGACATTTAAAAGGAAAACAATGTTTTTATTTTTGTTTTTTTAATGTAACTTAAGATGCACACTTGTGTCAGCCCTACCAAAAGTAAGTAAAGCTGGAGGCTATAGAGGAAGGGTTCTTGGGTGGTAGTACCTAATAATGATGAACATTAAGGACTCTAGAGTTGCAAGTTCATCCTGAGTTAATTTGAGCCTTATCTCATAGACCTGAAAATCTACCTAAACGCCTATATTGATAGACTTGATCTGTTTTCCACTGATATCATTATGAGTTACTGTTTTCATGGTTTTCAGAGACCAGGCTGAAATCCCAATTGCTTTTGTGCTAATTGTTTACAAAAAAAAAAAAAAAAATGCTTGGCTGTCTTGTTTACTGTTGTCTTGCATGATCCCTGCCCTATGTGATCCTTGTCCAGTTACCTGCCATCTGTCACTGTGGGCCTCTGGACTGCTCTGGTACTGAATACTCTTACCTTTAAGTGTTCATGCCCCACCTGATAGAGAACTTTGCCTTCTTTCAGCAAGAAGCAGCTTGGAGATCTCGTCACCCATTTTTCCATGGAAATGAAATGTAGACATTGACAGTGGGAAAATATGCTTTGAATGTAGCCCTCACTGCTCTGCCACTGCAACTTGTTTTTTAAATGGACATGTTTCTTTCTCTTTCTCTCCTTCTGCTCCTCCCTAATGTCCCCCTCCCTAATCTCAGGGGAAATAGAATTATCTTTCTTTCCCATTTTAGGCAGATTTATCTATCCTTGAGTACACGCCCACCATAGAAATGAAGTCACCCAGACTTAGAGGTGGTGCCAGAAGATCTCAGAAATTACTATCTCCCAACTTAACAAGTAAATTACAACTCCAGCAGAGAACACATGGGATGTAGCCTTTGAGTCACCTCATTAAAAGCCCCTGTTCCTGCTGATGGGAAGAATCACAGCCTTTGGAACAGGAGTCCCCTGTGTTTCTCCTTTGCTAACAAAGCAATAAATCTTCTTTTTCCTTTTTCTCAAAAAAATTTTTAAAAAGATGTAATCCACCATTTGTCAGACTAAAGAAAAAAAATCACACGATCATATAAATTGATGCCAAGGATGCATTTGACATAATTCAATATCTGTTAACAGCAACATTTTTTCATTTGTTCTTTTAGTTATACATGACAGTAAAGTTGATTTTGACATATTTATACAAGCACAGAATATATCTTATTCTAATTAGGATCTCATTTTTGTGGATGTACATGGTGTTGAGATTGACTGTGGTGTATTCATATGTGTACATAGGAAAGTCATGTCAGATTCATTCTGCTGTCCTGTTCCTATCCTCATAGACCTAAAAATCTACCTAATCCTTTGTTGCCCTTTGTCCAACCCACTGAACTTCTATTCTTTGTGCCTCCTGCCCCATTGTGTGTTAGCATCCACATATCAGAGAGAATATCCGACCTTTGTTGTTTTTTTGGGATTGGCTTATTTCATTTAGTGTGATAGTCTCCAGATCTGTGCATCCATTTACCACAAATGTCAGTAACATTTAAAAGAAAAAAACTCTCAGCAAAGAATAGAGAACATCCTTATCTTGATAAGAAACACCTGAAACCTACAGTTAACATCATACTTCACCAGGCAAGACTGGATGTTTTCTTCCTAAGATTCAGAGCAATGCAAGTTTCATACTTTTATCACTCGTATTCAACATGTGCTGGCTATTCCAGCCAGTGCAATAAGACAAGTAAAAGAAATAAAAGACATATGGGTCACAAATGAAGAACTACAACTCTCTATATTCTCAGAAAGAATGATTGTTGATGCAGAACATCCCAAATAATCTTTTTAAATGGAATATAAAACTGTTCATTGATCACTGCTCACCAGTATTTACAATAAATAAACCATATACAGTTGGATAACATTCTGATTACTATAAAAGTTACTTTTCCTGGATTCTGCTCAAATACTAAAAACAAATATTGGAAATATTGAGTCTACATGTAAGGAATGAGTTGGGATAAAGGGGAAAAATATGCAGGTCAATGATTTGGATTAGAGAAGGTGTTGACTTGTTAATGCAGCAGGTCCTAAACTGTCAACTTCTCTCACCATTTGCCTAGGTTTCCCTGAGCCAAGTCATGCCCATTCAGACAAATTGCACATGGATCTCAACTTTTTATAAAGGAATGCTCACTGGAAAAACTTTTACAAGTCCACCTAACTAAGTCTTGCTTAAAACTAATTAAAACATAGCAGTATTTGTCTAGCTTCCTCATCTGGGAGGGAGATTGTTTTATAAATAAACCTTTTTATATAACTAGATGTAAATATAGATTTTGATATGGCTGCTTTAAATTGAACAATTTAAACTTTCCAATTAACTACAGAATCAACTATTTAATTTTAAGTGTTATAGCTTCAGGAAATTTTTTAATTTAACTTACGTGATTTATTTCTTAGTTTGCTCAGAATGATGGCATCACACACACGCACATCACACATCACACTCATCACACACACACACACACACACACACACACACACACACATTCATATATAGCATGCAATCATTACTGAGCTTCATCTTCTGGACAGGAATGCTATGTTAGCCTCTTTTCATAATAAACAATTATCATGTCTCTTTTGCCAGCACCAAGCCTACCTCCTCTGGTTCTTTCCATCTATCTCATGAGAATAAGTTCTCCTCTGCTGTCTGTGACCCCCCTTCTTGCAAGGCTTCTTGGTTCATCTGCATCTCTTTTCTTTTATTTGCTAACATCTAATTCACTGCCCGATAGCTTCTTTTTGTGCCATTCTTTTCTTTACCAGCTTTTGGAGAACTAAGAAATGTTTCCCTTAACTCTGGGCAATCAATGTTTTTCATTTCTAAGCATTATCAGCATCTGTATATCATTTTTGCTTCAGGAGATACACCACCTTCCCATTCACTTATGTTGGTCCAGTAATTATTTCCCCACAGATTCTTCAGTCTCTGACTCTTCAATTTTTTTTCTTTCTATCCTATTTAGTCCCATTTTTTAATGTTGTTGTATTGGAGGGCATTTTTATTGCAGATTGAAGAGATTTGATTCACCACCTACAAGAAGCTCTGGGTCACAGAACTGCAGTGTCTCCCCCAAATAATCCTTTAAAAAAGAAAAGACTCCTGGAACTAATAAATAAGTTCATCAAAGTGGCAGGATACAAGTTAAACACATAAAAATCAAATGTATTTTTATACACAAGCAATGAATAAATGGATACCAAAAGTACAAATACAATACTAATAAATATACTTAGGTATGAATCTAACAACACATGTATAGTAGTTTATGCTGAAAACTAAACAGTAGTGAGGAAAGAAATCAAAGATCTAAATAAATAATGTTCAACATAGTAAAGAAGTTAATTTGCCCAAATTGATATAGGACTAATGCAACTCCTATCAAAATCCTGACAAGATTTTTTTGTATAGACAAGATACCTCAAAAATATATATGGAAAGTCATAAAAAACACAAGAGTGAAAAGACAATTTTGAAAAAGAGAAAAAGAAAGTAGGAAAAAAATCAGTCTATTTGATTTTGTGATTTATTATATATCCACAGTATTCGAGACCATGTGTTATTCACACAGGAACAGACACATACATCATAGAATAGAACTTAGAATTCAAAAATGGAGCAACACAAATATTTGAAAATATCTGATTTTTGATAGAAACACAAAAGCAATTCAATGGAGAAAGAATGGTCATTTTGACAAATGAATATTGGAGTAGTTGGATACCCATAAGCAAAAGGCATACAAACAAAAATCCTTAACCTAAGTTTATAACTTTATACTAAAATTAATTCAAAATGTATCAGAGTGGTCTTAAATGGAAGGCATGAAACTATAAACGTTTTAAGGTAGACAAAGAGTTCTTATATGTAACAACAGAGAGTGTAACACAGAAAGGAAAAAGTTGGTTTAGTGGACTTCCACAACATTAAAAACTTTTGCTCTGTGAAAGACTTTGTTAAGAGAAGGAAAAGAATAATAATAAGAAGAAATACTCTGGGAGGAAATATTTGCAAGCCATAGGTCCAACAAAGAACTACCACTTATTATATATAAAGACCATTCAAAACTTCACAGGAAAAAATAAATCCAAATAGAAAATGGACAAAAGACATGAAAGGACATTCACTTAAGAGGCTATAAAGATGAAATAAGCACCTAGGAAGATGTTCAACATCATTAGTCACTAGAGAAATGCAAATGAAATCTACAGTGAAATACCACTGCAAATCTATTACAATGGCTAAAATTTTAAAATAGTGACTCTTGGCCACCGTCTGCATGGGGAGGGAGTAGGCAACCCTCAGAGGTGTGGGTGTTAAGAAATAAAGCAAAAGACGCAGAAAATTATTTTTTGAAGCAGGGTCTTGACGGGTGCAAGAGACCTGATGGGTCTGATCCTAACAAAGGGGAAAAGCCCACGAATGCTTTATTATAGTGAAACACACCAAAGGAATTTATAGTGAGGAGGGGTTCTTCAAGGTAAATTGTTGAGAGCCACAGCCAAAGGGGCCCCAACAAACTTCCAGCTGCCAGCAAACTTCCAGCTGCCAGCTGATGATTGGCTCACAGTGGCCCCAGCAACATCTAGCTGATTGGCTCCTCTGCGGTCATGTTCATTGGGCTGTTTCCCTGCCCTTCAGACTATGGAACTGCTCATTGGGGGACTTCTTTGGCTCCGCCCATGCGACCTAGCCAATCGGCCTCAAGAGCAGGAGGATTGTGGGAGGTGGTTGTTGGTGTGGGGGTGAGAGGCTTGTGGAAGCCGGTGGTGGCAGTTGGGCTCTGAGGGTTTTTCCTGAGGAGCTGTTTTGCTTGGCGTTTGTAGTTCTAAAAATAAAGTTAGTTTCTTTTGACAAGTGGCTCCTGAATTGTGCCCAGCCAGACTGCGGCAGTAAATAAGAAGAGAGAAGCTGGGGGAGGTTGGCCAGGCTGGAGACACCACTTACGCTTGCGCAGTAACTCTTTCTCCTCCAGGCAGCTGGATCACAGGGCTAGTCAGGGCACTGGTATCTCTTCAGGGAATTGCATTTGAACCTAGGGTTGTCTAAGCCAATAAATTCCACCGCATCACAGAATTCTTCCTGAGCAAAAGGTCTGCCAAAGCAATGGAGCGATCTCAGGTGACATTGTGCCAAGAGATCTCCAAAGGGACTTTCTCTGCTTCAGAGTTGGCTCAGACATGCCCACAGTGACAACAGCAAACACTGTCAAGGATGTGGAGGAACTGGAACAATCCTGCATTGCTGGTGGAAATGTAAAATGGTATAGCCATTCTGGAAAACAATGTGACAGTTTCTTTAAAAAAGAAAAAAAAACAATGCAACTACCATATGATGCAGCAATTGCACTCCTGGGCATTTATCCCAGAGAAATGAAATCTATCACAAAAAACATATACATGAATGTTTGTAACGTCTTTTTTTATAACATCCAAACACTGGAAACAACCAGAAGTCTTTCAATGAGTAACTGGGTAGGCAAACTATGACACATCCATACCATGAAATATTATTCAGCAATAAAAAGCAATGAATTATTGATAAAAGCAACAAGTTGAATGGATTTTCTGAAAAAGTAAAATAAAGACATGTCCAAAGGGCATATACTGTAGCATAAATCATCCTATTAATATACGACTCTTGGGGCTGGGGTTGTGGCTCAATGGTGAGGCGCTCACCTAGCATGAGTGGGGCATTGAGTTCGATCCTCAGCACCACATAAAAATAAAACTAAAGATATTGTGTCCACCTAAAACTAAAAACTAAATTAAAAATATATATATTTTAAAAAATATACGACTCTTGAAATAACAAAATTATAGAGATGGCGAACAGGTTAGTAATTGCCAGGGGCTAATTTGCAGCACCTGGACAATGTTCCTCATTAATACCTGTCTGTCAGCATAGTGGTGACATCATTTCACTGTGGTGGCAGGGACTCAGCTCCGAATTATAAATTGAAAAAACACCTGGATCCCAGTTTATCAATGGCTTCAAGACAATCAGAAGTACCTGCTCTTGAGTCTAGCAGGCCCCTAGGCAAGATGTCCCTGCCCATCGGGATGTGCCATCGGGCATTCAGCTAGGATGATGCCCTTGAGGACCCTGCACCCATGACTCCTCCTCCATGGGACATGGGCAGCATCCCCTGGAAGCCAGTGATTCCAAAGTGCAAGTATTAGCACCTTGCAAGGAGGAGGAAGGAGAGGCCAGTGTATCCCCCTCTGCCATGACCCTGTCAAAGGTCACTGACAGTACGGACAAGGTCCCGATGGTGAAAGCCAAAGCTACCCATGTCATCATGAATTCTCTGATCATAAAACAGACACAGGAAAGCATTCAGCGTTTTGAACAACAGGCAGGACTGAGAGATGCTGGCTACACACCCCACAAGGGCCTTACCACCAAGGAAACCAAGTACCTCCGAGTAGCAGAAGCACTCCACAAACTAAAGCTGCAGAGTGGAGAGATAACAGAGGAAGAGAAGCAGCCTGCAGCAGCCCTTACTCTTCCCCTAAGCAGAGGGCCAGAGGCTGGTTTTCTTCTGGTTCCTCTGTAGCCTTACCTGGTCCAAGTCCTAGCACCATGGATCCTGGAAGTGGAGATAAGGACAGAAACTCATCAGATAAATGGAGACTTTCTGGTCCAAGACGCCTTCAGAAGTCTGATTCTGGAGGTTTTGCATCCAGGCCTACAAAGGCACCCAGAAGTCCTCTCACATGGAGCTGATCCGTGCCCAGGCCACCTGAATGGCTGAAGATCAGCAACCTTCAAGCCACCCAAGATGGATGTCCCAGTGATAGAAGGGAAGAAACCACTGCCGAGGACCCATGATCTCAAACCGCGTGACTTGAATGGGCTCACACCCACTGGCTTCTGGAGTGCATCTATTCCAGATGGGACAGAGGTTTCTTGTCCTTTATTCCCCTTTTACCTTAGCTCTGACATAGGAATGGTATATTAAAACAAACAGAAAAACTGAGGCTAGAGGTGGAGACATAATTAATTCTGAGAAACATCAGGGCAAAGCTTGTCCTTGTGTGGAAGAAACCGTTTTGTAGTGTTGTAGAGTCAAACTAAAAAAATCTCAGCAGTGATGTTTGGGGGACGTTATTACCCTTTCTTGTATCATTTACCCCAGACCAGGACTTTGATCATTGCTTACTAGGTAAATGTTTATGCTATTCCAAAACCTAGGCTTCTTTTTACCACCATCAGCATAAACACACCATGGTATAGAGGTGTCCGTCGACAAGTTTGGCCTTTTTGACTCCGCTGATGTCAGGTAGGGGGACCTAAGACCTGTTTAAGGTCTGGGTACAGTTAACAGCCAGACTTCACAGGGACCCCTGTTTTCTAGGTTAAAACTGGTCTCCTTGCTTTTTGGTCAGTCTAATGGATTGCTTTGTCCTGTAACCAGTTCTTCATGCTTGTTGGTACCTCTTGAGCTGCTGCTGTTGGAAGGATGCTTCTCATTTACATGTCACAGATTAACACTAGTCTTTCATAGCGTTTCTTGCACTTTAAAGTAAGATGAGTTTAACTCCAATTTGGTTTAAACTTCCTAAAATAAGAAAATTAAGTCTATTGATTTGAGATATATTTCTGTGGTGCTGGGGATTGAATCCAGGGCCTTGCACATTCAAGGCAAGTGCTCTACCATCATTGAGCTATACCCCGACCCCGCCCTAGGATGGTAAGCTTTTAGAATAAATGAAATTCATTTGAAATTAGGGTCAATTATTTCAGTTTCTTTGTATAGGTCAGGGCTTAACTTTTTGGAGGGGAGGTGGAAGTATTCAAAATAAGAAGAAAAGCATTTTTCACCAAAATGAGCCTTATGTCTTAATGCAACATATCTTAGAAGCTACATTTTTATTTCTCCTCACTTTGTACATTTGTCTTGAACACTGTCTCAGATACTTGCCGTTTTTGTTTTGCTTAGGATTTTTGCTTACATAAGAAGCTGACCTTCTTATAGAGAAGCCCTGAAGTCTAAAATTGTCAGAACAACTAATTTATTTGTGTCTTCTGTTATGATCTTTTGTTTGGACAATAAAGATCCCACTGCTTTCTCAAAAAAAAAAAAAAAGAAAGAAAAGAAAACACTGTAACAGAAATGGAGAATACCTGGCATGGGTTCATTAGTAGATAGGATGTAGGAAAGAACCTCTATGCTGGAGGAGATCTCAACAGAAGCCTTCAAAGCAGAAAAGCAGAGAGAAAAAACTGAAGGAAAAAAAGAAAATAGAATATCCAAGAACCACAAAAGATTTAAAAAAATGTAATGAGAATACAAAAAGAAGAGAGATGAGAATAGAACAAATAATTAAAATAATAGTGTTTAAACATTTTCCCCAAATGTCAGACACCTAACCACAAATCCTATAAGTTCAGAGAGCACCAAGCCGTATAAATACCAGAAACATTACACTTAGTCACATCACTTTCAAACTACAGAAAACAGAAGAGAAAATCCTGAAAGAAACCAAAATGGGTGGGGGGACAACTTGCCTATAGAAAAGAGAAGATTAAAATTACATCTGACTTCTACTCTGAAACCATGCATTCAAGAAGAGAATGGAGTGAAATATTTAAAGAAAAAACCATCAACCTAGAATTTTGTACTCTGCAAATTATCCTTCAAAAGTGAGGAAGAAATACTTTCTCAGAAAAACAAAAATTGGAGGAATTTTACCAGAAGACTTGCCTTAAAAGAAATTCTAAATATTTTTTTTAGAACAATAAACACCTTTATTACATGAGCTGAGTCAGAAGGGGGGAGGACTTATTTGCCCTTCCAGGCTTTGATTTTCCTCAGAAAGAACTCCAACTCCTTGCCTTCTAGAACATAGCCATCTGCTCGGCCACACTGTCCTGGTCTTGATGCAATGCAAGCAAGAAGCTTGCCCTGCCAGAACTGCTCCTCCAGAAGAGTGCAACTGCTGATTTTAGCATTCTTCTTCCTTTCATCATACTTCTTTTGAATTTTCATCATACTTCTTTTGAATTTTCTTAGACCGCTTTTTGTTTACTATTTCTTCCTCCTCAAGAGTCAGCTTGGCCCTCTTCTTGCGGCCCAGGGGCAATGCGTAGTGGGACTCGTCCCACTGTGTGGTGTGCTATCAACTAGCACAATGCAGTTCTTCACCAGGATCTTGAATGCGGACTAGCTCATTATTGGACGCATTGTAGACAACAATGATCCTTGTTTTCCGAGTATAACACTCAGAGCCCCAGGAGAAGTTCCCCACATCCAGCTTCAAAGCACCGAACTTCTTGTTGCCTCCTCGAACTCTGACAATGTGTATCCGATGTGGTCCAATCTTAGTGTTGGCAGACACAACATCTTTGTTGGTATGTGGTGCTGAGGATCGAACCTGGGCCGCACGCATGCCAGGTGAGCGCGCCACCGCTTGAGCCACATCCCCAGCCCATACTTCTGCTTCTTGTGATAGGGCTTCTCTTGCCCCCAGTCTTGCGGCGCTTGTGCCTGTTATCCTGAGAGATGCCCATCACTCGGCGCCGGCTGGAAAGAGCTAAACATTTCTTAGTGAAAAGAAAAATTGCATAGATGGGAGACTCAGATCTACACAAAGAAAGGACGAATATCACAGAAAGAATAAGTAAAGGTGACATAATTTTTTTTATTTTCAATATAATAGTAACACTTTATTTGATCATGTATTCATAAATAAATATGTTATATTTAATGCATATGCTTATATAAAAGTAAAATGAGTAGGCTGGGGTTGTGGCTCAGTGATAGAGCACTTGCCTAGCAGGTGCAAGGCACTGGGTTTGAACCTCGGCATCACATACAAATAAATAAATTAAATAAAGGTATTGCATTCAACTATAATACCTTTTTTTTTTTGAGCCAGAGTGCATAAATTTTTTTGGTCAGTAAAATTAATATTTATAGTAAGATCATCTGCCACAGTCTGGCTGGGCACAAATCACTGAGCCGCCACAAAGCACTTGTATGTTCAAACAGGAAACTTTATTGCCGGAACTCCACCAGCACTCCACGCACACTTCCCGGGAACTCTCCCGAAAGCCACCCACACAGCCCTCTCAAGCACACCACACCAACCAGAACTCCTTCCACCGGAACTTCACCAACCAACGCAAACTCCCCAGGAATCCCCGTGAGAACTCCAAAGTATCGGGGTGCTCTAGGCAGATAGCAGGGGTCTATATACAATTGAATACACGATCTGTTTCAATCCAGCATCATCTTAATGGCTCACCTCTCAACCATTACTTCTGGCAAAATGCCAGGGGCCATTCCAACTCGGCTGTGGCTCTCAACAATCATCTACTTAAAATGGAAAAATATATATATAATAGATAATAAGCTACACACTGACTTTAAAAATGGATCCTTTAACATTTATAGTTACTCTGTTTGCCCTTATATATAGGTAAGCCCTATTTGAAGTAGCCACAACCTTTAATCTTCAAGTCTGTTAATAAGGCAGTTAACAGACTGATATCACAATTAAATATGGGCAGAAAGCAAAAGAGAACACAACACAACTTAGTAGATGGTGGCATTCTGGCTAAATTTAACATAGCTTACATAACCCATGTTCATCTGAAATTCAAACATACTTTGTTGTTTCATATAACATCTATATTTTTTTAAGATTTTCTTTTTTATTTATTCTAATTTGTTATACACAATGGCAAAATGCAATCCATTTCATATTACACATATAGAGCACAATTTTTCAAGTCACTGATTGTACACAAAGTATTTCCACACCATTCGCGTCTTCATACATGTATTACTAGGGTAATGATGTTTAACTCATTCCACCATCATTTCTACCCCCTTCTCCCTCTTTTCCCCTCCCTCCCCTATGCCCTAGCTAGAGTTCCTCCATTCCTCCCATGCTCCCCACCCATTGCCATTATGAGTCAGCATCCTCATATCAAAGAAAAGACAAAATATATTTTTAAAAAAGTAAAATGAGTAACAACAGTAACACAAGGAAAAGAAGAGGAGCATTAGAATTATTATTACAAGGTACTCACACCACCCATGAAGTATAGCATCATTTGGAAATGAATCTGAATTAGGTGTGAATGTATATTGCAAGCTCTAAGACATCCATTTAAAAAAAATCAAAGAAGTAAAATGCACAGTTGATATGCTAAGAAAGGAGAGAAATGAAATCATATTTTTATAATGCTCAGGCTGGGGGGATCGCTCAGTGGTAGAAGCTTACCTAGAGTGTGCAAGGCCCTGGGTTTGATACCCAGCCCCCCTCCCCACATACTCACAAAAATTAATAGAATTTCAAATGCTCAACAAACAAACCACAAAAGACCAAAAAGAAAAGGGAGTAGATGATAAAAATAGGAACAAAGAATTAAGCAACAAATAGAAAACAGTAACAGATATGCCAGATTTTTGAAGTTATTTATTTATTCTAATTTGTTATATATGATGGCAGAATGCAATTCAATTCATATTACACATATAGAGCACAATTTTTCATGTCTCCAGTTATACACAAAGTAGAGTCACACCATTCGTGTCTTCATACATGTACTTAGGGTAATGATGTCCATCTCATTCCGCGTCTTTCCTACCCCCATGCCCCTTCCCTCCCCTTTTCCCTATCTAAAGTTCCTCCATTCCTCCCATGATGCCCCGCCATCCCCATTATGAGTCAGCATCCTCATATCAGAGAAAAAATTCGGCATTTATTTTTTGGGGATTGGCTTACTTAGCATAATACTCTCCAACTCCATCCATTTACCTACAAGTGCCATGATTTTATTCTCATTTAATGCTGAGTAATATTCTATTGTGTATATATACCACAGTTTCTCTATCCATTCATCTACTGAAGGGCATCTAGCACAATTTAGCTATTGTGAATTGTGATGCTATAAGCATTGATGTGGCTATGAATATGACAGATATTAATGTGACAGATATTAATCCAATATGATAGATATTAATCCAACTACCCACTCTGAATAACAATGGCTTAAATGTACCTATTAAAAAACAAAGATTATGGGGCTGGGATCGTGGCTTAGCAGGGGCGAGGTAGAGCGCTCGCCTAGCACAGGCGGGACCCGGGTTTGATCCTCAGCACCACATAAAAATAAAGACATTGTGTTGTGTCCATCTACACCTAAAAAATAGATATTAAAAAAATAAATAAAGCTACTCTTTAAAAAAAAGAAAGAAAGAAAGATTGTGAGACTGGATCAAAAATCAAAACCTAGATAATCAATCTACAAACATGAAAAAATGTTCAACATCTCTAGCAATTAGAAAAATGCAAATCAAAACTACTTAAGATTTCATCTCACTCCAGTCAGAATGACAGCTATCAAGTATACAAACAACAGTAAGTGTTGGTGAGGATGTGGGGGAAAAGGCACACTCATACATTGCTGGTGGGACTACAAATTGGTGCAGCCAATATGGAAAGCAGTATGGAGAATCCTTGGAAAATTGGGAATGGAACCACCACTGGACCCAGCTATCCCAATCCTTGGTTCATACCCAAAGGACATAAAAGCAGCATACTACAGTGATGCAATGCTGCAGGATACAAGGTTAATATACAAAAGTCAATCATTTTATATCCCATAAATAAAAAAGTGAGATTTAAATTTAAAACATAATGCCATTGACAATGAACCTAAAAAATGAAATATGTTGGTATAAATCTAACAAAATATGTACCAGACTAATATGGGGGAAACAACAAAATTCATGAAAGAAATCAAATAAGAACTAAATGAATGGAGATATATTCCATTAGTCTAGGGAGACAATATTGTTTTCTGGATCAGTGGAGGATCCTGTAACAAATTATCATGGGCTGAGACAACAACATTTAGGTCTAATGGTTATGGACTCTGAGAAGTCCAAGATCACAAGGGCAGCAGATCCAGTGTCAGGAGAAGGACTCACTTCTTGGTTTGTATATGGTGGTTTTCTGGTTGCAGCTTCACAATCAGTCATTGCAAAGTTCACAATCATCTATATTATGATAGAAGATAGAGAGAGAGGAAATAAGCTTTTCATGTCTTTTTTAATAAGTGCATTACCCTCACTCACGAGGGCGCCACTCTCATGACTTGATGAACTTCCACCCATGCCTCCTCCTAATAGTACACTTTGGGGTTAGGATTTCAACACATGGATCTGAACACACATTTGCATCCCAACTTGATATAAAGATTCAATGTAATCCCAATCAAAATTCCAGCAAGTTATTTTATATATGTTGACAAACTAACCCTACGCTTATATAGAAAAGCCAAAGAACCTGACTAACCACCAGAATATTGAAGGAGCAGAACACAGTTGGAGGATTGACACTACCTGAGTTCAGCACTTACCCTAAAAGTGACAGAAATCTTGGCAGTATGGAGCTGGTGAAAGAATTTGGACTAATAGATCTGCAGAACCAATAGCCCAAAAATAGATCCACATACATAGGTCCGCAGTCGACTAATCTTTGAGAAAGAATCAAAAGAAATACAATGGAGGAAAAAAAGTCTTTTCAACGAATTGCACAGATCAACTGTCCATCCACATGCAAAAAAAATTATTTAGATACACATCTTATACCATTTGTAAAAAATTAACCGAGAATAGAGCACAGACCTAAACATAAAACACAAAACTATAAAGCTCCTAGAAGATAACATAAAAGAAAATATAGTTAATTGTGGACTTTGCAATGACTTATTAAGATATAACACCAAAGGCATGATTTATGAAAGAAAGAACTGATAAGTTGTTCTTCATTAATATTAAAATATCCATGTAGTGGAAAAACATCATCAAGAGAATGAAAAGACTGAGAGGAAATGTGTAAAACACATATCTGATAAAGGACCCAAAATAAATCAAAACCCCTACCATTCAACAACATGAACATAAATAATCTGTTTTAAAATGGACCAAAGATCTTAACAAACACCTCACCAAACAAGACACAGATGGCAAATAAGAAAAGATGCTTCGCATCATATGTCATAAGGGAAATGAAAGTTAAAACAATGAGATGCCTCTCCACACATCCTAGACTGGCCAAATTCAGAAATGCTGGTGAGGATGGGAAGCAACAGGTCTCATGGTTATGGACTCTGAGAAGTCCAAGATCACAATGTTCCTTGGTGGTGGGGATGCAAGATACTACAACCACTCTGGAAGACAATTTGTCAGTATCTAATAAAAGTCAATAAACCCTTGCCATATGATCTGGCAATCAAGCTGCTTGGTATTTACTGAAACAAGTTGCAAACTTGGGTTCTCATAAAAGCCTGCACACAGATGTTTATAGCAGCTTTAGGTATACCATCAAAAATGGAAGCCACCAAGATAGCCGTTAGTAGGTAAATGGATAAATAGACAGGTACTTCCAGACAATGGAGTGCTCAAAATAAATGATCAAGCCATGAAAAGACATAAATGAACTTTAAATACATATTACTAAATGGAAGAATTCAGTCTGGAAACATTGCATCCTATACAAGTTCAATTATATGACATTTTGGAAAAGTCAAGACTTTGGAGACAATAAAATGATCAGTGGCTGTCAGGGGCAGGGCATAGGGAGAAACAAATATGCAGAACAGAGGATTTTTTAGGGAAATGAAGCTATTCTGTGTGGTACTGCAATGGTGGATATGCAGCATCATACATTTTTTCCAAATCCATAGAACATAGAATACCAAGCACGAGTTCTAATATAAATTCTGGATAAAAATGTATCGTTAGGTTCATCAATTATGACAGATATGCAACCCGGGTAGGGGATGTTGGTATTGGAGGAGGCTCTGCTTGTGTGTAGGCAGAGTGTGCATAGGAAATCTCTGTACCTTCCAACCCATTTTTCTATGAATCTAAAACTTCTCTAAAAAATTAAAATTCATTTTAAAAAAGCAGAGGCATTGGGTCTGAGGAAGGTGGGCGTAACTAGAAAAGGGCGACACAGGAGACCTCCTTCCTGTGGTGATTCACTCACACCATTGTCAACATCTTGGTTTTAACCCACACTGTACTATTTTTGCAAGAAGTTGCCCCCGGAGAAAACTGGGTACAGCATACAAAGTTGTTTTGACCTGAATTCTTACAACTGCATGCAAATCTATAATGATGTCAAAATGAAAATTTAATAAGAAAACAAAAGGATTACTAACATACTTAACAACACGGTGAATCTCAAAATCATGATGCAAAAGAAGTCAAACGCAGCTTCATCCATATTGTGTGATTCCATTTTTATAAAACCCAAACTATTTTAGCTTGAACTTTGTGAAATGCAAACTACAGTGACAGAGTGAGAGATGAGTGGTGATGTGGGTCCAGGGGCAGGAGGAAATGAAGTACAAAAGGGAACACAAGGCTGTCCTGACTTGACCGTGGTGCTGAAGGCTTTACAGATGTGAACAACTGAGGAACTCACTGAGTCCCACACTTTAACCAGATGTGGTTTATCTCACACGAGTTATTTCTCAATAATGTTGATAAGAAAAAGAAATCAGTGAATGGTCCAGAAACCAAGGTCTACAGGTAGTGACATCCTTCACCAGGAAGCCCGTAGCCCAACCAGGGAGGACTGGCTGTGGCTCGCAGCATTCCCAGGGAGATTAGGAACCAGCCTAGTAATGAATCCAGAAACACTTTCCAATTCCCTTTACACATGGAGCGCTCCACAGAGCAGAAGGTGGCACCATCCCTTGAAAAGATGCAGCCATATGAGAGACCAAGAATCTGCTGGGCAGAGTGCAGCTGTGAGCCTGACAGGACAAGAGGAGAGACCCAGGAGCAGAGCAGAGGAGGCAGGTGCAGGAGGATGGCAGACACGAGCTGGAGGTGGCTGCAATTCCCAGGAGACAAAATGAGCAAGTGAAGATTCCTCCTTCCATCAACAACTGGGATCGCCCCCTGGGCTCTGGCTCACCTGGACTTGAAGCATCCATCATGTTTGTTTCCTTCTTTACCTGGCGGGGTCCGGGGTCTTGGCAGGTCCACCATCCTGATCCCTTCTCACTGCCTCTTCCCCAGGTCACAACCTGGTCATTGTGTGCCTGTGCCCATCTCACTCCATGAGGTCCTCCTACTTCTGTGTGTGACAACGGACTTCCATCAGGTGTCCTAGGTGCAGGGCCTAAGATGAGATTCTTGTTCAGTAATTTATTGTAGGGATGCTACAAGAAGAAGCAGGAGGCAGAGGGATTAGGCAAGGATGTGGTCAATAAGTTCAGGGGCACCAATCACTAATTGTACCAGAGCTGGTCCCACTTGGAAGCAAGGCAGGTGGCCTTCTTGTGTCTGCTGGCCATGGACTTGAGGAGGGGGAGGAATGGAAACATCATTTTTTAGGCAGTTGCAGATTGAAGACAATTTGGCCAAGGATAACTCTTTGGCCAGGGGGACAGCTGTGAGCTGTGAGCAGCAAACACAGCAGCTAGGAATGATCACTAGCATGAAAAAGGAATTTGGACAGGGCACCATCCACCTCCACTACAATGACCTTTCCAACAAACACATCCAATTGCATCACCTCTTTGATTAAAGCTGTCAGATGATTCCGTCTGCACCGTGCTGGGGTGGGGGGGACATGGCCTAAAGTCTGTCTTCACCACAATTCGATACGAACCAAATCAACGTTCCTAATGTCTCTGCGGGTGGTGAGTGGAAGCAATTGCCCAGATAATTTCTTTTCCTAATCCACTTATTTTGGAGCATCAGAGTTGGAATGATCCAGATAACCTGTATGGGTGGATCAAACAAGACTGACAACAGCATCCCCTCGTCTGTCACTTGGGCTCTGAAGATGCTGTCACTGAGGCCATCTTTTCTTCCCTCCAGCCCCGAGGTACGGAGAGAAGGTGGCCTGGCAAGTGGGTAGACTGTCAGACTGCCTGCTGTGACATCTCAGCCCACTGCTCTTTGATCCCTCATGTCTAATTGGGCTTCGTCACCATCACTCCCTCTCGGGAAGGTGGAGTTAATGCAGCCTGATGGAAATCAGAAGGCTCTGTCAGCTGTGTCTCTGGGGACCCTGGGAGCCTGTCAGCATGCTGATCCAGACCCAGCCACAGCCTCTCAGAAGAACTGCAAGCAGAGAGAGTGTCAAACCAGCAGAAGTACCACTTCAAGATGGCAGATGCCACACAGAAATCTGTGGGTGCTCTGCATCAGCAGGAAAGTCACATCCCCTGGGGGCCAGCAGAGCTGGCCACTGGGCCCAGAACCTCTGGTAGCCATGGCCCACACAGCGCTGCCCAACTGTAACCACCTCAGCTTCCCTGTGTGTACCGTGAATACTTGTGCTACCGTGCTGAGGTTCTGTTATCCCCACACACAGGACGGGAACCTGAGGCTTGGGACAGTGTGGCCACCTGCCAAGGGCTACCTGCTGGCCACTGTAGGACTCAAGATTCAAATGCAAACCTATTTTTCTCCTCTGACCATGAAACTCTAGGGAAAAGAAAACATGACAGAAAAAGAGAACTAAAAGCCCAGGTGAGAAAGACTTGGCTCCCATGACTCTCCTTAGCTCAGCTGAGGGAGCCCTGGTAGGGTCCGATGCCCCCATCCCTGCCTTTTCCACGTTGTTCTTCATGAAGGATGGAGGCAAAGGGGTCCCTGTGTACAGCTTTGAGCATGGGGAGGGGTGATGGGGGAGGGCCCACGGAGGGCAGGATGTACCTGTGCCTAGTCACTGGGTAGAAGCCTGAGCAGAAGGAAGCAGGCCAGGTGACTGGTCCTGAGGGAAGACGAGTCTGACAGGAGCCATCAGGGGTTTGGAGATGGAGATACTGAGCCCTGCTCATTTCCCACCACCTAGCACAGTGCCTAGTGTATAGAAGACGACACAAATGACACAAATGAACAAAAGAATAAGAATGGCACATGCAGAGAATGGAGATACAGAGAAAAGGTGTGGCTACCAGAAGTGGTCCCGCTGAGAGCTGACCCCATTTATCACCATTTACAGGAGAAAATTCTTCAGCAAATAAGGCAGAACGGAGGCTGTCATTCTCCAAACCAGTAACTGGTCCTACAAGCCAGGGCCAGCCAGCTGCCTGCTCAGGAGTCCTGTCAGCTGCCTCCTACCACCCTTAATGAGATGTGATTGCTGAAGGCAAGCAACTAATTGTGTGATGTTTTATTAATCTTTTCTCCATGAAATATTAATTGTGAGCTTTCACAAATACAAAGATCTGTCTCCTTTTTGCTGGTCGGGTTTGGCGGGTCTCTCCAGGTAAATATTCCAGGGTTTCCAGTTAAGGGACCAGAGTGACAATCATGATGCCAGGTCCTGTAGAAGGTGAGCAGCTGACAGCCCAAAATACACAGGATGTCAAAAAACGCCTCCCTGGGTTAGTTGCTCTGCCCAGAGGCCAGGGTCCTGTCCAGGGAGGAGAGGAGCAGAGCTATCTTGCTGTGTGCAAGGAACTGAACTAAGGAGAAATCACTTCCAAACATCCCTCCCACTGTGAGTACCAAGAGCCAAACAAAAAGCCACTAATGACTGGAAGCCATGGGCACCAGCAGAGCAAAGATCCTACTGTGAGACTCGTCCTTTCCTTCCCCTGAAATTGGTTCGCCTTGGAAAAAAAGCATCAAAAAGAAACCTGAGCCTTAAGTCAGATGTGTGGACTGAATTCAAGGGGGAATTCCAGAGGGGAAAGACTGGATTCAAAAGTTGGCTGGGACAGATGGAGAGACCTTTATAAGGGACTTCAGCCCCTTCTACCTTGTCCGGGAAGGCTGCAGGGGGATGGCTGGTGTCCTGGAGAAAGGATGCGTGCATTGTGCTCCTCCTTGGAGGGGTTTCTGCCTGAGTGGGAGGAGAGGAAGGACCATCCCCTAAACTATGCCTGGAGCCAGCCCCAGTACCAGTATAGACCCTGGGACCACAGGAGTAGGACAATGGGTTCCAGGACCATGTGAGAGGATACCCAGCTTGGTGAAGGGGCAGTGAGGATTCTTCCAGGAACCAGAGAGAGGTAGAGGCTGCCCGTCTGGTAACTTTCTAAGAGATAGAGGGATCTTGGTGAGCAATGCCCTAAAACCCCACAGAGCACCATAATGAAGACAACCAGCAAAGACCCCAGGCAAAGGAGCCAGCCTCAAGCAGAGAGGAGCCTGAGACACTTCCAATGGCCGGCATGCAGGAGAATAAGGAGGGAGCTTTCACCACCTCCCCATTTCTCTTCCCTGTTCCCAAATCCAATGAGATGCACTTGGGGAAGTGGGATGCATCTCAGGGCCACAACACTCACTCCCCTTCTTAATCTAAGAGGCGGGACCCAAGCTCTAACCTGCACTGGACAAAAACAATGGTTCAAAAACATTGAGACTGAAGTTGTTTCAGTAATGAACAAGAAATAAGCTTTGACTTCCAGAATGAGCATAACTTTGAAGTGTGAGCAAGTTGCAGAGTAGAACAAGGGCTGTGTTGACAGAGAGACAAGAGGCAAGAGCATCCCACAGGTCAATTTCCTTGCTGCTCCAAGTGGGGAAAGCAGACCAGCAGCACTGGCTTCTCAGGAAAGCAGAATCTCTGCCCACAGCCCAGACCTGCTAATTCAGCACCTGCAGGATGTCCTGGGATGACATGCACATTACAGTTTGAGAATCACAGGTAAGGCGGATGAAACGAAACATTGGATCCTTATACTCCGGTGAATTAAGATTCCTCCATTATTTGGTTACATTAGACAGGATCCATTTCTGTGGCTTATGATCAAAAATCTTATACCAAACATACATGAATAACATGCCTTCCACGTTCAGCCCTTCTCAAATTGGTGAAGCAAAAGCTTGGTCTTAGGAAACGTTGACCCTGTCCTTGAGCCTTCCTAACACCCATGCTTACATCTCGTTCCCGGCAGAGACGGTTTGGCACTAAACTCACCCAGAGCCATCTTCTGTTACGAGGGTATCTCCTACACACCTCTGGGAACCATGGTCTGAATCAACATGGCGGCCTGCTTCTCCCTCCCGGAAGTCTATCTTCCCTTAGTGAAAACCAAAGAGGAAAAACAGTGTTAGAATAAGAGCACTGGACTGCACTTCTCAGCTCAGCTTTTGTCCCCATGCAGATCTGCAGTCACTTGCGCCTCCCTTCAGAGCAGCCTGACAGAGTGGCTCCTCTGAGCTTGCCCACACGCTCCCTGCAGAGAGCACAGCGGTCCAGCTGGCTCTGTGGAGCTACATTGGAGGTTTCACTCACAGCTGCACCCTCTAACCTAGACACAGGCCTGCCAGGAGAGGCCACAGGACACTTGGAATTACAGATCCTACCCAGGTGTTCCTAATCCCACCACCCAAGATTTCTTCCCAAAAGGAGAATTTGATATGTAAAAAAAAAAAAAATATATATATATATATATATACACACACACATTTATAATACACATACGTGCATACACATGTATACAAATATACAAACACACACATACATATACAGATATATAACTTGACCAATATTCATCTTCCCCCCAAGATCATAAACTTTACAGGGCAGGTCTAGTTCTCCTTGGTTCTTGGCTGTTATTCAGCACCAAACACATCACCTGATACAGAGTAGGTGTTCGACAAATTCCTGGATGGATAAATAAATGAGTGAATTGACCGAATAAATGATAACTTTCTACTTTCAGCAATTTCCAAATTTCTCAAAGCCTGAATTTTCTTACCTGTGTCATGGAGGTCAGAATATCCACCTCAGGAGGTTGACAAGAAGCTAACCTCTCTCTAGAAAAGAGCCTAGCAGGGGTGACTCAAAATGGGATAGGGAGGAAGAGCATGAGAAGAAGACTACCACTAAATAGGGAAGAGAGGTAGGAGGGAAAAAGAGGGAGAAGGGGAGTTGCACAGAAGATGGAAGGAGAACCTCATTGTTATACAGAATACATATATGATGTTGTAATGAGAAAAAGAAAAAAAAGTGTGTCACATTAGATTGGATAGAGAGAAAGGATGGGAGAGGAGGGGAGGAGTAGGGAGGCTAGGAAGAGCAGCAGAATAGAATAGACAATATGATTGATGTATGTACATTCCATGTATGTATTATATATCAAAATGCATTCTACTGTCATGTATGACTAAAAAATAAATAAATAAAATTTTTTTAAAAAAACAAAGAAAAGAGCCTAGCATGGGCTTTGTACCTAGAAGAACCTCAAAACTATATTTCCTTATTACCTGTGTTCTGATGGCAAAGTGATATCCATGGAAACTCTTAGTGTTCATTAAAGATTTGGATAAGCACTTTTCTCTTCAGCAATTTCTGCAAGATGTCACCTCCTCAGTGATACCTTCCCCAGCCACTGTTTCTCTCTCCAGCACCCTTGATTCTGCCTCCTCTGTGTCACCTGGTCATGCTAGTCCCTGTGGGAGAGCACTACCACACCCTCTTAAGTGCAACTGTGTTGGAGTGTGAACACCCTGAGGACAGGGCCTGGTATTTGCACCTCTGCAGGCCCGTCACTGGATTAATGAGTGAACATGTGACTGTTTCCATCTCTAGTTGGGTTGCCAGATAGACTTCAGGATGCCTAATTAAATTTGAATTTCAGATAGATAATGACTAAGTTTTTAGGATAAGTATGTCCTATGAAACATTGAACTGTGTGTTGTGTATTTTTCTCAGCTAAATCTGGCAACCTTACCCTCTAGATATAAGAGAAGTTCGGAGAAGACAGAGTGAGTGTAGCTTAGAACAGAGAAACAAGCTGTCGTGGAAGACATGAGGTTAAGAAGGAAGTACCATGGAGCGGCAGTCTCCAAGACTGGGCTGCCCAGAGGCTCTGAGAAATGGAGGGCATTCATGATGTGACAGCGAGATTAAGGCCTAGAGGCTAATGCAAGAATGGCAGGGTGAGGACAATGAGAAGGACAACTGCTCAGAGCACCTACAGCCCAGCACCCCAAACATCTGCCAGGCCCACAATGCCCATCCCCACCCCCATGCTCCCCACACCATCCAGCCATTACCCACCTGAAACTCCTTTCCTCCTCGCTGCCTAGATACCTCTTGTGCACGAAAGGGCTCTGGTGTGTTTGCACTCGC
Source organism: Urocitellus parryii (assembly GCF_045843805.1). Lineage (NCBI taxonomy): Eukaryota > Metazoa > Chordata > Mammalia > Rodentia > Sciuridae > Urocitellus > Urocitellus parryii. The sequence continues at coordinate 104,406,564 of NC_135532.1, forward strand.
CTCTGCCCGGAATCCTTATGCATTAACCCTAACAGACTTCCCAGTGTGGGTGTGTCTTTCCGATGGCCCCAGCATGTCTCCACGGACAGCTGGAGGAAGTAGAGGGTGAACCTGTGTTGACCACGTGTGGCCATCGTTTGGGGTCTTGTTCCCCTGTGTGAAGCCCCCCGCCCCCAGCCTGAGCCTACCTTGTAGAGTTATGGCCAGAGGCCACCCGTTGTAGGTAGAGCCCTGCTCTGGACATGAGACTGAGAGCAATAGGCTTCAGTACCACCCTGGATGTCCTTCGAAAACGTCCCCTGTTGAGAACCACAGCCAAAGGGACCCCAGCAAACTTCCAGCTGCCGGCTGATGATTGATTGGATTGGCTCACAGCGGCCCCAGCAACATCTAGCTGATTGGCTCCTCTGCGGTGATGTTCATTGGGCTGTTTCCCTGCCCTTTCAGACCACGGAGCTGCTCATTGGGGGACTTCTTTGGCTCCGCCCACGCAACCCAGCCAATCGGCCTCAAGAGCAGGAGGATTGTGGGAGGTGGAGAGGCTGGTGTGGGGGTGAGAGGCTTGTGGGAAGCCGGTGGTGGCAGTTGGGCTCTGAGGGTTTTTTCCTGAGGAGCTGTTTTGTTTGGTGTGTGTAGTTCTAAAAATAAAGTTAGTTTCATTTGACAAGTGGCTCCTGAATTGTGCCCAGCCAGACTGCGGCAGTACCCCTCAGAGGATCCACATGCCGGAGGTCTGACTCACCAGGATCAGTGCTGTCCTGCAACATTTCGGCTGGTCTGTTGTTAAGTTCACTTCCCTCAAGGGCCCTTAGGGCTGCCTCATCACCCTGCGGTTCCCTCCCACCCTGAGAGCCGCCCCACACCTTTCCCCTCTGCACACACCTCCTTCTCCACCTCACCCTTGGCTGAAGACCCAGCTTCTCACTTTACTGAGAATCTTGAAGCCATCAGATGGAACACCCCAGGCCACCCGCCCACTGTCCTCCTGATGCAGGGAGGAGCTGCCCCACTCCTGTCCATGTGGTCACAGATGCCCTGTCCTCTCCCCTACTGGAGGCCATTGCCCGTGTGTACCCCTCTCTCTGCACCCTATTCCCCCTCTCTGCTGGATCTTCCCCTGCGCACGTTGCTTTTTCTCATCTTAGCATCATCTTCCGCTGGCCCCACAGCCTCTACCAGGTGTAGCCTCATGGCTCTGCCTCTCTGTGGCAAAACTCCACGGAAGAGGGGACTGTCACAGCTGTGTCCACTTTCTTCCTCTCATTTTCTCTTGATCTCCCTCCATCAGGACTGTCTCCACCCCTCCATCAAACCAGCTGTGGCAGGGTCCCCAAGGACCTCTGGCCTTTATCTCCAGTGACCACTCAGTAGCACTGACAGAGGTGGCCGTTCCTTCCTCTTGAAACACCCTCTTGGTTGGCTTCCACTGCTTTTTCCTTCTTCCTCCCCAGCTGCTCCCTCCCGGCCTCAGCCTCTAAACCACAGAGGCCCTAGCACACAGCCTTCCTACATCATCTCTTCTCTCTCCAGATGTGCCCCTGGTGGTCTCAGCCTGCCACTTGCAGGCACACTCTGCCTTGGAATCCACATCCTGAGCCACCATTGACCACTTTCTTCTTTTGCATCCCATCCAAATCGTTAGCATCCCGTCCATCCTCTCTCTCAAATAACTCCAAATACCAGCCACTTCTCCTTCCCTGGCCCTGACATGCCCCATGGCCACCTTCCTGGACCTCTGCAAAAGTTTCCTGATTGATCTTCCACCTCCCTGTTGCCCTTGAGTGTCAGAGTTCACGCAGCTGCCAGGGAGAGCCTCTTAGAGACAGAGCTTGGGGGTGGGGGGGGGAGACAAGGCATTACTGCCCCAGGCCACAAGCACCTCCACCACCTCCTTCACTCTGCGTCCTCCCTGAGCCCTCGCACGTGGCCTCACCACAGTTCCCTGAACATATGGCTCCTCCAGAGAGCCTATGCCCCAGTCCCTCCTCTGCCCCGAGTGCTGCCCCCAATCCCAGAAAGTCATATCACTCACTCATGTGATTCATCAATTCTTTCTCAACTGTCACCTTCACAGAGAGACCCAGGCCTCTCCCTCAAAACAGTGCACTCTCACACACATGTGCAAGAGCAAACACTCCTTCTTCCTGCTCTGTTCTGTTGTTTTCCCATGGCAATAACACATTACGTTCTGCCTATTCATCCATCATCTGCTCCTTAGAAGGTAAGCCCCCTGAGGGCAGATGCATGTCCCGTTCAGTTCACAGCTGAACCTCCACAGCCTAGAACTCGTTTTATATCATAGAACTGCTCAAGAAATATTTAATGGGATAAATAGCCTGGTTTCCTACCAAGAATGGTAGTGACCATCAAAAAGCAACCCAGAACCTTGGAAGGCTTGGCAGCTCCCCGCCTCAAGCAAGGGAGTCCTTCGCTGCCTGAGGAGGATTCAGAACATCTCTGCTCATCCTTTAGGTCTCAGCTTATATGTGGCTTATTTTCAAATGCCCTCCTCCCCTTAAAAGCATGAGTGCCCTTGCTCTCTGCTCCCAGAGCAGCCTGTAGTTCTCTCTTGCCGCATCTATTTTAAGTATTTTTAATGATCCTCCTTATAAGAATGTATATTTTCTGAGGATGAACATGGAATTCTCAAGAGCTACCTGTTCAATGAATGAGTAAATAAAAGAAGCCAAGGGAGCAGTGTGCAACCAGGAGCCAAAGGGAGGGACCGAGCTTGGCGCCCAGGAAGAGGAAGAATTGAAGAAGCAAGAATAGAGACAGAAGCTTGAACTATTATTTCACAATAAGAAAAGGGGGAAGGGAAGAGGGAGAGAAAAGGGAGAGAGGGAAGCTCATTTCATCTCCCTAACTCTGGCCCTGGAGCATCCACATGCACACCACCCGGCAGGCACCATCTCGCAGAGTCACCAACCAACCCCGTGCAGGCCTGCCTCAGTAGGTCCCTAGAGACTACTCCAGCCAGCATGTCCCTCTTCTTTCTCTGAACTTCCAGCATTTATTTTTGAAGCATGTTCATGCGTAATCTCTTAGTGTATTCAACTGGTATGTGTTTTAGTCCGTTTTTCACTGCTGGGACCAAAAGACCTGACAAGAACAATTAGAGAAGGAAAAGTTTATTTGGGGCTCACAGTTTCAGAGGTCTCAGTTCCTCGAAGGCCAACTCATTTGCTTGGGCCTCAGGTGAGGCAGCCCATCATGGCAGAAGGGCATGGTGGAGGAGAGCAGCTCAGGACATGGCAATCAGGAAGCAGAGAGAGCTCCACTCACCAGGAACAAAATATGTACTCCACAGGCAAAGCCCCAGCGACCCACCTCCTCCAGCCACACCCTACCTGTCTACAGGTACCACCCAGTTAATCCCTATCAGGGGATTAATGCACTGGTTAGGTGAAGGCTCTCAGAACCCAATCATTTCACCTCTGAACTTTCTTGCATTGTCTCACACATGAGCTTTTGGGGGACACATAATATCTAAACCATAACATGGTCCTTCTTTGAATTTAGTGAAGACTCCGAATTCAGACAACCAAGATTGCTGGCATTCCACATAAAGTAAAAGTAAATATATACGACATGAGGGGTTTTCCCACAAATAAAATGATACCCAGTGCACAGATCTTGTAATAAATATCTGCTTCTGTTACTTGGGAATCCCATTTCCTGAATCCCAGCAAGTCCGGGGCCAACAAAAGACACTGGATTTCTGACAGAGCAGGTGTTTCTGTAGTTCTGATTTTATGTATGCTTATTAATATTATTGTCATTGAAACATTTGACTATAATTTAAAACGCCCCTTCCCATTTAATCTCTTTTCTGTGGGAATATCATGGAGAGTCTAAGGAAAGCACTGCTGTAGCCCCTGTTGCCTTGCAGAGAAGGTGTTTTGTGTTCTCAGTGCCCAGCTGTTCTGGTGTCTGGGGGGAGGCAGACGTTTACTATGCAGGTGGAGTATATCGGGAAGGTTCTAAAGTTGTTAAGTGCAAGCTGCAAGATTCTAAGATTAATTGTGCTTCACTCTCCAGTGAGATTAGTGTATTATAAATCATAGAGGCATATCCCATCAATCTGGCGCCTGGATGCAGAGCACATGATAACCCCTAGCTCAGCAGAAACGTACCTCCCATCCATTACGGCACCTCCCCTGGAATACACCGTGCACCCTCAGATACAGCCAGGGCAACGGACAGCATTTTAAAGACAGCTTTAAGATAGCTTTGCTTTTCTTACAACAGGGAAAACCAGTTCTGTGGCTCCTTGGGTTTTTTCTACAATAACTTTAAACAAGACAGGTTCAGAGTAGTGTTTTCTAGGTACTTAGTATCTGCTTAACCTTGGGATAAGTTGTCTGGGGGGTACAAAAAGAAGGAAAATAGACAATCCCTACTCTTGATGAACCTACCATTTAGTTGGGGAGAAGAGACATATTAATACCGTGATTTTGATGCTAATAGCTGTTGTTTATCTGGCACTTACTATATGCACATTGTTATTATTTAGATATTAGGTGTCCCCCAAAGCTCATGAGAGACACAATGCAAGAAAGTTTAGAGGTAAGATGATTGGGTTATGAGAGCTTATCATCCCTATAGGGATGGATTGGGTTTTAACCTGTGGGCAGGTAGGTATGGCTGGAGGAGATAGATCATTGGGGCATTGCCTTTGGGGTATATATTTTGTCCCTAGTGAGCAGAGTTCACTCTCTCTCTCCTTCCTGACTGTCAATGTCCTGAGATGCTCTCCTCCACCACACCCTTCTGCCACAAAGGGCTGCCAAAATGGACTAAAACAGACTATAACAGGCAAACACAGTAACTGCTACAAGAAAGGGCACCCGAAGAAAATCTATTCACAAGATGAAAAGGGAAAGACACTATCCATGGACAAAAACGACTTACATTTTGAAATCTTTTCATGTGGAAATGAAGACCCTCCACTCTTTAATGGAATAACAGTATTTTAGTTCAATACTGTCATAGTAACACATAGTTTCCACTCATCCACACACAGCTGATTTTTTAAAACCCATGAATCCAAGAATATGGTAGTGTTTAGGATTGCCTTCTGAAATGGTTCAGATGGAAAAGAATAGTACCTAAAGTTTTAACTCGGAGCTAGCTAAAAGAACTTTCTATGAGCCAAGGTTATGCAGGGTGCTTTGTGTGTTGGACAATTCCCTTTTTTTATTAAATGAAGGGGGGTCTTGCAAGGGCTCTCAGATTGCAGGAAACATCTAGGATAGGACAGTAGATAGAGTCACCTCAGAGCTTCTGGAATGGACGAGGCTGTGACCACCACCTTCTGTGTCCATCTTTTCTGTAAAATCACATGAACGGAGCAGTGAGCTTGAAAACAACCTGCAAACTCCATGTTCAGTGAAACTAGGAACCAAATAAAATCTACAGGCTCCCAAACATGCTTAAATGTGGACAAAAACAGCTGGAATCAAATAGAAATCTCATGGGAAGATGGAGGAAGGAAGACTGAGTGTTGAGAGAACCTCACGCTGCCAGATCTGGGCAGTGCTGGGAGGGAAAATGGAAAACAAAAAAACCCCGAAGCCAGGGCTCACCCTGAAGTGTGGAAATTATATTCTCCACTTTCAATAGGGTGCAAGGACGAAGGGAACCAGACTCCCAGGGGGACGCCCCAGAGTCCAGAGGAGCAGGAGGAAGAGCTGCACAAAGAATAGCAGAGACAATGCTCATTCCTACCTGTCAGTCTTTTTTGTGAACAAAGAAAGAGAAAGCTCTGGGCTGTGAATCGTGCCATCAGAAATCAGGGAAGGTGATTGAAAAGGAAAAATGCAACAAGTTAAAGAAAGTAATTTAAGTGAAATGGCACAGCATCTGCAAAGTAATGTAAAATAAAAATTTGAAAAAACTTGCAGAATTTACCAATAAATGAACTCATCCCCCAAAAAAATGTTGCTATGAAAAAAAATATAAATCTGTAATCATGTTGCCACAGATTTTTTTTTAACAAATTAAGCAGCCATGCCTTTAAAAGAATAACACAAATTGTAAATACCAGAATTCAGGCACGTCAAAGCAAGAAAACAAGAGGAAATGAACTCTGAACTAGCAGAACTCCAGGAAGTAGTTACCAAAAAGTAAAAAAAAACAATCAGAGAAATGAAAGCGACATTGGGAAAGGGCATGAGGCAGATCAAACATTGCTGAAAAAGATAATGAAGGTTATAAAGGACAGAGACAAGAAAAGCAACCAAAATGAAATGAAATGAAGATAGAATTAAAGAAGATTAGAGAGAAAATAAGAGTAACGGCAGCGAAAGCCAACACACACATGATTAGAGAATAAAGCTGAAACCACGGAACTGGGTAAATAAAAAGATGACTTGATTCTCCATATTCAAAGGTCATGCCATGGACAGGGAAAATTTAATCAGAACAGTCAACAACGAGATACATCCTGTGAAGGTGGAGAGAGAGAGACAGATGGAGAGCGCACAGGAGGGAGACAGCGAGGGAAGGAAGGGTGAGCTGGGGAGGGGGAGAAGGAATTCTCTCTGGCCATCCAAGCCAAGACTCACCCCATTAGGTAGGAGGTGAACTCCGACACGACTCAGACATCTCAAAGCAACACAGAGAACAAGGAGATAATGGAGTTTACATCTACGATCCAGCCAAAGAAAGAGACGATGAGCCAAGGTCTTCATATCCAGCAAAGAACACCCTTCCCAAGCAAAGGAGGCCACTCACGATTTTGAAATGTGTGGATGTATGTCATATTGCCCCCAAGGGAGCTACAAAGATCAAACATCATCCAACCAAGAGAGAGCGCAGGACATGAACTACAGCACAAAGGTGACCTTGTAGACTTTGATGTCAAAATTAAGTTTAGGAAAAACTGGGGTCAGGGGACACAGAATATAAGTGCTCTACATCCTGACCATGTATAAGTGGCCCGGCTCATCAAAAATGGAGAGGGGAAAATGGGGGAGACAATGTATTATGGTGTGGATTTAAGGTGTTCCTCAAAAAGTGCATGTTAGACAATGCAGAAATGTTCAGTGGTGAAATGATTAGATGATGAGACTGTAACCTAAGTAGCTGATCATTTCATGTGATGGACTATAGTTTGGATGAATAACTGGGTAGGTGGGGTGTGGCCAGAGGAAGTAGGTCACTGGGGACATGCCCTTGGGGGGAATTATATTTTAGCCCTGGTGAGCATGAGCCCCCCCCCCTTCCTGGATGCCATGAGCTAAGCAACTCCCCTACTACCACCAATTCCTTCCACCATGATGTTGTACTTCACCATGGGTCAAGAACAATGAAGTTGTCTGACCAGGGACGGACTAAACCTCTGAAGTCATGAGTCAAAATAAGCTTTTCCTTTTCTAAATTGTTCTTGTGACATCTTTTTGGTCACAAAAGCAAAAAATTTAAAAACAAAAAAACAAGCTGACTAAAACAACATTTCAACAAAGCTATTGCTAATAAAAACAATACTATGGAATCTGAAAGTGGAGATACTGTAGCAGTATCTACGTTTTCCACCTATATGGGAGCACTCTAAATGATTTGTAAATTGTTTCAAATCATCTAAATATTATGAAAATAATGGAGTCACTGATATTCACTTGCAAATGAGCCAGACAGAGGTCTAATAAAGGTACATGATAAAGTCTAGAAAACAAGAACCTACTTTTAGTATAATTCTGAAAAAAATATGTTTTTTTTTAAATCTTACAGTCTCGATTACTTGACTCAAACTAATACTAATTTTGTACCCCACTGTAGCAGATAGTCCAATGAGGTCATATTTGACACTGACTGTAGATAATCCTCAAAGGAGAAGAGAGAAGGTAAGTGAGTTTACCCCACAACCAAGTTAAGTTGGGTTAAACATTATTAAAATTAATAATTTTTACTTTAAAATTTTTAACAAGGTATATAGGGTTCTCCAGAGAAACAGAATCAATAGGATATATGGATAGATAGATAGATAGATAGATGATAGATAGATAGATAGATAGATAGATATGTATTAGGGATTTGTTTTGGAATTGGCTTTTGAGAACTGTCATTAGGAGTAATATTAGGGGACACCTCACATTCTATACACCTCTGCTGATAATTAAAATATAGTGCAAGCCACAAATAAAATTCTTGGTTTTTCTAATAGCCACACGTGATGGTTAATTTTATATGTCACCATGCCTGGGTTAATAGATACTCAGATAACTGGTAAAACATTCTTTCTGGAAAAGCTTAGCTTTTGAATCAATGGAGTAAAGAATCTGCACCTTGACCCCTGTGGGCAGGCATCCAACCCCCTGAGGCCAGATAGAACAGACAGCAGGGTGGAGGAGGGAGAATTCACGCTCTCCTGGAGCTGGGGCACCCATCCTTTGCGGTTCTCAGATAGGAGCAGCCTTCAGGGCTCAGACTGAATGACTAGGGTCCTCCAGCATGCAGAAAGAGTTCTCCACCTCCATAGTCACATGAGCCAATTCCAAAATAAAACCCCAATATATATATATATATATATCTTGACTCTGCTTCTCTGGAGAATGCTTATAAGCCATGTCGAAAAATTTAAGTAAAAATTAATAATATTTTATTTAACCCAATATTTCAAAAAAATCAACAAGTAATTGATTAAAAACCTAATGAGCTACCTTGTATTCTTTTTTTTTTTTTCTTTTGTACTGGTCTTTGAAATCCTATGTATATTGTACACTCACCACTTAATTCAGAGTGGCTATATTTCAGGTGCTTCAGAGCCACACATGACTGGTGCCTAGACTCAAGCTGGACTTCATTCTACAGACAATGCGGGCTGTGATGGATTTCTACCAGAGAAGCAAAACGCAGAGAAAAGCAGTCTGAGAAGACTTCATCTGGCCTCGTGCAGGAGCAGGGCTGTTCTGCCTCAGTGGTCCAGGCACTAGACCAAGAGACAGCAGCTCTATTTTCTGTCTCCCTGGCACCTACACGGGACTTGACAGAGAGTCCTTGGCAATTTGGTTGCAGGAACAATCATCAATCAACAAATTACCAGGACAGAGTGCTACACTTGCAAAGCAAGTTCAAGAGAAAGGTCAAGATGAGTCTGAAGGTCACAGTCTGGGATCCAGGGGAAAGGACAAGGGTAGAAAGATGAGAAATGAAAAAGCTGAGCCAGGTGCGGCGGCACACACCTATTGTCCCTGCTTCTTGAGAGGGTTGCAAGCTCAAAGCCACCCTGAGCAACTAAGGGAGACCCTGTCTGAAAATTTTTTTAAAATAAAAATAAAAAGGCCTGCCATTATAGCTCAATGGCAGAATGCTCCTGGGTTCAATCCCCAGAACTACAAAAAGAAATTAAAAGACTAGATTAGGAACTGTGAGGTGGCAAAATGACTTCTACTTCAAACCTCGTAGTGTTCAACGTGACAGGAGTCTACTGAAACTCAATTACCAGTTAGGGACAACGTGGAACCAGAATTCAGAAGATCTAGTCACCCAGCAATCACCAGGTAGCTGGGGGCACCAGGCACTCTGAGACACTGGCACCGGGAATAAATTAGACTGGCAAAGGTTTAGATGCATATAACAGCTAGGGGGGCACTTGAAGTTTATGTGGGCATTTTCAGGTTTCAGATGCTTCAAATGGCTGGGAGGGGACAGCTGGAAATGGAGAAGGTTATTGGAGAGGCTGCCAGAAGCCAGGCTGTGGATGCTCCATATTTGCTGCGCAGGCTGGGCATCTCCACCAGCAGAGCCCTGGTCAAACTGTTTGCCTTTCATTACCCAATTGCGTTCTCAGGGGACCCCAGAGGAGCCTGCTCAGCAAACCCAGCTGCTTTCGCTTTCAACAGTTTCAGATCAAAGCCTGCGGCACACAGGCTCTCCGTGTGACACTGTTAATGAAGAAGAAAGTCTCCCAGCAGCTCAAAGAACAAAAAAAAATAATGAAAATAAAAGGCTCTGACACTCCTCCAATAGAGGCCTGCCCCTCCATATTCGAGATTTCTGTGAACGAGCGTGTCAAGGTCAGGAAAATGTCAGGGGTAACGAGCAAACAGAGCGTGGCCATTCCAGAACCTGAGTGTGCTCAGGGAGCTGTCCACGACAGGGACCTGAAATAGGTCTCCTAAATCACACAGCCGGCTGCTCATGCCAAGTGCAGAAACCCTCCTGGGAGAAGAGCAAACTGTACCTGTCTATGATGAGGGACAAAATGTGCACATTGTCCTGATCACAAAGACGGACCTCCGAGAAGCTGCATGGACAGTCTCTCCTCGAGCCTCGTGAGAACTCTTGAAGTCAAACACAAGAAAACTGAGGCTCTGAGAGGTGGGGTGACTTACAGGCATGTTCTATTTGTTCTGCCTCTGAAAGTGCAGAAAGCCAATCCCCCACCCCCCAAAATGAGGATGGGTTGACAGGCCTAAAGAAGGGCAGAGGGCACTGGTCCTAGAGAGACCACACCCAGGGCTCCGGCACCACCTCCTCTGCCTCTCACCTCTACTTCTCTGATTTTGTTCTATCAGGCCAGTGGTCTCCTCAACTCCAAGCTATTATCTTTATGGCCTCAGAACTACTGAGGAAAGAAAGTCTTCTGCCAGTTCCAGGTTGGCCAGACTGAGCTATGACTGGGCCACCACATGGAGAAACACTGCAGGCCCAGCCTGGGCCCGCACACGCCATCCTCTCCACCCCGACCTGAGCATGTTTCTAGACTAAACGCTGGTCAACCCAAAACAGCAGCCTCCGCGGCCACTGTTAGGAAGGCTGCCATGAACCAAGGTGGAGGTCCCGGCTGTGACCTCATCCAGTGGTAAGAACCGACCCTCCCTGATTCGACATGCACATATGGCAGTAAGTCCCTGCCAAGGACTGGAGGGACCTGGCTCCACCCTGATGCACACACCATCTAATGAGAGGCAGACGATGAGCAGGGAAAGAGATAAATGAACAATGACTAACTGTGACAAGCATCACAACAGGAACCGATAGGGTGAAGTGGCAAAGGAAATCAGGCAGCTCTTCAGATGCCATGTGTAGAGGTGGCAGAGAGGATGCCACTCACCTATGATTGGAAGGCCAGGAAAGGAAAGGGACTGTTCCAGGCTCAGAGAGGAAGTTCCATGTGCAGAAGCCCTGACACAAGAAAGTCTTTGAGCCTGTGGGGACCTTGAGCAACCCAAGACCCAACACAGTGGCAAGGGAAGGTGGACAGACCCACACCTGGGAGCTGCAGAGTCCATCCCCATAGGGCAGGGCATGCCCAGGAAGGGACTTGAGCTTGACTCCAAGGCAATGCAAGATCTTTAAGCCTCAGCGTTCAATGAAGTGATTTATAGTTTTAAAGATTTATTCATGGAGAATAATATGGAGGAGAGCAAGAATAGGAAGAGAGATTGGCTAAGAGGCTGTGATGACAGTGATCCAGAAAGAATTGATGTGACCCAAACCACAGTAGGGACAGCAGAAGTGAAATGACTGGGAAGTCGAGAAAAACACTGAAGAGGAGGAAAAAGACCCGGTTTGCAGGATCAGGTGCTCAGTTTGAGGGAGAGACAAAGATAGGGGAAAGTTCTGTATGATGGCACGAGCCTGTGATCCCAGTGACTCGGAAGGCTGAGGCAAGAAGATCACAAGTTCGATGCCAGCCTCAGCAACTTAGGGTGGTCCTCAATAATTTAGCAAGACCCTGTCTCAAAACAAAAAGGGCTAGGGATGTAGTTCAGTGGTGGCCTGCCCTTGGGTTCCATTCCCGAAGCCACAAAAAAATAATGATAAATTAGAGAGACTCCCTGGACTGAGCAGGTAGCGGAGTAGTTTACCAAGGGAGGGAGACTGCAGTGACATCATTTGAGTATGGTAAGGATGGAGATCTCAGCTGTGGGTAAGTCATTTTGAACTGGCTGTGAGATATGAAATGTAAAGCAGGCATGTGGCTTTTTAACTCTAGTTATTCAGAAACTTGGGCTGGAGATAGAATTTAGAAGATAACAAAATATAGATGATATTTAAAGCCAAGGGCGTCAACCAGATTAATTAGGGACTGAATTGGGAGAGAAATGGAAATAAGACCTAACAATGCCGAATCCTAGGAAACTCCAACACGTCGAGGGAGGAGAGCCAAGGGAAGAGACTAAGATGTTGGAGAGGTGGGGCAGATGAGGAGAGGATGCTCCCAGGAGGGCAAAGAGGAGAGCATGTCCAGGAAGACAGGGTCGTGTGGAGGGCCGCAAAGAGGTCACGTACAATGAGAACAGACGCGCGCCACTGGATTTGTTGACATGGAGGACACTGGGAACTTTGCCCAGGGCAGTTCTGATGGAGGGCTGGCACCACATCAGACAGGCAGGACCGGGTTGGAGAGGGCTGGAGGGGCACGGAGCCCGGAGACCGTGTGTTCACATCTGCTCTAGTTTTGCAGAAGTAGCTGCTTAGCTGCTGCAAAGAGATTGGCGGTCAAGAAACTGCAGATAGTTACAACAAAACTCTGTTTTTCTTAATCCACTTTATAAATTGGCTGCCAGCAGTAAGCTCTCATTTGAACAGTGTTCTTAGACTTTAAAAAGCACTTTCCATGGCACTGGCTATATTCCTCAAGGTCCCTGCCACCTCAGTCCTTCTAAAATTCTACAGATATTCCTTAACCAAGATCAGGAAGAAAACATCCACCAAGACAGGTATCCAAGCATCTCCTGGGCCTTGTCTTCCCAATCCATTTGGTTGTGAACCATTCATTTATCTCCCAGAAGGTACGTGCCACAGGACAGGGCGGTTGTTGTCATCACAGATGGACACACAGCAGGTGGTCAATCAATATTTGCTGAATGAATTAACAAATGGATGGATTCAGAGATTAGGCATGGAGTGTCTATACCGGCAGAACTCACTCTAAGCCCACCCAACAGTAAGCTCCCAACAAACACGCCAGGCCTAGGGCTCAGCACACCTGAGTTAGCTCCGCCTTAAGGAGGGAAAAATAAGACTTGGAGCCACCTGCTTCGGAAAACCATTTCCAAATCAAACGAGAGAAAAAGGCTTAAAAAAAAAAAAAAGTGCAAATACCATAGTGGCTTAGAAAGATAAAATATCATTAATCATGGCATTCTTATATCTGAAAACTTAAGAGGGATAGAATCAATGTTTGAAGGGCACCAAGGGGCACTGAGCGCTGGGCTGCCTCACCTGCACCTCTCACCTGACCTCAAGTGACCCAGAGGAGCTGTGATTACCCCGTCGTGCAGATTCAGACCCTGATGTATCGGAGGTCAGATATATTACAGAAATTACTGAGGCAAAGATGGATAAAAAGTTTGAAATGGCTATTTCCAAAACCCCTACTCTTCCAAAGATATTTTCTTTCACACAAAAGCAAATCTTAAAAGGAATTTAAAGTCATTGTTTCTGAATATTAGAAAAAGGATGGGTCGGGGAGAAGGAACTATCATTTACTGCCTGTTCGCTGAACACTAAACTCTGTATATATGCATTGCTCCATTTAATCCTGTCTGCTGATATAGGGTCTACACCCACTTTGTTCACTAAAACAGATGTCACCTGAAGTCCTGAATCCACCGATATTAAACTAAAGTTAGCTTAAGCACCCCTATTATTCTGTAAAAAAAAAAAAAAAATCAATACTATTTTCAATTTTTGAAAATTCCCAGGAAGTTCATGTTCTTGAGGCAAATTCCAGCTCCAAATGCATTAACCTCACTATCCTCACTGCCCGCAGCGGATCTCCTTCTGCTGGGCACAGTCCAGACCTATGATGCAAAGCCTCTGATGACCCAGATCCCTCACACAAGGCATTTAAAAGCATGTGGCAGTCTAACCAAATGGGGGGATTATTAAGTAAAAATCAGAGGAGGCCATTGTTTTGGACTCAGCTCCTGCACAGAGCTCCAATAGACCAGGCTAAACATCAAAATGGGGTCACTCATGCTAAAGATCCCATTTATCTGACCTTCTGGGAAAACGGGATTAGAGAGATAACAGCTAAATTCCCCCAAAGAGGCCAATTTCAATTGGTATTATAACTTCTCAGTTGTTTTCTTATTTTCCTGTCCCTCTCTTCCTCCTTTACAAAGAAAGTAACTTAGAAATGGTCAATCTGCTTTTTGTTTTTTGGGGGGGTTTTGTTGTTTCTGCTTTCTTTAGCCTTTTTCTGACTCTAAAACCAACCTTCTTTGTTCTGCCTATCAGAACATGATTCTATTTTATGGAATAAAATCTTTCTTGATTCTAGAATCAAAACTAAAGCCAGAGAGAGATTCAAGATGGTGAATTACAGGCACCCAGCACTTGCCTGCTTCTCCCCAAGACAGGATGAGAGTAACTAGAAAGCAGTGCATATGGAGGTGGGGGGCTGTGGGAGAACACTGAAGTTCCTTAGTAGACAGACAGAGGTCTGGAGAGACCCAGAGTTTGGGGATAGTAGAATAGGAGTGAAAGTGAGTGACCCAGCACCACACAGCAGTGGCGAGGTTGGGGATAGAGGTGAAAGAGGGAGAGTTCTAGTGAGTGAATGGGCACCTTGCAGTCTGAACAGTAAATAGACTTGGATCTGCCTGGGGAGCTGGCTCTGCAGAGTTCCCCATAATCGCCAGCATCCTCTCACAGTGCTGTGATGGGGAGCCATCTCAAGGAGGTCTGGTCCCAGCTTACTGGTCTGCAGCCAAAGGTCCTGTCTTTTTGTCTCTAGATCCCCACAGTAATATACAAAGCCCGTGGGTGGCTCCCTTGAGGGTTAATTTGAGCCCCGGGGCAGAGTCTCTGACACACAACTGCTTAGAAGCCTATATGGGAAACTGGACTGTGGGTGCCCTGGGGAAGGGACAGAGGCAGGGAAGGGCAGCCACAGGTGCCAAACCTCAGCAAAGGGGTCATCATTGATGGGTTGTGCGCAGCCCAGACAGCTGTGCCCCCCCACCCCCCCACTCCGTCGCCTCCACCTGCCTGCCCTCCAAGGCACAGCACAGATGGCACCCAACCTCAGCTCGGGCCCAGGTGTGCTGCTCAGGACTCCAAAAACACCTTGGCCCATGGAGCACCGAGCCCTGCTCCAGCTCGCTCTGGCCTGAAGAGCATCGGACTCCAGCCACTAGGCTGTCCTGCTGTCACCTGGCATGCACCAAGGAAAGAAGAAAGGGGTAAATAACCCCCAGGCATTGCTGCCTCCAAGGGGCGCAGAGCCTCCAAACCCAAGAAGCTGAGTGGCAGCAGGCACAGCCCTTGTGCCTGTGCACACACCTGAGCAGAGAGCACATTTCCATTTTTTTTATCATTTATCATTTTTTATCGATACTTTTTTGTTATTTTTTGTTCGTATATATTTTCTCTTTTTAATATTTGATTTTTTCTTTTCTCCTTTTTCTTTTTTTTTCTTCTTGTTTCACTTTTTTTACCTTTCTCCTGATTTCCCCTTTTGTCTCTTTTTAACTTGTCTTTTTTTCCTTTTTTTATTAATTTTATTTGTATTATTTTTTAACTTTTTAGTTTATATTACTTTTGCTCTTTTTATATAGTTTATCTTTTCTGTTTCTGGTGGCGTGGCTGTTATTGCTTTTTTGGGTTTTTACTTTCTTTCTTTATCTGGCTTGTGCTGCCTTTGCTGTGTTCATTGTTTGTTTTCTTCTTTTTATGGTGTGGGAGATTAAGTCTGCACCTGAGCACATAGGAGGGTGCTCTGCTGCTGAGCTACACTCCCAGCCCAGCCATGACCCAGCCCCACTTGAATCTTGATGGATATGGAGAGAATAGAGGAAAAGAAAGCCCCAGCCATCAATCTGGCCCCAAGTAGGCACAGTTAGGGGGAAACTGAACATTCACACCCATGGAAACAGCAGAGAAGTAACACAAGGGCTGTGGACACTGCACCTATAAGGGAGCTCAGATCCCACCCGTAACCTACCTTAGACCATACTTAGCTGACAAGATTGGGGGAGTAGCCACAAAGGCTGTGTCCCATGTATTCTGCCAACGATACCACACCTGCCTGAAGTACCGGAGGGACCCTTCAAAGACCAACAAAGAGAGCAGCTCCTTCAGACTTGGACACAATACACATGTGTCAAATCCCACTAATCACAGCCAAAGAAGCCACAGGCAAAGTCCAATGGGACTACACGTCCAATTGGAATTAAACTCAACATGACACAACTCATGTCCCAGATGATGTTATCAAGAGAAGGCTGCTTACTAAGAAGGCTTTCACATGAAAGAAGAAGAAATATCCATCCTAACATATGCACAAACCTCAACAGAGAAACACAGAATTATGAAAAATTACAATGTGACGTCTCCCAACGTTTACAGCTGTCTAGTAATGAAGACATTGAAGTGAATGTAATGTCAAAGAATTCAAAAGAACGATTTTTTTAAGCTCAATCAATTCCAAGAGGACGCAAGTAAACAGCTGAATGAATTAAGGAAGACAATGCAGTATGCAAATGAACAATTCAATAAAGAGAGAGAGAGATTGGGGGCAAATGAGAACAAATAGCCAGGCACAGTAGCACATGCCTGTAATTCCAGTGACTTGGTAAACTGAGGCATGAGGATCCCAAATACAAAGTCAGCCTGGGCAACTTAGTAAAGCCCTGTCTCAAAATTAAAAAAAAAAAAAAGCCAGCACAGTGGTGCACACCTGTAATCCCAGTGGTTCAGGAGGCTGAGGAGGAGGATCGAGAGTTCAAATCCAGCCTCAGCAAGGGTGAGGCGCTAAGTAACTCAGTGAGACTCTGTCTCTAAATAAATACAAAATAGGGCTGGGGATGTGGCTCAGTGGTTGAGTGCCCCTGAGTTCAAACCCAGGTAGCAAAAATAATTAAATTTTATAAAAAGACTGGGGGCATAGCTAAGTGATAAAACACCTTGATTTCAATCCCCAGGAAAAAAAGAAAGAGAAGGAGAAAGGAAAGAAAGAAAGAAAGAAAGAAAGAAAGAAAGAAAGAAAGAAAGAAAGAAAGAAAGAAAGAAAGAAAGAAAGAAAGAAAGAAAGAAAGAAAGAAAGAAAGAAAGAAAGAAAGAAAGGAGGGAGGGAGGGAGGGACCAAGCATAAACCCTGGGGATGAAAAGCTCAGTTAAAAGTCCAATCAATAGACTACAGCAAGTAAGAGAAAGACTATCAAGATAAGAAGACAATGTTGGGGAATTACCACATTCAGATGGTAATAAGAAAAACAGAATCAAGTGTGGACTGAATATGCAAGATCTCTGGTTCACCATTGAAAGACTACACACGCACATAATTTCGAGAGGAGATGAAAGCATAGAAAACCTATTTAGCAAAATAATGGCAGAAAAATGCCCAAATCTTAGGGAAATCTTAGGAAAAACATGTGCATCCAGGCACAGGATGCATTGAAAACCCCCAGTAGATATAACCGGAAATGAACCTCTCTATAGCATAAAATAGTTAAACTGCCAAATTACCAATTTAAAATAAAAAAAGAATATAAAATCCGAAGAAGCACTAACTCACATTTCAAGATAAACCCTTCAGAATAACAATGGATTTCCGAGAAGAAATGCTAAAAAACAAGGAGAGCATGAAATAATTTAAGTCCTGAAAGAAAATCACTAACAACCTAGATTATTATTATACCAACAAAGTTGTCCTTCAGAATCAAAAGTAAATGTGGTTCTATCAAGATATGAATAAACTAAGGAAATTAATGATCACTAAACCTGCATTATAGAGACACTAAAGGAAACCCTACACCCGGAAGAGGGAGAAAGATTAAACACATTCATGAGAGCACAGAGAAGAATCTCACAAGAAGAATAGACAAGAAAATGAGAATTAGAGAAGAATCAAATATTATCAATATAGAAAACCACCAAACCTCTAAGATGCATGAGTAGAAATGAAACAGAATTTCAACTGGAAGATAAACAAACAGAATGTCAGGAACACGTTTATGCATTTCAATGATAACCCTGAATATAAGTAGTCTTAATTCTTCAATTAAAAGACAATATTGGTTGGATTTTAAAAAAATAAGATTCTAAGCAATTTAGTAAAGCTTTAACTTAGTGAGTCCATCTTACAAAATAAAAAGGACTGGGAAATCACCCCTGGGTTTGATCCCCAACACGAAAAGAAAAGGAAGAGATAATTACAGAACACTGAAGAAAGAAACTGATTGAAGAAGACACTAGAAGATCCCATGTTGAAGGATAAAATTGTTAAACTGAATGAACCTTGTTAAAAAGCAACTCACAGAATCAATACAACCCTATCAAAATACCAATGAGATTCTTCACAGAACTTAAAAAAAAAGACCTTAAAATTCACATGGGAACACCAAACACTCAGAATAGCCAAACTAATACTGAGCAAAAAGCAATGCTGGAGGCCTCACAATACCTGATTTTAAATTATACTATAGAGCCATATAACAAAAGCAGCATGGTATTAGCATAAAATAGACATTTTAACCAATGGAATAGAATGAGGACCCAGAAATAAACCCACACATGTACAGCCAATGGATTCTTTTTTTATTTTTTTTAAGAGAGAGAGAGAGAGAGAGAGAGAGAGAGAGAGAGAGAATTTTAATATTTATTTTTTAGTTTTCGGCGGACACAACATTTTGTTTGTATGTGGTGCTGAGGATCGAACCCGGGTCCCACGCATGCCAGGCAAGCGCGCTACCGCTTGAGCCACATCCCCAGCCCCCAGCCAATGGATTCTTGACAAATGTACCCAGAACATACATTGGAGAAAAGACAGCCTCTTAGACAAATGGTGTTGGGAAAACTAGACATCCACATAGAGAAGACTGAAATTAGACCTGTCTCTCTCACGCTCTCTTCAAAAAATCAATTCAAGATGGATCAAATGTAATACCTGAAAATTTGAAACTACTAGGAGAAAACATAAGGGAAATATTTCAAGATATTGACCCAAACAACTGTTTCCTGAATAGAACTCCAGTACCTCAGTTAACAAACACAAGAATTGACAGATAGGGCTTCATGAAATTGAAAAGCTTCTTCACAGCAAAGGGAACAATTAACAGAGTAACAAGTTAATATACAGAATGGAAGAAAATATTTGCAAACTATTCATCTGACAGGGGACTTAACATCCAAAATATATGAAGAACTCAAAAAACTTAACGACAAAGTAATCCAGTTTTAAAAATGGGCATATGATCTGAACAGGCACTTCTTTTAAAAAAAATATTTTTTTAGTTGTAGGTGGACACACTACCTTTATTTTATTTATTTATTTATATGTGGTGCTGAGGATAGAACCCAGGACCTCTCATGTACTAGGTGAGCGCTCTACCACTGAGCCACAACCCCAGTCATAGGCACTTCTTAAAAGAAGATGTACAAATGTCAAATGTGCAAATAAATATATTAAAATGCTCAATATCTTTAGCCATCAAGGAAATGCAAATCAAAACTACACTGAGGGTTGGGGATGTTGCTCAGTGGTTAAGTGGCACTGGGTTCAATTCCCGGTACCAAAAAAAACCACACTGAGATTCTATCTCATCATGTCATGATGACTACTTAACAAAAAAAAAAAAAAAAAAAAAAAAAAATTCTGGCAAGGATATAAAGAAAAGGGAACACGTACACACTTTTCATGGGAATGCAAATTAATATAGCTACTTTAGAAAACTAAAAACGAAACTACCATATGACCCAGCTACACCTCTCGTTGGTATTTATCCAAAGGAAATGACGTCCGAATATGAAAGAGGCCCCTGCGTGCCTGTATTTATTGATCCCTGTTCCCAATAGCCAAGATAACAAATCAGCTAGGTGTTCATCAACAGACAAGGATAAAGAAAGTATAGTCTTTATACATAATGGAATATTACTCAGCCATAAAAAAACAAAGTCATGGGGCTGGGGTTGTGGCTCAGTGGTAGAGTGCTTGCTTAGCACTGGGTTCGATCCTCAGCAACATATAAATGTAAAATAAATATATTGTGTCCACCTAAAACTAAAAAATAAATATATTTTTTTAAAAAATCATGGTAGTTGCCACAAGCTGGATGGAACCACAGTATACCACGTTAAGCAAAATTAGCCAGATACAGAAAGACAAGCTTTGTACGCTTTCTCATATGTGAAATTAAAAAGAAAAAAATCATCTGAAAGTAGAAAATGTGCTATTAGGGAGCAGGAAGGGAACAGGGGGCGGGGGAGAAGCAAAGGAGAGTGAGGGAGGGTAAAAGATATCATACACGTGACAAAAGCATGACACAGGCTTGTATGGAAATGTCACAGTGAAACCCGCAATGTTTCAGCCGGTGGGGAAAGAAGAGCTGCCGATTTGCAGGGAAAAAATGAAGCATATTTACAAAGAGCCAAGAGGAGAAAAAACAGAGAGATGAAGCTGGAGACAGTGCCTGAGCCGCTGGTTTCAGAGCCCCCGAGCCCAGCCACGCCTGCTCTCCAGCTCTTGATCTCTCATATCCTAGCAAAAGGAGCTGGTAGAGGAGCTGCAGGTTGACCTCCCCTCTCTCCAACCTGAGGCTTTGTATGTAAATGAAATTAGTAGAGCTGTCTCCCCTCCCCCTCCCCCCGTAAGAATTTGCCAATCATATTAGAAGACAGAATCGGTTTACCCTGAGCAAAGAACTCAGCAAACACAGACCACCCTGCCCAACACTGGCTTAAGCCAGAGCGTGCTTTAGATGGTTGCTCCAGAGCCTGGAGAGCCAGCCCCAGGGAGAGTCAAAGTGTCAGGGTTCCTCCCACCACCCCCACCCCAGCTAGGGAATTACAGGATGAGCTGGGCTGCAGGCTGAGGGGAAGCCTTGTCTGTTATTCCACCAGGCACAGGAAGGAAAGGAGTCTACTGGAAATTTAAAAGTAAAGTCACAGCCAGTAAAGAAGCAGAAGCAGAATTTGAAGCTGGGTCTCACCAGTTGCAATGGGGCTGAAGAGCCACCCTAGGAAAGCAGGGATGGAGTGGGGGAGGAAGAAAACAACCAACAGAGTCTACAGGATTTTCCATTGTGGTTACTCCTTTTCCTCCTCCCTCCTTTCCCCTCCTCCTACCATCCTTTTCTTCCTCTTCCGGGCTTCTCCTCCAGGCCTGCTGGGTCCCCAGGACTCCTGCTGGCCTGAAGGGATGCAGGTGGCTCCACAATGATGCTGAGCATCCCTCTGAGCCCTTTGGGGATACTCTGGACAAGATGATCTTTGTGCAGAGGACGGTGTGTTCTACTAATAACAGATCACAGCAGAGTAAGGGGGAGAGAGCTTCCTTTTGCTCACTACAGGCCCCGAATGGCCCTCCCTGGTCTTCTCTGAGTCCTCTCTTGTTCTTTAGAACATAAAAGCTAATAAGGTATACTACCATCTATGAAAGCAGAAGAGTTGTTCTTAGTTCACACCATAATCCCAGCTTCCACCCTGGTTTCTGCAGTAGCCATCAGTGTGACCTTTGGGAAGTCATTTTTTAAAAAATCATCCAGGCTCAATGGCACATGCCTATAATCCCAATGACTTGGGAGGCCGAGGAGAGAGGATCACAATTTTGAGGCCAGCTCAGCAATTTACTGAAGCCCTAAATAACTTAGTGAGACACATCTCAAAAATTTTTTAAAGGGGCGGAGGATGGAGATATGCTGGGTGGTAAAGCACCCCAGGTTCAATTCCTGTTTTAAAAAAAAGTCAAATTATCCCAGGAGTATGATTCAAATTTTGTAAAGTGCGTGTGTGTGTGTGTGTGTGTGTGTGTGTGTGTGTGTGTGTTTGCGCAAAGGAAAAAGACAGGGACAAAACACATCAAACTGTTCTGTAGAGGACATTTCAAATAACTTCTTATTAATACTTTTCTGTATATTTTCCACTGTTTGTGCAATAAAAGTGTGTGGCTTTTATAATTAGAAAATCCCTTGCTGAACATCTCTGGGCTTTGGCCTCGAGGGTGCACACCTGCTTGTGTCTGACATAGAGCTATTTTGGGAATGAATGAGATAATGCCTCAAACTGCATGAGGCACATCACCAGCTGAGGTCACTAATGTGAGCACGTTTCATTTTTTCCAATTAATCACTTGAGTAGCTGCATCCCTCGTCATTAAACCTTACAGTACCTACATCCTGAGGCCTCACCCCCGAAGCAGTTAGGAACAGGTCACATTACAAACAACAGAAAATCCAACTCACAGTGGCTTAAACAATTAGGGGTGCATTTCCTTTCCATAAAAAGACATTCAGCATTAGGCAGCCCAGGACTGGAACATCTCAAGGATCCAGGGTCCTAGTCCAACATCCTTACTCTTGTGGTCACAGGCAAAGCTGCTGCACCTCCAGGTAGGCAGAAGGAGGAGCCTGCAAAGAAATTTTTGTCTTTTAATTTGAAATGTGAAACATGCCTTCATCCTATTGGCCAGAACTAGATCACATGACCACCTCAATCTTGCAAGAGGAACTGGGAATTGAGTAAGTTCATTTCTCACCCTGTATCATGGAGAGAAGCAAGCAGGGAAAACCTGCGAATGGCTTTTGGTTAACGAAGCCCCTGAGTCCACCTCGTCACTACAGTTTATTCACCCTGAAGGCCAGGTGAGTAAGAATTCCAGAATCTCTCCTGTCCAGAAGGAAAATCCGCTTTCCATCTGCCATTGAATGTGTTGCTGCAAGGCAGGGTCATTGGTAACAACCGGTCACACACAATGAGTCAGCCCCACCTCTGCTCTATAGAGAGTGTGATTTTTGTTCCATATCCCTAAACAGGGGCTGCTATCATGCTTGGTTCTCATTTTAAAATTATTTAAGGTTACGCTCACATGCATAGCCATCATCCCACAAATATAACTCTCATGCAGGGGAGGCAGGATCAGAAAGGGCTTCTTGTCTCATCCACATCATGTCAGAAATGGCTCCTCCATCATCCTTGGACTCCAATTTTGAGCCCAAATACCAAGTCAGATTTCCCAGAGAATGACTTATTGTGAACACCTAGATAGAAAAACAACTATGCAAAAAATATGTTGCATGCTTAGTGGAATACTCTTCTGCCATAAAAAAAGAAAAAGGTGCTGTAATTTGCAGCAACATAGATGGAACTAAAGGACATTTAAGTTAAGTTAAATAAGTCAGACACAGAAAAACTAATATTTCATGGTTTGACTCATACAGAGAACCTAGAAAAGTTAATTTCATAGAAGTAGAGGGTCTAAGGGTAGTCACTAGAGGCTAGAAAGGGTAGAGGAAAGAAGGGAATGAAGGAGATCAGATAAAGGATGCTAAAATACAGTGGAGAAATAAGTTCTAGTGTTCTGCAGCTCAGCAGAGCAATAATAGTCCACAATAATTATTATGTGTTTTCTAAAGAACTAGAAGAGAGAAGTTTGAAATCTCCCAATACAAAATAATGGTAAATGGTTGAAGAAATGGAAACACTAATTACCCTGATTTGATTACTATTCTTCATATACATGTACCAAACCATCACACTGTATCCTATAAATATGTACAAATTTTGAAGTAAAAGAAATAAAATAGGTTGTGTTCTACCCAATGAGTTACCTGCTACACACATGCAAAAATGATTTCTGTCGAAAGAGACTCAGGACTTCCAGGTCAGTCATGTGGCAGACTCTAACAGCCATGTTCAAAGTAAGGGCAGAGGTGCTGGGAAGCATCACAAGTATCCCTTCAGATTCTCAGCTTAACTCACAGATAAAGAGTGCAAAGTTTGCAGGGCTCAGAAACAGAAATGCTGAAAAACAGAGAGGCAGATGTTAGCTACCTGTGGCTGCTCTGGGGGGGTCTTAGTTTTTATTTTTTGTTTACTTATTTGAAGTATAATTAGTATACAATAAAGCACAATTATTAAGTATAGAGCTTAATGGATTTATATATATAAACACATACATAAAACAATTTACATATATAAAACACACATATATATGAACACACACACACATGAACACATACACATCACCAGCTGAGGTCACTAACGTGAGCACATTTCTTTCATTTTTTCCAATTAATCACATACACACACAAAGCCATGTAAGCTCAACCCAGATCTGAATATAGAGTATTTCCAGAACAGCAAAAGACCCCCATGCCTTCCACAGCTCTTGAGTTAAAACTCACACTCTTGTGGACTAGGGGTATAGCTCAGCAGTAAAGTGTGTGCTCAGCAGGTATCAGGTCCTGAGTTTGGTTCTCAGCACCAGAAACAAACAAAACAAGTTTACAATAACAGTTGGGTCCAGAAAATGCCAAGCTGATGAATTCACAAAGAAAGTTGTTATCAGTCAGTGACATCGCTGGGCCCTGGCAGAAGGAAATGAAAAACAAGGGAAGAGGGACACAATTGCTTACTACACTGGGCTCAATTCCAGCAGATGAATGTGGAAGAAAAGCTCAAATTTTTTAAAAATTTGAGGAGTCAACCCACTTGAGCAAGAATCAGCAAAATGAACAACTTGAACAAAAAACACACTCACAACTGCTTCAGATAATAAGACGGTGTAATAGATTTCTAAAATAACAACCCAAAATAAAGAAATCAAGACTGTAAGAGAAGAACAAGGAATTATGGAAGGAGAAGAGCAGAGGATTTTTAAAATAAAGGGAATTTCTGGAAATTAAAATTTCAGCTATTTGTAAAAATCATTGAATTATACACTTTTAGTGGGTAAACTGTGATGGATGAACTACATCCCAATGAGGTCTGTGTTAAAAACTCTGCCATTGAAATCATATTTTTAAACCTAGACGGAGGTTTTGCAAACTATTACTAGACAATGCAGAAGAGAAAAGTGATGAACTGGAAGTTGGACTTGATGAAATCCCAGACTTAGCATAAGGAGATCAGAAGAGGTGGAAATAATGAAGAACCCTAATGAAAGCTGAGGATAGGACGATAATACCCACCTCTACCTAATAGGATTTCCAGGGGCAGGTGGAGTGAGCAGGGAAGTAGTATTTGAGGAAACAGTGGTTGAGAATGTTCCAGAACTGATGAAGACATGGCTTCTCAGATTAAGAAAACACAAGGGGTATGAAAAGATTAGATCAAAGTAAATCTCCACCTAGTAGACACACTGTGTTATCAGCTTCCTGTTGCATACCAAGTACCTGAGAGGATCAACTTTGAAAGAGAAAAGACTTGTTTTGACCTATGAGCTCAGAGGCTTCAGTCCATGGTCATGTGGCCTTTGGGTGTGTGGTGGCACCATGGTCCATCCCAGCAGAACAGCTCACATGTGATGGAGGAAGATGCTCACCTCCTGGCCATGAAGCCAAGAACCTGACCGAGGAAGGCACCAGGATATGCTGTCCCCTTCAAGGGTGCAGGCTAAATGGCCTACCTGCTTTCCACCAGACCCTACCTCAAAGGTTCCACCACTTCCCACAGCACCAAGGGCTGGGAGCAAGGCTTTAACCCAAGGGCCTGTGGGGAACACGTAAGACCCAAACTATAGCACACACATCATAGTTAAGTATGGAGTACCCAGGACCTGGGGAAACTCTTATGACCAACTGGAGACAAAGATGAATTTCTAATAAGAATTAGACTGGGAAGACTATGGCAAATGTCTTCAAAATGTTGACAATATGATACAACATAGGACTCTAGATACTAGTTACACTAGTATTTCACAGTGAGGTTATCTCAAACAAATAAGGACTGAGTCTCCCAGGCCAAATCCAATTTGAAAACCTACTAAAGATGAAAGAAAATGCAAAAGGTACTTATGCTAACTATATTTTCCCATACACTTAAAATGTTTTATATTTAAGGTTAAATTATGTGGGGGTTTTTTTGTGTGTGTGTATGTGTGTGTGTGTATGCAGAGGAAGAGAAAGAGAGTTCAGTGTTCTATACATGAAATGCACAATGATTAATTAATATTATCCATTTGGAGAAGTGGTCCTCTTCCAGGCCAGACACTGATCACACATGCATGCATGCACACACACACACACACACACACACATACACACACACGCACGTACATAATGGTAAAGGGGTATAACTTTGAAGACAATAAGCAGCCGCATAGGTGTGTTTTATAGTTTGAATATTTGGTGTCCCCCAAAAGCTCCTGTGTTAATGCAGAAATAGTCAGAGGTGAAGTAATTAGCTTAGGAGAGCTAAAATCTAATCAGCCCCTGCTCATTCATTTGAATGGACTGGCTGGGTGGTAACTGCAGGCATGGGTGGAGGAAGGGACTCACTGAGGGAGTGCCCTGGTAGGTGCATCTTCCTGGTGGTCCCTTCCCCTTTCTCTCTCTGCCTCCTGGACACCACAAGCAGAATACTGGTTCTCCACCACACCCTTCCGCCATGATATATATATATATATATATATATATATATATATATATATATATATATATATATATATATATATATATTCCTTTCCATAGCTTGGGGTATAGCTCAGTGGTAAGCACTTACATAGCATAGATAAGGCCCTGAGTTTGATCCCCAGCAACACAAGTATTTAGCTGACCGTGGATTAAACCTCTGAAACCATGAGCCAAAATAACTGGTCAGGTCTTGGTGACACACTGACTGGCACAGGGTGGTGGGAGGAGAATCAGTACCAAGCCCATAATTCCAAGATGTGGATAAACAAAAGCAATAGGAACAGGGTGAAGCAACCCTAAGAAAGAGCTGGTATGCTGAGCTACCAGGTGGAACGGCAGGTGCCAGACATTGACTGAAGCATAATTTGTCATCTCTGCCCCTCACAGAATGAAGTGACTAGTAAACTTACTCCATCTAGAAGGCAGAGGCACATGGAGTGGAGGTCACCATCCATATGTCATTGAGGCACCTAAGACTCCAGCCTTTGGTTGAAAAGCAGCCAGCATCCTTGCTATCCTGGCCTGATACTTTTTCCCAGGTTCAGGAAGAGAGGCGAGGGCATGTTGGTGGTTGAGGGCTTGCTCTGTCCTGCGGGATCAAACTTCCACAAGGGAGAGCCGAGAAATCTGAGCGTCCATCTCCCTCTAATAAGAAAATCATATCCAACCAGGAGGAAGCTACAGGCCCATCTCCTAGGACCCAGATGCACTTTTACAATTAAGATGCTATCTGTGAAATGATAAGAATGTTCTAGTTTGGGAACTAAGCAAAGAGCTTCGGGTTGCCTGATTAACAGAGGCGCAGATCCCAGATAAGACCAGACAGAAGCAGGCTTTGTTCTGTAGTTCGGGCAAGATTTCCTTTCATATATTGCTGAGGTTTTCTTTAATTGTCTAAATGGCACCCCTTTATTTGTATAGATGTATAGTATGAAACTCATACGAGGAAATTGTGGCATGTCATAAAACACTGAGAGGAAGAGATAACTTATGGTTCAGTCACAGTACTTGTAACTCATCATAAATTAAAATGTTAATTCAAAATGAACCTTTTAGAATTATTTTCCTGCCTCTCTGTTTTTTTTTAAATACACAATCCCCATTTGGGAAAAAAAAATCCCAGCAGTCTTCCTTGTTGAGATGGGCAGTAATAATTTGTGATCCCTTCTGACAAAATTCAGAGTAAATTTAAATAGAATTGAAAGTGTTCTATTTTCCAGATCTAAACACAATCAAAGCTTTCAAAATTATCTATTTCTAGCTGGGCACAGTGGCACATACCTGTTATCCCAGAGCTCAGGAGGTTGAGGCAAGAGGATCATAAGCCAGCCTCATCAACTTAGTGAGTCCCTAACCAACTCAGTGAGAACCTGTCTATAAATTAAATACAAAAAAAGGGTTGGGGATGTGACTCAGTGGTTAAGTGCCCCTGGGTTCAATCCCCAGTACCACAAAAAAAGTGAGGGGGGAAGAAATATATATATATATTCCTTTCCATGGCTTGGGGTGTAGCTCAGTGGTAAGCAATTACATAGCATAGATAAGGCCCTGAGTTTGATCCTCAGCATCACAAAGAAAAAAGAAAAAACTCACTAGCACGTCATCTGAATCAGGCAGACCTGTCAGCTAACCTAGCTCTAAGTCAGGCCACCTCAAGGCTGAGATCCCTCGTGCTTCTCACCCTCTCGTGGGCCAGAGGTCGTGGGGGAGGGGAGACCTCTGGCATCCAGGCCAACCTTGCAAGAAGGTGGGAGAAGCAGACTGGGTGGCAGGTGAGAAGCCTCCGAGGGTGTCTGTCCAACCTCTCGACGCTCCTGTCCCCCTCACTGCTGACCCGCTTTCCCTACCGGGGAAATGAGTCTTCCCTTCTGCAATTAGAGAAAGCAGTGGCTTAAATTCAGATATTAAATTATTCATCGAGAACAAATTGTAGTGGGGATGGAGGAGGAAAAATTGAGCATTTAATTTGTCCAGACTCCAAAATAGGCAAATAAGACACGCTTGCTATCTGTAGATCCCAGGGGCCTGTGACGGA
Source organism: Urocitellus parryii (assembly GCF_045843805.1). NCBI lineage: Eukaryota > Metazoa > Chordata > Mammalia > Rodentia > Sciuridae > Urocitellus > Urocitellus parryii. Next base: position 104,434,908 of record NC_135532.1, read on the forward strand.
GGCAGTGTTAATAATCCCATTTTACAGATGAGCCCGGAGCTTAGAAACGCCCAGCGGCTAATAGAGTAGGATTGGAAACCGGGCAGCAAATCCGGTTAGAGTGCCCTCAGGCCTGCAGACCGGCCCTGAGAAGGACTTGGGAAGTATGTCCCCTCCCCACCACCCCCAAAACAGCAAGGGTGTCAGAGCTGAGAAGGTGCAGGACAAACCTGTGGGGGCTGACTGCTGTGGCCTTGTCCCCTGCTGACCCCAACCCTGGGAAATCCTTTCAGACATTTTTACTTGTCATTCAGATTTATAATCATGGAGGCCACTGGTGGGGTTTTTGTTGTTGTTGTTGTTGTTGTTGTTGTTGTTGTTTGGCCTTTGGAGGTTTTGGTTTTGGGGGTCTTGTTTGTTTGTCTATCTGTCTGCCTAGCTGGAGTTTCCTAAGAAGCAGCCCTTCCTCATCCCACCCAGGTGCCATGGAAAGCCTCCTCCTGCCCCACAGAACAGGAAGTCCTGAGGTTGGTGTGGACACTGTGGTTTGAGGTTGGTGTCCCCCCCCCAAAGTCACATGCTAGAATGCTAACCCCAAAATTATAGTACTGGGGGGGGGTGGATGAGGATGTCAAGCAGAACCCTCCTGCTTGTGAGAGACCCCCTCACCCCGCACCCCGGGAGATCACACCTGCTGGCATCTGGATCTTGGACTAGGCCTCTGAACTGGGGGACACAGGTGCCTGGCCGCATCGGCCCCTCAGTGTGCAGGTCTCCTCCTTAAAGCAGCCACGTGGATCGGACAGCAGGGTTCCCTCCTTCTTTCTGGAAGCACCACTGAAGCCCAAAGCTAAGGAGGGGTGGGGGGATCAATAAACTTCTCCACATTCTGAGTTCAAAAAGCCCCAGCCATGGGCATTGCACTCCTCACAGGGCCTCTGAGGGGCTCCAGTCCCCTACTGGCCTCTCCCCTAGCCCCCACCAGCCCCAGTCGGAGGAAGAAGAGCTGTCAAAGAGAGAGGTAGGGCCTTGGCCCTTGAAAGCCCGCAGTGATCAGACGCCACTTGCTCCCTGACCTTGCGTTCCTCTCCATTGGGGTCCAAGGGAGGAGACTCCAACCATCGGGGAGTGGAGGTCAAAGCTGGAGACCTGCATAAATGGGCCCCAACTCAGGGTGTCTTTGAATTCAGATTTCTGATCTTTTCCTGCTGTTGGGTAGCTGCACCTCAGCTCCCCTCCAGCCCCCTGATCACACAAGGAGACAAGCCACGCTCTGCAGGACCTCGTTGCTAAGCTAGGGTGTTCGGTAGCTTCAGTATATCCGATGCAGTTTTAGTTTATGGTATTTTCAGCTTAAAATATATTCACTGGAACATAACCCATTATCGTAAGTGGAGGAACTGTGAAGCGGCTGCCTGGGGAAGGGGGGAAGGGGAGGCTCAGAGCTGGTGGGGGGACGAGATCTCCAATATCATGAAGTTGTGCAGTGAGGAGGCCCTGGAAAGAATTCAGCAGCGCAGGCTGAAGACACCGGCACGGACTGTTCTCCAAGAAGAGGGCATCCCAAATGCTGAGGTCAGAGGCAGCTCCAAGCCGCAGAGCGAATGGTAGCTTCCTTGCCAAACAAGGAGACAGGTGCTTCTCATCCCCACCAGAGAGGCCAGAACCTAGAGAAGGGGATGAAGGCTGGTGATGCAGATACTCCCTCTCCACCCCACCCTGCCAAAAATGAGGGACCCAGCTGGCAGGAGGCTGACAGGGAGAGGTTTGAATCATACCTGAGACTGCACTTTTCTTTAAGTAATGGAGGTTGAGTTTTTCCTACTAGAACAGGACGATTCTCATAACTAGAAGTAGCTGAAAATTTGGTAATATGGCCCAGATGTTGATGCAGGAGCAGCTTCCCGCATCTGGAATGGAGAGGTTGACATGCACAGCTGGGAGGTGGCTATCAGAAAAAAATTATTGTGTGGCCCAGTATTTGAGATGTCTCAAAAACTGGTGTCTTAGACCATCCCTGCTGCTATAACAAAATGCCTCAGACTGGATAATTTGTACACAACAGAAATTTATTTCTCACAGTTCTGGGGGTTGGAAACCCCAAGGTCTGGTGAAGACTCTCTGCATCAAATAAGAAGGCTGGCAACTGCACCCTCAGGAAGGGGTGAAAGAGCTGCCAGGCGTTCATCCCATTCCCAAGGGTGGGGTCCCTGTGGCCTCAAGGTCCCACCTCTTCATACTATCACCTCCGGGCTCAAGTACCAACACATGAATTTTGGAGGGACACACACAACAAACCACAAGAAGTGGAGATGTCCACTTCACACTGGGATGGCTGTAATAAAAAGTCAGATAATAACAAGTGTCGGCAAGAACGGGCAGAAACCAGAACCCTCATTCATCGCTCGTGGAAATGTAAGAGAGAAAGCCACTTGGAAAACAATTGGCAGTTTGTCCAAAAGTTAAACATAAAGTTATTGATTCATTCAGAAAGTCCACTGACTCCTAGGTATCAGGCCAAGAAAAATGAAAACATGTATAGCCACACAAAACTCGAACACACACGGCACCGTGCATATAAGAAAGAAGTGGAAACAACCCAAATGTCCATCGGCTGATGCATAGATAAATCCATATGGTGAGGGCTGGGGATATGGCTCAAGCAGTAGCGTGCTCACCTGGCATGCGTACGGCCCGGGTTCGATCCTCAGCACCACATACAAACAAAGATGTTGTGACTGCCGAAAACTAAAAAATAAATAGTAAAAAAATTTTTAAAAAAATCCATATGGTGAAAATTTATTTGACCTTAAAAAGGAATGAGGCTTATTCACCCTACAACATGAGCAAAACTTCAAAACATCATGCCCAGCAGGAGGAGCCGGTCAGAAGAGACCACCTGTTACAATCCCATTGACATTCAATGTCCCAAATAAGTAAACCTACAGAGCTAGAAAGTGGATCAGTGATTGCCAAGGGATGGAGGGATTGGAAGGTGACCACTACAGGGTACAGGATTTCTTTGAGGCGTGATGAAAATATTCAGAACTTAATTGTGAGGACAATTGTGCAATCTGAGTGTATTAAAAGCATGGACTTGTGAACTATAAATGGGTTGATGGGAAGTGAACTATATCTCAATAAAGCTGTATTTTTCAGTGATAGTGTAATGAAAGACATCACCCAGACAAAATCAAAAGTGACAGGCCCATCGGGCCTGGAGCAGTGATCCTCATGGGAGGGGTCAGGGTAGGCCTGGCCTGTGCACCCTGGCTGGCTCCTACAGCAGTCACGACCAGACAAGAGCACAGCCCTGCAGGAGGTCTACTGCCTGGACACACAGGCCTGACAACCAGGTAGAGAATTCTCTCTTAGAGCCCCTGTTCTTTCGTCTACATCCCTTCTACTCAAAGGATGCTCCTCAGACCAGCCTGAACACTTGTGTCAAACAGGTGGAATCCAGGCCACTAGATTCTAGCCCCAGGACTAGAATAAGAATCTGTATTTGATTAGACTCTACAAGCTCTGGCTTACACAGCAGAAGTAACAACACCTCCCTCTAAAGGATTCTGTGAGGATACTTACTAGCTTCGATTTCTACCATTAACCTGATACCCACTGTGGGCCAGGCTACCATGATATACAGAAGGTACCTATTTTAATGCCTGCACACAGCAGGTGCCAAGCACTGAATGTCTGTGTCCCAAAAAAATTCATGTGTTAAAACCTAACCCGAGGTTAAGGTATTAGCAGGTGGGGACTTCAGATGGCGAGGACAGCGCTCTCCTGAGCACCCAGTCCTCACATGGACGCTGCCCGTCTCCAGCACTGAGACCTTGGGCAAGTTACTTACCAACTCTTTCAAAGCCTCGACTTGCTAATCTCTAGACTGGGTCAAGCTCACAGGATGTTTGTGAAGATTTAGCAAAATATCCAGTGACTGCCCAGCCCCTGCCAGTACAGAGGGTGCTAGCAGAGCTGGCCCATTTCTTCCGTTCCCTGCAACCAGACCTCACAGGACAGCCAGGGAACCACACACCTTCCGTCCCCCTCAATCTCACATCCAGACCCACCTCTCTGTCACTCATTTATGTGTCCACTGAGCAAATTCTTCCTAAGCACCTACTACGTGCCAGGCTCTGCGCTAGGACACTGCAGCTGTGGGCCCCGAGGGAGCTTGCGAAAATCCAATTGGGCCCTGCAGAGAGGATAAAATAGGCCCATCTACCCACCTGCCTTGGGAGCTCTAAAAACAAAACCCATTGTCTCTCAGCAGACTTCCGAAACAATTAGTCTCAGCATTCAACCCTAATGTGTTTCCATACTGTGACAAAGTACTTTTTCAAGGGGGGCAGGAGACGTAAATTAGTATAATAACGCAATTAAAATGCATTTTCCCTTCCACTTATTTAAATTACTCTTTTTTACATCTTTGAGAAAATGTATCCTTCCTTGGGGGTATTTAGGGAGATTCAAAGAGGATGCGGAGATGAAGCAGAAAATGACCCAAACAGAAAACACAGACACCCTGCCCCACGGAGCAGGGGCTGCCAACCCCCTGGGGTAGGGGGGTGACAGCCACAGCTACAAAAGACCCCACACTTCAGGGCTTCATGAAAGCCTCTGGAGAGAGACTCCCAGGACAGGCCACGTAGTTTCACTGTAAATACTCATTTGTTCATTCATTCACTCATGTTTTGGGGGGTTTTTTGGTTTGTTTGTTTGTTTTCCTGCACGGACTAGCATATAGGGAATCTGTGTGCCTGGCACCGGGAATGCTGAGATAGATAGGAAATAGCTCTCATCTCCTAGGGAACTGTTGGAGGAAGGCAGCCCTGCAAAGAGTAGAACCCGAGGCCACCAGTACTGTGACAGGGAGACACAGGAAGGAGCCCCACCTACCAGCCCAGGGGACAGGTAGGCTCCCTGAAGGTGACTCTTAGGCTGAATCCCGTTGGATAAGAAAAAATGAACCATTCCAAGAGGGCAAAAGTGGTCCTCCAGACAGAGGATCCCACAGAGACAAAGGCCAGACCTATAAGAGAGCGTGGTGGACAGAAGGGCACTAAACCACCTGAGATTTGTGAGCAGGGAGTAAGACAGGGTTACTCTGTGAGGATTTTGTCCTTGTGACCTTAGGAAATCAGGGTAAGCCCCCAGGTAGCAGAGATGGAGTACCCCATAGCTCAGGAATCACAGGCCAAGGCCAGTCATCCAGCCTGCCCAGGACACTACAGCAAGTCACCTTCCCTGCTAGGAAAGTGGGGGATTGACATCCTGAGTGACTGTTTAGGGCGCCACCTGCTGGCAAAAGTTCTTAAGTGCAGCCAGTTCAACCAAAATATACAAAGAAATGCTTTAAAAAGCATACTGGAGTAACAAGGCAGAGAACTTTCTAGAAGTTGTACAAAAACAAATAAGAGTGACAATTATTATAGAAAAAAAAAACAAGAGTTTCTTTCAAAAACGTGAGCAGAGAGCACCACGTGAGTGAAGTGAGTTCAAATGCCCCCTGTGCTGCTGATTAGGTAGAAAAATCACTTCTCTGGCCTTCGCTTTTAACATCCATGAAGGGCAATGATGTTACCCAAACTCGGTTATTGAGATGAATAAAATGCTTGTGCATAAAGAACCTGACTCTGCACAGTAGAGCTCCAACAGTAATTGAGGTGTGGTGGTAGAAACCAGCCGTGCTGGAGACCATATTCTCCACCTCCACCCCCACCCCTCACTGCTGTGTCCTTTATGCCTGAGTCCCCAGGGAATGCACATAGCCCCACAGCCATTCCCCAGGCCCAGACCACTAGGCCACCCCTCTCTCTGTTCTGCGTCCTCCACCGTGGGCCTGGGGGAGACAGAGGTCTCCCTATCGCACTCCTTCTCACACTTCCTCTGAAGCCTCTGCTCCCCAGCTGGTTGGTAACCTGGGGATAGCAGCCAGGCAACAATGAAGAAGACCTTGACCAAGCTGGGGAAATCTCCAACATCCTCCGCTCTGAGGTGGCCACAGGGCCCCTCTACCTCTCACTGGACCCCAGTTTCCTCCTCTGGGAAAGGGGTCACCGTATGGCTCCTGTGACACTTCATTTAAAGTGACTAGTAGAGTCCAAGCACACGAGGACCTTCAAATAGGGAAGGTACAGACATGGTGACGGGCCCTCTTATTGTAGAACAGCTCCCACAGAGGGGAGGAGAGGGGCCCCAGGCACATCTGGGTCCCTTCCAGCCTGAGGCTTGGTTCCATAGTTTAAGTCATCTTGCAGATGTGAACGTGGTGCATGAAACAGAAAAGGTTTTATGCTCATGGGGAAAGAACCCAATGTTTGAGACCTTGCCAGGGAGGCCCATGGAGATTTAAAACCCAGGAGAAAAGGGATGTGGGGTGTTCTTGGAAAAGGGGGAGTCCCAAAAAGAAAAATAGAATGAGATGTGTTTTCTTTTATTTGTTCTAATTAATTATACATGACAGTCGAATGCATTTTGACACATCGTACATCAATGGAGTATGACTTCTCATTCTTCTGGTTGGAAACGATGTAGAATCACACAGGTCCTGCAGTGACATATGCACATAGGGTAATGCTCCCCTCTTCTCCTTTCACTCCCCTCTGTCTAATCCAGAGAACCTTTATTCTTCCCTAGCCACCTCCCCTCTTTATCGTGAGTTAGCATCCACATATCAGGGAAAACATTCGGCCTTTGGTTTTTTGGGATTGGCTTATTTCACTTAGCATGATAGTCTCCAGTTCCATCCATTTACTAGCAAATGCCATAATTTCATTCTTCTGTAAGGCTGAGTAATATTCCATTGTGTATATGGACCACATTTTCTTTATCCATTCATCTGTTGAAGGACACCTAGGTTGGTTCCAAAGCTTAGCTATTGTGAATTGAGCTGCTAAAACATTGACGTGGCTGCATCACCGTAGTATGCTGATTTTAAGTCCTTTGGGTATAAACTGAGGAATGGGATAGCTGGGTCAAATGATGGTTCCATTCCAAGTTTTCAAGATGTGTTCTTATCAGTCAACACTCCTTCACCATACAACCAAGCAAAAACTTAATAGCAGACAGCTACCATCCCCTAGGCCTTGATGTCTGGTCCCATGCTAAGCACCTGCTACTCAGTCAACCACCCCATTAATGACCACCTTGAGAGTTAGATATTATTACTCCAATTTTACAGCTGAGAAGTGACTTAGAGGGGCTAAATACTGTCCCCCTGTCTGGTAAGCTGTGGAACTAGAATTTCAACCCTGCCTAGCCTTTCCCCTGGTGGCCGTGACCACCCACACACCATCTGCTACTTTCTTTTTTTTTTTTAATTTTTTAATATTTATTTTTTAGTTTTCGGCAAACACAACATCTTTGTTGGTATGTGGTGCTGAGGATCGAACTGGGGCCGCACGCATGCCAGGCGAGCGCACTATGGCTTGAGCCACATCCCCAGCCCCCATCTGCTACTTTCAAAAGCGCTTTTCAGTGGAACTTCTTTCCATGATGGAAATGTCCTAGATCGGTTCTGTCCAATATGCTGTGCCTACTGGGCATTTGAGGGGTGGCTAGTGGGACTAACAGAGTTTCTCATGTTACTCGTTTTGATTCATTGAAGTGGAAGTTGGCACATGTAGCAGTGGCTACCGTATTGGATGGTGTGGTGCCCAACAGTCCAGATCCGTAGTGGGAAGAGTGGGAATGACAGCTAGGTGGCAGTGTAAGCCTGGTACACCATCGGAAGCCTGAAATGTTGGGTTTTGCTCTTTCCCAGCATGAAAAGTGTGGAAAGCTACTGGGCATCCTGGCCCAAGTTTTTGATAAGAATATCTGCCATGAGACCAGTATCTCCTGTGCCATTTCCTCTGAACTAGCACCAGACTTACATTTTATCTAAACCTCACAACATCCCTGCAGATGACCTTATTTATGTTCATTCATACAGTCAACAAACACATACTGAGCACCTACTTTATGTCAGACACTACATCAGACCCTAAGGGCACTGGATAACAAGAAAGATCCCTCGGAGTTTGCTTTTATAAAGAGGAAGTCTGAAGCTCAATGAAGTTAAGTAATTCACCCTCTGTCACGTGGCTGAAATTGGCACTGAGGGAACTGGCTTCACCATTTCTTAGGTCCTTTGAACTCCCAGGCTGAAACTCACATCAACACTGAAGAAGCTTCTCCCTACAAACAAAAGGCGGCCCAGAAAGAAATCAAAACAATGAATTTTAGCCGAGGTAAATATAAAGACCTTCCCTGGGCTCTTCAAAATTAAAACAAGATAGGCAGTGCTTTTTATGGGTATAACCAGAACAGAGCTGTCTGTCACAGTGCAATGAAGCCAGGTGCCATGGGGAAGCAGGTGCCCAGCCCAGTCCCTAATGAGAAACACTTCTGCCCCTCACTGGGCTGGTCAGACCACATGGAGAACTCGGAACCGCATCCTAAGAGGAGCACTGGCAAGCTTGAGTGAAAGTGGCCTGAGAAACAGTTGAATGTTTGGGTATAAAGAATAAAAAAGTGCAGTCAGCGGCCACCATCCGGGAAAGCTGAAGGATACACCGCCACTCTCCCTCAGAGTGCGACATCAAAACAGGTCGGTGTCATTCAGCTCACCCCCCAGACAGCGGGAATTCGCATAAAATCTCTCCTAGGCTTGCCGGGAGAGGGAGTATCAAGCTGAGCCTCCATACAGGCTAGGGGGAAACCAGAGACACCTGACCTCCAACCCCTCCTCCCAGTAGCAGCAAAAGGAAACCTGGCTAGCCAGCGCTGGGGGAGGGGCAAGCAGAAAAAATCAAAGTGATAGAGTGCCAGGGATCCCAGCAGCCTGCAGCAGGGCCCAGAGAGCCAGGCCAACTGATTCGCGTGGCCTGCCCTGCGGCTACAGAAGGCGTGGCGCCTCAGTGAAGCCATTAATTGGCAAGCAGGGAGGTTAGGGAAGGCCATTAGGTGGAATCCCACCAGCCAAGCCCACACGGACCCTTGGGCCGAGCACGGGTTCTCAGAAGGGGAAGGAAGCGGTACAGTCCCATCCCCCACAGCGGACACTCCGCCGAGCCAGTCAGCGGCCACCATCCGGGAAAGCTGAAGGATACACCGCCACTCTCCCTCAGAGTGCGACATCAAAACAGGTCGGTGTCATTCAGCTCACCCCCCAGACAGCGGGAATTCGCATAAAATCTCTCCTAGGCTTGCCGGGAGAGGGAGTATCAAGCTGAGCCTCCATACAGGCTAGGGGGAAACCAGAGACACCTGACCTCCAACCCCTCCTCCCAGTAGCAGCCAAAAGGAAACCTGGCTAGCCAGCGCTGGGGGAGGGGCAAGCAGAAAAAATCAAAGTGATAGAGTGCCAGGGATCCCAGCAGCCTGCAACAGGGCCCGGAGAGCCAGGCCAACTGATTCGCGTGGCCTGCCCTGCGGCTACAGAAGGCGTGGCGCCTCAGTGAAGCCATTAATTGGCAAGCAGGGAGGTTAGGGAAGGCCATTAGGTGGAATCCCACCAGCCAAGCCCACACGGACCCTTGGGCCGAGCTCGGGTTCTCAGAAGGGGAAGGAAGCGGTACAGTCCCATCCCCCACAGCGGACACTCCACCGAGCCAGTCAGCGGCCACCATCCGGGAAAGCTGAAGGATACACCGCCACTCTCCTTCAGAGTGCAACATCAAAACAGCGGACACTCCATCCAGGCAGTCAGTGGCCACCATCCGGGAAAGCTGAAGAATACACCACCACTCTCCAACAGCTTGTAACATCAAAACAGCCAGCAGCAGGACCCCGGAGATCCAGGCCAACTGATTCGCGCGGCCTGCCCCGCAGCTACAGAAGGCGTGGCGCCTCAGAGAAGCCATTAATTAGCAAGCAGGGAGGTTAGGGACTGCCATTAGGTGGAATCCCGCCAGCCAATCCCACCGCCCACGCCCGGAAGAGGCCCAGCGATCTGCCAGCATTGTAGTCACGACACCCCAATTGGAATAGGGACAGAGCAGAGCCGCCTTCCACTCCCGGAACAGGCCTAGAGAGCCGCCAGCGTGATAGACACGTCACCCCAATTGGAGTAGGGGCACAGCCGCCGCCCGCACCTGCAAGGGAGACTTTTCAAGTATACAAGAGCAACATAAATAAATAGGGTGTAAATTTCAAAACACAACAGTTGCACCAAGCAGAAAGAAACGCGGGCAGTATGAAAAGACAAGGAAAGAAAGGACCACAAGCAATGCAGGTCAACTCAACTTTAGAAGAGGTAATAGCTGCAACAGATGGAATATCAGATAAAGAGTTCAGGATATATATGGTTCAGATGATCTGGAGTCTCAAGGAAGACATGAGACAGCAAAATCAGACAATGAAAGATCACATTGACAAACAAATCCAGGAAGTCAAAGATCAATTTCACAGGGAGATAGAGGTAATAAAAAACAAACAAATTGAAATTCTAGAAATGCAGGAAACAATAAACCAACTTAAAAATTCAATTGAGAATACTACCAGCAGAGTAGATCACTTAGAAGAGAGAACATCAGACAATGAAGACAAAGTATTTCAACTGGAAAAGAACATAGACAGCTCAGCAAGTCTGCTAAGAAACCATGAGCAGAACATCCAAGAATTATGGGACAATATCAAAAGACCAAATTTAAGAGTCATTGGGATACAGGAAGGCACAGAGCTCCATTCCAAAGGAATAAACACTCTATTCAGTGAAATAATACGAGAAAACTTCCCAGAATTGAAGATTGAGACAGAATCCCAAATCCTAGAAGCCTACAGGACGCCGAATGTGCAAAATCATAAGAGATCCACACCTAGACACATTATAATGAAGATGTCCAACATACAGAATAAGGAGAGAATTTTAAAAGCTGCAAGAGAAAGAAAGCAGATTACATTTAGGGGTAAACCAATCAGGATAACAGCTGATCTCTCAACACAGACTCTGAAAGCTAGAAGATCCTGGAATAACATATTTCAAACACTGAAAGACAATGGGCTCCAACCAAGAATCGTGTATCCGGCGAAATTAAGCTTCAGGTTAGAAGATGAAATTAAAACCTTCCACAATAAACAAAAGTTAAAAGAATTCGCAGCTAGAAAACCATCTCTTCAAAAAATCCTTGGCAAAACATTACAGGAAGAGGAAATGGAAAACAACATTGAAAACCAACAATGGGAGGTAGGACAGTAAAGGGGGGAAAGTAGTCATAGAGGATAACAAATCAGGTTTAGTAACATCAATAAACAAATATGGATAGAAGAACAAACCATATCTCAATAATAACCCTAAATGTTAATGGCTTAAACTCACCAATTAAGAGACACAGGCTAGTAGAATGGATCAAAAAACAAGACCCAACAATATGCTGTCTACAGGAGACGCATTTGATAGGAAAAGATATACATAGACTGAAGGTGAAAGGTTGGGAAAAATCATATCACTCATATGGACCGCGGAAACAAGCAGGAGTGTCCATACTCATATCTAATAAAATAGATTTCAAGCCAAAGCTAATCAAAAGGGATATAGAAGGACACTTCATACTGCTCAAGGGAACCATACACCAACAAGACATAACAATCATAAATATATATGCCCCAAATAATGGTGCAGCTGTATTCATCAAGCAAACTCTTCTCAAGTTCAAGAGTCTAATAGACCAACACACAATAATCATGGGAGACTTCAACACACCTCTCTCACCACTGGACAGATCTTCCAAACAAAAGTTAAATAAGGAAACTATAGAACTCAATAACACAATTAACAACCTAGACTTAATTGACATATATAGACTATACCACCCAACATCAAGTAGCTACACTTTTTTCTCAGCAGCACATGGAACCTTCTCAAAAATAGACCATATACTATGTCACAGGGCAACTCTTAGACAATACAAAGGGGTAGAGATAATACCATGCATCTTATCTGATCATAATGGAATGAAACTGAAAATCAATGATAAAAGAAGAAAGGAAAAAGCAAGCATCACCTGGAGAATGAACAATAGGTTGCTGAGTGATCAATGGGTTTTAGAAGACATCAAGGAGGAAATTAAAAAATTCCTAGAGTTAAATGAAAACACAGACACAACATATCGGAATCTATGGGACACATTGAAAGCAGTTCTAAGAGGAAAATTCATTGCTTGGAGTTCATTCCTCAAAAAAAGAAAAAACCAACAAATAAATGATCTCATACTTCATCTCAAAATCCTAGAAAAAGAAGAGCAAAACAACAGCAAAAGAAGTAGAAGGCAAGAAATAATTAAAATCAGAGCTGAAATTAATGAAATTGAAACAAAAGAAACAATTGAAAAAATTGACAAAACTAAAAGCTGGTTCTTTGAAAAAATAAATAAAATTGACAGACCCTTAGCCATGCTAACGAAGAGAAGAAGAGAGAGAACCCAAATTACTAGCATACGGGATGAAAAAGGCAATATCACAACAGACACTTCAGAAATACAGAAGATAATCAGAAATTACTTTGAATCCTTATACTCCAATAAAATAGAAGATAGTGAAGGCATAGATAAATTCCTTGAGTCCTATGATCTGCCCAGATTGAGCCAGGAGGATATAGACAACCTAAACAGACCAATAACAATAGAGGAAATAGAAGAAACCATCAAAAGACTACCAACTAAGAAAAGCCCAGGACCGGATGGGTATACAGCAGAGTTTTACAAAACCTTTAAAGAGGAACTAACACCAATACTTTTCAAGCTATTTCAGGAAATAGAAAAAGAGGGAGAACTTCCAAATTCATTCTACGAGGCCAACATCACCCTGATTCCGAAACCAGACAAAGACACATCAAAGAAGGAAAACTACAGACCAATATCTCTAATGAACCTTGACGCAAAAATCCTCAATAAAATTCTGGCGAATCGGATTCAAATACATATCAAAAAAATTATACATCATGATCAAGTAGGATTCATCCCTGGGATGCAAGGCTGGTTTAATATACGGAAATCAATAAATGTTATTCACCACATCAATAGACTTAAAAATAAGAACCATATGATCATCTCAATAGATGCAGAAAAAGCATTCGACAAAGTACAGCATCCCTTTATGTTCAAAACGCTAGAAAAATTAGGGATAACAGGATCATACCTCAACATTGTAAAAGCAATCTATGATAAGCCACAGGCCAGCATCATTCTGAATGGAGAAAAATTGAAGGCATTCCCTCTAAGATCTGGTACAAGACAGGGATGCCCTCTCTCACCACTTCTGTTCAACATAGTCCTCGAAACACTGGCCAGAGCAATTAGACAGTCAAAAGAAATTAAAGGCATAAAAATAGGAAAAGAAGAACTTAAATTATCACTATTTGCAGATGATATGATTCTATACCTAGCAGACCCAAAAGGGTCTACAAAGAAGCTATTAGAGCTAATAAATGAATTCAGCAAAGTGGCAGGATATAAGATCAACACGCATAAATCAAAGGCGTTCCTGTATATGAGCGACAAATCCTCTGAAACGGAAATGAGGACAACTACTCCATTCACAATATCCCCCCAAAAAATAAAATACTTGGGAATCAACCTAACAAAAGAGGTGAAAGATTTATACAATGAAAATTACAGAACCCTAAAGAAAGACATAGAAGAAGACCTTAGAAGATGGAAAAACATACCCTGCACATGGATAGGCAGAACTAACATCATCAAAATGGCGATATTACCAAAAGTTCTCTATAAGTTCAATGCAATGCCAATCAAAATCCCAACAGCATATCTTGTAGAAATAGATAAAAGAATCATGAAATTCATATGGAATAATAAAAGACCCAGAATAGCAAAAACAATACTAAGCAGGAAGTGTGAATCAGGCGGTATAGCGATACCAGACTTCAAGCTATACTACAGAGCAATAGTAACAAAAACAGCATGGTACTGGTACCAAAACAGGCGGGTGGACCAATGGTACAGAATAGAGGACACAGTAACCAATCCACAAAACTACAACTATCTTATTTTTGATAAAGGGGCTAAAAGCATGCAATGGAGGAAGGATAGCATCTTCAACAAATGGTGCTGGGAAAACTGGAAATCCATTTGCACCAAAATGAATCTGAATCCCTATCTCTCGCCGTGCACAAAAGTTAACTCAAAATGGATCAAGGAGCTTGATATTAAATCAGAGACACGGCATCTGATAGAAGAAAAAGTTGGTTATGATCTACACGCTGTGGGATCGGGCTCCAAATTCCTCAATAGGACACCCATAGCGCTAGAGTTAACAAATAGAATCAACAAATGGGACTTACTCAAACTAAAAAGTTTTTTCTCAGCAAAAGAAACAATAAGAGAGATAAATAGGGAGCCTACATCCTGGGAACAAATCTTTACTCCACACACTTCAGATAGAGCCCTAATAACCAGAATATACAAAGAACTCAAAAAATTAGACAATAAGATAACAAATAACCCAATCAATAAATGGGCCAAGGACCTGAACAGACACTTCTCAGAGGAGGACATACAATCAATCAACAAGTACATGAAAAAATGCTCACCATCGCTAGCAGTCAGAGAAATGCAAATCAAAACTACCCTAAGATACCATCTCACTCCAGTAAGACTGGCAGCCATTAGGAAGTCAAACAACAATAAGTGCTGGAGAGGATGCGGGGAAAAGGGCACTCTTGTTCATTGCTGGTGGGACTGCAAATTGGTGCAGCCAATTTGGAAAGCAGTATGGAGATTTCTCGGAAAGCTGGGAATGGAACCACCATTTGACCCAGCTATTCCCCTTCTCGGTCTATTCCCTAAAGCCCTAACAAGAGCATGCTACAGGGACACTGCTACATCGATGTTCATAGCAGCTCAATTCACGATAGCAAGACTGTGGAACCAGCCTAGATGCCCTTCAATAGATGAATGGATAAAAAAAATGTGGCATTTATACACTATGGAGTATTACTCTGCATTAAAAAATGACAAAATTATAGAATTTGGAGGGAAATGGATGGCATTAGAGCAGATTATGCTAAGTGAAGCTAGTCAATCTTTAAAAAACAAATACCAAATGACTCCTTTGATATAAGGGGTGTAAACAAGGACAGGGTAGGGACGAAGAGCTTGAGAAGAATATTTACAGTAAACAGGGATGAGAGGTGGGAGGGAAAGGGAGTGAGAAGGGAAATTGCATGGAAATGGAAGGCGATCCTCAGGGTTATACAAAATGTCATATAAGAGGTAAGGAGGGGTAAGTCAAGAGAATACAAATGGAAGACATGATTTACAGTAGAAGGGGTAGAGAGAGAAAAGGGGAGGGGAGGGGAGGGGAGGGGAGGGGGGATAGTAGACAATAGGACAGACAGCAGAATACATCAGACACTAGAAAGGCAATATGTCAATCAATGGAAGGGTAACTGATGTGATACAGCAATTTGTATACGGGGTAAAAGCGGGAGTTCATAATCCACTTGAATCAAACCGTGTAATATGATGTATTAAGAACTATGTAATGTTATGAACGACCAATAAAAAAAAAATGAAAAAAAAAAAAAAAAAGAATATATATGGGAAGGAACATGTATGAATTTATATTAAGTATAACTAGAAAGGGGAACCATAAATTTATATTTTCATGTTTAACTTTTTAATGTAGAGAAAATACTCTATACCAAATTTTATGATTATAGTTTTGCACTTGACCTTATAATTAATTTCTCATATTATTAAATGTTCTAAAAAACTAAAAAAAAAAAAAAAAAAGAATAAAAAAGTGGGGCGCGGTGGCACATGCCTATAATCCCAGCAGCTCAGGAGGCTAAGGCAGGAGGATCAAGAGTTCAAAGCCAGCCTCAGCAAGGGCGAGGCACTAAGCAATTCAGTGAGACCCTGTCTCTAAATAAAATACAAAATAGGGCTGGGGATGTGGCTCAGTGGTCGAGTGCCCCTGAGTTCAATCCCTGGTACCAAAAAAAAAAAAAAAAGAATGAAGCATGGCTAGACACAACGTGGATGGACTCACAAACAGAAGGCCAGAAAGAAAGCCCTATGTGGGATTTGGTGCCGTTTACATGAAATTTAAGAAGAGCTAAAAGCTCTCTGGTGATAGGAGTCAAGCCAGTTCCTATGTCAGGAGGAGCTGTGTCCCTGGAGCCGTTCAGGGAGCTAAGACTCCAAGGCGTGCATTTGACTACCTGGGTTATAATGCAACATAAAAGTTCATGAAAAGAAAAAAGAGAAAGAACGTGGTTCTGAAGACACCCATCAGATTAAAAAATCATGGTGATTCGTTGCCAATGGTTCCTCAAAAAGAATTTCCAGGATGCACTTCAGAAAGCAGGGAAATGACCCAAGAGGAAGGGGTAGAGGACAAAGGAACTGGGAGATCCAGGAGCAAATCTGAACAGGCACTGATTCCATTAAAAAAAAAATAATAATAACGAGGTCCGCGTTGTGGGTTAACAGAGTCATAACAAAATAGATTTGAAATCCTGAACAAAAATAGATGTAAGCTGGATGAAAGTGGTTTGTGTCTGAGGAAGCTCTGATTCAGGAAGAGAGATGAGATACTGTTTAACTTTAGGCTTTGTTATATTAAGTAAAAATAAAAAATCATTAATCCAAGGAGCTGCTCTTCACTGTTATGACCAAAAAAAGATCCTAAGCCAATGTGGGCAAAAGGCTGGGGGCTGCCACAGCCATGGGAAACCACAGCCACTTGTCAATCTCCCCAAATGAGACACTTCTCAAACCCAGAAGACTAGGTCCCACCAGGAAGACCCCACACCAGTGATGAAAGTAGTGTTTCTCCCTATTCTTATCCCAGAGGAACCGGGCGCCATCTATCAGAACAGCTGTGCACAGGCAGACCTTTAATTCCTGCTGTGTAAATGGTGCTAAGTGACATGAATACCCAGGAAGTGCCCCTCTCAAAGGCCTAGAAGGATAAGAACATCCCTTTTAATTCATTGGTGTAAACCCTGCAAAACCAGACAGAGGTCACATTTGCAGGTGTTGAGCCCCATAGAGTCAGGAGGTCGATTAGAACAGATGGACACAGCTTCTGGCCCTGGGATGGCGCCACCCATCTGGCCCCATTAGGACGGATGATTACATCACTGCGCATTCACTGTTGGATGGACAGCTACAGACAGCACGCTTTGCTACAATATTGTGACAATACTGTGTTACAATATGGTCTGAAGTAATCGTGACCACCCTGACATTCCGAAGAAGTCAGTCTCTCATATTGATGATGTCACATTAATTGCCCCCAAAGTACTTACCAGACAGTGGGAGAGAACCCCTAACGAAGGTTCAGAGAATTCCTATGTTGGTGACATTTTTAGGAATCAATGGTCTGGGGCATGCCATCTTCTCCAAGGTAAAGGATAAGACATGTGCCACCAACCACTAAGAAACAAACTTGAGGCTTGCTTCTGGTTTGGCAGATAGCCTGTGCCACATTGGAGAATGTGGCTGCCACCCAGTACAGGTGACATGGACACTTGTCAGTTTGGAAGGAGACTCAGAGCAAGAGAGAGCTCTGAAGCATGTTCTGGATGTAGTACAAGGAGCCCTACTGGGCTGTATGGTCTGCAGACCCAACGACATTAGAGTCATCTGTGGTCATTAAGGGCACTCTGTAGAGTCCCTGACAGTCCCTTGCAGGAGAGCTGCAGCCCAGACCCCAAGGTCCTGGGGCAAAGCATGCTGTCGACAGCAGAGAACTATTTGCCACTCCAAAAACAGCTCTCACACATTGCTGGATGCTGGGAAAATTTGTATCTGATCATGGTACATCATAAACTGGGACAGATCTGCCAAATCATCAGCTCAGGCAGGCACAATTGCAATCTGTCATACAATGAAAATGGTACATTTAACATCAGGTTCCAGCAAGGATGGAGGAAATGATTATCCTATGAACAGGTGGCCCAGACCCTCGTGCCTCCTACCTTTCCTGCCCTGATACCTATGACTCACACCTAGGGCCCGTGGGGATTTCTCTGGGAAAGGGCCTTATTATGGTAAGTCAGCACAGTATGTTAGTGTGAGCTAAAAATGGATGCTGCTGTATGCAGACCTGCCCAAGGTGGCCCTTCAAGTGCAATTGGTCGTCCACTGTTGGCTGGGGAAGAAGTGACTAGAAACAAGGATTTCTAAGACAGTGTGGTGAACAGACTTGAGAGAGCAAGATGGAAAGATTAGAAATAAGGCTGTCTGCAGAAGAAGCCAGGGAGTGGAGCTACGGGAATGGCTGCACCATGTGTCAATCTTTGTGTCCCATGTCAGTATCTAACAGACAGCATGTGTGCCCCCAAAGCACTAAATATAAAGGGGGGCAGGTTGACTTGTCCACTGAATGCCACTCAGCCTATGTCCTCACAACTCAGTCCTAACAAAGTCACCTGTAAGCAAATGAATCCCCTGTCACGCTGGGATCCCCCTGACCAACGTAGATCTCACCATCACACTGTCAGGGGCAGAGACCTGCACCAAATCCTGATGTCCCTCAAGAACACACCATCCATCAGCGGCAAGTTCATCACCTTGGATCCCTCTACCCTGACAAGGAAAGCCATTCGTTCCTACTAAGAGTAACATGTATTCTGGCTCTGGGTCAGCCTTCCCTGTCCTCTCACTGTACCTTCCCGGCACCATTATCTGAAAGCCTAGGGATCTGTCCACCTCTGGGGGGAGCCATACCTAAAGCAGTCAACAAATCAGAAGGTGGCCTCTTTGAAAAGTCTAATGAGATACACAAAGTTCTAGCAAATTTTGACTAATAAAGGAAAAGGTACAAATAAACAACATTGTAAATTTTTTAAAAAGACAAAGCCATAGAGACTATTGGGATTTAAAAACAATAAAATTAATAACATAGGGAGAAGGGAATACTCATTCTTACGGTTAGAATGACAACTAGTAAACACAGAGGGAAAGAAGGTATTAGAAAATCACCATTTTGCAACCATGCATGGTAAAATTGATACCCAGCAAGAGTCAATACTGGGGCTAAACCTCATTTGTGGAGCAGCAGAATATTTCCACCAGGCCAACAAATTACTTATTTAATACAAAATTAAAATAGTAATTTTAGTATAGAAAGCTGTTAGACTCCACCTTAACCAAGTGATCGAAGTTATCATCACAAATCATCATCCATTGACATCTAATATTATTTGTTGAGAAGCAAACAATGTCACTTATGTAGTACTCCAGAAAAAAAAAATCATAACCCATCCAGGTGCAGTAATGCACGCCTGTAATCCCTGCAGCTCAGGAGGCTGAAGCAGGAGGATTGCAAGTTCAGAGCTAGCCTCAACAATTTAGCAAGGCACTAAGCACAAAGTGAAACCCTGTTTTTCTAAATAAAATACAAAAAAAATGGAGAGAACTTGGGGTGTGGTTCAGTGGTTAAGCACCCCTGGGTTTGATCCCCGATTCAAAAAAATATATAATTAAAATCTAAAAATAAGGAAACATGAGACAAACTCCAGATGAGAGAGCCACCCATCCGTAAATGTCGTGAAAGACTAACAGACCTCTGAAGGACTATCCCAGATTAAAGGGACTCTAAAGTCTAAGAGTGGCGACGCCTAAAGTAACCTTCATTTGGCAAAAGTGGAATAAGGGTATGTATTAGATAATGTCAAATTGCGTAGCACTTAGATAAATATTAAATTTTCTGATTTTGTTAAGTATTCTGTGATTGTATCAGAGAAGTACTCTTGGACTTAGGGAATAAATACTTAAGTCTTTGTTAAGATTTGGAGGGGAACAGGAAAGAAAAACATATGCACCTGTGTGAGAGAGACGAATAATAATGTGTTCCCCTTTTAGCATCCTGATTCAAAGAGTGACAAAATATTAATAGTGGGTGAGGAGTTGGGAAAAGGAGATACAGAAGTCCTTTAGTGTGTTGTCATTCTCTGCAATATCCTGCTGCTTATCACAATGCATATTAAGGAAGCTCATCAAGGACCAGCCCCTGTTAATAGCACCTTGGAGCCAACTTGAAGGAGTCCCCGTTGGCCAAAGATGAGAAAATTTGAGCATCAAAGATAATAATAATTTAAATATATTGAAATACAGCAAATATATACAGATACATTTTTGAAACAGCAAATAATAAAAATTTGTGGATTCACAATGTTATACAGCCACTGTTGGATACTTTTGGAGGTTGACAGGATACCTATCTGTTCTGAATGACACATTAAAGGAAAGGAGTCAAGCACTTTTCTTACCTCTTCTATTCAGACTGTATTTTCAGGGTAACCCAATGACTGGGGGAAATTCTTTTTATAGAGGAATCACAGCTAAGAAAATCTATGATTTAGAAACCACTTTTTTTTTTTTTTTTTTTTTTTTTTTTTACTGAGGATTGAATTCAGGGGCACTTAACCACTAAGTCACATCTCTAGCCCTTTTTATTTTTTTATTTTCAGACAAGGTCTTGTTGCCTAGGGTCTCACTAAGTTGCTGAGGCTGGACTATGATTCGTGATCCTCTTGCCTCAGCCTCCCAATTCGCTATGGTTACAGGCGCACATCACCGCACCCAGCAGAAAACCACTATTTTGCAACTCAAACTGAAATCATGGATACAGATCATGATCATCAATGGCTGCCAAAAGCATGGTGGAAGGTGGATGGGAGACTTTACGATGGACAGAATAGGCCTGACCAGCTCCTCAGTACCAAAGATCACACAAGTCAGAAAAACAGCCGCGTGGACCGCCTGATGAGAGGCAAGACAGAGCGCACAGCGCCACCTGCAGGCAGTCTGCCCAATAAATAGACACTTCCATTTTCTTAAAGAAAAAGCCTAGATCTAATTCAATCTCTGGTTCCAATTATTAGTTTTCAGAAACACCGAGGATGGCATAACATGTTCAAACATTAAATCAAATAAATACAGAAGGCAAAACATCCTATAGTACAAATAATTCAATTTCTTCATCTAATAAGTTGAGTTTATTTTTTTTAAAAGAGGAATATTTAAGGATTTAAAGAGATTTCAGAAATGTATTGACCAAATGAATGTGTTCCCCTTTTCGCATGAACAGTAAAGATACAAGAGTTTGGGAAATCATGAAAAATTGAACACATTGGATATTAGATGATAAATAAATGATTACTGTTATTCTGAATAGTATGGACCTCATGTGATCACGGGTATCATGGCCATGCACTGCTGCATTCAGAGATGAGGTGACAAGATGCCTGGGGTAATCTCCAATATTCCATCAAAACAAGGAAAGAGGGAAGAGACGATACAAGAACAGTAGGAAATAGGTAAACATTGAAGTTAGATGTTGGGTCTCTCTACTTTTGTGAATATAAAATAAAAAGCTAAACATATGATCGTCTTAATAGATGCACAGATATCATCTCGTCACATTCTACATTCATTCATAATTCATCGATAATTGCTATTCTCAGCAAACCAGGAATAGAAGGAAATTTATTTAACCTGATAAAGTATCCCCATCAAAATGAAACAGGAGACTTTTCTCAAACCAAAAATAAAGAAAAGAAGCCCCCACTCTGACCGCTCCCCAGCAGTGTTGACTCAGGGATCTTGGTTGGTACCCCCCCAGTGAATTAAAAGAAAGAGCTGTTACAACTGGAAAGGGAAAGACAGGAATTTTCTATTGATTGCCTATTTAGAAACCTAAAGTGACTATAAACACATCATTAGAATCACTGAGAGTTCATCAAGGGGGTGATAAAGGTAACAGGATGGTCTTTATCCTCAGTGGTGTCGGGGTTCAATCCCCTGCACCTCAAAACAAACAAACAGCAGACCCTACGGGGAAGTGGCAGACTCGGTGGGGCACACCTGTAATCCCAGCCGGGTGGGAGGATTCAACTCAGGTAGGACACAGGTGCCAGAGAGACTGTTCAATTGATGATTCCATATTGTATGTGTGTGTGTGTGTGTGTGTGTGAGAGAGAGAGAGAGAGAGAGAGAGAGAGAGAGAGAGAGAGAGAGAGAGAGATAAAGCAACTTTCAAAAATAAAGGATTCTTTTTTTTTCTGGAATTTCTTTTTTATTTTTAAAGACTGGATCTCGCTACATTGCTGGTCTTGAACACCTAGGTTCCAGTGCTCCTCAGGAGGCAGCCTCCCACAGGGCTAGGATTACAGGTGTGCCCCACCGAGTCTGCCATTTCCCCGTAGGGTCTGCTGTTTGTTTGTTTTGAGGTGCAGGGGATTGAACCCAGGGCCTCCCACATGCTGGGCAAGTGCTCTGCCCCTGAATTACAGTACCCTCAGCAATATCTGGAATTTCTAAAGCATAAAATATATAACCATGTCTGTTGGGGACATTTCAGAGATGATTTTTGCTTTGCCTGAGAAAATCACAGTAGCTCGTTCTTAAATAACCACTTGTCATTTTTAAAAGTTCTCTAAACAGTGTCACCAGATAGCTGCCAAATGATAGTGTGAACTTGGGGTTGCCAAATATTCAGATGGCCACAAGAAATCTGGAAATATGTCTTTTCTCACTCATGCAACTCATTTGACTATTTTGAAACACTGGATCAACACTGAGGGTCCACCAGAAGACACCCACCTCTACCCAGGGGGCCATGACCTCAGCTCCAGACTTGGTCCAGAAGTAGTCTGAGACATCGAGTCAGGTCCTTCCCTTTGGGATAAGGCTGTACACTCTACACATCCCCAATCTCCTCACATCCTACTGTCTTCTTTCTTCTTCCTGCCTGGCCCCAGGAGATGTCTACCTATGACAGTTCCAAACTGTGAGATAGGAATTCACTTGTATTTCTCTCAATTTACCACCAGAGGGCGGGCATGTAAAGGAAAAGGAGGCGAACTTTTTTTTTTTTTTGGTGGGGTTTTGTGGGGGTTTTTTGTTGTTTTGTTTGTTTGTTTGCTTGCTTGTTTGTTTGCAGTTATTGGTACTCTCAAGGAAAAGAATCCAGGTATTCACCATAAAAGTCATTTTATGTGCTTATCTGAATTTAGATGCATTCTGCAAACACTAAGACTTGGCAGTGGGGAGGTTCACACCTTGGGAGAGCTCACAGACACACTGTGCTGAATACATGTCCTGAAGAGAATCTCAAATAAGAATTAAGTTCTTGGGGGAGAGACCCTATGCAGGGCAGGGAGAAGCCTGCATCTCTCAGAGGAGAGTGGGCGATCACCCTGTGCAGTGTCCTGGTGAGCATTTAGCACCCAGAGCTTGGCAACTGAGCTCTGGTTGGTGGTACATACCCATTTCCATGGTGTGGACACTCTTGTCTTGGCCAACTTGGGGCTACCAAGATGGTGTCACTGAGCACAGAGCCGAGAAGAAATGCACACAGTGGACTGGCTGTCCAGGCAGCACAAGCTGCTTCATCATCCCCTGACTCCCTGTCCCTGCCCCTTTCAAAGTTACATCTTTACTGCAGAAGCAGGCTCACCCCTAACGTTTGTGAGTGCAAGATCAGGGTGCCAAGGGAGACCCCCATACTGGATATCTAAGTATTTAAGTCACAAATCAACCTAACGAATGATTCCATTATATGTGTGATCCTGTTGCCTTTCCTGACTACCTAGAATGCCAGGATTGAATTTAGAACACATCTGAACATAGCCACGTAGAAGCCATCTCTGGCCCTCCTCCGCAGCCCTAACCCCCCTCTTCTCACCCTGGGTATGCACAGGCTCTAGCTGGGTTGCATCCAGGGCACACAGCTGCAGTCTTGGCCATCTCTCAGCTATAGGAGGCCACAGTCACTTAAAAGTGGACTCGAAGTCATTGGGAAGGAACTACAGGACCCCACACACCCACTGCACAGAAGTGGGGTCAGGCTCCAGGGGACAGACATCCCTGGTGCCCTTGAAGACTCATCTCCAAAACCAAAGCAGCCCTTTAAGAGGCCGGAGTCAGGGCAGGGAGGCCTCTCTCCTGAGTCCGAGGGCAATGACTATGCAGAAGCTCCTCACAATGTCGGGTCTTCTGACAATCCAGTGTTGCACACTGCTCTCAAGAGGTTCCCGAAATTCCAAATACTCAGGCCAAGCGCTGAGTACCTACAGGGGCAGGTGCTCCCCTTTCAGCGAATGGACACATCCTTCTGCCTCAGTATTTCCAAGACACTGAAAAGAAAACAGGCCTGGGTCCCAGAGGGAGGACCAAAGATGGCTTCCCTGTGGCCACGTGCAGGTGTGTTCCAAACTGAACCCCAGCATTCCAGGTGGTTACAGAGGCAGCAGGATAAGACACTGGGCCTTTGCTTGGGCTTTAGGGCAGGAGTCAGCAATCCAGGACCTGAGGCCAAATCCTGCCCACCTATTTTTATACAGCCCAAGACCTTGGAATGGTGTTTGCATTTGAAAGAATGGGGGGGGGTGTCAAAAGAAGTAGAATAAGTGTTGATGTGAAAACACACAAAGCTCTAATTTCCAGGGTCCACACCTCAGGTTTTATTGGAACACAGCCCTGCCTGTTCATTGACATACTGTCTGTAGCTGCTTTCACACTCAGAGACCAAAGTGGTCAGTTGGTGGTTAGTTAGACTCTGTGGCACACGGAGCCTCAAATATTTCCTCTCTGGCCCTCTAGAGCAAGAGGTTGCCGGCCTCTGCTGGAGAGTCGGGTTTCTGCCCTGCGTTTCTGCAAAGATGGGTGGTGTATGGAGTAAGAAGGACGTGAGCCCCAGGGGGGAGGGCAGGAGGGACAAGGAGAAGGGGGTCCAGAAGTCTGGACTGAAGAGACCAGAACTTTGTGTCCCTAGAAACAGGAAGCTGGAGTAAAGCAGCAGGAGCCAACAAGGTCACTGGGGTCAGAAGGAGGAAGGAGACGCGGGCATGGCACCCTGGCCCACTTCATCAGCACATGCCCAGTCTGTGCCTAAGTTCCCCTGTATCTCCTTTAGAGCCTCTGTGTCATTGGAACCTTAAATCTCTGCTGCAAGTTCATCATGGTTCCTGAGCTGTGTGATTGTCCCTGAGGTCAAAACAGCGTTGAGGTGTCATTGTGCAGAATCTAAAGCAGTGCTCGTTTTCTCTCTCTCTCTCTCTCTCTCTCTCTCTCTCTCTCTCTCTCAATGATAATGCAAGCCAGAGGCATCATTTTCAACTTTCTAATAGCCTTGCTTTAAGAAATAAAAAGAAGCTGGTTAGCCAGGTGCTGGGTCATGGGTCTATAATTCCAGAGACTCAGGAAGCTGAGGCAGGAGGATCCCAAGTTCAAGGCCGACCTCCACAGCCTAGGGAGACCTTGTCTCAAAATTTAAAAATAAAAGATCTGGACTTAACTCAGAAGTAGAACCCCTCTGGCTTCAAGTCTCAGTACCAAAGGGGGGAAAGAGACAAGGAGAGAAGCTGGTGATATTAATGAAGTATTTTACTTACTCCAATCTATCCACAATTTTGTCATTTCAAATGTAATCAATGCAAAATTTGCTAATGAGAGATCTTTGTTTCTCTTTCATACGAAGCCTTTGAAATCCCGTGGGTATTTTAGAGTTGACAGTGCATCCTGATTTGACGATATCATGATGCTAAACTTCCATCAGAAATATTTGGTTTATACCTATAATTTATAAAAATAACACGGGAAAAGGTAGATAACATATTTAAATTATTTCAAACACACTTAATAATGTTTTAAGTAAGTCAATCAAGTTTCAGTTTTTAAATGTATGTTTAAATTAATTGAAATTTAACAAAATTCAGCTGGGCCTGGTGGCACGTACCTGTCATCCCAGCTACTCAGGAGGCTGAGGCAGGAGGCTCTAAAATTCAAGACTAGCCTGGGCAGTTTAGCAAGACCCTGTCTCAAAAAAAAAAATAGGAAAGGAAAGAAAAGAAAGTGAACAAAATTTAAAATTCAGTTCCCAGTTGTACTTGCCACATTTCAGGTCCCTATGTGGCTGTTGACAAAAGCACTGGACAGTGGCTCTAGACAAATCCTGGGACAGGAGACTGCTATGCATGGCTCTCTAACAGTTTCTATCAACAAAGGGCAATGATCAACACTTACAGCACATACACACAGTCTCTTGAAGCTCCCTGAATCACAGGAGGGAGAACACATAGTATCTTCATATTGTCTGCCTGCAAAGGTGAACCTCCTGGGTTAGCTGCCTGGACTATATAGTTCATCTCCTGGAACCCCCCCCAAAAAGTCACCAGGAAGGAGGAAAGGTATTCTTTGGCCAACAATGGTTAGTCTGAATTGTCAACTTGATTGGATTAAGAGATGCCAAAGATTATGGGTGTGTTGATGATGATGTGTCTAGGAATGATCGGCATGTGGGATAGCCAACTGAAATGGAGACCCTCCCTAAGTGTGGGCAGCACCAACCAATAGGATGATGGCTTGCATGGAATAAAAGTTGGAAGAACAAGGAAGCAACAGCAGATGCAAGCTCCTTCTTGACTGGGTTCTTGATTGCTGCTAAGGATGTTGGTCTCTCGCTTCTTCTTCGCTCTTCAAAAGTGGACTCTGCTTGTGATTTTCTAGAAGCCTTTGGTCCCAGACTAGGGTAGTGCCATTGATCCCTCTTGTCCTGGGGCTTCAACCTCTTGGACGGCACAGCTACTGGTCCTCCAGCTCTCCAGCCTGCAGACGGCCATTGAGAACTATCCAGTTTCTGGTCCCATAAGCCAACCTAATAAGTCCCCTTTTTATAATCATACATCCTGTTGATTCTATTCCTCTAGAGAACCCTAATGCCACAGTCTTCAAAAGGCAAAGGTTCAAAACAATTCCCCACAGTGGTTCTGTTTCCCACTCATAGAATCAATAACCAAGTCTTGTCGGCCGTCTCTATAGAATATAAATGTCAGTTAGAGGACTCAAACCCATTAGTAAAGTATAGTCATCAAGGCAACATAGTAACTGGCACAAAAACAGACACGGGGGCGGGGGGGGGGAGAGGGCTGGGGATGTGGCTCAAGCGGTAGCGCACTCGCCTGGCATGCGTGCGGCCCGGGTTCGATCCTCAGCACCACATACCAACAAAGATGTTGTGTCCGCCGAGAACTAAAAAATAAATATTAAAAAAATTCTCTCTCCCTCTTTCTCTCTCTCTCTCTCTCTCTCTCTCTAAAAAGAAGAAGAAGAAGAAGAAGACGACGACGACGTCGATGACACCGGTATCAGTAGAATAGAACTGGGAGCCCAGAAATAAACCCACACAAATGAGGCCAATTTATTTTTGACAGGATGCCAAACCTATTCAATGGAGGAAAGGAGGTCATTTTAATAAACGGTGATGGGACAACTGGACATCCACATGAAGAAGAATCAATTTGAGCTTCAAGAGTCTACTCAAAATGACAAGCACCTAAATGTGACAGCCCAAACTCTAACACTTTTAGGAGAATATAAAGTGGTTAATCTTTGTGATTTGGATTGTGTAATAGTGTCTTAGATTTAACACCCAAAGCACAAGCAAACAAAACTTAAAAATAGATAAATTGTACTTCATCTAATTTTTAAACTGGGGGTATTGAATAATGCTATTTCAAGAGCAAAAGGAAACCCATGTATCAAGAGAAAATACTTTTAAATCCTAAAGATATAGTACCAAAAATATACCAAGAACTTTTAGAACTCAACAATGAAAAAAAAAATTTTAATGACCAGTATTTTCAATCCTGTTTTTCTTTTTTGTACTAGGGATTGAACCCAGGGGCATCTACCACCAAGTTCAACTCCCCACAAACTCATATACAACTTTTTTTTTCCAGACATGGGCTGGGGGGCTGGGGCTGTAGCTCAGTGGCAAAGTGCTTGCCTAGCATGCGTGAGGCACTGCGTGAGTTCAATCCTCAGCACCACATAATAACAATTATCAAATCAGACAGGGGCTGGGTAAGTTGTCCAGGTTGGCCTTGAACTTGTGATCCTCCTGCCTCTGCCCCCCTGAGTCACTGGGATTACAGGTGTGTGCCACTGTACCTGTCTGGCCAAAGGTTTTTAATAGACAATTCTTCAAAAAAGATAGCACAAATGACTAGTAAGCACAATTAAAGGTGTTCCATATTGTTAGTCATTAGGGAAATGAAAATCAAACCACATGGCCATTAAGATGTTATAACTAGTACACATAGAAAATAATGGTATCCAAGAGCAAACAGAGACTCTGGAACCTCAGACATTGCTGGAGGGAATGTAAACTGGTGCTGCCTCTGGGAAACAGTCTGGCAGTTTAGTTACTCAGAAGGTTAAATATAAGGCTGGGGGTATTGCTCCATGGTACAGTACCTGGGTTCCATCTCAGAACCACATGCAAAAAAATAAAAGGTTAAACAGAGTTGCTCATATGACCCAGCAATTCCATGTTCAGGAGTATATCTCCAAGAGCATTGAAAACATATGTTCATATAAAAATTAGTACATCAGTATTCATAGCAGCATTATTCATGATAATTATTCATGATAGCAAAAAGCAATTTAAATAGACTTCAACTAAAAAGGGTAAACAAAATCTGGTATATCCATGGAGTGTCATATTATTCAGCCATGAAAAAGAAGGAAACGTTAAGAAAAGCTACAATCTAATAAACCTTGAAGACTCTATGCTCAGTGAAAAATTCAGGCACAAAAAGCTACATGAAGTATGATTCCATCCAAAAGAAATGTCCAAAATAGGCAGTCCAAAGAAACAGAAACAGAAAGGAGGTCCACGGTGCCAGAGGAAGTCAGCAGAGAGAACTGGGAGGGGCAGCTCCTGGGGATGTGGCTTCTTTTTGAGGTGATGAAAATGTCCTGAATTAGAGACCATGGTGGCACAGCCTTGTGTACTTTTGTGACCCATGAGTTTTATCTCAATTTTATTATGTCTATTTCTGTAATTGTTTCCTACTACTTCTCCCCAGCTTGACTTCCACTTCTCTCTTCAAGATCACCTTTCACTGACCCCCAAAAGCCTCCTACCTGGTCTACCTGCCTTTTCTGCTGCCCCTTACAACCCACTCCTCACACAGCAGCAACCTTGTGTGTGTCTGTGTCTATGTGTGTGTCTGTGTGTGTCCATGTGTGTCTCTGTGTGTCCATGAGTGTGAGTGTGTGTGAGTGAAACTCCTCTACACTCTCACACAGAACACTTGGCATCACCACCTCCATTTTGTATTTTTTTTCTCTGTTTTGAGTCAGTCTCTCCTGCAGACCTTGGATTCCAGGAACAACAGGTCTGATGAAAACATACGTGTGTGTGTGTGTGTGTGTGTGTGTGTGTGTGTATTACTAAAAAAAGAACCCAGTGGCACTCTACCCCTCTATCACATCCCCAGTGCCATTTATGTACATATTTAATTTGGGGACAGGGTGTCTTTAAGTTGCTCAAACTGGCCTCAAGCTTGGGATCCTCCAGCCTCAGCCTCCCAAGTGGCCGAGCTCACAGCCCCACCTAGCAATGAGCGTCTCCTGATAGTCAGAACACCTGCTCCTCCAGACAACAGCAACCTGCTCATTACAACAGCTGAGATGGTGACCACCCAGACCAGAGTTGGACCAAGGCTGCTTGATCATGCATCTTTCTGGTCCACCTCCCTGTGTAATCTGGGAGTCCAAGTCAGTCCCCAAAGACAAGGCAAGCATGCTGGGCCCCTGTCTTCCAGTACATCTGCACACCAACTAAAGTTTCTTTCCTGCCTTCCTTTTTTGTTTGGGACAAGTGGCCAGACCTGATTCACTGTGACCCCCAGAGTCAGGTCTGTGGCCCAGAACTCCTGTGTCTTCCCCCAACTTCCCCATCTCACATGATCATAGGATAATCATCAACACCAAGAAACTACTGCTATCCTATTGACTCATCTATACTCCTCACACAAATGTCATCAGTTGTGCCACTCATATCCTGCTTCCCAAATCCAGCCCATGGGGAGGAGGTTTGGCTTGGTGGTAGGGCGCTTGCTTAGCATGTGCAAGGCCCTGGGTTCATCCCAGCACTGGGGAAAAGGAGGGTGAGAAATCTTTCCACCAGCTCAGGCTCTGGAGCCCCTGAGCATCAAGTCCTCCTACCTCCTTGGTGTCCCCTAACTCCCAATAGCTCCTCGGGATTCCTTTGTGCAACCTTGAAACTTCTGAGGAAGACAGGCTACTTACCATGTGGAAGGTCTCTCTACTGAGATGGGCCTGACATTTACCCGTCATGAATTTAGAGTTAGATATTTGGGGAAAGAATAGCACAGAAGTGATTTGTCCCCTCCTGGGTCACCTCTCAGAGACTCGGGAGTCAGTATTCCCATTAAAGAGGCTAATGTGATCGCTTGGTGAAGGTGCGCACTCCTTGATCTTCCTCCAGGAACACATTGGTCTTCTTTTTGCAATGAGATTTTGAGACAATGCAAATATCCTTTCTCCTTATGCCCTCTGCTCACTAATTTAGCAAGCCCTGGTGAGGCCCGCCTGCTACTGGGGTGTCTACAAATGATTCTGTGTCCATCACTTCTTCTATGTCAATTTAATCTTTTATAAAGAAGATTTGTCACTTTTTCCTTGTTCACTGTTTATATCAGTACAAACATATGCATGTTAATTCTATTCTGTGATATTTAAGGCATTACGACCACTTTTAATCCTATTGCACCAATTGTCCCAGACTTGGCCCTTGGGAACCCTTTTGAATTGACCTGTGTGCCTTTTCCACATGTTTCCACCATTTCCCGGACATTTCTTTGCTTCCTGGTACAAGATCTCTCGGGCTCCTCTTGTACTGTCCCCATCTGAGAAAGTTTTGTTTGTGTTTCGCTTTGTTGGAACTGGGAATTGAACCCCAGGGGCACTTAACCACTGAGCCACATCCCAAGCCTTTTTTTTTTATATTTTATTTAGAGGCAGGGTCTCGCTGAGTTGCTTAGCACCTCACTACGGCTGGCTTTGAACTCGAAATCCTCCTGCCTCAGCCTCCCACGCCGTTGGGATTTCAGGCCCGGCTTGCAGTCTTGTCTTTATAAGAGATCATTTAGCAAGGCAGCCTCCATGACTTCCTGTAGAATACAAATCCTTCCTGTGACCTCAAGCCCTTTTCTGTTTCTCAAACCTCAATCCCTGGTGCTACCCCAACACTCACACTCCAATGATGTCAGTGGTGGATCCTAGGACATGCCCAGCTACTGCAGCCTCGGGGCCTTGGCACAGCTGCTTCTTTGTGACCCTTCAGCTCGCACCTCCCTTCACTCATAAGAAAGCTTCCCTAGCAGCTCCTGCTCTCCAGGTCCTCCACATTCCCCTGCCCACCCATCTCTCCTTTGCTCTTGTTGTAATCCCTGCTGTATCTGCTTCCCAAACACACAGATCACCAGCACTGTATTTTTGACATTTTAAAATAAGAATTAAATAAATATGAATGCAAACATGGTATATGCAGATCAATGAAGGAAACCCAGGTGGGTATTCAGCTCGGATCAGCAGGGTGGCCACCAGTGACCTGAATCCCAGCACGTTCAGCAACCCTCTGCCAAGTTCCGAAGCAAACAAAGTACATTCTTCGGTGATTTACCTGGTAGAGGCACCACTGCTAGAAAACGCAAGTGTTTATTAAGATCTGGCAAAGGATACTTTCATGTTTACATACCACACAGAATGAGGTTTTAGGCTCCCATAATTATAAACAGGTTTTTTCACCTGCTTGAATGTCAGGCAGGACAAATGAGAGTCACGTACTATTTGCAGCCCTTGTTCATTGTGCTGGACCGTCCTGGGCTTTATGAGATGTTTAGCATCCCTGACCTTGCCCTGACTTTCTGGCAGCATCTCCCAATCATGGTGGCCATCAAATGGAGGTCCACTGGATTTAGATTTCTACAACATCACCAGGGGTGGTGAGGGGCAGTGTTTCAAGACACTGTAAAGCAAGCCTAGTAGGTAATACAGGTAAGCTAAGGCGCTGGCAGGGTCTTCTGCGTGGGATCTCCCACCTCCCCACCAGCAGGAAGAAGACAATGACAAAGGGTGTGAGCCACTCTGTTACTAGCAGCCCTTCCTAGCCCCAGGTCTGAAGGGACAAAAGAAGGAAATGGGTTCCATTCCCAGCTTTCCAAGAAATCTCCATACTGCTTTCCAAATTGGCCGCACCAATTTGCAGTCCCACCAGCAATGCACAAGTGTACCCTTTTCTCCACATCCTTGCCAGCACTTGTTGTTGTTTGACTCCATAATGGCTGCCAATCTTACTGGAGTGAGATGGTATCTTAGGGTGGTTTTAATTTGCATTTCTCTGACTGCTAGAGATGGTGAGCATTTTTTCATGTACTTGTTGATTGATTGTATATCCTCTTCTGAGAAGTGTCTGTTCAGGTCCTTGGCCCATTTGTTGATTGGGTTATTTGTTATCTTATTGTCTAATTTTTTGAGTTCTTTGTATACTCTGGAAATTAGGGCTCTATCTGAAGTGTGAGGAGTAAAGATTTGTTCCCATGATGTAGACTCCCTGTTTACCTCTCTTATTGTTTCTCTTGCTGAGAAAAAACTTTTTAGTTTGAGTAAGTCCCATTTGTTGATTCTTGTTTTTAACTCTTGTGCTATGGGTGTCCTATTAAGGAGTTTGGAGCCCGACCCCACAATATGTAGATTAGAGCCAACTTTTTCTTCTATCAGACGCAGAGTCTCTGATTTGATATCAAGCTCCTTGGTCCATTTTGAGTTAACTTTTGTGCATGATGAGAGAAAGGATTCAGATTCATTTTGTTGCATATGGATTTCCAGTTTTCCCAGCACCATTTGTTGAAGATGCTATCCTTCCTCCATTGCATGCTTTTAGCACCTTTGTCAAATATAAAATAGTTGTAATTTTGTGGATTGGTCTCTGTGTCCTCTATTCTGTACCATTGGTCCACCCACCTGTTTTGGTACCAGTACCACGCTGTTTTTGTTACTATTGCTCTGTAATATAGTTTGAAATCTGGTATCGTATACCACCTGTTTCACTCTTCCTGCTTAGAATTGCTTTTGCTATTCTGGGTCTTTTATTTTTCCAGAAAACAACATACACTATTATGGCATTATGTAAAAACGTGGATGTGTAACCGATGTGATTCTGCAATCTGTATACGGGGTAAAAATGGGAGTTCATAATCCACTTGAATCAAATGTATGAAATATGATATGTCAAGAGCTTTGTAATGTTTTGAACAACTAATAATAATAATAATAAAAAGAAGGAAATGGGATCCCAGAGTGCTGGGAACCCAGACCTCCCCTCCAGGACCTGGCTAGATGTCAGGGGTTTCATATTTCACACAACATCAGAACCACATGGAAGGGGTGTTAAGATACAGATCACTGCACCTCTCCATGGATTTGGAGTAGGTCAAGAACTTGCCTCTTTAACAAACACCCAGGTGATGCCAGTGTTCCTGGTCCGT
This sequence comes from Urocitellus parryii, assembly GCF_045843805.1. Taxonomy (NCBI): domain Eukaryota; kingdom Metazoa; phylum Chordata; class Mammalia; order Rodentia; family Sciuridae; genus Urocitellus; species Urocitellus parryii. Next base: position 104,468,206 of record NC_135532.1, read on the forward strand.
GGGCCACACTTGGGGAGCCATGGCTCCCAATGGAACCTCCGTGGGGAAAGGGAGCACCTGACCATCCCCACCTGCCAGTCCTCCTCTGGCGTTTCCCATTGGCAGAACCCAACCTGAGGCCAGCAGGTAGGGGAGTCAGGGAGGTGGAGTCTGTGGAGGTCTGGTGGGGAGAGAAAGGGTCCCAACTCCTCCTTGCTTCTCAGGCCACCAGCTCAGGGAGCAGAGAATCCCACTGTCATTCAAACATCTTCTGCCCAGTGGTTTCTCTGAAAAGACCACCCCACCCCCACCTCCACCCCGCCACCACCCCACCCTCCGCCACCTTGGTGGCACTGAGGATTGAACCCCGAGTGCTCTATCACTGAGCTACTTTTTAGTACTTTTTATTATTTTTTTTCTTCATTCTGAGACAGGACCTTACTGGGTTAATCAGGCCTCACAGCCTCACTTTCCAAGTAGCTGGAATTACAGGCGTGTGCCACCATGCTGGGCTTCTGATTTCCTCCTGAGTGCTGGGACACAGAACACGACTCAGAAGCTTAAAGGAAATTATGCTTCTCTCCGTTTAATGAATAAACTATCCTGTCTCATGCCCTGCAGTGATTTGAAGCGTTTCTGGGATTAAGAAGTACTGAGATTTCCATCAGGAGGAAAGCTATTCCTTCCGGCCACTTCAGTTCCAGCCTTCCCCAGCTGTCTCCTGATTCATGCATGGCATTTTGTTCTCCGAATCTCAGTTTTCTGTTTGGTGTTTACCTAAGCCAAGGATGAAATAGTATTTCTTGAACTAATCATTTCTTTTCTTATATCCCCTGCTCCCAGCTTTGAGGGAGAGTAAATATATCTGTCTGTGGGTGAGCCTGAAGCTCTGAAGATTTGGAATGAGGTAGGACATACGCTTCATTAAATCCCATTTTTTGCTCGTAAATGAAAACATTAACCATTGTTAGTCGTTCTTCAAAAATTCTTTCCACGTCCACAGAAGCTGCCCCTGACAGAGAGGTAATTTGCAGCAGCTTCCAGACCTCAGATGGATTAAAAAGAAAAATCGGGTAGGTATATGCCCAGGTCAGGAGCTGGGGAGGGAGAAACGCATCCCAGCATGACTTAAAGGAAGTCCGTCCTTGGTGGCTTCGTCCTCCCTGCACTGCTGAGCCCCTCTGCCCCTTCCCTGGGTCTCTGAAGATGGGCTCTGAACCCGGTGCCCCTGTTCCCTCAGCCCCTCAGGGCACCTCTGCTTCCCCCCTGAGAAGCCACCTCTCAATTTGAGAGGCCAGTGGGTTTATCCTTGGGTAACTCCTTCACCGATGGTGGCCAGCTGCGGTGCCATGCTGAGAAAGACCTTGGGAACCTTATGGGGATCAGCAGAAAAACAGTCCCATGAGCCATTGTGGCATTTACCACAGACACAGAGGACAGAGCCAAGGACCCCTAGTGCCTAGTAGATGCCCCCTGACCCTGGCTTCCGGAAGTCATGCCTCTGTAGGGTCCTGCACATTGCACCCTCGGAGTCCCTACCAGACATGGGCCCACAGTGCCTGCCCTCCACAGGTTTGGAACACAGAAAGCTCTGAAATGACACACACAAAAAAAAAATTAGTTTTTTACTTTTTTTTTTTTACCCCCAAGGAAAACTCAATCTGAACTGAGTAGTTAAGGTACTTGTTCAAGGTCACCTAATCAGATATGGTAGTAGAACGAAGAAGCCGATATAAGCAGTGTGAACCCAATGCTGACCCTGGGACACACTGTAAATGACCTTTATGCCCTTAGAACCTTACATGTCTCAGGCCCAAATGCATATTCCCAGGAAAGACAATCTGCTTGGCCCAGAAGAGGTCAGAAATTCAAATCCATCTAATCACTAGAGACTAAGGGGACCGCTGGGTCAGCACTGTGGAGGTCCCACAGGGGAATGGCTGGGTAGGTGCCCTCATAAGTGTCTATAACTTGTGGTTTCAAAAATAAACAACCAGGTCAATGAAAGGCAGACCCTTTTTAAGACTGTATGAGTGCTAGTGATGAATGAGGGGTCCTCTCCGAAGATGTTGTCCCTTGTGAAACAGAAGAGCAAAGCAGAGGACCTCCATTATGGTGACCCTGGAAAGAGCAGCTCCAAGAGGAGTATGGAGGTCTCGTATTTTTCTTGGAAGTCTCTCCCTTTCAGAATGGCAGCCTTTATCATCACCACGGTGGCCCAGGTGCAGGCCACCTCCTGGCCTTGACTGCCCTGGGAACACAGATGCAGCCTGCAATACCAACCACACTGAGAACCCAAGTGGAAATGGGCAAAGGACCCAGAAGGAGCATGAGAAAAGTCAGCCTCGCTTAACTGGTGTAGCCGTCTCATTTCCAGAGCTCAGGAGTCTGTCTGCTTTACCTCGGTGTCTCGGTTAGCTCCTGGTTTCCCCCAGGCTGGGCCGTGGAGAGAGCCTTTCACGCACTCAACAAGGGAAGCGGTGTGCTGTTGGAGCCCTCGAGATGAACTTGGCACTGTGCGAAGTGCTGGGGATAAAATAGTAACCAGCAAAATAAGTTCATCTTGCTTTTAGATGTGTCTGGAATTCTTTTCCTTGATGAAGTCAAGAACCCATTCGGACTGAGAGAAGTCTCCTCTTTGGAGGGAACTTGTCAGATCCCTATCCAGTGACACTCTGTCTGAGAGGTGTTGAGGTATGCATATGAAGTATGCCCCCCACAAAGCTCCTGTCAATGCAGGAATCTTCTGAGGTGAAATCATTAAGTCATTAGATTATGAGAGCTGTAACCTAGTGAGTCTATACTAGTTTGAATGGATTGACCGGGTGCTAACTGTGGGGAGGTGGGTCACCCGGTAGCATGCCCTGAAAAAACCTCAATATCTCTTAATCTCTCTCTCTCTCTTCTCTCTCTCTCTTCTCTCTCTCTCTCTCTCTCTCTCTCTCTCTCTCTCTCTCTCTCTCTCTCTCCTTCCTAGCCATGATGAGCTGAGTAGTCTTCCTCTACCAGGCCCTCCCGCCATGATGGGCCTCATATGGGGCTCAGAGCAATGGAGTTGGCCAACCATGAACTGAACCTCTGAATCATCAAACTCAAAGTAAACTTTTCCCTCTCTAAGTTATTCTTGTCAGGTATTTTGGTCACAGCAATGAAAACCTAACAGGAGGAATGGCTAAGTCATGTTGCAAAGGGGCAGACAAAACAGGAAAGGAAGGAATTTGTGGGTAATTTTTGCAATGCACTCTACCCAGGTAAGAAGTTCACATTTCAACCAGAGAGCAGTGGGAAGCCACGGACGGGGTTTTCAAATATAGAAATCAGGTAAATTTGGCTTAGGTTTTTAAAAAAGGTCACTCTGGTGAGTGGGTGAAGTCAGGAAGAGAGCAAGACAAGAATGTAAGCAGAGACTGGTTGGGTGACTTTGGCAGTGGCCCGGGTTGAAGACGAAGAAGCCTGGGCTAGGGTGGAGACAGAGGAGAGGGCAAGAAGTGGTCATCTGAAATCTGTGTAGGAACTGGGGAAGATAGCATTTGCCTAGAGAGGAGTTGGTGACAGAACCGAGCATGACTCTGAAGTTATTTTATTTGAGCCACGGATGGGGAAGGCAGAAGAGCAGGTGGGAGTAGGAACAGATGGGCATCAGAAGTTGGGTTCAGGGACTCATTGGAAGCACGAAATGATCCTATCGGGTAGGCAGTTGGCTATTCAGATCTGAGGCCCAGCAGAGAGACTGGGGTTGGAAATATCAATTTAGGAGTTTACTGGCCCATCTTGTGGGTCATATTCTCTAGGCTGGAGTCCCAGCTATTCAGACAGCCCTAATCCAGGTGACACTCTGAAAATAGTTTACAGATGTGACTAAAGGGAAGATTTCAGGCAAGACACCAGGCTTAGTGAAAGTACAGCAAGGTTCACTAGAAGAAAAAGAAGGAGCAGAGAAGCACCCTCAGGGGAGGAAGTGGGCTCTCTCCGAGAAGCTTCCTTCTCTGTGTCCAGCATGTATTGGGGTAGGAGGGAGAGTGTTAGAAGGTCCTGCCCAAGTATCACTACAGGACACTGGACGGACAGACTACATTAGCCAACAACCTACAGGCAGCTCTGGGTCGCCGTGGCCTGACTGACGAGTCCTAGTTGAAACTGACTTTACAGAATTTATAGTCAGTGGGCTTCAGTCATAACTGTCCTACTGTCCCAGGTCTGGGAGTCTCTGGTCTGTGTTGTTTGCATAGGGTCTAGCTTAAGCTGTATTAGCAATCAGGCCCCTCTGAGCTAAAATATCTTTGTCCTCCCCCAGCTATCTTTGTCCTATTGTAAGAAAAATTGTCTGTAGGCCTGAGATGGGGCCAGGGTCCTGAAAGAGCTCTCTTGTCAGACAGACACCACTGAGGCAGGACTGCTGATTAACTGATTTGTTCTGTTCTAAGCATTTTCTTAAACCCCAGACCCACAGCTCGTGTCTAACTGCTACCTAACAATAAGTCTGTGTGAGATCTCTCCCAGGGAAAGTAAGGCCCAGGACAGTGACTTCAAACATAGGGACGCGAAAAATGGGAATAGCAACGTGAAAGAAAAGCAAACTTCAAAACCCCACAGGATGGGTTTTCTATCGTCCTCACCTCCAGACTTTGTTGACCTGCCCTTACTAATCCATGGGATGGTACTGGACTGTCCATCAGGGAGGATATGCCCCCCTACTCCGCAGGGTAGAGAAGAGACACAAACAGGTCTCCCTTCCTCCTAGGCAAAGATTGGCTCAGAGACAGGGACATAGCCCAAGAGGCCTACTCACAGCCATCTTGGGGAAATTCTGGGTAAAAAGAATCCCTCACTTTAAAATAGCATGGGCCACATGCTATCTTATCAGGATAAAGTGCCCCTGAGGAGCAGAAAGTCAACTACTAATTAGGGTCAGACCTAGGATACTTTTAAAAGCCCTAAAACAGACCAGAAGTGATGGTCCACACCAGTAATTCCAGCAGCTGGGGAGGCTGAGGCAAAAGGATTGCAAGTTCAAAGCCAGCCTCACCAACTTAGTAAGGCCCTGTCTCAAAATTAAAAAAAAAAAAAAAAAAAATGAAAAGGCCTGGGAATGTGGCTCAGTGGTTAAGCACTTCTAGGTTCAATCTCTGGCACCAAATAAATAAATAAAAACCCTAAACCTTCGTGTCCTTTCTTCTAAAATCTCCGTTTCAAAGCTTTCTCTGGTGCGACGCTGTTAGTCCAAGTCTCCCTTTAAGCTTATGCAGAGGGAATTTTTTTTTTTTTTTACTTTAAATGCAGTTTTGAGTCCTTTAGTTATTACCTGTGTAACACTCTAGAGTTTTACTCAAAAGCTACCTTGAGGTGCAGGTCCCTGTCCTGTGTCCCTGTCATTATGTGCTTTGGGAACTTCTGCAAATAGTTGCCCCTGGATGAGTCCAAGCAGCTTTCCACTGAGTCCTGTTGTGTACAGAAAGGTGTGTCTGTGACCATATGTTTGCTTAGTGATGATAGGGGTCACTAAAGTCAGGAAAAACCTAGAAACCGCGGCCTCTAACCTGGTCCCTAAGTGAAAATCAGAACACGGTGTGTATAACCACATGCTTCATGTGCCCACAGGCACAGATATCAAATTTATATAACTAGAAACTCTTTCCTTCTCAGGTAACACAAACCCAAATTGAACTTCTTTCAGCACAAAGGGATATTTGTTTTCTCCACAATGAACCATTGAGGGCAATGTTCAGGCATGATGGATCCAGGTGCTCGCTGACCTGAGCAGAAACCTCTTTCCATTTTAGAAGGTCCTTCCTTGTCTTCTTTTCTCCTGGGGTCACCCCGTTCTGATTCTTGATCAAGTATCTGAACACAGGCCTGGTACTGGGTCAGAGAACCTTGGCGAGGGTGTCCACTCAGGAAGGCACTTTTCAGGCAAGAGATGAACACATGTGAGCAGGGCAAGTGGTGTCTTGCCAACAGCGGGGGGTATCTGCCCCAGGAGAAAGGAGAAATTTACCGCTGACATGGTTTAGTCACCCACACTGATGATGCTAAAAGCTTTTTTTTTTTAAACCATCAATAAAGAGAGTTTTACAATTCTCTAAGCCATCTACAGATGATGCCCCCTGAGTTTCTGCTCCCAGACCAGTGATTCCCACCAACATGCTTTTGGTAAGCAGTGCACGAACGAAGGTCCCTCTCCCTCCAAACGACAGCTCCACCTACTCCTCCTGGATAGAGCTTCGGAGCCTTTCTCTCTCCTTTGTAGGATCCTCCAGCTGCCTTTGGAACACTTCTACCTAAGTGTCCCACTGTCTGAAGCTATTCTCCCTCTCGACCTGCTTAGCTGTCTGTGATCCTGACCTCAGAAAATGCATCTATACAACGAGCACCTACGAGAGCTATTGGGAATGCACAAGACACTACACGTCTCTTATCTTTAAGGCAATCAGGAAGGGCCTCCCTGGAACTGCCCCTCTTGGGGACCTCAAGAGCAAACTCACAGTGTCCAGTGGTGAATCCCTGAGTCTCAGGGAAGGTTGAGGCAGGAGAATCACAAGTTCAAGGCCAGTCTCAGCTACTTAGTGAGACCCTGTCTTGACATTTAAAAAAATAAAAATAGGTCCTGGGGTTGTAGCTCAGTGATAGAGTGCTTGCCTAGCACGTGTGAGGCACCAGGTTCAATCCTCAGCACCCCATAAAAATAAATAAATAAATAAATACAGGTAAATTATTAAAAAATAAAAATAAAAAGGGCTGGGGAATGTAATTCAGTGGTAAAACACTCTTGGGTTCAATCTCTAGTACCAAAAAAAAAAAAAAAGTGACAAGGTGTTGTTTATTAATCTTCACAAATCATCCTTGCAATTGTCTAAGACACATAGAATCTAAGCTTTCCCCAAATGCACCTCTAAAAAAGAGGGGGCAAAGCACGAGTCACATTCCTTGCTTCTAGCCCTTTGACCCCACCTGGATTACTGCTTTCATGACCATATGTGGTGCCCAGGCCTGCAGGGGCCAGTAAAGAGTGCCCATGGAGGTTCTAGATGTGGCCTTCTGTGTACAGCGGGCAGGCCCTGGCCCATCTGTGGTCTAGAGTCAGGGTGTGGGGCTCAGGGAGCCCCAAAGAGTTCAATCATACCTGAAATTTATCTCCAGCCTGACCACTAGATTTTCTTCCACATCTCAACCTCCAATCCCAAATTCTAATAAAGCTAGCCCACACACGCAAGTAATTAAAACATTTGCCAAATTCCCAAAAGCTTTACATTCCCAACGGTTGGGATCCTGGATTCCCAAACTTGGACCTGTGTGCTCCAAGATCCCATGCCATCCTCATGAGCAGGAACAAGTGTGACCACCTGTGCAGAACTCCTCCATTGACCTGTCTCCATAATCAAATTTCCACCCTTGAAAAGTAGTAGCAGAATGGAGTGGTCATGCATCGGCTGGTATGAATTCATTTATCAGACCAGCTCCAGACATTGGGAGCTTGCCGGGAAGAAATGCAAGGGTCAGGTGCAAGGCCCTGTGGGAAGGGGAGGCTTGCAGGGTGGGGGTGGGGGGGCTAATGGGGACTGAGAATCTCAGCACACGGGAATTCTGACAGGTGCACCAGACCAGCAGAAGGACAGTGAAATTGCTTTCTATCATTGTCTGGAATCTCTGTCTTCAAGAGTCAGGATTTAGGTGGTGGTTATGCCCCTCCTCTTTGCAGTTACCCAAAACCCTAAACTGCAATCCTAAACCTGCTATGCTCAGCAGAAGGACAAGCATGATTGAGGACAAAAGAGATTTCCTATGAGGCTGTCACTGACACAGTGTTGTTCCCTAAAGGTGCCGACCTGTCTTGAAAAGACATTCTCTCCAAACATGTACTTTGCCCTTCAACAACAATCCCAGCACACTGACTTCTCAAACACCAAACTTGACCCTAGTTTGAAATTTCTTTGCCTAGGATCTACCAATTCCCGGAAGCAATCAATGGAAGCTTTGGACATTTTCATTTATGAACTAGGAATTTTTCTGGAAACAGCCCCTTCCTTGGCCTCATCAGTTACCCACAAAATGACCCACCACTGAGGTCATCGCCAGAGAGGTACTGCGGTGTGCGTCTTCTCCAGAAGCTTCCAACAACCCATGGTGTGGTACAGGATGGAAATCCTTCAAGCCTCTGCTGACAGGTTCTATATAAGGAATGGGCATAGAGATGAATCCACCCTGCAATTCCACTTCGTAATAAGTTCATTTTTAACTGAGGACTCATTCTATTCACATTTGGTAATCTGACACGAGAGCCGTTGTCACAACATTCATACAAAGCCCTAAAATAGCGCTTGCAGCCAGGCCACCAGATTCCATAAAGCTGATGCCTTAATGGAACCATTCTTCCCTGGTTCCAAAACAGTCTCCACATTGTCAAACATGTTGTCAAGTGTGGCAAAGAAATGTGGGTTGAGGATTTTTTTTCTAAATAGTAACACTGATGCCTTGCGGGAAGTGCTGTTTACATTGTTTTTTCAGATTAATATTAGATTGGTATATTTTAAGCAAAAGTTTGAAGGGTGAGAACCTGTTTTCCTCTGCAGAAGTAAGATTACGCATGCTGTTTTAGAGAAATAAATCCAATCTGGTTTGATAGCTTCCCTGCTGTTTGCTAGCTGCACAGAGGATTTTCTCAGTTAATTTGGCATTCTCCCAAAAAATCACAGAAAGCAAAATACCATACAACATTTTATATTGCAGAAAATTCATGGGTTTTTTTTTTTAATGCTTAGTCATGTTATCCCTCTCTCTTTCCTTTTCTTCCTTCTCTGATGGTTTTCTGAGCTCGGAACAGAGATCTGCTTATGGCCAGCTTCCCAAGAATGCAAGGTATCTTGAAGAAAAAAAAAAGTAATTATTGAGTGACTACTGTATACCCTGGCTTCTTTTGGGCTCTACTAGAGGCACTTCAGGAAAAGACAGTATTTATCTCCAAGAAATCAAAATCTAATTATGAAGTCAGGATGATACACATGAAATAAATAGGAAGCCATGTAAGATGATGAGTAAGTAATTCAATGCTGAATTGTTAAGTGTTGACTGAAACTGCTACTCAAGTTTAGAAAACAAAGATGGCTTGATTGTTTGATAGATTTGAAGTAGAGATAAATGTTAAGTTAGAACTTCAAGGTACATGGTCCTGATAATACTAAAACCAACACAATTACTGGGATAAAAAATAAATGAAGCACCGATTTTTATAAACTACCCCAGGCCAGCAAGTGTTTTGCATGAATTACCTCATTTAATGTTCAGCACAACACATTTCACAGATAAGGAAACCAAAGTTCAGAGAAGTGAAGGACCTTGGCCAGTGATAGAACCAGGTTGGTCTGCAGCCTAAGCATATTCTTTCCACCATATCACGTAGTCCATCGCCCCAGGAGGTGAACAATAGCACGCTTTCTTCTTTTGATTAAAAAAAAAAAGTCTTTTAATATTTTGGAATTGTAAGACTGAAGCCAGAATTAGATGGGCAGATAGGGAAGGGTCAGATCCAGAAAATGGAGGGATTGAAATGTTAATTCCTTCAGAGAATTCTTCCTCCTCTCTTATCAAGAACCTGCCTCGGCTCCAACCTGTGGCTAAGGTAACCAGTGCCAGGAATTGCCCCTCCCTACAGGAGCTATAAGGTTGTTAATCAGTGTGTCCTGGGCTGCTCCATCCTGCCCTTCCCCTGTCCATCTGCTTCTCACCTTTTGGCCATCTCACCTAGTCACATAGGCAGGAAGGAGAAAGATAAGGGGAAGAGAGCAGGAGAACAAAGGAAACCTGGGACATGTAAAAGAGTGGAACACCTTGCTTCTTGGGATACCAGATACCAGTTATAGCCCCCTTCTCCCTCCTGGGAGAAGTCTATATTAACCCCTCCCCCCCCCCCTTTTTTTTAATTGTTTTTAGTTGTTGATGGACTTTTATTTTCACTTATTTGTATGCGGTACTGAGAATCAAACCCAGTGCCTCACACATGCTAGGCAAGTACTCTACCACTGAGCCACAACCCCAGCCCCTATGTTATTAGAAACTGATGTGATTCCATTTTTGAGAAACCAGCTTCTACCTCAAGGCCTGTCCTAAGGAAGGGGGCGTGACCCTTGTCCTTGGAAAGACGCACAGAGCACTCCTAGGCACATACCCACCCTACTGAATTGTTTGTCTGCAAATAACAGGAGAGATCTGCAGCACCAGGTGTCCCTGACTCAGTTAGGCTAGGTGAGAACCCATAGCAACCCCCTAGCAACCTCCAATCAGCATGAGACAGGGAAAATACCTGGGATGTCAGATGACTCCCCAGTAGTTTATGGTGGTTGATAACATGTTGGGAAACCATGTAGTTTAGCACGTACACCCCTCGTGGCCTAAAACAATCAGTTCAAAGGAATCCCCCTCTTGTACTAACCAATCACCCCTACCCAACTTGTTCTCGCCAGCGAATGTGCTAATCAATGTTAAGATTTTCCCGTGGTGTGAAATGATTTGCTGTGTGATGTTGTGACGCATAGAGTATCCCAAAAAAACCTATAATATCTCACTGAACAAAGGACCAGGACTCACTCCCTGGGACCGCTGCATTGGGAACGGTTGTGAGTCCAGGCTCGAGCTTGCAATAGACTCTTGTGTGACTGCATTGGATTCAGCTCCTGGAGGTCTACTGGGGTCCCACGAATCTGGCATTCCATTACCCTTTTTAAATAAACTCTGCTGAATATGCTTGCCTCGACGTGCTTCTCTAATGGTATATTCCAACGTGTGAGGAAGCAGAACTTGTTACCAGTAACAGGAAGTATCAAAACTAAAGTAATTAGATTCAAGAAGAGCCATCCTTTGGCTATACCTAGACTTCCAAAAAGTAGAAATTGTTCATTAGATGACTTGGGGAAGATTCGGCCATTTGTTGGTTCACAGCATGCCCTAAGTCACCCATGGAGTGGAGTAAGAAGGAGGAGTCTCCTACAAACTAGAAATAAAAGGCGGGAGGTCAAAAGGAAAACCCTCACTCCTGAAGCAGGAGGGGCTAGATTTCATGAGACCTGATCCTCTGCTCTGAAGAAGGGCCCCAAAGAAGCCACGTCGCTACATGGAAACCAAGTGTGCACGCTAGGCTTGGATCACCAGCGATGCGATTTGATTTAACTATAGGATCCGTGCTGCTCTTCTCCAAGATGGCCCCAGTGATATCCTGGACTCACATTTCTCTGTAGTCCCCTTCCTTACTGCACCAAAATTGGGCTCTGTGATGTGATGGAAATGATGAGATGTCACTTGAAATGTTAAATTATAAAAGATTTCTGTCTGGGTTTTTTGTTTTTTGTTTTTTTTTTTTTTGGTCTCTTCTCTCTCTTAGTCAGAAGCAAGTTACCAGATTATGAGCAACCTTCTGGAAAGGCCACCTGGTGAGAAACTAAAGCTTGCACCACCACACAAGTGAACTGAGAAGCAGATTCTCTGACCTGAGTCAAATTCTAGGATGATTAGCCTGGGGGCATCTCTCTTTTTTTTTAAGAGAGAGTGAGAGAGGAAAGAGAGAGAGAATTTTTTTTTTTTAAATATTTATCTTTTAGTTCTCGGCGGACACATCTTTGTTGGTATGTGGTGTTGAGGATGGAACCTGGGCCGCACGCATGCCAGGCGAGCACGCTACCGCTTGAGCCACATCCCCAGGCCCGCCTGGGGGCATCTTGACTGAAACCTCAAAGAGAAATCCTGAGCCAGAACCACGCAGCTAAGCTGCCCCTAGGCGCCTGACCTCAGATATTTAGAAGGTGATTGATGAGTGTTTCTTGTTTTAAGCTGCCAGATTTCGTATTAGATCTTTGAGGGGCTGGGGATGTGGCTCAAGTGGTAGCGCGCTCGCCTGGCATGCCTGGGTCCCAGGTTCGATCCTCAGCACCACATATAAAGATGTTGTATCCCCCAATAACTAAAAAGTAAATATTTAAAAATTCTCTCTCTCTCTCTCTCTCTCTCTCTCTCTCTCTCTCTCTCTCTCTCTCTCTTTAAAAAAAATGTAAAAAAAAAAAAGATCTTTGAGAACTATTATATTTAACAATGGAGGAAAATAAGCTGTGTGAGTCTCCTGCCTGTAGGTCCCAATGCTCTCTCCGGTTTCCTACTCCCCTTCTGCTTACCTCTCTGCCTCTCAGGCCTGGGTTTCAAACATAACATAACCTTCTGCAGAAACCTTCCCTGATCTTTTCCTCTGTATTCCAGGATCCCACTATCCTCCCAGCTTCCTTTATCATGCACAGCATTTCTAGAAACAGAGGTTCTTCCAGTGTTCAGGCAAAGTCACATTTCTTTTTTTGACATTTATTTCCTAGCTTTTTTTAGGTGGACACAATATCTTTATTTTACATTTATGTGGTGCTGAGGATCGAACCCAGTGCCCCACGCATGCTAGGTGAGCGCTCTACCACTGAGCCACAATCTCAGCCCCATGCACATCATTTATTAGGACCTATCGACTTCTCTGTCCACCCTAGTTTGCAGGCAGGGCTGATTCCAACATCTAGTTAAATTCTTGTCAAATAGTAGGTATGCAGAAAGGTGAAGAAGCACTTCCTGGAGCTTCAAACCATAGAAAGTTCCAGAGAAAAGAAGCACCTGCAAAGCTAACAGTGAGAGGCCTGGAGAGTAAAGAGAGAATCTTTGGGAGACACAGAAAAGGGATATTTTGGGGGGATACCAGGATACCAGACTTGGATAGATACTTGGCACCTCCACCAAGCCACCTCCCCCGGTATGGAAACTTAATTCCAATTATGCTGAGGAGGGTGACCTAAAGCCCAAAAGTGGGCCTGAGACCAGGAAGCCAGCTCTGGACAGGACCCAGCATCCAATCAGGGCTGGATGTTATCCCGACCCAGCTGACCTTGACCTAGAAGCCAGGCTCTTTATTTAGATCCAGAAAAAAAAAAAAAACTGACACGAGGGGAAGGCACCCGAGCCAGGTGTGTGATGGGCAGGGCCAGCAGGTCTAATCCAGCACTAGGCTTTGGCTAGGTTTCTAGAAGACGCTGGAGCATCAGGCCAGGGAGGAGGGCATCTGTGCACCGGGATTTCCTGTGTGTGTGTGTGTGGTGTGTGTGTGTGTGTGTGTGTGTGTGTGTGTGTGTGTGTGGTTGTAGATGGATGGCATGCCTTCATTTTATTTGTTTATTTTTATGTGGTGCTGAGGATCAAACCCAGGGCCTCTCACGTGCTAGGCAAGCGCTCTGACACTGAGGCCCAGCCCCAGCCCCATTTGTTTCCTTTTCCAGATGTGATTAGGGAGACCTCAATTCAAACTCAGAAGAAAGGAATTTTTCCTACATCTTGATCAAAACACCGGGAGAAGGAAGGAGGGGATAAAAACCATGGATTCCCAGAGTCTCCCTGTTGAATCTGGATCTGCACCATTAGCCTAAATCCAGCATGTGAGGTCAGTGTCACCAGTAGGAGCAGCATGCCAGGGGACACCAAGGTGTGATGAGGAGTTTATTATGGTTGCTCCTCTCAGTCCCAGGTGGGGGGCTGCCCAGAGGGACAGGCCCAGTCACTACCAACCACTGCCTCCAGCATCCAGCCCTCCAGAACAACCCAGCCCAACCGTGGTCACCACCTGCAATCCTCAGGACTCAGGCACCTTACCTCCCTCGTAGGGCTCAGCCTTCAAACAACACAGGTTTGTATTCATACCTAGTTTCAATTGCAGTACTTTAAGAACAAGAAAAACCAAGTTACAAATATTTTCCCAGTTTGTCACCTGTTTTCTTACTTTGCACATATTATTTCTTTCCCATTCGGGAACTTCTCATTTCGGTAATTGCAGGCATCAATCTTTAATGTTGTCCAGACTTTGTGCCATGTTTAGACAAGTCTTCTTCATCCCCAAATTATATATATTAAAGTCTCTCAAGTTTTCTTATAAATTTTTTTGTGGTCTTTCTCTTTCTTTTGGTACTGGGGGTTGAACTCAGGGGCACCTTACCACTGAGCCACATCCCCAGCCCTTTTCATTTTTTGAGACAGGGTCTCACTAAATTGCTTAGGGCCTCCCTAAGTTTCTAAGGTTGGCTTTGAATTTTCGATCCTCCTGCCTCAGCCTCCCAAGTTCCTGGGATTACCAGCATGGGCTATGGTCTCATTTTTTAATAAACTTTTGGAGGTATAATTTACATTATAATAAAATGCACCTATTTCAAGTATACACTTCAATGAGTTTAAAAAAAAAATTTACAGCCAAGTAATTAGCAAGTAATTTCTGTTCCCCTCAATAAGCATCCCTCAGTTTTGATCAATCCCCAGCCTCATCCTCACCTCCAGGTGACCGATATCTGTTTCCCTCCCTTTAGGTTAGTTTTGCCTATTCTAAAATGTGACACTGTACGGTATAACTTTTGTGTTTGGCTATTTCACTGAGCCAAATTTCATTGAGTTTTATCCATTTTGTATCTTCTTTCTTTTCTATTGTTAAGTAGAATTTCAACAGATGCAAAAACCATAATTTATTTATCCTTTCCTTGTTGAATATTTTCCAGCTTTTTTTTTTTTTGCCTATTATGAGTAAACTTGCTTGGTTTTACTTTGTTATGTTTGTTTTCTTATGTTTTAATTTTTGAACAGATTTTTTTTTTTTGGAGCAGTTTCAGATTCACAGTTCAACAGAGAGTACTGAGTTCCCAATGCACCCCCCACCACCACCATCAACATCCCACAGGCAGAGGTATCTTAGTTAAAAAAATTGATGAAGCTGTGTTGAAACATTATTGTCAATCAAAGTCCGGGATGGATGTTAGGGTTCACTCTTGGTGGCATACATTCCATGGTTTTGGACAAGTGTCCAATGACACTTGTTCACGGTTAGAGCTCGCAGAGCAGTTTCACTACCGTGAAAAATCCTACTCTCTTCTTTCTTATTTTTCCTTTCCTAATCACTAATCTTTTTACTGTCTTCATAGTTTTGCTTTTTCTGGAATGTTACAGAGTCGGAATCATAGTGAACTTTTCACATTGGCCTCTTTCTCTTAGTTATACGTATATAAGTTTCCTCATGCGTTTCTGCAAACTGATTATACATTGCTTTTTAGCACTGAGTAATATTTCATCATCAGGAAATACCACAGTGTATCCACTCATCTACTGAAAGGCAGGATGGTTGCTGCCAAGTGTGGGCAATTCCAAATAAAGCTGCTACAAACAGCTGTGTGCAGGTTTTTGTAGGAAACAAATTTGCATTTTATCTGAATAAATACCAAAGAGTGGGATAATACGATAAAATATGGTTAGCTTAGAAGAAACTGCCAATCTGCTTCCAAAGCGGCAACTCTGTGAATCAGAGTTCCCATTGTTCCACATCTTCACCTGCACTTAATGTTGTCTGCTTAGACTTCAGCCACTCTAACAGGCAAGCCAGTGCTATCCCCTTGTTGCTTCAGTTTGCAACTCCCTAATAAAATTTGATGTTGAACATCTTTTCGTATGCTTACCTGCCACATCTGTGTATGTTCTTTGGTGAGGTGTTAGGTCATTTGCTAGTTTTAAAATTGTGTTGTTTGTTGTTGAACTTTAAGAGTTCTTTATATATTTTGGACCACAGTCCTTTATCCGGTATGTGTTTTGTTAGTATCTTCTCCCAGACCATGACTTATCTTCTCATTCTCTAGACTTGGCTTCACCATATCCTGGAGGTCATTGTACACTGTTGTGTATTCATTGGGCTGGAACTTTCCGAAGGACACACTAGGGGGTCCCTGAGAACAGAGACCTTTACTCTGGGAGCTCCTTGAACTTCTCTACCATCTCAAACTGATTCAGTCCTCAAGGTCAGGAATCCAATCACATCCATCAGAAGGCCTTCTCACAAAAAGATGTTGTACCGGAAATCCTGGCACTCAGTGTGCAAGAGCCCCGGAGGCTGCCCATCACGCAGGACCACAGGACACAGGACCATTGTCTGCAGAGGTTGGCACAGAGCTGCGCAGACGCACAGGGGAGGAGAGCATCCAGAAAGCCCCAGGATTGCACCAACTGCCTGAGTATGGGCAGTGTCAGCAGGTCAGCCGGCTCAGGAATCATGGGAGGGAGGGAAGGAGAGGCAGCCAGGACTTCACCAGGAAAGGCTGAAGGCTGGAGTCACAAACTAAGAGACTTGAACTTTCTTCTCTCTCTCTCTCTGTCTTTCTTTCCATTTCCCCTTTGCCTCAAAGAATCAGACAATAAATAAATTCAACCTCAGAGGTTTGTTGGGAAAAGAGAACAAGATAACACGTGAAGGCACCTGCAGCTGATAAAAATTAGTTGAATAAAAATTTAGTTGCATAACTGTCAATACATGTTTCCATTCATTCATTGACCCAAATGAATAGTACACTATGTCTCACCCACACTCACAGTTCCACAAGTTTATCACTTTTCCAGCTATCTACCCCTTACCTATTAGATACATCTAGCAACTTACTCCATTCAGTTTATCCATCAAAATCTTCATCCATATAAGAAATAAAATGTGCCCAAACTTAATTTGGAGGAATCAAATTATATAAGCAATAGATGCACTCAAGGCTGAAACAACTCTATAGTTCAACTATAATTATTATTTCTAATTTAATTCCCTTGTGCTCAAAGGAAATACTTATGACTTAAGTCCTCTTGCATTAGAATACAATCTATCAGGTAAATAGTCTAGTACACTTAGAAAGAATATGTATTCTGCTGTTGTTGAGGGACACATTCTATAAATGGGAGAAGAAGTTGGTTTACAGTATTGTTCAAAGCAAATTTATACTTGCAGATTGTCTTCTCATTCCGTCAATTACTTAGATAATGGTAATGAAATATCTGGCCAGAATTGTGATTTGTCTGTTTCTCTTTTGCAGTTCTATGTTACATACCCTACTGTTAATGGGTAAATAAACATTTAGGATCATTCTTACTCTTGATTAATTGACTCTCCCATAATGAAATGACCTTCTTGGGGCTGGGGTTGTGGCTCAGTGGTAGAGCGCTCGTCTAGCACATGTGAGGCCCTGGGTTAGATCCTCAGCACCACATAAAAATAAATAAACAAAATAAAGGTGTTGTGTACAACTAAAAAATAAATATTAAAAAAAGAAATGATTTTCTTTAAACATGGTAATATTTGCCTTGAAACCTATCTTGTCTCACATTAATAGAGCTGCTTGGCTTTTTTTTTAATAAAAAGAGAGAGAGGAGATTGAGAGAGAGAGAGAGAGAGAGAGAGAGAGAGAGAGAGAGAGAGAATATTTTTAATTTTTATTTTTTAGTTTTCAGCGGACACAACACCTTTGGATGTGGTGCTGAGGATCGAACCCAGGCCGCACGCATGCCAGGCAAGCATGCTACCGCTTGAGCCACATCTCCAGCCCCACTTGGCTTTCTTTTGACCAGTATTAATATGACATATCTTTTTCCATTTTTTTATTCTAATATATTTGTGTCTTAATATTTAGAATTTTTTTAAGGCAACACATAGTTGGATCTTGCTTTTTTTGACCAATTTTACTATTCTCCTCCTTTTAATCAGGGTATTTAGGCAATTTACATTTTTTTTAAGGAAGTTGAATATTTTATTATTTTGTTGCAAGCTGCTGTTTCAGTGTATAAAAATAACACCAGTGAATGCAGTACATTATAAAATTAAGATTGTATTGTTCTCTGACACTGTACAACATACACTTTCCTCTATGTCCAGTTTTTTTCAAGTGGAAGATAATTAAGTATATTGACCCAGATCCAGGGATGGATGTAAGCACGTTACAGTATTATATTAGGCTTATAACAAGATTATCCTTGAATTACATACTTATTTTTATAAGTATTTTTACCACAGATAATTTCATGAATTCTGATATCAACCTAGTGCCTACTCTAAAAATCATAAGGAATTGTAAAAAAGATGCATATTGTGTTTTTCGGCAGTCATTGGGAAGTTAAGGGGTATCTTCTTCCAGTAGCATTGTTAAGAATAGTTTTTAAGTCTTCTATAAGTCAACTGCTGCAGTTATTCCACACTAGTTTATTTAGGGTGCCATTTTCACTCCTCAATAGATTTTACATATTTCTCATATGCTTCTTCGCTCATTAGGTCATCTAGTTCCGAAGGGTCACTCAGTGTCATCTTTGTCAGCCAACCATCTTCATAACAAGATTTGTTCACAAGCCCTGGGTTTTCTGCAAGTGCCTCATTAATTTCAGTTACTTCTCCTGATAGAGGAGAATAGAGTTCACTGGCAGCTTTCACACTTTCCAAAGCACCAAACTCATCTTGTTTTTTCAATTTTGTTCCAACTTCAGGAACACTACAATAAACAACATCTCCCAGAGCTTCCTGTGCAAAATTGCTGATTCCCACTGTTCCAATACCATTTTCTGTAGTTATCCATTCATGTTTCTCTGTGAATTTACGCACGGAGAGCAGAATGGGTCCGGTGCGCAGCGTCCGAACAGCGCCCGCCCTCACCAGCCAGGGCCACGGCGGGCAGAGCGCAACGGGCGCAGGGGCTGTCCGCACGCTGCGGGCCGCAGCTAGCGCTAGGCTATTTACATTTAATATGGCTATTGATGTAGTTAGATTTAAATCTATCATTTTGATATTTATTTTCCATTTGTGTCACCTATTTTTGTGGGCTTTTATGTCTTTTACTTGATTGTTTCTTATGTTTCAATTTACCTCCTTTATTGGCTTATTAGCTATAACTCCACGTTAGTGGTGCTTAGCGTTTATAGTATACAACTTTAACTCATCAGTTTATCCAAGTGATATCATGCTTCACACATATTGTAAGAAACAAGAGAATATTTGGGGGTTATGTTTCCCTGCATCTTTGCATGCTTGGTAATTTTTGATTACTTGCAAAGATTGTTCATTTTACCTTGTTGGGTACTAAATATATTTTTACCCCTGTAATTTTTTTTAAAGAGAGAGAGAATTTTTTAATATTCATTTTTCAGTTTTCGTCCGACACAGCATCTTTATTTTATGTGGTGCTGAGTGAGGATCGAACCTCAAGCATGCCAGGCGAGTGTGCTACCGCTTGAGCCACATCCCCAGACCCTGTAATATTTTTGATCTTTGTTTTGTAATGCATTAAATTGCACACAGATTAATCCTTGCACATTTTACTTTTAATATTTAGGAGGCAGGCCCAGAACATGACTATTTTTTCCTCCACTAGTGAGGCAAGACCCTTCTGAGTACTCTACCCAGTTTCCCCCTGATTTGTGAAATTTTCCATTCTAGCTGATGGGAAGAGGCACTATCCCCAGCCCTGTGTGAATGTCACACACTGGTCCCTCTACTTCTGAAAGAGGTTCTTGTCCTCACATGCATGCTCTGATCAGTACTCAGCCAAAAACTCAAGGTGACAGTATCTTGGGTTCTTGATCCTCTGCCCCACAAACCCTGCTGCCTTGGTCTCCCTGGACCTGTTTGCCCTCATGCCAGGATGTCTGCCAGGTTCTGCCTAGTTTCCATCTTCCTGCACTGTGGCTGGAAACTCTCTCCAGGCCATAAGCCCTGGCATTTGTATGGTTTAATTTGTTTATTTTTCCATCTATCAGGAATCAGACTTTTATTGCTCAATGTTCAGGGCCTTAAAAGCCATAAGTTTATATATTTTGCCAAGTTTTTAATATTATTTCTGATTCTTGTTACTCCATCTCTTTTGGATCTGAAGGTCTTAAACAAAATTATGGGAAAATAATGAAAATCATTTTAAGTATTTCCTAATCAGTGAAAAGATGAAAAGCCAACTGTTTAGTGTGGTGGAGAAATTGGGTGGCAATGATTTCAATGACATCCTGAAGAAGACATTGAGGAATTAATTGAGGGCATGGGGAAACATTAGTACAAAGACATAATTAGTAGCCCATACTCCCAGGAGACATAAAGGCTTTTCTCAGTTAATTCCAACTATAGGTCCTAGACCTTTCTTTTCCCAGCACCAGTCTTTGGTTGTAATTCCAAGTACAAGAGGAGTCTCAGTTCTGTTGTCTGTGCCCTAACAATTCACCCAACTATGTAGCAGGCTAAGAGGTTGGGGTCTAGAGTGGAGGCTAGAAAAGGTAAAAACCTGCTGACCTCATGTCCAAGCCCAGGCCTAAGGGACCTAGTTGCCTATAAAATGAAACTGTTATCACATTATTTTTAATTTATTTATTTTGCTGGGGATTGAACCCAGTAGTGTTCTATCACTAAGCTACATCCCCAACACTTTTTCAACTTTATTTTGAGACAGGGTTTCTTGAAGTTGCCAGCACTGGCCTTAAACTTGCCCTTCATCTTAGCCAAAAGACCGAGAAGCAATTGGCCCCAAACTTGAGATCCTCCTGCTTCAGCCTCCAGAATCACTGGGATTACAGCTATGTGCCACCACACCAAGTCTCAAGTGTCTGTCAGTGCTGCTTCTTGCAGTATTGCTGTCAAACCAGAAGTCTAGCTTTTCCACCAATGGCTCTTGATCCCAGGTGCTGACCCAGTGCTAATATTGTGTCAGGTACTAAGGAGGAAGAAAAATATCAAATATACCTTCCAATTTGGGGAGCTGAGAGACCTAAGCTAGTACACATTTGTAAAACCATGGAAAACAGCCCAAGGGCAATCTCCAGATTTTCATTTCCTGCCAATAAATGAGGCCCACTGGGTATGCAGTATAATAAATGAAGAGACCCCACCCACATCCTGGCATTTTGCCATGGAATTTTCCAAACCAGGGACGAAAGCAAGATCTTAAAGGTTTTGGGAAAGATGGAGCAGGGTAAAGGGGGAGTAGGAAAATGAAGAAAACTTAATCTGCATGCATGATAGCCAGAAATGAGTAGACAATGTCTGAAATCAAGAAAAGCACCATAAACTGCTATTAGTAATAAATATGAAATTAAATAAAAAGCAAAAAGTTTAAAGTAGTTACCTGTAAGAGCAAAAACGAGAAGACAGGAGGTATATAGGGTAGGGACACTGATGTTTTTCCTTATAATTTTTCTAGCACTGTATATTTGCTTTACAACAATCGTGTGATTCCTATGTTATTTTTTATTGTAGCAAAATATACATATCATCAAACAGCCTATTTAACCACTAGTAAGCACAATTTAGTGGCATTAAGTAATTTTATTTATTAATTTTATTTATTGTGCAACTGTCTTGCCACCTTCTCCAGAACTTCTCTGTCATTTTCAGCTGAAACTCTACCCACTGAGCAGTCACATCCTACTCCACTTCCCTGTCCCTGGTATCCACAATGCTTCTTCATTTCTCTATGACTTTGACTACCCTAGGTACTTCCTATAAGCAGGATTGTACAAGGTTTATCTTTTTGTGTCAGGCTTATTCCACTTAATATTTTGTTTTAAAGTGCCCCCCCCACTGTTGTAGCCTGTGTCAGTTTCCTTCTTTTATAAAGGCTGAATAACAGTCTATTGTATGTATAAGTCACATTCTGTTCATCCATTCCTTTGTTGACGGACAG
Source organism: Urocitellus parryii (assembly GCF_045843805.1). NCBI lineage: Eukaryota > Metazoa > Chordata > Mammalia > Rodentia > Sciuridae > Urocitellus > Urocitellus parryii. The sequence continues at coordinate 104,489,676 of NC_135532.1, forward strand.
CTTGACAGGATGTTTCGCTCTTCTGGCTGCTGTGCACTCTTTAGCTGTGAGTTTGGCATGCAGAATCTCCTGAGGATTCACTTTCAATTCTTTCGGGTATATGCCCTAAGGTAAAATTGCTGGATCAGACTTCTATGTTTAACTTCTTGAGAAAGGGTTCTAATTTCTCCACGTCCTGGCCAACACTTGATATTTTGAGGGTTTTTCCTTTTTTCTTTCGTCTGTTTGCTTATTACCATCTTAGTGTGTGTGAAGCAGCATTTCACAGTGATCTTGATTTGCATTGCCCTTGATTTGCATTGCATTTGATGAGAAGCATTAAGCGTCTTTTCATGAGCTTATTGACATCTGTATATCTTCTTTGGATAAATGTCATTCAAGTTTTTTTGTCCATTTTTGAATTGGGTAGTTTGTTACTTTCAATAAAAACCAAGAATTAATGTTAGAAGGCAAGATCTAAATGCCAAAAATTAATTGGGTTTCAGAAAAAGGATCCTGGATGAGACCCTTAGATGGGTTCTCAAGCAGGAAAGCAGGGTACTACCTTTTTTTGTGTGGGGGCAGGGTAGTGCTGAGGATTGAACCCCCAGCTTCGTGCATACCAAGGAAGGGCTCTACCACTGACTTAAACCCCCATGCCTAAGGGTATTACTCTCTAGTATCACAGTGTTGAAGTTCCAGGCATGTCTGGGTAAAAGAACATATATTGTACTCTTATCTCAATGAAATCTATGCTTCCCTTTGTAATATCTCCCCAAAGTTCTAATTCTTCTCCAGGAAAGTCGAAAAAATCTCTCTCTCTCTCTTTTTTTTTTTTTTTTTGGATTTTATTCCTGTGGCTCCTGGGACACGCTCTTGGACAGAGAGAGTGTTTTCCACAAGGAAAATGTTGATTCATTATGGGGAAAACCCATTTTTCCAAGTAAAGCTCCTTATCTGTCTCATACTACCTCCATATACTTATCACCAGGGTGTATATCTAAGCACCATTAAACATCACCGAACCTAAATGCTACTGAGTGGCGGATGGGAGTGGCAGCTCAACAGGAGATAAAACCTGCATTAAGGAGCAACTGCACTGTGATTTTCCATCCAGGACTCAGATATAATTGCCCATTTTTTTCTTCTTCAGCACCTTCTCTTCTGATGTTTTTTCCAAACGTTTTTTCTTTTTTCTTTTTTTTTGAAGTTGTGCATGGACAGAATGCGTTTATTTTATTTGTTTATTTTTATTGGTGCTGAGGATTGAACCCAGTGCCTCACACAAGCCAGACAAGCACTCTGAGCTACAGCCCCAGCTCCAGTTTTTGGGTTTTTGTAGGAACTACATCTTATATTCTCAAAAAATACATATATTGAGATAGCAGAGAATAGAGGATAAGAGACCAGACTTTGGAGCCAGAATACTTAGATTTGTATTCCAGCTCAGCTTCTTGCTAGTTGGCTTTTCCAGGCAAATCCCTTAATCTCTCTGCATCTAAGTTTCCTCAACTATAAAATGGTAAATCCTTACAATGGTTTTGAGAGTATTAATTTAAATACTTGGCAAGGGTATGCAACAATGCCTTGTAGATAAGAGGGCTGGAAGCACAGGTCCACACAAAGGCGTGCAAGTCACTATTCATTGCAGCTTTGTTTGTAACAACCAAATACTGCACACAACCTCAATGTCCATCATAAACGAAGAAATGACCTTTTATCTCATGCTTCTGCATAAGTAAATCTCAAAATAATTATACTCAACGAGAAGAAAACAAAACAAAACAAAAGAGACATATTCTGTGGTTTGGTTTAAACAAAATGCTAGGAAAATACAAATGAATCTGTAGCGACATAGCAAGTAGTGAGTAGCGCGTGTCTGGGAGGGTCCATGGCAATTGGAAAGATTACAAAGTAATGGCTACGTTGGTTACCTGGATTACAGGGACGGTTTCCAGGTATACACATATCAAGGCATATCAAATGGTATTCTTTACATATGTGTGCAGCTTACTTAGGTTAATTATAATTCAACAAATTTTTAAAAATCATAAATAGTTAGTGTCTGGTCATAAAAAAATGGTGTAGAAATCTGGAGCTCTTTGAGATGAAGTACCCATGAGAATATTCCCACAGCTGCTAACGATGCTTTGCTTCCGCTGAGTAGACGGATTTCTGAATTTATTGTTTATTGTTAAAAGCAAAATGGAAAAAAATATATATAAAATGATATTTGGCAAAGAGCATACATCCAAGGTTAAACAACAACAGTAGCAAAAGACCAAACATTTAAAACTGACGTTGTCGTTCCAAGGCTTGAAACTTAACAGGAATTTTCGGAACCTGGAGGACTAGCAGAGGGCAAGCGGGCATCAGTCCACCTACGCTCTCTAGCATGCCCCCCACCCCCTCACACACCGAGAGAATCGTTTAGGGTCGTCTCTAAGCCTTTAGCACATAAAATTAGAAAACAGAACCAATCTGCAAAACCAGATCCGCCCTTACTTCACAGGAAGCTTGTTTTGTTTAGAGGAAGGTTTGGGGTTGTGACCACCCTGACCGAGACTAACCTTTTTCCCATAGCCACTTAGAAACTACAACTCCCAGAAGACGTCTGGGCAGGCAGAAACGGGGACGCTCGGAGGTGAAGATGCGTCTGATTGGAGGAGTGCGGTCTCAGCCCCACCCACTTCCCAAAGGTCCTCCTCCTGCACGAGCCTTTAGAGGCTGATGTGTGCCAGGAGCAAGGGCTGATCACGAAGGAATCTCGCCGCGGTGTACTCCAGCCAGGACGAAAAAGGAAGGAAGATTATAAAAGAGCTGCAGGAGGCTTTGCGGAGGAATCGCAGCAAGCATGGGTGACAACGCAACCCTCCAATCCCGGCAAGAAGGAGGCCTGCAGCAACCACACCCACACCTGTGACCTGAACTTGCAAGGGCAGAGTCTGCTTCCACAGTGGCATCTGAACGAGGTTCAAGAGGAAACGGCCACTTACGAATTGTCCTTGCTCAAGGCAATAATCGTTACTGCCTTGAAGAAGAACTTCGACTCCCTTCTAACCAGTTGCAGAAACTTCATAAAAACATTAAACATAATTCTTACGGCAGGTCAAAAAACGTGGACCAACAGCTATTACCTTAAAAGAAATTCACCTGAAATGGTGTTTCGGAAAAGTTTGACAGTTTCTCAAAAGTTTAAATGTTGAATTACCAGATGACCTAAAAGCTGCACTCTTTGGTATATACTCAGGAGAAACTGAAAATGTATGCCTATGGAAAAACTTGTACACAATTATTCGTGGCAGCATTATTTGATAGCTTCGAAGTGGAAATAACCCACAAGTCCATCCATTGCGAATGGACAAACAAAATTGTCATGAAAAGGACTAAAGTACTGATACATGCTACAATATGAATAAACTTAGAAGACATTGTTCACTGAAAGAAACCAGACAAAAAGACCACACAGTGAGTGGAGGATTCATTTAATCATTCATTTTCTATCTCTATAGAAATAGAAAATACATGTGTGGGTTCCAGGGAAGAGAAGGGGAATGGGAGTCACTGCTAACAAGGAACAGGGTTGCTTTTGGGATGAGGAAATTATTCTGGAATTAGGTGGCAGTGATATTTGCACAACCATGAAAATATATTAAAACCCATTAGGTCACGCAGTTTAAAGTGAATTTGATGAGGATTGTATCTCAATAAAGCTTTTATATAAATGTAACTGTTTTTTGGCAATGGCCAGTGGTATCAATTTTTGTTTCTATTTTTCTATTTTTACCCAGATCTCTCCCTCTAATGGGCAGCGATTACATTGCCAACTGAAACTCTGGAATCAGATTTTACAGAATTCAAGTCCAATCTTCTCTGGGATGAACTGATAATCTTGGGCAAGGCACAAAATTATCCTAAAGCCATTTGTTTCCTCATGTGAAACTAGGGTAATTATATTGTTTACCTCATAGATTAGTGAGAGTACAATAAGAGAATGTTATAAAATGTTTCACTTAGAGCCTAGAACTTTTGTGAGTACTAAAGAAATACGAGCTGCTATTTCTGTCACAAAGAATAGAGAGCAGGGAAAGGGGCATACACCTGTAGATCCCATGTCCAGGAAAGGCTGAGGTGGGATGATTCCTGGAGCCCAGGAGTTTGAGGCCAGCCTTGGAAACTTAGACTCTTGTTTCTTAAAAAGCAAACAAAAGAATACAAAGCAGTAAAAGAACACAAACAATAATTCCAGCTAGCACTTACGTAGCACTGTTTTAAGTGCTTTAAATATTTTAACACACTTAATACTTTAAGGTGGTGTAGATGAGCACTTGAGGTCTGAACATTTTGTAGGAATTTAGGAGCCCATAAGGAACACAAATAAAGCCATCAGCTCAGCCTTCATGAATTGACCCTGGAAGAAAAGGAAGGTGGGTCCTGGAGAATTCCAGCGGGTGGCAAAAAGTGAGGCCTTGAAGGTGGAAGGGCAGTTGTATGGGTAAAGAGGTAAAAATATTGAAATGTGTTCAGTCTGGATGATGAGCATTGGGTGTCTGGTATTATTTTCTGGACTTGTCTGCACGTCTCAGAAATAATTACTAACAAAAATTTAAAAATTTTAACCACTGTTCTGGAGAAATAATTGTCTTTCCCACTGATGTTGACCCTCCTATGTATACATATAAGAAACATTTATTGATCCATATAATGAGTAAATGGACAGTTTATTCTTTCTACAACAAACCTTTAATTTATTTGCCTTTTACTTACTACGTCTTCAAGATTTTTTTCTCCATATTTACCCGTCACCATTGCATACTATTCCATAGAAGGAATGTTCCATGATTTCTCTCTCCATTCCCCAAAGATTCCCCCCAAGTTTTCCTACTACAAGGCATGCTTGCAATACTATACCTTTGTGATGCTGTGCATGAGTATCTTTGCACAAGCCTTTTCAAGCATTGTGTGTTATTCTCAAGTAAATGCCTGACAGCGGAATGACTGGGTCATAAAGCCGTTTAATTTTTTTCAAAAGTATATGTACTTGTGGGCTCCGCACCCAGGTTTTTCCTGGCTCCTGGTGGGGGAGAGCGGGCCCCGATCTGCCGGGCGCTCAGCGCAGGCCCAGGAGGCGCGACGCAGCCTTCCGGGTTAGAGGAATAGGTGCGGGGGCGCCGCGACCTACTATCCTCCGGGCACGCGCTCTGGCCCCGCCTCGCGGCCCCTTTCATTGAGGAACCTCTTAGCGATCACGTGAAAGAGGCATGCCGCTCCCGTGACGTCACTCCGCTGGAGCCAATGGGAGTCTCTGTTTATGTAGGGACTCAGGACTTTCCACGCCCCGCTCCGCGCGCCCTAAGAGCGAGCGGCGGCGCAGCTGCAGCGCGGCAGGGAGCGCTGCGCAGGGTTCCTTTTGCAGCTGCGACTCCGCCAGCTCCCCTCGCTGTCCCGGGGGCATCGTGCGGCTCCTTCGGGGACCGAAGCCGCCGGCCATAGCGGGCACCTGGATCCGCGTCCCGCCTCAGCGCCCGGAGGACATGCAGGAGAGAGAATGAGCCAGAGGGACACGCTGGTGCATCTGTTTGCTGGGGGGTAAGGTCCAGACGGGGCGTGCAGCCGGGGGCTGGGAGCGAGGCTGAGGGCCGGGGACGCTCCAGCCCTTGCGCGGGGAGGGAGGCGAGGCCCGGGCGGGGAGGCCCAGGATGGAGCCCGGGCGATGCTCGGGCTGCGGAGCGGCTGAGGCGGGGGCCAGGTCCGCAGGCCTGCGCGGCCGAGGACGACTCAGATCTCGGATCCGGATCCCAGGATCAGACCGGGCCCCTCGGCCTTGGGATGTCCGGGATGTGGCGCCGGTGGGGGCCCAGCCCCGGACCTTGCGGGGGTCGCAGTGCCCAGGGGTACCGGGCGGGCAATGCGGAGGCCGAAGACAAAATGGGCGCCGGGGCCGCCTTGGCCTCGGCCCGGCGGGGCTCGGGCTGAGCCTCCGCACGTCGCGCACGCCCCGCCTCGGACCTCGGGCGGCGGTTTCCGGGCCCCGCCAGGCGGGGGCGGCGCTCGGGGCCGCCGGAGGGGCTGGGGCCGCCGAGGCGCTGGCGTTCTCTAGCCCGTGGGAGCTGTGGGTTATTCCTGAGCTCTTGGAAATTTCCTTCCGAGTTGAGGGACGTCGTGCAAACCGGCGTTGCCCTTGAAGTCAGGTCCCCCCGCCACCCCTGGGCAGACCCGTCCTCTTGCACAAACTCGCTATTTTTCTGCTGCTCAAAGGAGAAAGTGGGGTAGAGAGAGGTCAAATAAAGAGGTCGGTAGTTACAGTGGGTGTGCACAAGATGAGCACTACCTGGTTGCCAGCCCGGGAGCTACAGCCATTTTGCTTAGTTTCCCCGTTAGATATGTTCCTTACAAATTATTTGGAGAATTATAGCCATTTTTGTTTTGTTTTGATTATTTTGGGTCCCGGGAATTGAATCTGGGGGCGCTGTACCATTGAACTACACCCCAGCGCCCCCCTTCCCTTTTATATTGAGACAGGTCTAATTAAATTGTTGAGGCTGGCCTTAAACTTGGGATCCTCCTGCCTCAGCTTCCCAAGTCGCTAGGATCATCGGCGTGCCCCACGCGCTGTCAATTATAGCAATTTTTAGTGCTACTTTTATCTGTAGGATTAATTTTATTAAAAAATCGTTACGGGTGAATTGTGTTAAGACACTTTTTCACTTATGTAACCATGTAAAACATCATATCTTTGAAGACTATCATTTGTTTCCTGATCAGCCACTTTAAGAATATTAAATACGGAGTTCTATTTATGTTGTCTTGCTTCGAGTTGGACATGTGGACTCTATTTACAATGATGGCAGTACTTTCTTAGTTGGCACACATTCATCCAACAAATATTTATTGTACTTCATTTATAGGCCAATCACTATTCTGTCAGAAAAACATTTTCTATTAATTTGTGAGATCCAGTTTGCTTTCCATATTTCTGAAATGTTTTATTGCCCCATAAATCTTTTTATTTATTTTTTAATCCAGTTGTATTATATATGTTCTTTAACAGTAAAGATGTCTTGTCATGCAAGTAATTTTTTGTCATGTAAATAGATGTGATTGTGACACCTGAAGGTTAAGAGATCACAGACCCAATTCTGGCCACTTTTTTTTCCCCTCCCTAATTTGGGTAAAAAATGGACAAACTTTTTGATTTTCATTTCTTCATCTGTAAAATGATATTGTGCTATTTGATATCTAAGACCTTTCTCTAGCTTCTAACATTTCTGTCTCTCTACATTGAGGATTCATATATCAAATATTGTTGTTGTTGTTTTTAATATTTGTTTTAGTTGTAGGTGGACACAATAACCTTTATTTTATTTTTATGTGGTGCCAAGGATCCAACCCAGTGCTTCACACGTGCTAGGCAAGGGCTCTAATGCTGAGCCACAACCCCAGCCCTCAAGTGTGGTTAAAAATAGAGCACATATATTTTAAATAAATATTAGCATTATTGCACTAATTTTCCAGTTTGGATTAGGATCTTCCAAATACTTATATCTCAGTATTTTTCCATATTTTGAAGGGACTGATTCAGATAGTCTTTTTTTTGTAGTTGAACAGAATGCCTTTATTTTACTTATTATGTGGTGCTGGGGCTTGAACCTGGTGCCTCACAGGTTGTGGGCAAGCACTCTGCCACTGAGCCACAACCTCAGCTGTGATCCTTCCTTTTTTATTCCTATATCTCTAAAATGTACTTTTAAATCGGGACATTTGAAGCAGATCAGCACTGGACCTTGGGTCTGGGTGACACACTCACATGCATAACTCGTGCTTTCTTTAAGACACCCTTTGGTCTCATTATGCTTTTGCCAGAGTTAATATTCAGAGTTTGTAAGGTCCTTGGTTAGGTAATTGTAGTTAGTACTATTGCAGATTATCTATTAAATTGTTTATTTTAGTATCAGAATTCTTTTACTTATTAAACACTTAATTTAATAAGAAACTCCTATGTTATGATTTTTGTTAAATTAATTTCATCTACTTCTTTGTATGCTCAAGGCAGAATTAGGGTATTTTAAAGTATAGTTTATATAGATTATTTCCACTATACTTTGTTCATGCTTTTTTTCCCCCTCTTCCCATTTTCTCAATTTTTACTACCTCTCCTTTTCCTGCGTCTTAGTCCGTTTGAGCTGCTGTGATACAGTACTGTAAGTCAGGTCACTTATAAGCAGCAAACATTTCTCATAGTTCTAGAGCCTAGATTAAGGTATGATTCTTATGTCTGGTGAGGGTTTTCTTTCTTACGGACTGTACTTTCTCACTGTGTCCTCATAGTGGAAGGGCCTAGCTAGCTCTCTTCTTTTATAGGGCACCGATCCCAACCTAATCACCTCCCAAGGGCCCAGCCCATCCTGAACTGTTACCTTAATGGGTAGGATTTGAATATGAATTTTGAGGAGACACAAACTTTCAGATATCCCTTTTTTTTCCTTCTAAAAATATTCTTTCATTCTTACCAATAGATTAGAAAACTTGGGGGAATTGCTTATCCTGATATAGAATGTTCTCAAAGAAGCTATTTCCTATAAATGGATTAGTGTAGCGCAGCAGTGTAGGCCTGGGGCTCCTGAGAATTCTCAAGACCCTTTTGGTGGTCTGATAGGTTAAAACTATTTTCATTCAAATACTGGCTGGGGCTGGGGCTGGGCCTGGGGCTGGGGCTGGAGCTGGGGCTGGGCTCCCTGGTATTTTGGTATTTTTAAATCGTTGTAGGTGGACACAATAACCTTTATTTTATGTGCCCCTTGCACATATTAGGCAACCTCAGCCCTACATAAAAATAAGGTAAAAAGTAAAATACTAAGGCCTTGTTTGCCTTTCACAAATGTGTTGAAGTTTGCACTGGTGGTGTAACAGCTATGCTGTGTGAGGGCAGCAGCACATGACTGAACTAGTAGTCATTGTCTTCTTCATCTTGGAGCAGTTGAAATTAAAAAACACAACTGAAAGGCCA